>NC_090021.1:164830739-165431364 GCF_037176765.1 Anolis sagrei | reverse complement strand
TGAATAAGTGACAGGATTGGATTACCCCTCTCCTACCATTCATCAAGATCGAAAAAGAGGAGCTCCCTCTCACCTTTCTGAAAATTATAACAGCCTCTTTGCAGCATTTTATACCATTTTCTATAAAAATGCGGTTGGAAAATTGCTATTTTGAGAACACTCATCTTTTAGATTAGCATCAAGAAACACATTTCATTCTGTAGCTTGAGAGTGAAATCAATTTTTTCTGGCAAACACTAATGCCAACAGGGAATTTCAATTTATCCAGAGTTAAAAAGCAGACATTAATCCTCTCTCAATTTCACCCTTTCAGATTCAATCACATTTTTTAGTTACAGAACTATCGGCAGAGGGGACTCTCCACGGCTTCACCTCTCAGGTTTAATTACTGCAATTATGGGAAATGCTACCTATTGCTACTACCTCACTACTGATTCTTTGACATCATTGTCTGTTTTTGTTAATGACTACAGTATGAAAATTGAACTACAGTTTATCAGCCTAACTAATGAACATTATTTCACACTGTTAATGTCCACTGAGTCAATGACTATAAACTAAGGCTACTTTATACACTGCACCTTTCTGGTGTATGGATGAAATCATCTAGAAGCAGACTCCATCACATTGATAAACTCAAAGGATCAGTTTACAGGCTCCTCTTAAGAATACCAACTGGATTTGATGCCACAGAATAAACAGAAAGATCCAGCTATATTTTAGAAACAGAATTATCTCTGCTATAATGGGAAGAGGACAGAAAGCCTCTCTCCTTCAGCAGTAAAGGTTACCAAGCAGCCAACCTATCTCAAAATTAGCAGGACAGACGCACACCTAATGTCAGCCCATTAAAACCATACTAGGTCACTGTATCAGATACTAAGAACTCAATGTACTTCACACTCTGACTTCCTCCTCCCTATTTTCAAGGAGCAACCAAGAAAAGATAAAGCCACACTTAAGAACATTTTAATGGCTAAGATGGGTCTGAGGTGGCTGTAAGTATCATTCATTTTATTTAGCCAAGGGACTTGAGAATAACCCCATTAACCCTTCATATTTTACATCAATTATTTATGCTCAAAGCAGCAGATAAGCACATTCTTTGTTGAGGTTTGTGAAGGTATTTCCAAAATACTTATTTTCTTTTGATTCCTTTTATATACTCACCTCACTAATGGCAGCATTGTCCTCCTCCCCTGGGCGCACAAGTCTATTTCCTGTTAGCTTCATGGAGAGACCAAAATCACTGATGACACATGTCCCATCATTCTTCACCAATACATTGCGACTGTTCAAATCACGATGGGATATGGCAGGTTTATAGCAATCTGTTTGGATATATGAATACACTGTTTTAGAATTTCTAATCATTTCTTTTCTTTTACAAAATACAGGCCTTTTAGCAAATAATTCTCCATGCTTTCTATGATGATTTATGGGAATATTTAGTTGCTGCACTACATGAGTGCTCAAAATAGCTTTTTAATAGGGGGAAGTGATGCAATTTTCTCCACCCAACAAATCAGAGATCTTTTAGTATTTGTTTGTAGTTACAACAGCAATGGGCAATTTGTTGTTGGACTGAAACTGCCATCAGCTCTAGTAAGCCTAGCTAATGGTGAGTGATCAAGGGAGTTGATCCAACAACATTTGAACCTGCCACAGATTGTCTCCCATTCTTTATAGGACACATAAGCAAACATACGTATATCATCACAATCTTTTTTTTCCTACAAACATTTTGTAATGCCAGTACCAAAATTAGTATTGGCACAAAGATAGGAACATTGCATTTAGAAAACATACATGATCCCACATATGCATACAAAGAGAAGCAGGGATGTGCATGCACTGACAAGAGAGCTACAACAAATTCAAGTGTTCAACATATGGTGCAGTTTTTATCTGAACACCGTCTAGCACAGTGTTTCCCACCCTTTTTTTTTAAACCAGGAACCACTTGACCAAGGACCACTTTAACCAAGGACTACTTTGGTACTGAGGTCTTCAACATTAGTACCAAAAGGGTTATGAATCAGTTTTTAGTCAACTATAAATTTGATTCAGTTATTTGGGGTGCTGATTCAAAAAACTGCATTGGATAGAACACATCAGCTCTAATTTCTGATACAGAACATATGCCATCTAATAGTCGCCATCTGCTCGCCCACAGAAAACCGTATTTAATAAGCCTCAAAGCTATAAGAGGGTTTTGCGAGACCAGTCACTCCCGTTGCAACACTGTATGCTAAGGACCATATTTTAGTTCTTGCAGAACACTGGTGGTTCATGGACCACAGGTTGGGAACCACTGGTCTAACAGTTAAATAACTTAGTGAGAATTCAGAAATGTGTATATATCCATTTTGATTTTTGTATTCATGCATATATGAGAACATACCAAAACCAAACACTTGAAACCAGATGTGTAAAAATACTTATTTTAAAAAGATGGCTTTAAATGAATTTACACTATGAGCAAACTACATAAAATGGTTTCAATTTATTTCTAGTGATAGAAATATTGGCATCATCTTAGGTCTCTAAAAATCATTTGACCTTAAAATCCTTTCTAACTTTACCTCCTCGTGGCAACTCTGTATGAAGATATGCCAGGCCTCTAGTTATAGAGTGTGCTAACCGACAGGAGCTCACCCAGTCACTAGCATGAAGACTCAAATATCTGCACAAAGACCCCTGTAAAGAGAATATGATAATAAAGGCAAAGATGTAAGAGGAAATGACAAAACGTTTAACAAAGAGAAATCAAAGCTAGTAAGAAGTCAATCAAAAACGAGTAGGAATAGATTATATCTGTACTATTTCAAATACTGAAATTACTTAAAGCAAACTATGAGCTCATCTATCAAATCTTCATGTGAAAGCTGACCACTTGCCAACTAAGCATGGTCTGCACAATGGCATAAGCTGTATGCACCATACTTCCCTCCACAAACCTTAATCATAGTCTACCATTCATTTACACCAGAGAAGGATAGACAGTGCACTGTTTTTAGGACAGTGATGGGTTAAATCTTAACATTTTCTCTTTTGTCCCACTGACTGCAGAGATGATTAAAGTATCAAATTCGTTAAAAGTTGCTGACATATTTAATGAATTTGGAGTAGCGCATTAATCTTTAATAAACTCTTCCTAAGCTACAATTAAAATTATGTGTTCTATGAAACTCCTCTGTTTGGTCCCTCCTTTTTTGAATGGAGTGCTAGAATGATACAAAACCTTGGAAATTAGTTTGTACATAATCCACCAATGCAATGCCATGGAATTAGCTTGTTGGGATTTTTAAACATTTATTTCTTTATAAAAATTCTCATGGACTACTTTTTCTTTACCTATATGTAAAAACTGTAATATATATTTTCCCCTAGATTTCAAGAAAATCTCTGAATTATTACTTACATTGGAATAATATTCCATCACTAATAAATATTCCATCCGTCCATCGGCAGTGAATCTCTCATCTCCAACAATGAAGTGGGCAATGTTGTCATGTTCCATTAGTGGTATCCTGTATATATTTCTCTCATTGATAAAATTTTGACGATTAGTGAAAGAAAACACTTTTACAGCCACTGGACGCTCATCTAAGGAACCTTTGTAGACTGCTCCATATCGCCCTCGACCAATCAGCTGTGGATTTTTTAAATACAGCAGACATTAGTACAACTTTTAAACAACATAAGTCATCATTATCATCATCATCAACAATATCTTTTGGGCAGAAGTGAATACAGACACACGTATAATGAGCTTGCGGATCCATACCAGGCTGATCTTTCACCTGTTGTGAAGCATTTCACTCCCAGATATACAATATATATTTCTGCCCAGGACCCAAAAGTAATGCTTTGATGTGTGCAAAATTAGGGTTTTCGGTTTGTTTTCTAAATAACACATCTTTAATTAATCCTATTCCAGAGTGAACCTGCAATAGCCAGGAAGAGTTTGCAGAGATTGTAGCAAACTAAATACAATATTAACTATTCCTTTGAGTCCTGTGATTAAAATAAATCACCTCCTCTTCTCTTTTTCATGAAACAGCAGAAGTCCCCAATCAGGACTGAGACCTCAGTGCAAGAAAGAGATGTTAAGCTCTCACGTCTGTAATGCTCCTGCACTGAAAACCCCAATGGCCACTGCAACAACATCATTTGGGATGTGGGTGTGGTGAACAGCAGCTTCAGGAAGGGACAGTCAATCCACCTGCACAAAGTCCCAATCTGAATAAGAAAGTCCTGAGGATGCTGTTACTTTTTTTTAAAAGATAGCCAGGACAGAACCCTACCAGCATGACTGAACGATGTAGCCAAAACTATTTTATGACACAGAACTGTAGATTTTGATATGACCCATGGATAAGTTGAGGCTCATTCTGCAGAAAGGGGAAAGCTCCAATTCCCCCTCAGGGGACAGTCACCTCTGCCTGCTACCACCATTTCCCCAGCCAGGCATTCAAAAAAGGCCACAAGTGGTATCATGGTGGAGAAGAGTAGAGGGGTTGATGCTCTTTTTAGGTTCTAAGCTCTTGTCACTCTACTCAGAGAAGGGGATAGCTCCCTCTTTATGAGAGACAATATTCATATTGACCTGTGGATAAGTTAACCCTAGACTTATATGTAAGTATATAGGTAAGTTATTCTAGTAAAGCATTGTCAATTTAAAATAGCATAGAAGCATTCTAAAATATAACACTAAGACTAAAAAAGCAGCACACATTCTTCAAGTGATTCCATGACTGTGTTCAAAACCGATACATCACAAACTTGTGACTATAACTAACACATGAGCTGAAATCACAGGTGGATCTGGGAGAGAATAAAACTCTATTGTCTATCCTAGAGTGCAGAACCCACCCATTTCCTTTTACTCCTCCCACAGACCTTTAGTGGAAATGACCAAACAGTGGTCATTTCCACTAAAGGTCTGTTCACTACTGTTCTTTTTACCAAGACCTTCGAAAACATTTTATAAAACAAAATTTTGAAAGTTTACCAGGGAGATCCATAAAGTTTATGTTAATTACCTTCTGGCTGACCAGCACTCAAAATTATTGCCAAAGTTGCTAGCTTTTGTGCAGCAGCAATAGTTTGTCAGCGCAAGATGCTGTCACAGTCTTACAAGGTTTTAATACTTTAGTTTTTACTTTTGTCATCTAAGTATTTAAATATTTAATACTGTTTTATCTATCATATTCAATACTGGCTTTTAACTCTGCTTTTGACAATGTTTCGTAATATCTAAATGCATGTCATGTTCCGACTTTGACGTTTGGGGGTTTTTTTTTGGTGCTGGTTATTGACCATAATAATAATAATAATAATAATAATAATAATAATAGATGTATGTGTGTGTGTGTCATTATGTGTAGATGCACAACACAGAAGACATTCCCTGCAATCTCTTACCCTATCTTCTCCTGGATTCTACATGACTGGGAGAAGGCTGTCTGGAGACCGTGGTGTAAGTAGGGTATCACTGCATGGCAAAGGCAGTGGATATTTCCTACTTTAAAAGACCACTAAAGGACATGTGCAGGCAGGATTCTCGCTTTTTTTCTTTTGAAATGACAGCTGTTAAGTGGCAACTGGAATTATATCTTCTCTATAAATAGTCTCCAGTGACATAAAAAGCAGCACAGCTCTTTATCTTAGCCTGGTTTCCCAGAACAACAAAAACAAGAATATACCATCCCAGCAAAGTCAACTTGCTGATGAAGAAAATTCTTTATGTACTTATTTGCATCTGGTACTAAACTGAACAGACGATTCATAAATCATTTGAAATGTCAAAAAAGGAGCTTCCACTACTTCAGATACCAAACTTACCTCCAGCAGTTTCAAATTATCCAGGTCTAGCGAGGGTTCTGATGCTGCTGCTTCCATCATATCCATACTGTGCAGACCTTGTTTACGATCTCCTGAGGAAAAAGATCCAAACAAAAGTTAAGACTTTTGATTATTTATATATCAAAATGCTCATAGAGGGGCTGTATCCTTACGTAATAACATGCCACGTTTAATAAATCCTATGTGTTCAAATGGTATGCTCGTGTATACAATTCATTATACTTAATTACCATAACTGTGTAGCACCCAAACAAAAGAAGAGACCTATCGCATAACAGGCTGTATTGTATTTTAATTTACATATTCTAGGTTTTTTTCTATGCTTTTTACTGTAATCTTTGCTTTCAACATAATGCAAAGTTTTTTCCTTCCTGGTTTGTTTAGCCACTCATGCAAAAGGAAGAGCAGAGTAGGATGAATGGGCTGCATGCACCATAATATACCTAGTTTGCATTTTTGTTTATTAAAATAGGATTTCTGGATTATCATAAATATGGAAATGCTCTCTATACCACTAACTATTTAGGGGGTGACATTCAAGCATTTTTAAAGGTTACAGCAGGCTTCCCCCAAATTTTTGCTCCAGCCATTTTGGGTGGGAATGAGAGAGCTATAGTCCTACACAACATCGGTGTCCCAAAGTAGGAAAAAATGAACCAGAAAATATTACAATTCTTGAAAAATCTATTTCCCAGAATAATTCGAATGCAAGAATTTATTGAGAGGATGCTGCTGCTATACAGTTCTACACTTTATCTGTCCCAAGTAGTATTTCTCAAGATTTGGTGGTAACCTCTAAAATAGCTTGTCTCAAAAGTCATCTTCATCGTGTGGAGTATCTTTGCTCCCATCTGCAAAATCCAGCATTGATGTAGCACCTCAACAAAAAAACAGGGAAGGCACACAGGCAGTTGCACTTTAGAAATTTCAACGTGGGCATCTTCCCAAGGGATGCAAGATTTAATTACATGGAATTATTCTAAACTGGCAGTAAATTGATGGCTGCATTCTGATCTGTTAAACAGGTTTAGGGAATATTTTCGAGGACTTTAAAAACTCTTATCGCAACAAATAGAATAAAACATTGGAGAAGAGCAAGGGGAAGATATCAAGGACACAATAGCAATAACAAAAAATAGCAAAGGATTACTTCTAATCTTGTTTACAAACTGAACCAAACTTACCTACAAGCATCCTGTATCCAAAGAAAAGAGCAACCACCAAAACAGCCAATACAGATACT
The DNA here is from genome assembly GCF_037176765.1 of Anolis sagrei. NCBI lineage: Eukaryota > Metazoa > Chordata > Lepidosauria > Squamata > Anolidae > Anolis > Anolis sagrei. Next base: position 165,424,250 of record NC_090021.1, on the reverse strand, counting down.
GATGCCAGAACGATGACAATTGTTTCAGGAGGAGGAGGAGATGGATCTGGAAAAAAAAAATCAACCATTCTGTGATTATCTTTTTTTTATAGAACTAGTTTCAAAACACCCAGCAGAAAGTCAAATGAAACTAAAGTGTTGTCCTAGGAAATTAATTACACATCCCCATACACATATGTAGTTGGAAGTGAAATGGTGCTAACTACAAATAACAGTATCTCCTACCTATTTGGTAAATCCTTCAAATATCTAGAAATATAAGCATTTGTGTATTTTAAAATCCCCTCAAAACTGTATGAGTAAAAGGGTCACCTCTCAAACTCCATTTCATCTCTATCTCACATACCATTGCTTTTTCTTTTCCCTGTAATGCATCAGCTACTGCAATTAATAAAAAAAAGCCTGCAGCAGCACTTGGAAAGATGTGACTGGACCACACTACGGAGGCTTTATAAGGCTTTCTCAAGTCCTACTTGAAATTTTCTCCTCAAGTCGCTCATTTCAGGCCACTTTTCATGTGGTTAGACACTGAATTGTATGGAGAACCACATATCTCCTCATTTTCTCAAGGCATTCTGATTTCTTGTTAAGCCCACAAATCTCTGCTGATTAGAATAAACTGTTTGCCAGCCTCCATTTGGCTCTCCTATTTATTTTTCCTCCTCAAATATTTTTCCTATTGGTCTTACATATTCCAGCATCTTCACAGATTTAGCTCCTTATGCATACATCAACATCAATTACAATTTTAGGTTTATCAGACTCTAAAATCCTAAATATAAATATATAGATGACTTAAATGACAGTTCATTTTGCTAGATTCGCCTTCTAGTCATAGGGCAGATGGCAAATACAACTGAGGTTAAACCAAGACCACAGCTAACCTCTGGCTAGATGACCTTCATATAAAATGGCACCATTGTGCTGAATGGTTCTCTAAAACAAATGCCTCTAGTTTCAACAGAACGATTAGTTTGAATATGCTTCAACAGAAGTATTGGTTTGAATTATGTTTGGCTTGGACACACTAAAGTAATTTATGTCCTCATCCTGCTTTCATTTGTTACAGTCAATAGATCTTCAAGAGTAAGAAAATTAAAATATGATCCATTCAATAATGTCTCTAGTTCATCTGGGTTATGAATTGAAGGAAAAAATTATTAAACTTAAACATAGTCCAAATCCTGCCATTGTCTATGTCTCTGCAGCAATAAGCTGATTTTGTAGTTACAGAATGAATTGGACTGACCTTTTTACTGTAATAACTTCATTTTTGACTCCAGCTTAATCAACCAATTGAGAAAATTGTAACAACTGCTATAGGCTCTTGGGTTAGAGCAGTTTTAATTGTTTCTGTGCTACAACTGCAATACAATGTAATATACATTAAGACACTCAAGTGGTAATAATCATTCAAGGCAAAACCAATTTTTTTTTCATATTAGATATATTTTCAAAAACAATGAAGATAAATCGATTATTAAAATGTTCTATATTTGGATCAAATGATTATTTTACCACAAATTAAAATATAGTAGTACCTTTTTAATGGAAGAATATGCGTTTTAGATTACAATTCATGATTTAGACACAGAAATATTTTTTAAAAACCCACTTACAAAATGCCAAAGAAGGAGTAGTCCCATACGTATATAGTGGTTATTTACATTCTTCCATATGAGTCTTTCATTCTTTTTACATGACTTCAACCATTATTTATTGGTAAAAATGTCAGGCTGCTTGCCTTTGCAAAGTGAAGATTGAGAAATATGTCATTATATCAGTATAGGCAAGGGTTTTTATGAAATACTGTATAGTTTGCCCCTGGAGCTATGGCAAAGAAAGATTGCCCCATAGCTCTAGAATGTTACTTTGTTTAATCACCATGTGGTTGGAAAAAAAAGGGCAGTTTGTGAATGCTGAGAAGTGAGGTTCCCCTGAAATGGTGAGAAGACATTCCTCTATGGCTTGGTCACGAGACACCACTGGAAACCATTAACTTCCTTGAGTCAAAGTCTTGATCATGCCAATAAAGTATAATCTTAAAGACTTGCAAAAGCCTTGCAAGCTGTAGTCTTGAAGATACGTTTCTGCCTGTTTATGATCCTTTTTTATTTTCTATTCACTGTTCTGTGCAGATAAACAAAGAGAACTGCTTCACCTCCACAGAGACTTTTCACCTGAATAAGCAGCACTATGTGATGACTTCCTTTATATTCCAACTAGGAATCTCCTTCAAATGTTTAAGTGGAAATGGAATAAATGACAGAAATCTGCAAGACTAAACTTGAACTTTCGAGAGTGTTTAATAAATGCCATGACAGAGTAATGAGCTAGCTGGATTGTCAAGGCTGCATTACCTATTCTATGTTCATATTTATGCTAGTGTTTTTCAACCACATATTATTCAACATGTAAAATCACTCAGTATGAGTCTCAGGAGTGGGTATGTCTATCTTTAAAGTACTCAGAGACATCCACTGGTGCAAAATCTAGAATACACAGCCACATTTAAGTTATCTGAAACTATGACCCTAAAAACTGGAGGTTCTGGTAAATGTCCTCTAGTTACACTCAAGATACCAGAATTCCCACTTCAGCCTCGTCCCTGAATAAGAACTAAGATCAGAATGCAGATTCACTCAGAGACACAATGAATTCTTCCCAAAAGAAATCCCAAATTTATCATCCTGGGATTGCTATCAATTACTGTATTTTGTTCAGTCAAGGAGTGTTCCCCTCCCTTGACCTGATATCCACCACAAAATCCCTCTCCTCCAAATAGTACTTTCTTATGTCAATGAGCTTTCACAGGTAGAAAGGGGCAATGAGGATACAGAAGGCAGACTAAAGAATTCTTCCAATGAAGGGCTTCCCCACCACAAACTTTACACCAATAAGATCGTAGTTTGAGCCAATCAGAGCAAGGTCTATTATTTCAACAATGAATGTATTGAGAACCAATAAAACTATGGATCATAATTTGTACCACTCAGAGCCATTTCCAAATATCTATAAAAGGTCTATGTCTCCAAACTTGAGATATGACGAATCTGGGCAAGTTCTCTTGGCATTCTTCCTTAGCCAACTAGAGCAATAAAGAGATCTGTGCCTTGACACTGTGTATCTTCATTGGAAAGTTTGCCATGCCATGTGAACCCAAGATTTCAGACATTTGGGATATGCTTTATATACTACCGTATATGCTTCCCATATTGTTTGAGCTGTGGTATTACAAGTGGCCTTCCATCTTCATGGAGATTAGGGACAGATTAATCCTCATAAATGTGAAACAATCACAAATATATCCAGGGGAGGGCCAAGCCTGGTGGATGGGGAGGTGGTGCTGTGCCCTTTTTAAATCTGTGGGAAATGGCATACTGGCAGTTCCAGTCACAAACAATTCCACAATGGAGTACAATTTATGGTGGAGGGGGTGATTGGTGACTGAAATCATGGCTACTCCATTTCCCACAGCTTCAGGGGGTGGTGCAGTGGCAATCTTGCCACCCATCAAAATCTGCTGGTTTGTAGACTTAACTGTGTGTGTGTGGGGGGGGGGGGGGGGGGTTGACTCAGAACATGATTGCTCTGTCCTCTAAAGCCACAGGGAGTCCTTCTGCCTATCCCCATGAAGTTGCAGGGAACTTCAAACTATAGTACTCCAAACTATAAGAATAGCCACAAGTTCCCGACCCCTCATGTAAAGAAATGGAGGATTAAAGAAGCAATGACAGTAGTAATGGGAAATGAACAACTGGCCTACGACTACAGCGAGAAATGTATGATGCCATACAGAAAAAATTAAATGCACCTGATTTGAAAACAATACATATGAAAGGGATCTAGGGGTCTTAGTAGACCACAAGATGAACATGAGTCAAAAGTGTGATGCAGCTGCTAAAAAAGCTAATGTGATTCTAGGCTGCATCCATCAGAGTATAGTGATAAGATCGTGGGAAGTCATAGACCCACTCTATTTTGCTTTGGTCAGACTTTACCTGGAATACTGCATCCAGTTTTGGGCATCACCAGTCAACAAGGATATTAGAAAGCTGGGACATGTCCAGAGGAGAGAGACCGACATGATAAAAAATCTGAAGGGCCAAGCCCCATGAGGAGCAGCTAAGGGAACTGGGCATGTTGAGCTTGGAAAAGAGACAGAGAGGGTGCATGATAGGCATTTTTTTTAATAGCTGAAAGGATGTCACACTGAGAAGAGGTCTAACTTGTTTTGTACTACTCCAGAGACTAAGACAAAGAGCAATGGATTCAAATAGGAAGAAAAGAGATTCCACCTAAATATTAGGAAGAACATTCTGATGGTAAAAGCTGTTCGGCAGTGGAATCTGCTGCCTTGAGTGGGGAAGAGTCTCAATCTCTGGAGATTTCTAAGAAGATGTTGCATGGCCATTTGTCAGGAGAACTTTGATTGCATGTTCCTGCTTGGCAGAATGGGACTGATCTGGATGGCCCTTGTGGTCTCTTTCAACTCTGTCAAAGATGATTTCAGAACTGGTTCTGCCATTCAAATAAAGAAATAATTCTGCTGTGCCAATTCCAAGACTAAATCTATTTTTCTAGACAGCACCTTAACTATGAGTCATTTATTATTTGCCTCCAGGCTGTTATAAATGGAGGAACCCCATACTAATATTGTTGCGGTTAGAAAATGTAGGAAGAGGTAATGATGACTTCATGGTTTTTCAGAAGCTACAACCTTTTCCTTTAAATGTGCTCACAGACAAAACACATTTGCAACATAGCACTTTCCAACTCGTTGACAGCTGTTTGAAGATTGGCTTCCCCAGGCCTCCGACAATACTGCTTTGCGGCGGGTGGAAAAGTGTGTGTGAACACCTGCTCTGTAGCAACGTAATTTGGTCCTGAGCTATCTAATCACTCTGACAAAACTTGGCAAAGACCTCCCCAACTGGAATGTCTGCATTTCATAAGACACACCCTAAGATTTGATTTCCTCCTGTGCTGTGTTATATGAAATTAGGTTTCCAACAAAATTATGAGTGTTGACATATAAAGAGGTACCAGTATAATACAGTCTGTTTCACAAAGGTTCAATAATGCTAGTCAACACAACATTTGGCTTAATTAAAACCAGTTTTGCAAGCTTTACCCTATATTTATGATTCAGTCTATTCCAAGGGCAGAATATCATTGTCCTGAGACATTCAGTGGCATATTCCCTCCATGTAATAATGTATAGCTGTCTTAAATGAAACACAAAGGATTATTTAGCAAGATATCAAGAAAATAGGACTGGACACACTGTGGATGAGAGGTTAGAAAACACTGGTTAAATGATTCAAATTCCCTACACAAATGTATTTTCTTATTCCTTGCATTTTCTTAACAGTTTTTAATTAATATATCAGCCACAATCCCAGCCAATGTACATGTAAATAAAAATATCCAATTTGATGATTCTATGGCTTTATGAGATAAGCATCTATGATAATCATATTGAACTAATTTCACTTGTAAGGCCCAATTCAGTGCTAGAGTGTGATTCTATGATGAGACGTCGCGAATGAGTTAGTGTAATTGTATTATTGATAGTGATGTTGTTATTGTTGTTTGTGATATTGCCTATATTGTAATTTGTTTTTTTTTATATGTTGTACACCGCCATGAGTCGCCCTAGGGCTGAGAACGGCGGTCTACAAGTACAGTAAATAAATAAATAAATAAAAATAATAAATAAATAGAGCCAGGACTGCAAAGCTTTTCCCCCCTCAGGGGTTACATTCCATCTGTCAGGTGTTACGTGCTCTTAGACAGCCAAGCTCTCTCTCTCTTTTGGTTGTCACCAAGAAAAATTAATTTTCTTTCTCTATCAAGTATTAAGAAATACACAAAACACTGCGGGGTGAGGGTGGTGATGTTAAGATCACTGCTCAAGTATGTATCTTTTTTTTTACATGATACATGTACCCGTACCTCCACTTGCACAAAAAGGTAAAATTTTCAGAAATTTTGAAGCCATGGATATCTGGAGGGGAAAAACTCTAAAACTTTCAAATCATTGAAAAAAATGAAAAAAAATTTTTTACAGACTGAAAATCAATTTGCTACTTTAAGAAGATAAAATGTTTTGAACCTTATTTCATTTGGTGTAATTTTGCTTTGGCCTATGCTATTCTGCCATTTTGCTATCTGAACTACAGTCATAAACAGTATCTATTACTCAAACCTGTACGATAGAAAAGAGCGCCTCAGATTCATTATGATATGGTGCAAAATATGAATTAATATCTAACATCTGTCAGTAGCAAGGTTCCCAAAAGATAACATTTGAGTGTTAAGCTTTGATACCTTATTTCCATGAAATTCTCACTGATGTTTGAACTGCCTCATCTTTTAATGCAATTTTATGAGTACTAAACACAGACTGATAGTTGCAGTTTTATATGCTCAATATAATTAAATGTACTTTTTGTAATAAAATAATTGCTGATTTGCAAAAACATATGCATAGAATGTGATAAACATGTTAGCAGATGCATTATACTTTATTTTGACTATATTCAGCTAGAATACGTTCTACACATGCAAAAATATGCGTGTTTATATACACTAGAGATTTAATTTATTTATTATTAAGATAACCTGAATTTCTTTTTTTACTGTAAAGTGAAACATTGACTGAAATATACAATGTATGTACAATAATCTACCTTGCAAAAAATCCTTTAAAGTGTGCCCAGTAATTATGTAGAATTTGAAAGTATACTTTCAAGAACTAATCCGTTGTAAACAACAATTACTGTATGCTACACCCAAGTAGTTAGTCCACACTGTCATGATTACAAATGTTTCTTCAAAGTAACAAAGTAATTGCATTTCTGAGTTTTTAAAAATTGTAAAGTACTCTTTTTAGTACAAATATTATCTACCTCACTGCTATCTCATCAGAACATGAAACACAAGAACCCCAATATTCAAGCACTTGCTTCTCTGCTATCATTTAGTGAGGCCACACCCCCAACGTTTATAAAAGTAACTAACTACTTCATCACATGCATTAAATCTACTGAGCCACTCACTCAAGAATCGGCATGTGTTCATCACATGATGTATGAATCAATTGTAAGATAGAGATATCTTGCCATTTTTTAAGTGTTTTAAAGGGTTAACTTTTCAGGCACTTTCTAACCTGATTGGCAAGTGACATTTTTGTAAATTATCTGCATAGAAATGGGAAAATGGCCGATTCCATCATGTGATGAATTCCCTCTGTTCTCCGCTTTAAAATGGAATGGTTAGCTCTGCCATTACCTTTTGCTCAAGATGGGGGGGGGGGGGGGGGGGAGGGAGGATGGCCTGGCAGCGGAAGGAAGGGGAGCCATTGGCTTTATCTCCTGGAGAGAGAAATCTCCTCCTCAGTTCTTTTCCTCCTTTCCCTTCCTTTCATTTCTTCCTCTTCTTTCTCCTTTTCTTCCCTCCTTCTTCCCTTCCATACTTGCCACCTTATTTCTCCTTTCCTTTCTTTCTTTCTTTCTTTCTTTCCTTCTTTCTTTCCTTCTTTCTTTCTTTCCTTCTTTCTTTCTTTCCTTCTTTCTTTCTTTCCTTCTTTCTTTCTTTCCTTCTTTCTTTCTTTCCTTCTTTCTTTCTTTCCTTCTTTCTTTCTTTCCTTCTTTCTTTCTTTCCTTCTTTCTTTCTTTCCTTCTTTCTTTCCTTCTTTCTTTCTTTCCTTCTTTCTTTCTTTCCTTCTTTCTTTCTTTCCTTCTTTCTTTCTTTCCTTCTTTCTTTCCTTCCTTCTTTCTTTCCTTCCTTCTTTCTTTCCTTCCTTCTTTCTTTCCTTCCTTCTTTCTTTCCTTCTTTCTTTCCTTCTTTCTTTCCTTCTTTCTTTCCTTCTTTCTTTCCTTCTTTCTTTCCTTCTTTCTTTCCTTCTTTCTTTCCTTCTTTCTTTCCTTCTTTCTTCCTTCCTTCCTTCCTTCCTTCCTTCCTTCCTTCCTTTCCCTTCTTTTACCTTCTTTCTCTCTTCCTTCCCTTCTTTCTTTGTCTTTCCCCCTTCTTTCCCTTTATGTCCCTTATTTTCCCCTTTCCTATTCCTATTTCCCTCTGTTTTCCTGTTATTCCCCCCCCCCCCCCCCCACACACACACATGTCACTATCGTGTAAAGAACCGGGATAGGGGAGAAGGGGAATAACCAACAAAAACGGGGGAAATGATTTTCCTCCTTTAACTTCCTCCCTGTAAAACAGAATACCCTTTTCTGTCTAGGCCCCTTTTTGGGGTCTGCACTGGATAATGGAACAGTACCCAGACTGCATTGCAATATACAGCTTTTTTTGCAATTGCCAAAATAAGCTTGACTCAGGAAAGATTGTTTGCTTGGCCACATCAGTACCTACCCTCCAGAATATTATACAAGAGAGTGCTTGGTGTTACCAGCAAATAAGGAGCTTTTGACACCAAAATCTTAAGAGAACCTGCTGCCACAGCTTTACTGAAATGCTTTAACAACATAAACAAGACATTTGCAGACTGCTACAAGGCAATAAAACTGTAGTTAAGCACTGGTTTCCCAATACCAGCCACTGGAACTTACATTCACATTAATCTCAACTGCAGACAAAATCCTTACACACATTTCTCATATTATGAAAGTGTTTGTCTCTCTCCTAATGTCTATGTTACCCTAATAAATAACATAAATATGCCTACTGTATAAAACTAAGGTCCAGTTCAGACCTTAGGCGCTAAATCATAATTTAATGTCCCTTAAAATATGAAACATATAAATTATTTTGGGGGGGGGAGAGAGAAAAGGCAACAAAATCAGCAGCAGGAATCCTTGCCCACCCAGGATAATCAACCTGAGGTTTTGTGTCTACGGTAGACCCTGTCCAGGCCAGGGCTCTATCTCTGGTCTTAGGCCTGATGGCTCCAGACTGAGCTCTCGCCTTCCGCTCATTTACTCTCTATAGTTTTTCGCCAACATGTACTGAAAGCAAGCCAGAGTTACAAAAAAGAAGAAATTTAAGCCAAGGCATGTGAAAAGGACTTGGAGGCAGACCCATGCTGAAGTAAACTGCCTTGCCTCGGTTTTTGCAGCCACTTTCTAGTCACACAATAGCCCTCATGATTAGCGAAAGAGTGGTTTAAAGGAAGAGATATTTCAAAAGCTACCTCTACATGTATGGCTGAAAGTATTTGAGGATTTTTATACAGTGGATGAGAGCAACGCCCACGCATCAATAAAATTTAACATGACTGCATGGTCTTTCACACTTAGACATGCTGTATAAAGCACATTGTGTTCCCACGAAGCAGTTAAACACCTTTGTTTCTCCAATATTCTCAATAAGGCAGCTCTGGCAAACTTAAACAGCTCATGGGTGCTCATATGCAATGGCAAGGCTTGTACAAGCAGGCACTTCCTGCATGCAGATCAGACGGGAGAGCCGCCGTCTGCCTTATTGGAGCCTGGGATGTTTCTGTTTACAAATCCTGGAGCCAGACCGGGGTACTAACTGGAGGCGTGCCGTCTGCTTCATTGCTACACTCAGCCTTTGTCTGGTTCTGCTGTGTCAAAGAAAGAACAACCCTGACGCACTAGCAGCAGCAACGGGTGTTTTTAATACAATGCATCAGCCTGGGCCCTCGCCTTCCTCCTTTTCTTTTCTTTTTTTACAGTCTCTCTCAGAAAGGTAATTTAAGGATTATTGGACTGAATAACTTTTCTAAAAATAAAGGTCAGAGGAAGGGGGAAAATAGCATTTGCCCCAAATCATTTTACTCTTACCTATTTAAAAACCAACATTAGCATTCATCTAATAAACAAAAGTTATAGTAGATCCCCCCCCCCCCCCCCCCACACACACCCAACAATAGTTTGGCTTCAAACACCGGCACCTCAATAATTATTTAAGCCCTTGAAATATGCATACAGAAACAATATAGTCAGTAAAAAGATATTTCATCTCTTGTTTTAATTTTCTTGTTGTTGTACTGATGAAATGCTTTCAAATAATATTTATTTATTTATTATTTATTTCGAGGTTTTATATACCGACCCTCTCACCTTCAAAGAGGGATTCGGACCGGTTCACAACATGTGTCAACATACAAAAATATACAATAACACAATGCAACATCATTACACGATTAAAATATAAGCACCATAAACATTAAAAACATTATAATCACAGTTATAATATTCCATAGCAACTGTTAACCATTGCTTCATTCTAGATCTGCACATTTTCTTATATTTATTTATTTAGTCAGTAAGTTATGTGAATGTATTCCAAAAGAGCCAAGTTTACATAGTGGTTCAGCAATTTAGTGACAGACTGAAAACAAAAACATATCTGTTACCTCTCAGACTTGTGGCCTTGTGGAGTAAAATTGGCTGCTTTTTAGCATTTTTACATGGATGACTTTGGTTCTCTGGTATGTCGTCCAAATAGGTGGCCAACCCATGGAAGTTTATATAAAATGAACGTAGTAAGTCTTTTAGGAATCTTTGCTATTTCCGATACAAAAGACTGACATTTTGGGAATTGACAAAACTAATAAATATCTATGTGCTGTATAATTTTCCTTCCACAGTGGATAATCCATTCTTGGTAATTTACTATTGCCTTGAGATAATCCTTTATACTGAACTAGGTTTTATCAGTCTTACATAGACTAGTCTCACAGAATCAGTGGAAATTGCCAAAGTATTGATATATTATGGGACTGACACCCTGACTTAGACCGATACAACAAGACATTAAGATGGATTCTACTCACTTTTAATATTAAACTGATATACAATCTTTCTGGAGAATATACTATTTCTAAGCATTTCAAAAAAACCATTGAGTATTTTGCTGCATCAGAACACAAACAGACAAATACCTCTGAGACAAGCAAGTAAGAATAAATGTACAAAACCCTTGCAAAACACTTACAGGAAATTCTGCTGTTTTAATCGTATAATCTACCATTTTATGGAATTGCAGTCTCTAAACAGCTTTGATTTCTGCTACCTTAGTGAAGGCTTAAAAAGCCACTTTGTTGGAATACTGACTTTAAAAGGGAATGTAGGAATGCACATAAGTGATTGAATCCAGACATTTAAAAAAATCTGATGTTGATACCAATCTAACCTGTTGCCAATAGTTTTCATGCTTTTTTAAAGCATGAATTTTAAACTCATGTCTTTTTTGTGTATTTTATAGACATACATTTTAATATGTGTATTTGTGGTGTTTTTACAATATTTATGTGTTTAATTATTCTGTAACCAGCCACAAAGAAAGACTGCTAAGAAATAAAATTATTATTATCATTATTGTTATTATTATCATTATTATGTTCAGATAGTGAGCAGTTGCCTAATTAGTGGTAAGGGGGAAAACAATGTATTTATTTATTTATTTACGATATTTCTACCCTGCCTTTCTCAAGCCTGAAGATGACTCAAGGCGGCTTACAACCAGGCAGCAATTTGATGCCTAACAATATACAATTAACAGAATTAAAAATACATTCAATAAAACCTTTACAAACATATAAAACCAATGCCTTCATTGTTAATCTCATTGTCCATAAATTGTCGCCTGAACCGCTCACTTTCGTCTAATACAGTGTTTGACTTATTGTCGAAGGCTTTCATGGCTGGAATCACTAGGTTCTTGTGGGTTTCTTCGGGCTATAGAGCCATGTTCTAGAGGTATTTCTCCTGACGTTTCGCCTGCATCTATGGCAAGCATCCTCAGAGGTTGTGAGGTCTGTTGGAAGTAGGAAAAATGGGTTTATATATCTGTGGAATGGCTGGGGTGGGGCAAGGAGTTCTTCCCTGCTGCAGTTAGGTGTGAATGTTTAGCTGATCACCTTCATTAGCATTTGAAGGCCTGCCTGAGTCTGGGAAAATCTGTTGCTGGGAGGTGTTAATCTGTGCCTGGTTTTTTCCCTCTCTGTTGTTTAGCTGTTATAATTTTAGAGTTGTTTTTTTTTTAATACTGGTAGCCAGATTTTGTTCATTTTCATGGTCTCTTCCTTTCTGTTGAAATTGTCCACATGCTTGTGGATTTCAATGGCTTCTCTGTGTAGTCTGACATGGTGGTTGTTGGTGTGGTCCAGCATTTCTGTGTTCCCAAATAATATGTTGTGTCCAGGCTGGTTCATCAGGTGCTCTGCTATGGCTGACTTCTCTGGTTGAAGTAGTCTGCAGTGCCTTTCATGTTCCTTGATGCGTGTCTGGGCGCTGCGTTTGGTGGTCCCTATGTAGACTTGTCCACAGCTGCATGGTATACGGTAGACTCCTGCAGAGGTGAGAGGATCCCTCTTGTCCTTTGCTGAACGTAGCATTTGTTGGATTTTCTTGGTGGGTTTGTAGATTGTTTGTATGTTGTGTTTCCTCATCAGCTTCCCTATGCGATCAGTGGTTCCCTTCCCGCATAGGGAAGCTGATGAGGAAACACAACATACAAACAATCTACAAACCCACCAAGAAAATCCAACAAATGCTACGTTCAGCAAAGGACAAGAGGGATCCTCTCACCTCTGCAGGAGTCTACCGTATACCATGCAGCTGTGGACAAGTCTACATAGGGACCACCAAACGCAGCGCCCAAACAAGAATCCAGGAACATGAAAGGCACTGCAGACTACTTCAACCAGAGAAATCAGCCATAGCAGAGCACCTGATGAACCAACCTGGACACAGCATTTTATTTGAGAACACAAAAATGCTGGACCACTCCCACAACCACCATGTCAGACTACACAGAGAAGCCATTGAAATCCACAAACATGTGGACAATTTCAACAGAAAGGAAGAAACCATGAAAATGAACAAAGTCTGGCTACCAGTATTAAAAAATTCTAAAATTAAAACAGCAGAGAGAAAAACAGGCAGGGACATCTAATCACCTTTCAAGAAGAGTTTGCTCCAGGCACAGTCAGCCCATTGTATGCTAATCAAGGTGGTCAGTTGAAAAGATTCACACCTAGCCCAACTTACAAAAGCCTTTTGTCTCACCCTGGTCATTCCACAGATATATAAACCCCTTTTTTCCCAGCTCCAGCAGACCTCACCCTCTGAGGATGCTTGCCATAGATGCAGGCGAAACGTCAGGAGAAATGCCTCTAGAACATGGCCATATAGCCCGAAAAAACTCACAAGAACTGAATATTCCTTTATTATCATTACCTGCAAAAGTAACACCATTTTATATAATGGTGGCTGTTTGTAATACAACTTGAGTTCTGGCCCCGCTTACCTCTCCGAACGCATCTCCACCTATGAACCGACTAGAACATTAAGATCGTCTGGGGAGGCCCTGCTCTCGATCCCGCCTGCGTCACAGGCGCGCTTGGCGGGGACGAGAGACAGGGCCTTCTCAGTGGTGGCCCCTCGGCTATGGAATGCCTTACCGGCAGACATCAGACAGGCACTGCAGACTACTTCAACCAGAGAAGTCAGCCATAGCAGAGCACCTGATGAACCAGCCTGGACACAGCATATTATTTGAGAACACAGAAATGCTGGACCACACCAACAACCACCATGTCAGACTACACAGAGAAGCCATTGAAATCCACAAGCATGTGGACAATTTCAACAGAAAGGAAGAGACCATGAAAATGAACAAAATCTGGCTACCAGTATTAAAAAAAAACAACTCTAAAATTATAACAGCTAAACAACAGAGAGGAAAACAACCAGGCACAGATTAACACCTCCCAGCAACAGATTTTCCCAGACTCAGGCAGGCCTTCAAATGCTAATGAAGGTGATCAGCTAAACATTCACACCGAACTGCAGCAGGGAAGAGCTCCTTGCCCCACCCCAGCCATTCCACAGATATATAAACCCATTTTTCCTACTTCCAACAGACCTCACAACCTCTGAGGATGCTTGCCATAGATGCAGGCGAAACGTCAGGAGAAATGCCTCTAGAACATGGCTCTATAGCCCGAAAAAACCCACAAGAACACAGTGTTTGACTGTTGGATTAGAATGATCACATATTCTTGAGCCAATGCTAAGATAAAAATGCAAGAAACAAAATGGCCAGAATAATACTCTGTTTCTATAGCAACTTAGTTATGTTATTTGTTTATATATATACATTTTAAATGTATTTGCTAATATTCAAGCAAGACATAATCAACAAATAGTCTCCAAATATAGTCTCCAAAAGTTGAGAGGAGAATGTAAAGGTTGAATATTACAGCCCTGTAGATAGAAACACAAGTGAATATAAATGCCATATGGTCTTAGGATTTTTTTTTGTTTTGTTTTTGACACAGTAAATGTGGAGAACCAGCATGGTGTAGTGGATAGAGCAGGGGTCTTCAAATTAAGGCCTGGGGGCCGGATATGGCCCTCCAAGATCATTTACTTGGTCCTTGCTCAGGGTCAACCTAAGTCTGAAACGACTTGAAAGCACAGAACAACAACTATCCTATCTCATCAGCCAAAATCAGATCCACACTTCCCATTGAAATGCTAATGAATTTATATTTGTTAAAATGGTTCCTCATTTTAATTATTGTATTGTTTTTAATGTGTTTTTTTTCACTACAAATATGATATGTGCAGTGTGCAGAGGAATTCATTCATTTTTTTTTCAAATTCTAATCCAGCCCTCCAACAGTTTGAGGGAATGTGACCTGGCCCTCTGTTTAAAAAGTTTGAGGACTCCTGGGATAGAGTGTTGGCCTGCATAAATAGGAGCATAGTGTCTAGATCCAGGGAAGTCATGCTACCCCTCTATTCTGCCTTGGTTAGACCACATCTGGAATATTGTGTCCAATTCTGGACACCACAATCAAAGAGAGATATTGACAAGCTGGAATGTGTCCAGATGAGAGTGACTAAAATGATGAAGGGTCTGGAGAACAAGCCCTATGAGGAGCGGCTTAAAGAGCTGGGCATGTTTAGCCTGAAGAAGAGAAGGCTGGGAGGAGACATGATAGCCATGTAGAAATATGTGAGGAGAAGTCATAGGGAGGAGGGAGCAAGTTTGTTTTCTGCTCCCCTAGAGACTAAGGTGCAGAACAATGGCTTCAAACTGCAAGAAACAAGATTCCATCTGAACATTAGGAAGAACTTCCTGGCTGTCGGAGCTGTTCAGCAGTGGAACTTTTTGCCCCGGAGTGTGGTGGAGGCTCCTTCTTTGGAAGCTTTTAAACAGAGGCTGCATGGCCATCTGTCAGGGGTGCTTTGAATGCAATTTTCCTGCTTCTTGGCAAAGGGTTGGACTGGATGGCCCATGAGGTCTCTTCCATCTCTATGATTCTATGACTATGAATCTGGAAACCCACTTTGCCATAGAAACCCAAATGAATGATCTTGAAAAAGTTATCCATGTCACTGATTTTCCAATTGCTATGTATGTTTGTGAAAGCTGGATAGCAGAGAAAATGGATAAGAAGAAAACCAATTCATTTTAAATGTAGTTGTGGCAAAGGGTCCTATGTATACCATGTATTACTAAAAAGGCAAATAAAAGGATTCTATAGCATATACAAATTTTTGGTCATACCATTAGAAGACATGACTCACTAGGAAAGACAATAATGCTTAGACAGTAGAAAAGGGAGAAGGCCTCATTCCAGATGGATAGATTCAATCGAGGAAGCCATGGCCCTGAGTCTCTCAGACCAGAGCAAGGCTATTGATAATAGGCTGACTTGGAGGTCTCTCATTCACATGGTTGCTGTAAATCAACTTAACAACAACAAACACTAATAATCTTTTTGTGATGTGGGTATGAGGAATATATTAGTCTCTTATGTGGCATGTAAACTGCAACTGAAAATGCTATGCTGAATATTTGTGCCTTCATGTGCCTGTGACAGAATTATGAACGATGCATAAAACCCCTTCCTCCCAGAGCACAAACTGTTCACACAGTTGTTAAAAACTGCAATATAAGCAAGGCCACTGCCTTCCCATAAGAGCAATGCCATTCGTATTTCATGTATATTCATCTTTTAAATTGAATTTAATATTAGTTCTTTAAATGTGGTGCATACATTTATTCAGTGCTGAAGATCAGATTTTCTATATTATAAATGTAAAACAAGTCTACTTCCTATCCATTGTTTTAATTTAGATGAACACTACTCACACTAAACTAGGTCCGAGTTACATAAAATACACAGCAAAATTTTCATGTTTGTTTACCATCAGAATATATGCTGCTGGGAGATAAATTTTCCCTTCTTCCAGCACTCACTCTTTCTCAGGAAGGTCAAACAACCCTCTGCAGCTGACCTCTGGGGTGCAGGAATAAGGGGGGAAAGGGGAAGTCCAAAAGGATAAATGGAAGTCAGTTTGCATTCTCTATGGATGATTGTGCACCAATCTAAATCCTAAAACTATATGATGTGAGAACATAATGACAGAAAAAAAACTTCAACCACTAACACTATATGTAAATATATAGCACAGTGAGTATACAGACCTGGATCTTAACTATATTTTTCTTACCTAAATGTGAGTGCTTGAATGAGAAAAATTGTTGGCAGAGCTTGTGTTTGTAGGACTAAGTTTTGAAAATAATTTGAACAACTTAACTAATCTAAAATATTTTGAAAAAAAGTCTTATCTATGATCATGCTTTAGTTTGGAGAGAGTAAATAAGACTCTGCAAAGAACATAAAGCAGGCTCAGACATGTATCATAATTTATTTCTGAGTCTAAAGCTTTCCCTGAGAATTTCAACTTTGAGTTATGAGAAAACATATAATTTTGTAAACTGGTATAAACAAAGGCAAACATTAGTCTACTACATAGTTGTTGCTTAAATACCTCTATCAATACCAATAGACTTAGTTAATTGCAGTATCATGAAAATGTAGCAGTTCCTAACATTACAAACAAACAACAGAAGGACACACAAGTATGTGGTTTATTTTCTGCTAAAACAGACCAGTTAACTCTGACTAAACAGACAAAATATCTGAGGAAACAAACTAAATAGATAATAGCTACTGTAGTATTATAATTCTGAATGTACAATATACTAAACCACCTACAATAATTGTTAGAAGGGATGGCAGCAACATTCCCAGAATGTGAGTTCAGAAATAAAATTAAAGGGCCCATAAAACCCTGCCTTCAATGAAAGGTGAATAATTAAAGCCCCAAAGCAATTCTCCAGCTCTGATTAAAACCAGTTAGTCCTCATCTCTTTAAAGTAGTCGTCTTGCTTCCCACATTGAAGGTGGAGAAAAGGAAAAAAGTGGAAGAGAAAATGGGCCACTCCTCAAGAGAAGTATATTTTCCATTCTTTTCTGGACTCCAGGGCGCTCTTAGTAACACATTAAGAAGGAAGAGAAGGAAAGGGAAGAAATAAATTGTCTCTCCTTCATGAAGCTTTTTTCTTGTTGGTCTTGCTGCTGGTATAGTTTCAAAAAGAGCTTCCCTTCCAAGTAGCTAATGCAATCACTGTATCTTGTATTCTATTATTAGATTGCTTCTTGACCCAAATCTGTCATTTCTGCCATTATCTACATAGATATCAGATAAGTTACCAAATGGCATGGCTATGCACGGAGATATCTGTGGCAGACTTACTAAGACATATTAAGAAACATTGCAACTTAATTTCCAAATGTAGATGCCATACAAGGTTCTTCTCCATAAGTTAAGCCCCTCTTCCCATTTCCTTCATTTAGCCTTTAGAAACGATTTAGCTCACATAACTGCTACTCAACAACATCCCAGAGTTTTATGGATATCTTCCTTTGAGCAGCATTGCACAAAGCAGAATCAAAACTGTTAGTTACATAGTTGCCTCACAAATTCTCATATGAATTTGCAACAAGAGCAATTACACAGTAAAGGAACTAAAGGAATTTGTCATTCATTCCTTGCTGTCTTTTTGCCGCTGCACATTCCCACCATTGATCACAAAATCACGTATTTTGATATTTTCTAGAAGTACTTGGATATTTGTTTGGTTATTTGTTTATAATGAGCTGTGTTATATATACCATCCTGAAATGTATTTTCTGTGATTGGGTTAAATGAGAAATTTTATCACTTGCACCACAGGCTTTTCTCCTGGAATATTTTTTTCAATGCATTATGTCACTTAATCACATAATCTTTTATCTGTTTCATAGAGTCATAGAGTCAAAGAGTTGGAAGAGACCTCATGGGCCATCCAGTCCAACCCCCTGCCAAGAAGCAGGAATATTGCATTCAAATCACCCCTGACAGATGGCCATCCAGCCTCTGTTTAAAAGCTTCCAAGGAAGGAGCCTCCACCACACTCCGGGGCAGAGAGTTCCACTGCTGAACGGCTCTCACAGTCAGGAAGTTCTTCCTAATGTTCAGATGGAATCTCCTTTCTTGTAGTTTGAAGCCATTGTTCCGTGTCCTAGTCTCCAAGGAAGCAGAAAACAAGCTTGCTCCCTCCTCCCTGTGGCTTCCTCTCACATATTTATACATGGCTATCATATCTCCTTTCACACACCTTTCAGGGGTGTGTGGTCCATATAGAATTGACTGCACTAAGGAACCATGTATTAATAGAATTTTTTTTATACTGCTGACATGCTGCCAATGTGCAAGACAGCATTCAGAAAACTATACGAGATCCAGGTGCTGTAAGTTTTAATGCAGTACTATTGTGTCTGCTTATTCTGATTTCTAGTTGTAAACCAAAGATAATACAATTATATGTCTGTTCATTCTCTCCCCTCTCCTAATCTACCCTCTAGCACAAATTTCAATCATAATTAAAAATCTAATAATAAGATAAATAAAATAATTAATCAGCGATTCACAAAACAGATGTTGATGCTCAAACCTGGGTTTGTTACAAGATTTTAAGAATTCATACTGATAATGTAGGAAGTATTTCTGAGAAACCCACCCTGAAAACACTAATGTACTGTGGATCAATGTACTAAAGCCACAGTAAAGTACAAAGTGAATTTTCCAGTTCACTTACTTGCCCGGCAAAATCAACTTTCAGTTTCCATCAATATCAAGAAGAGTATTGGTTTATTTATTTTCATATAAAGTCCCAAATATCCCACATTTTCTTGGTCAGTTCCTTTACAAATTATAATGAAAACAATAAGCCGAAATAGCAAGAGACACTTGAACAGAGGGAAGATAATTTCATTATTCTGTTTATTGAATTTATAATTCTTCCCATTGTTATGTGCTTGCCAGTCAACTCTTTTATGGCCTCCCCAACCAAAAGGATTTCTTTTCACTATTTCTTCAGAGCATGTTTGCCTTTGCCTTATTCTCTATACAGCGTTCAGCATCTGTATAATTCTAAGCACTAACTGATCTGACTCCTCCAGCTTTCTAGGGTTCGGGATATTTAGACAGCTTAACTAATCACTACCATCAGGTTAATACTTATCACAGAGAGCATGCTTACCAAATTTTCAGATTACGCCACATTGGAAGGGATCACTAATACCCCAAAAAACAGGATCAGATTCCAAAATGACCTTAACAGATTAGAGGGCTGAGCCAAAACTAACAAAATACATTTCAACAGGGAGAAATATCCAGTACACTTTAAAAGCAATAAAAATGAAATAGACAGATATAGAATGAAAGACACCTGGCTTGAAAAAAGTCCATGTGAAAGGGATGTGGGTGTTTTAGGGAGGAAGAAGCCCTGTATACTGGAAGTGTGAAGTAGCAGCAATGAAAGGCTTCTTCCTCTCATCTCCTTATCCCCTTCTGATACCTACTAGTTCTATGCTGTGGTGATTAATAATGCACTAATGCTACACAGGACACAAAGAACCATATCAGTGTTTCTTTTAGGATAAAACACTATGTGAAAACTAATTTTTAAAACTTTCCAGAATGATTAAAAACAACAACACTGCCTTTCAATTTCATTTCTAAAATCATAACAATATTTTCATAATTTATCTTTAGGCCCTCTGACTTACAGACTGATGTTGCATCTATTGGATCTGGGGGTGGAAAGTTTTCTGTGAAGTTGACATTGCACAGGTTGGTACTGCAGCAGCAGAAACGATATGTCCCATTCTGAACCAAGGAAGGGGTTGTTGTTACTATACATTCCTCTGAGTGGCACTCTTGGGGATCTCCTATATGAGACCAACATCCTAAAAAAAACCCAAAACAAATAAAACGTTGTTAGATCAAGTTTCATGCGTAACTATTATATTAGTTTTTATGATGTCCTAGTTATTTCATTTTTTTAACTTCACAATTTCTCACCGGATAGACTTATCTTTACACAAACCTTTTTGGCTTGTAAGGACCTTCACTCCATCCTACCATTCATATCTAGTGGGAACAAGGGAAAGTGACTTCTTGCTGGCTGCTACTAAGACTCTGTAACCCCTTTCCTAAAAAGGCTAAACGTATGATGTCCTTCTAGTGCAGTGGTTCTCAACCTGGGGTCCCCAGATGTTTTTGGCCTACCACTCCCAGAAATCCCACCCAGTTTACCAGCTGTTAGGATTTCTGGGAGTGAAAGCCAAAAACATCTGGGGACCCCAGGTTGAGAACCACTGTTCTAGTGACATGTAAGGACTTTTTTTCTTTTGGCATGTCTTTGCAAACCAACTGTTTATGAGCAAAGATATTTCATGATGTGCTTATTGCCTCTATTTGTTTTTTTTTAATTGACATCCTTTAAAATTGCTTTTAATTCTATAGAATCACCATCATCATCATCATCCTCTTACTCACCTGTGGATCGAGGCAGGGAACAACAACAAATATCACAATGTTTTGTGTGTGTGTGTGTCAGGAGCAACTTGACTTGTCAGTTAAAATACATATAAAACCAAATATGTATTATAAACTATCAATAAATATTTTAAAAACCATAATTTAAAAATAAGTTGGATAGGCCTGGTAAAAGGAACTGGCTTTGACTGCTGATTTAAACTCATAGTGTCTCTGACTGACAAATCTCTTCCTGGAGGCCATTACAGTGTCTAGGGGCATCCATATAAATTTCATCTGGAGAACAGTAAATGGCTGACTGAAGTAAATGTATCCTAGAAGGCCTGAGTGTACATGGTGAATTATATGGGAGAAGGCAGTCCTGCACTTAGCCTGGCTTTAAAGGAAAAAACCAACATTTTGCAATTTGCCTGTAAATTAATTGGTAGCCAATGGAGTAATTTGAATATGGGTGTAATATTGTCACTCTTAGATGTACCAATAATCAGCCTGGCTACCATGCTTTGAACTGAAATTTACAAACTGGGTACAGATGTAGCCTAATGTACACCACATAGCAGAGGTTCAACCTCGAGGTTACCAGTGTATCCATCACTATTTTTGGGTCCTCCAATTCTAGAAAGTGTACCACGTGCATAACAATCAAAGTTGATAATAAATACCCCCGACTGTCACATCTAACTTGACTGCCATTAGGAGGGATGTATACAAGTTCACACCTAAGATATAAACATAGTCTTTCAGGAGGAGTGTAACTTTATCCAGGATTGGTTGACATACCTCCAAGCTCAAGCTGAGACACTTAACTGTAAGCACCCCTGTTTTGTCTGGATTCATTTTCAGTTTGTTTTTTCTTACCCTGCATATTATCTCCTCCAAGTACTCATTCAGAGTAGATGCACTGTTCTTAGCCAATGCTATTATTGTTTTTAGTATAGTCTGTAGCAAAGTAACAAAATAATTGGCCATCCTGCAGAGAGGGTTCTTGGAATTGTAGTCCTAAAAAAGAAGCTTTCCCAAGCTCTTTCTCTTTAAAGAGAAAACTATTTCCCCCAGAGACTTAACTTAAACCTACCATTTTGGGTGGAAGTTTGCTTCATTTTTCATAGAAATCATTCCAGTTTGTCTAGATTTGGAACAATCAAAATGTTTCCAAATGACAAATGAATGTATGATCTCAAAATCTTCTTATACTCAATCAAAACTAGTGTATATGTCACTATGAAAAACAAAAAAGTGATCAGGACTTTAAGAAAATTGTTATTTATCTATTAAGTTAAGGAAAATGACAAAACCAAAATTAAAATCACAACAGTTTTAAGAAATAGTGTCATTGCTAAGAAAAATACCTTGTTTCACAAGATGTATTTCTCCTTCTCGTGTTTTCTCCCAAAGGCCATAGCAAGTACTGCCTTTCATGCACAAGATGGTACCATTCTCCTGAGAAATTCGACTTTCACTAATCCCATGGTCATTTTGGTAAACATCCCGAAAAGCACATGTTGTCTCTTCACTTTGGGCAGCTAAACCAGAAAAAAAAAAAAACAGGCAAGTTCATTTTTTGTGCCAATGTTTAATTCCAGACAGTTGACAAAAGTGGGAGAATGTTGTTTTTTAATTCATGCATCTTTGAAAGTGAAATTAAACTTCCTGTTACAAGTTTATATAAGATATAAACACAATGGATTTGTACAGTATTGGGATTGTTCCTACTGTATTTTTGTTCTCTGTTCTTTTCGAAATATATATAGTGTTAGGCTCATTCCTTTTCTTCCAGCAGAATGCCTGCAATCATCAAATACTAGACTTAAGCAAAAATCTTATTTGCAGAGGCATTAGCAACAGAACTGATACTGAGTAGTATGGCTCAGAAAAAGCTCTTAAAAGCTGCTGGCAGCAATATTGCAAGTATTGTTCTTTTAATCATATTCATAAATGAAGACACTTTTAAATATTCAGTAAGGGAGATCAGATAAAGAGAAACACATTTAGTCCCAGGCCACATTATCAATAAACCTTAGATCATCATTGCAAACAGCCTATCTAGTAACATTCACCTCTCTTGAGCTAGAATATTAAAAAAGCAAAAGAACCTTATGATTCTAGAAATAGAAAAGCATGTGCCCATTTCTCTTTTTGATATAGGCCATAATTTTGACTGCAGAAGACATATGTATGGTTGTATTGAAAAAAAAATCCTCTCAAAATAAATGAATAGTTGAATGTTCTTTACTACTACAACAATAACTACGGTTTATATTTATTACCTGCCTCTTTCTATGGCTTAAGACAGAGTACAACATGATTAAAACCGATAACAAATACAACACCACTAAAATGCATATATCAAAATACACACAACAAAGTGGCATCATGAAGAGATAGGTCTTTAGTTGTATCTTGTATTCTGACAGCTGATTTAACCATAGAATCTCTTCCAGCAGGTGATTCCACAGTCCTGGGGCAGCTGATGAGAAGATCCTCTAGGTGTTGGTTATTTGGGTTCTGGTTGGAATAGCTGCCCCCAAAAGGACTTATTTGTCCTAAAGGGCGGATTAAATAGGAGAAGGCAATCTTGTAGATAACCAGGATCAAAACCACATAGGGCTTTAAAGATAAAAACTTTGCCCGGAAACTAATTGGCAACCAGCGGAGTGACTTTACTATGCCCACTCCTAGATGTTCCTGTAAGTCTGAAGTTTCTGAACTTGGTATAAAGGTAGCTCAACGTATAACTCATTGCATAAGTCCAACCTTTAGGATACCAACACACTGACTTTAAACTGGTTGTATTTAGCAAATTATTATTATTATTATTATTATGTATACCCTGCTTTCTCAGTTACACAAGAGACTCAAAGCGGCTTATAGTAAAACCAAATGAAATACAATTTTAAATTTAACAATATACGAACATTAAAATAGAATTAAATATTAATGGTATTACAAAGTAAACAGTTAAAATCCTTAAAAACCTTAAAAATTATCACATGATCCTTATATTCCTCTGCTGTATTTACTATATTAACAGAAAGACATAATATTTTAAAACCTATTTTACTTTTAAAATTACTTCACATATTGTTTTATAAACTTAAATCTCCAAGAACTAATATCTCAAAAATTCAAGTTTATTTTTTCCAGAACCATATTACGCCATTAAAAAGCATCAACCAGCTGATTACATTTCAGCCTTTTACGATGTTTTAAAATGACAATATACTACCATTTTATTCCTTTGAAACACAATGGGTTTCTTCCTGCTTTCCATCCTGTCAGTTTTCTGAAATGTATCATCTCTTCATTTCTAGGACAGAGAAAAAACCTTCCTTAATTTTTATGTCCAGAACTGAATCTATGCCCAGATTCTTACCACAGCTGAACACAGCACCGCCCTTATTTCCTGAATCTTAGAAGCAATGCTTCCGTTAATACAATTGAAAATAGTTCTGGTTTCTCAGGTCACAAAGCCACATTCTTGTTTTGTGCTCAGTTTCTTATCTATTACAGCACAGCATCAGTTGAACTTATTACCTCCCTTTTATTGTTGTTGATGTGAGCCTTTCCCCACACCAAGTATCTAACATTTACCGTATATACGCGAGTATAAGCCGACCCGAATATAAGCCGAGGCACCTAATTTTACCACAAAAAAACTTAGAAAACATATTGACTCAAGTATAAGCCGAGGATGGGAAATGCAACTGCTACTGGTAAATTTCAAAATAAAAATAGATACCCATAAAATTACATCTTCCTGCCTCTATCGACGCCTTGGTGACTCTCTATAATGGGGAGATGTCCAGGACGTTAGATATGATCGCACCCGAACGGCCCATCTCGTTGCGTCGTGACAGGCCATCTCCCTGGTTCACCAGGGAGCTGACTGTGATGAAGCATGCGAGAAGGGGGCTAGAGTGCAAATGGAGGAAATCTCGGGACGTGTCTGATCGAGCACGGGCTAAAGCCTCTCTTAAGGCATACTCCGTGGCTATACAGGTGGCCAGGAAATCATTCACGACCACCCGGATAGCGTCTGCAGCAAATAGATCATCGGAGCTGTTTCGGGTCGTGGGGGAACTCCTCCACCCACCTGCGGTGGAGGGGGTCACTGATGATCCAGCAGCTCGGTGTCGCGATTTTGCACACCATTTTGCAGGCAAAGTCGCCCAGATACGCCTTGAGCTCGACTCCAATTTCATCGCAGTGCCAAAAGAGGTGACGGAGGCATCTGCTTGTCCAACCTTGTGGGATTCTTTTAGGCCTGTTCTTCCTGAAACCGTGGAGGAGATTCTTGGGGCTGTGAGAGCGACCACCTCATCTCTAGACCCGTGCCCATCTTGGCTCATTAAATCAGCCAGGGAGGGGGCTGGTTGATTGGTTTGTATTGATTATCAACGCATCGTTGGAGCAAGGGATTTTTCCATCTAACTTGAAACAGGCTGTGGTTCGTCCACTCCTCAAAAAAGGCTTCCCTTGACTCCACGGTGCTGAGCAACTACAGGCCAATTTCCAACCTCCCTTTTTTGGGTAAAGTGCTGGAGCGGGTGGTCGCCTCCCAGCTCCAGAGCTTCTTAGATGATACCAACTACCTAGATCAGTCACAGTCTGGTTTCAGGCCTGGTCATGGCACCGAGACGGCCTTGGTCGCCTTGGTGGATGACCTCCGCAGAGAACTGGACAGGGGGAGTGTGACTCTGTTGGTTCTCTTGGACATCTCAGCAGCTTTCGATACCATCGATCATGGTATCCTTCTGGGTCGTCTCTCTAGGATGGCCCTCGGGGACGCGGTTCTATCGTGGCTCCGGTCCTTCCTGGAGGGACGAACCCAGATGGTGAAGCTGGGAGACGCCTGCTCGGACCCCTGGCCTTTGACCTGTGGGGTCCCGCAAGGCTCCATTTTGTCGCCCATGCTTTTTAACATCTACATGAAACCGCTGGGAGAGGTCATCTGGAGTTTTGGAGTTGGGTGCCATCTTTATGCGGATGACACTCAACTCTACTACTCCTTTCCACCTAATGCCAAGGAGGCCTCTCGGGTGCTGGACGAGTGCCTGGCCGCTGTGTCGATCTGGATGAGGAAGAACAAGCTGAAGATCAATCCTGACAAGACAGAGGTCCTCCTGGTCGATCGTAAACCGGATCGGGGTATAGGGTGGCTACCTGTGCTGGACGGGGTTACACTCCCCCTGAAGCCACAGGTCCGCAGTTTGGGTGTCCTGGACTTGTCGCTCACACTTGAGGCTCAGGTGTTGGCGGTATCCGGGAGAGCCTTTGCACAATTGAGACTTGTGTGCCAGCTGCGACCGTACCTCGCGAAGGCTGATCTGGCCGGGGTGGTCCATGCCTTGGTCACCTCTAGAATGGATTACTGCAATGCACTCTACATGGGGCTGCCCTTGAAGACGGCTCGGAAACTGCAACTGGTCCAGCGGGCAGCAGCCAGGATGCTAACCGGGGCTCATTATCAAGAGAGGTCTACCCCTCTGTTTAAGGAGCTCCACTGGCTGCCATTTATTTTCCGAGCCCAATTCAAGGTGCAGGTGCTCACTTACAAAGCCCTGAACGGTTTGGGACCACCCTACCTGCATGACCGCATCTCCATCTACGAACCCACACGCTCGCTCCGGTCATCTGGGGAGGCCCTGCTCGTGATCCCACCCACGTCGCAAGCGCGCTTGGTGGGGACCTTTTCTGTGGCGGCCCCCCGACTTTGGAATACCCTTCCAAAAGATCTTCGCCAGGCCCCTACTTTAGCAGCTTTCAGAAAGAACCTAAAAACTTGGCTGTTCCGATGTGCCTTCTCAGATTAGGAATCCCCCACCCAAGTCCTAGAAGCACTTTAGTACAATTAACATTACTGCACACCGCACTATTCTAATCCTATGTTCCTCCTGCCACTCCAGCACTTTTAACCCTGTACCCCATGGCGTTGGCCGGCCCAGTTTTAAAGTGTCATGATGTATTGTTATTGTCGTTGTTATTTGCTTAACTATTTGATTTGCTTTGTTCACTATTGTCGTGTTATGTTTTACTGTATTGTGTTCTGAGGCTTCGGCCTGTGTAAGCCGCATCGAGTCCTTCGGGAGATGCTAGCGGGGTACATATAAAGTTAATAAATAATAATAATAATAAATTGAGGCATCAGGAGGTGAAATGTTTTTGAATATTTACATAAAACTGTAATTTGAGATATGACTGCCCAACTCTGATTAAATCATTATTCTAACCTTCTTCGATGTAAATGTACTTATGTATCCTTCCAGCAATAATAAAGTGAGTAAAATAATAAATGTAATAATAATAATAATAATAAAGTAAAATAATGGAAATGCAATAATAAAGTAAAATAATAAATGTAATAATAATAATAAATAGTGTAAAATAATAAATATAATAATAATAGGGTAAAATACTGTAAATGTAATAATAATAAAGAGTGTAAAATAATACATGAAAGAAAAATAATACTAATAACAGAGTAAAATAATAAATAACCTTGACTCGAGTATAAGCCGAGGGGAGCTTTTTCAGCCTAAAAAGGGGGTTGAAAAATTAGGCTTATACTCGAGTATATACAGTACTTTTGCCTCTTCTTGCTACCATCATTTTATATATAAATCTAAAAAATATTGACTCCAAAAACCATGGTTGACTTATCTATGGGTTGCTGATGGACAAAGAAACTGAAAATGATGTCTCTAGGTGTCCTGTGTAATTACAATGTGGCCTGAAAAAAAAAAGGGGGGGGGGCAGGAAAGTAACTTGCTTCTGTTAGGGACCCACCATGGAGGCAGCAACAAGAGGCAGAGGCAGTAAGCCTGTCTTGACATTGACGGCCTTAGGAACATAGTACTCACCCCATTATCCCACTCCTTGCCCAAACCAGAGAAAGAAAGGTAACTCTTTGTCCTGTCAGTGTTGTGGAGCAATATAGGGGAACCCAAAGAATGCAATGCAGCTGCCATTTTGGGCACTTGAGGTTGATGGGGAAAAATAGCTGCTATTATAAATAGAAGCTTCCTGTTCTGTGTAAGCCTTGCAAGATTTGGCTGTTTTTTGTTTTTTGTTTTGCTTGTTTGTTTTGTAGGGAAGCTTACACAGCATTCTTCAGGCTCCCTGAATGCCACTTGAACTAAAAAAGAAGGTGAGGAAGAAGGGAGGACGGCTTTTCAGGCAAGGAAGGCACAATGGGCTCATTTTTTTAAAAAAAAATCACCTGATTTCACTTTTACTTCTTTTACAAAACATTTATGAAGGAGGGGGTACATGTGTTTTTAAATAAAGCTACTATGATTGAAGTTGCTTTCCCATGTTATTCAAGGTAATTCAACATTCAACGTTTAAATGTTTTGCTCTAATATCTTCTCAGATAGCAAAATTACAAACTACAAAGCTCACAACTCCATGTGTACCAGAACAACAAAGCATGAATGGACCAAGACCGCACTCCAATGAAATCATTTTCTCCGGGGCAATGAGTGCTTACAGACAGTTTCACTCATTTTGCTATTAGACGGTCAACAATTACCAGAGGCTTTCATGGCTGGAATCACTAGTTTCTTGTAGGTTTTTTCGGGCTATAGGGCCATGTTCTAGAGGCATTTCTCCTGACGTTTCGCCTGCATCTATGGCAAGCATCCTCACAAGTATATAAACGATATATAAACCCATTGTCCTAATTCCAACAGACCTCACTACCTCTGAGGATGCTTGCCATAGATGCAGGCGAAACGTCAGGAGAAATGCCTCTAGAACATGGCCCTATAGCCCGAAAAAACCTACAAAAACCTAATTACCAGGGGTTTCAGAATGTTGGAAATTAACACAAAGATATAAACCTGGCCCGCTTTCAAATACTAATACATCCAAATATAATGTCTATATAATACATAATCTATTTAGGGAAATGGTAGGAAAAAATCGTATTTTCACAACACAATAACTTGTCTGCTAACTAACTTTACAAAGTTAAGGCATGTACAGTTTCTGACCCATTACATCACACATGGCAGTCTATTGTGAACCCATAATACTTCTTTTCAATACCAGGGTAAAACTAGTAAGAAGTGACAATCACAATACTTGGCTTGTGGTGTGTATTTGATTTGATAGAGCTCAATTTATTTATTTATTTATTTATTTATTTATTTATTTATTTATTTTATTTGCTTTATTTCTATACCGCATTTTTCAGCCCAAACAGGCGACTCAATGCGGTTTACATGGTACAATTATCAAACAGTGTCAGTGCAATTAAAACATAACAATGCAACAACAGGCTCGACAGCATCAATCCACAACAATTAACAATCAAACAAGACAAATCAACAAAACAAACATAACATAACGCCTCAGTTGAAATCAGATCCGTTCTCATAATCCTTGTGCCATTCCTATGTTCCATTTACCGTCTTCCTTTGATTGGTTGCACTGCTTAACCAAACGCTTGTTCATAAAGTCAGGTCTTAACCATTCTCCGAAACGTCAGCAACGAAGGTGCCTGTCTGATGTCTGCCGGTAAGGCATTCCATAGCCGAGGGGCCACCACTGAGAAGGCCCTGTCTCTCATCCCCGCCAAGCGCGCCTGTGACGCAGGCGGGATCGAGAGCAGGGCCTCCCCAGACGATCTTAATGTTCTAGTCGGTTCATAGGTGGAGATGCGTTCGGAGAGGTAAGCGGGGCCAGAACTCAAGTTGTATTACAAACAGCCACCATTATATAAAACTAGCTGTGCCCTGCCACGCGTTGCTGTGGCCTATAGTAAAACTTATCAAAGTTGAGGTAGATATCTGGACTATTATGAAAGAGAGGTACCTACCTATTCCTTCCCCCTTTTCCTCCCCCTTTCTCTACTTTCTTCCTTCTCTCCCTCTTTCTTTCTTTCCTTCTTTCACTACTTGGTTTCATCCTTCTCTCTTTCCTTCATTCCCTCCCCCTTTCTTCCTTTGCCTTTCTTCCCTCCCTGTTTGCTTCCTTCTTTCACTTTTTTATTTCCTTTTATTTCACCACCATCATAACAATAACAATAATGCAATGCATTGCCTCTGGGACCTGACACCTCTCCCATTCCCCCTAAAAGGGTCTCATAGGAACAATAGCATCATCATAATAATAATAGAAATAACAACCTTTACCCGCCACGTGTTGCTGTGGCCAATCTTCCCTCTTTCTCTCCTTTCCCTCCCTCCCTCCCTCCCTCCCTCCCTCCCTCCCTCCCTCCCTCCTTCCTTCCTTCCTTCCTTCCTTCCTTCCTTCCTTCCTTCCTTCCTTCCTTCTCCTCTTCTTTCTCTATCTCTTTCCTTCCTTCCCCCTTTTTCTTTCTCTTCTGCTGTCTCTCTTTTCTTTCCTTCCATCTTTCCTTTTCTTTCCTTTTCTTCTTCCTCTAACTTTCCTTCCTTCCCCCTTTTTCTTTACCTCCCTTTCTCTTTCTTCCTTCTTTCCTTCCTTCCTGTCTTTCCTAGATTTTGACAGGGCGGGAAGGGGTGGGGTGGGGTTTGGAGGTGGCCTGAAGTAAAAGGAGGTAAGATTGGGGCAGGGGAGTGATGGAGCGTGGGGTTGCGTGTGTGTGCGCGGCGGCGGGGGGAGTGATGGAGCCTGGGGTTGCGTGTGTGTGTGCGGCGGCGGGGGGAGTGGGGTTGCGTGTGTGTGCGGCAGTGGGGGGAGTGATGGAGTGTGGGGTTGCGTGTGTGTGTGTGGCGGCGGGGGGAGTGATGGAGCGTGGGGTTGCGTGTGTGTGTGTGCGGCAGGGGGTGTGTGTGTGCGGGAAGCAGCGTGGCGGGGCTTGGAGTGGGCATGGTTTCCGCAGAGGGAACGTTGGCCGGAAGGCCATGTGCGCGCGCGATGGAACTTGCGGCTGGGCGCCAATGCGCATGCTCAGTTGTTTTGCCGTTTTGTGAGTGTGTTGTGTTGTTTTTCATTTTGAGTAGATATATTTGTACCTTGTGGGTTGTGTTATGGGCATGGGAATTTTGGTTAAGTTTCGTTGGGGTTTTTTTGAGTTTTGTTCTTTTGCCGTTTTGTGAGTGTGTTGCTGTGTTGTTTTTCATTTTGAGTAGATATGTTTTTACCTTGTGGGTTGTGTTATGGGCACGGGGATTTTGGTTAAGTTTCGTTGGGGGATTTTTGAGTTTTGTTGTTTTGCCGTTTTGTGAGTGTGTTGTTGTGTTGTTTTTCATTTTGAGTAGGTATGTTTGTACCTTGTGGGTTGTGTTATGCGCAGGGGGATTTTGGTTAAGTTTCGTTGGGGGATTTTTGAGTTTTGTTGTTTTGCCGTTTTGTGAGTGTGTTGTTGTGTTGTTTTTCATTTTGAGTAGATATGTTTGTACCTTGTGGGTTGTGTTATGGGCACGGGGATTTTAGTTAAGTTTCGTTGGGGGATTTTTGAGTTTTGTTGTTTTGCCGTTTTGTGAGTGTGTTGTTGTGTTGTTTTTCATTTTGAGTAGATATGTTTGTACCTTGTGGGTTGTGTTATGGGCACGGGGATTTTAGTTAAGTTTCGTTGGGGGATTTTTGAGTTTTGTTGTTTTGCCGTTTTGTGAGTGTGTTGTTGTGTTGTTTTTCATTTTGAGTAGATATGTTTGTACCTTGTGGGTTGTGTTATGGGCATGGGAATTTTGGTTAAGTTTCGTTGGGGGGTTTTTGAGTTTTGTTTCCTCGTTGGATGCCCATAACAAATTTATATATATAGATGGTGTTACTTTTGCAGGTAATGATAATAAAGGAATATTCATTTCACAAATAATGTAAGGGTAGATAACAAAGTAGTACATTCTTCTTTGTAATTTGTAATATTTATTTGTGTGGGAGGAGGCAGAATTCTTTTTGAGGCCTGTTTTGTGACCCGCCACGCACACCATTTTAGGTATTATTTTTTACTTGGCATTTTGCTAGAAAAGAAAAGAATCCAGACTGTTGCTAGTTATAATCTTAAAATAGCTATGGCAACCAACTACTATCTCTTTACTCCTGTTTTTGCATCATTACACAAGTATTATTTCTGAAAAATAATTTTCCATGTTCATAAACGGGTATTTACTGATTTCACAAATTACAAATACAAAAAAGGCAGAAAAATCCAATCAACTGCATCCTCTGATATCAGGATAATTACATGCAAATTTTACTTACGTTCTGTATCTTATGTAGATCGCATCACACATTTGCCCTTTTAGGGAAAAGAGATATGCTCACCGACTATATCAATTAGCAATAGCAGAATCTCTACGTTTACAGCACCAAAGGAAGTTATACAGTAAGGGAAATTACAGCAGTTTGGTTACTATGACATTGTAAATCACATTTTCCAATCACATAATTTTCTATTCTATATTGGTAATTATTTTAAACCAAAAAGCAGATTACTATATTTACTTTCACGGTGCATTAAATTTTCAACAATCCTTTTATTATCTTACGGGAAAATAGTATGATGGGTACTGTTCCATTATCTGGGCAGAGGCCAAAAAGGGGCACTAGATGGAGAAAGTCCATTTTATGGGGGGGGGGGGTTGAAGGAGGAAAATCATTTCCCCCATTTTCGCTGGTTATTCCCCCTCCCCACTTCCCATTTCATAAATGAAGATTGTTTCCACGATGGCAACATGGGTGGGGGGAATAACAGGAAAATGCGGAAATGGTTTTACTCCTTCATTTAGAGTTCTCTGTTTCAGGAAAGCAACATCTATTTATCCGACAACTAGTATATATTTGTAAGTGTGTCTCCAGATAGGGATTGTAAATGTGAAGTAAAATATTAATGTTAAGTTTTAACTATCACAAATATCTACTATTAAATCTTCATTTAAAGGATGGAAATAACTCTACAATAACTTCATATGTGATTGATCTACTATACTTCAGCTGCAGGAAATAAGAAGAGCATTTTAGTCATTAATTGCTGGTGCTCTGAAAAATGAGAAGATCCTTCTTCCATGCATCTAGTTACGCTTTAATACACATTATGAATCAAATATACAGTATAAACCAGAACTTGGAGTCTCTCAGATGAAGCTGCTGATATATGTTTATATGGCTCAATACTGGCTCAATCAGCAGATGGTGACAGCAATTGGAAATTCAACATGTGGAAAACCACATACTTCCTGCTCTTGATATAAGACAACATATTTCCACAAAGTAGCCAAACTACCAAAAATGTTTCAGAGATATATTTGCACTTTCTGAATTCCGCCAGTAATGAAAGGCAATCTTTATCAGTTCCTCCTGCTGGTCTTTGAGACTCTTGTCCTCCTCAGTCTGTTCTTAATGTTAGAGAGCCCTTCAGAATAACACAGCGTGATGGTGGCTGGTGGCAGCTCAAGGGGAACTAAAGAATTAGCACAAAGAACATAATTGACCTCTCAGCTGCCAGATTTTTCTACAGGACCCCACAGTTGGCTGAAGGACTTCTGGATATGTTTTTGAAGGGTCATTGTAGAGCCAAACTACTTTAATAAAGAAACAATAATCTATGATTCCACTTTTATCCTTTATAAATATACATCAAATGCTTTTTCTATCACTTTTCTTCGAAGTGATAGAAAACACTAATTTTAATAGAATTGTCCAGTGGTTTCCCAGAGGTCTCTTTTGATCACACTATGTACGTATGCATGCATTTACTTTTGCTTGGGAAGCAGCAGTAGGAAGGTTTTGTGCTCAACTTGTTTTAAAACAAGCAACTCATTTATTTTTCTGTTTGATGAAAAAAGAGAGCTCAATGTCCTACTTTTTAATTCACAAGAGCAAACTGGAACACAACATTCCCAACAACAAAGCCGCCAAGTCAGTGCCTCAGAGGATGAAACTAATGATGCTGTCCATGAAAACTGCCTGTTTCAACTACTGCAGGTTCACTATTTCTGCTCATGAAATTGGTCAGTCTCTATGGTACGGTGTTGCTATGGCCTCAACAGCTTTAGACGGTTTGTTTGCATTGTACAGATACAACATTCTAGGCCAGTGCTCAAAACTGGACATCTGCACAAACTGAGCAGAATTGGTGGGAATAAGGTGGCCTCATCTGCCATCAAGTCAACTTTGACATATGTTGGCCCCATAACAACAACAACAACCCTGATTTAGATGTGACCCTAAATACTTCAAAGTATATGCCACAAAGTTCATAAACACAAACATAAATAAATAAATGAGATAAGAAAGAAAGAAAGTCAGCTCAGACTTAGTAAGGTATAGTAAGGGTTATAAAGTTACATATTCGAGCTCATATTTTGCTTGATTTCTAATAATATTTCCATTAAAAATACAATAGCTTAAATAAGCTTATACTAAATGCAGAAAAAGCAAGTACGAAAGGGAACTGATAAGAATATACTGATCATCAGAATAAACTTTACACTATATAATGATCTATAAAGTATCAACTTTTTTCCAACACTGCTCAATCCATTTAACCAAAAGAACAATTCTCACAAATTTTAAAAAAGTAAGCAATTCACCTTTTAGCTCTTACAACAAATCTTTTTTAAAGTAAACAACTCTAGACTGATAAAATGTATATTTTCCTTGGGCAAGCTAAGCTATTGAAGTTCATGTAATATGCATTACAAAATTGGGGCCTGTGAGCTACATGCTATACTAATACTTTCCCACTTGTCTTTTTTCTCTTATCTCAATTAAACTTAAACTTAAAAAGAAGCTGAGGACTGAACTCATACAAAGTTCAAATAATTCAAGATTTTGCAAATCCACATTAGCCTCAAGGCATCTTCCTGTCACAAGAGGAAAACATTTTCATCATGAAAAAAGGAATAACATACTTCCTTGATAATGGAATAGCACTCGTTGATTATAGCACAATTTTCAAGAAGATTAGAAAATCTTTATCTTAGAATGGGTATTTCTGGACACTTAATGCTACAACCTTTACGATACCAACACACTGACTTTAAACTGTGCCCTTTAGAGCTATGTGTTAGGTTAAGCTATGATATTCCTATTTACATTAATACGCAGAGAAGCAACACTTTAAATAATAATTTAAAAATGGGAGGGCCATAAAAATGTCTACAATCTGTAATATACTAGATAGGGTTGAACAAAGCTCCCATTCCATGTAGGAAAGTGATAAAATGGAGCCAATGGTTTGCTGTCAGGGGCTGAATGGCTATGTTATTAGGGAATGCATGTTCTGAACAGGGTCACATTCCACACAAAATATCAAGTTTGCAGCTTGGCAATATTACTGGATCCAGCAATGATACTGTAACCCTATCTAATGATCATGGTACATAATACTTTTCATCAGCTTCAGCTGATACACCAGCTGTACCTGCTTGCTAGAAATGTGGCTACTATCAGTTATGTTTTGATGACAACAAACTGGTTTGTTAATTATTTGCAAATAAAATCACATTTGTTATTGCTTTTTAAAAATGTAGTGGCAGGCTACTGTTTCAAAACTATGCTACAGTGTAATAAGAATCTGTGTCACACAGTACCTGCATAATATTTATCAGAACTGGAAGAAATTGAACCTCTTATCTTTGACCTGAATTGGAGTTCACGGGCTTTTTCTAGATTAGCTTCTCTTATCTGAACTGTACTTGCACTGTGAACACAGGAAACGCCACATCAGTGAACAAAAGCAAAATGGTGCTGTCTCCAGACTATATATCTCAGCTCTTTTTCTATTATTTTTTTAAAATTTTGTAATTTCAAGACAGACTAACAATTTCTTCCATTGACATCTTTTCCTGGAATGGATTATAATTATAAATAGTATTTTTTGTTCTAATGAGGTCAAGTAAGGTCCTATGCCTTTTTAGATTCTATGCTGGGTTTAGGAGGACAGCAAGCTCTACCATTATCTTCATTCTTCCACCACATAATATTGCTTCCCCATTTTATTGACAGATCACTGAGTTCCTGGTAAACAAAGTCCAAAACACCTACTCAGATAGTAGTGAAATAGAACTGTGAGATTTGCAAGCACAATTCGTCTGAGTTTACTGTTGTGATTGCTGCTTCATGAGTGTCATGTACCCCTCATTGGTCACAGTTCATAGTATAGGGCAGTGGTTCCCAACCTGTGTGGTCTGCAACAACAAAAATATGGTCCGCGGCTTCACCATTATTACACCGTTGCCTCAAAACCACACGGCAACGAGAGAAACCCTCTTATAATGCTGAGGCAACAGGGATGTCGGGAGGAGAGAGGTTGACTACCCACAAAAGACTATTACTACATCAGCTCTAGATTATTAATGGTTTTGTGGCCAAGAAGATGGTGACTACTGGATGGCCATCTGATCACCCACAGAAACTAGAGCTGATGTGGTCTATTCAATGCAATTTTCTGAATCTAAATCATCAAACGCAATCTAAAGTTGACCAAAAACTGATTTGTAACTGTTTTGGTACTAATGTTGGAGAGTGGTCCCTGGTTGAAGTGGTCCCTGGTCAAAAAAAGGTTGAGAATGCTGGTGCAGGGAATGCTTTGTTCCCTATTGTATACTATGTAGAAGGGAGCAGAAATACAGAGCAACTCTTATTATCAAGAAACCTGGGAGAGTCAGAGATTGTTCCCATGGTTGTGCTACACTTCTGAGGTGCTTCAAGTGCCTGGAAAGAGTGCCTACCCCTCCTCTATCTAAGAGCCAAAGAGATTGGGGAGATTCTGAATTGTGTCATTACACTCAGCTTCCTTTTTACTTCCAAGCACAAGTAGATAACTGATTGCTCTGTGTCTGCATTCCTCTTCATGTGCACATTTTTGTGTAGAGAAAAGACAGTGCTCTAAGATTCTGGAACTGTCATGATCCTGGATTTCAGCAGCTACACAGAAAAAGAGACTCAAGCAGTGCCAACCATGCCAGGCTTGGATGCCCCTATGGAACTATACCCCAATAACAAACCAGGGACTGTACTCTAAGAGTTTACATTAAACAAGAAACAGTATATTAATTTCCAAGAAGGTTCACAATTTATGGTGCTCAGGCAGTATGATAGCAATTAGCTTTTGCAGAGATAAAGGCATTCTGTTTTTTCTGTTTATCATGGAATGGCACAGCCAGAAAAGTTCTTCGGATTTCAGATTTCAAGCTATTTGCTAGACATCTGCCCAGTTGCTGCAATGTCCATCTGCCTTGTTCCAGCATACCCTATGGGCCAGACCAGCAACAAAATCTCATTTCAAGGAATTGCGTCCTCACTGGCTGCAAAGCTCCCTGATTACAAATCAAAAGTACATGATGAAAACTCTGTGAATCTTCATGAGGAAATCAAGGCTTTTAAAAATGGTCAATTTATCTGTCTAATGTTAGAAATTATTAAAATAATTTAATGTTTAAAATAAAACTGGAAAGAATAATAAATGCAGAGACCAAGTGTAGCCTCTCTTAGAAGCTCCACAGAGCAACAAGTTGCACCTCATTAGAGCTATCTTTGCTACAGCACATGACCAGAATTGCAACAGCAAATGATTACTAGTACCTCTGGCTTGCAATCCAAGCTACCCACTGTTTCCAAACCATCTGGTACCAAGGATATATAGAATTTTCCTTCAGGAAAAAAGAAGTTCCTAAATACGTGCAGAGGACTGCTTCCTTAGCTGCCCTAAGACAGTGCAATTTGAAATTCCGTACCTGCTTCTTAGACTGCTTGTCTTTAGTCACAGTACCCCAATGATTCATAATTTAAATTGAACAATGGGCTTGTATTTAGGACATGAAGAAAAATGTATGAATGCCAACTGTTCCATATTCTAATATTAAAGAAAACAGTCATATTGAGAGTCTATTCACCTTTGCATTCATAGTATTTAATGTTCTGTTAGCAAAATGTCAGACACCATCCACATGAATTAGGATGAATACCTTCTGGCCCTCCTGATGTTGACGACAGCCTAGCCGATAATTAATCAGTCATAGAAGATGCACTCCAAATCATGTCATTGTTGAACTTTTAATCAGATATTTTAATTGTTTTATAACAAAATTCACCTAGATTCGATCCTAGCAAGAGTGTAGTAGAAATATTGTAATTGTACAACCTAGGTCATAATTAGTAAAAAAAACTAGATGCTAAAAATGAATATAGGAAGATTGATTCAAGTTTTTACACAGCCATGACAATATCAATAATTTACTGACTAGAAGAATATTTTTTTAAACAGTAAAGCATTACTAAAAGAAAGACACAAAAAAACTTATATAAAGAAGCCAATACTGGTCACCCAAAACAAAGAACTAAGCTTAATACTCAAGGTAAACAATAGGTAAAAAAAACTACAGAAACTATCTGAATAACTAGTAAGTCACAATTCAGGACATGAAATTAATTAACAGGAAGTTTTTTTTTCAATATACATTTAAACATCAAATTACATTCTGTCTCAGTTGGCCAGACTGACGCAGTTCCTAATTTACTGGGTTTTATGGACAGCTGTATTCTTTTAATCTGGAGAGCTCTCTCAGAGGGGTGATTAACCGGTCAACACTTAAATCCTTTCATTAATCAGAGCTACAAAATTAAGAGTTTTAGACACTGACCCACAAACTGTCAAGTGAATCCAAACTGCCCTATATCTTGGACCACCCTGGAGCTGTATATGGGGTAATCAGTTAACTGAACCCCAACACACACACACACAAACCTCTTAAGTCAGCTGGATGACATCACTGCACCAGTGCCACTATACTAAGTGCCACATATGGATGTAACCTCAACTCCCTCTTTTTCATTGTCTGCAATGGCTGTTGTGCTTAAGTGCTCTTACTGAAACTTTTTAGTGGGTATAACTTTAGAAACATGAGGGTTTTTTTTCTTTCTAAGCATAAATAATGTTATATTTGATCTCCGTTTTGCAACTTACTAAGCCAATTGCAAAATGAAAATGCTGTTTCCACCGCATACAAGCATACATGTCAGAAAACAGATGCCAAGTTATTATCATGGACAGACTAACAGCAGGACGTTTTCTGACTTTATATTATTCTAGTTCTGGCAGCTGACTTAGAGAGTTAAGAGTTTGACTGCATTGTTTAAATTAAGGTAAGATGGCAAGCTAGAGCTATGCCCGTTCCGTGAAGCTACAGTCACAGCAAATACTGTAGACAGTAGAAGAACTTCAGTCATGCAGCTTAATTTAAAGAGTGCTTTAAAGACAGCTGCAGGGAAAATGATGACTCTGACTACTTTAGAGCTAGAGCGTAACAGTTCATATAAAATGAGCCAAGAAAAGTAAGAATGAATGCATGAACAAAAGAATAACTGGATGGATGAATAAACAGACTGACACACAAAAATCATCTTGACTCTCAAATATTTAAGTGGATTTCAGGGTTATATAGGTAGCAGAATCTAATCTGGCGGAAGTTATTGTTTTAACTGAATGTGGGTTTGTATTGATTGTTGTTTTATCATGGTTTTATCTATTTTGTTCCCTTGATTGAAGGATTTTAATGTTTGTATTCTGTTTGTAAGCCGCCTTGAGTCCATGTTGCAGAGAAAAGTGGGATAGAAATATCCTACATAAATAATAAATAAAATAATATTTTATAACTATTTTATTTTCTTTACTCTTACAGAAATATGTTATTCAAAAACAAATACGCAAACAAAAACAAAATACAGAAACGATGGGTTACAGAATTAATCTGAATAAACTAAAATTTAAATTTACAACCCAGGCTATCCAACTGTGCCTACAGATTGGTAGCTGACAAGAGTTAAGTTCACTACCAGGAAACAGAGAGACCCCTTGTTCTGCTTCAGCTCTTTTACAGTGAACAGCATGAATCTATTAAGCAATCTGCTGCTATACAAAAACAAGCATTGTTTATCAACACTCAGTTCTTGTAATGGCAGTTTATCTTGTTTCAATGACTTTCACTACCTGAAATGAGATTAAAAAATGAGTAAGGATGTTATTCCTTATGTCTAAACAAATATTCATTAATAATTTGCTTAAATGCATAGATTATATCTACTACCTCTGCATTGTTTGGTACACTTAAATAATATAAATAAAATATAACTGCACAAAATACATTATTCCATGAACAGAGAAGGAAATAAATACGTGATTATATTTTAAACCAAGTAAACAGAGAATAAAACTAATTTCACTACTTGTGAATGTACCAAATTTTATTTACTTTGTACTCTCCAGGCTTTTAAAATGAACAAATACAAATCACTAAAATAAAAGTCACAGAGGATAACAATTACCAACACCCCTCCCCAATCTGAGGGAACTTCCCACTGTTCCAACTATGCTAAAGAGATCAACACTCTTAAAGATGTTTTCTTAAGGCCAATTCACAACTCCTTTCACCAGTAAGCCACTTCTTAAAGCTCAAGTCTGATAATTTGCAAAACAAATCAGCTAACATAAACAGATGCCACTCTTGCAGCTGCCTAACACCACACTGCAGCCAATTATGCTTTTTCTTCCATCCACTGAAAGCCAAGGGAAAAGGCAGAAAAAAACAAAAAGGAGAGCCATGAAGTCATATCTAAGGAACCAACAGCTCAAGCAGTTTTGTGTAAGCTCAGCACAAATTAAAATGAAACAACTTCTGTCACAGTTTCATTAAATTCATGTTGGTTTGGTTCCATATATAATTTTATTCCTCAACTAGTTAAATTCAAACATATGCCACAGAAAAATGTTCTTACACTACAAATGTAATTGTTAAGGAGCACAATGCTGTCATTGCAGGCTCCTTCTACACTACCATATAATCCATATTATCAAAGGAGATAACCCACATTTTCCGCTTTACACTGGATTATATAAATCTACATTGTCATATAATCCAGTTCAAAGCAGGTTATCTGGATTTTCTATGGGAGTGTAGAAGGGGCTTTAACTACAATTTCAACAAAGGTTTAATAGAAATATATATTCTTTTGCCTGTTTCGGACCACCCTCTCCCCCTTGTAAAGAACCAAAAATGTGTTTTTGAATTTGAAAGTCTGTATCCAATTAATAACTTGTAAAATAGATATCAGATCAAACATTATTATTGCCTCCTACACTACTTTTAAAGAAATAAAAATATTGTTCTTCTATTTATTCCCCATAAAAATGTTATTGCAAATATACGAGGGAAAAGGAAGGGTACAAGAGTGGATATACAACAGGGGAATATTGCTCTTCTATTGTTCATCTAATAAAGTCACAAACTGTTCCATTTTATAAAGCAACATATTTTATGTTATATGACAGGCAAACCAAACATAATACCTTTGACTCTGCTCTAGCACTTAAAATAATTGTTTCATAATTTGTACAAAAATGATTTAATTTCTTTAACAAAACAGAAAACATGTATTTCATCTTCTAGTTTTAAATGCAAACATTCATATCTGTCCCTAAGGCCTTTACATTCCAATAAGCATTTACAAGTACCAAAAATGTACCTTACACATGAAACATAATAATCTTCCAGTTGACAACACAAAAACAAAAGAAAGGGATGATTTGCCCATGTTGTTGTAAATGCAATAGTAGTATTTGATTACATCAAAGCAAGTGTTACTTGCACATCAGTGCAGAGTAAAAAACAGTTTTTCCATTTCCTTTCCCCCAGCTGTTTCTCTTGGTTCTGAGAGAAAATGCTAAGGTTTCATCAGATGTTCTGAGGATCTGACAGGGGCCCAAAAAGTACTTAATAAAATGCTAACACCTCTCTTCCAATATATGTGCCTACACAAAGACAGCTCCCTTGCATTTCCCTAAGCCAAACTGTGTGAGACAGAAGTAACTTTAAAAAGCAATTTCCAAAACAATAGCGGGTTAGATGCAGAGGCACTGCTTCAGAAATAGAAACATTTCTTTTAATAGAAACAAGTCAGGTCCAATGTAAACTGGATGGCACCACAAGTAGAATATTCATTCATGCCTTTTCCTCTTACATTCCATGCAAATCTGTTTTAGAACATTCAGGGACTATTAAAATGTGTGGGAAATTGTGTTGAAGTTTCAGGGATAAGAGAGAATGGGAGCAAACCCTCCCTTTTCACTAGTATGAGGATCAAGTTGGCAAGTTGGAGGCTCTATTAGCTCCAATCCATATATGAACAGGAGGTTTCTTTCCATTCATAAACAAGTCCAGATCCAACTACATAAAAACATAACCAGAAATGTCAGAATAGGATTTACATTAAGATTAATCCAGATTGCCTATGAATATAATCTTCAAGACATTCAAGATTCTTGTTACAATCTTCACAAGTGCAATGCAATGCAGTAACAACACAATAATAACAACAAGAGCAATTATGAAACAAATACTTGGAAATATTTCCAGAATAGAATGTCTTCATTTTAAATTTGCTTGTAACTGAAGCTTAAGAAAATCAAATAACAAGTAGGAAATATACAAATGCATTAATACAGGTGGAGTATTTTTATCGGAAATGCTAGGGACCAGAAGTATTTGGAATTTTTTTCAGATTTTGGAAATAGCTATATTTGCATACACATACAACAAGGGGATATCTTGGAGGTAAGAGTCAAGTCCAAACATGAAATTCATGTATGTTATATAGACACATTATACACATATTTTAAAGATGATTTAATACATTTCTTAATAACACTGTGCATGAAACAATGTTTGTGTATATAGAACCATCTGAAAGCAAAGGTGTCCCTATCTCAGCCATCCATGTGGACAATTTCAAATTTTGGATTATTTCAGATTTCAGATTTCTGAATAAGGATGATCAGTCTATAATATAGTGAGTAAGATGTAGTGCAGTAAGAAAGAATTGTTTTAAGTCACTATCTAATATGGATTACTAAAGAGCTGATGTGGTAATGTCCACCTTGCAAAGCATACTAGAAATAAGGTCTATATTATTTCAATATATATGAGCCTGCAAAGAATTTAATTGATCTTGTGTAATAGTGCAGAACCTATTACTGTTTCCTGTATGTATGTTCTGGTATGCAGCTTCCTTTACTCTATGGTTCCAGAGAAAATATAAAAGGGGCTGCAGACCATACAGACCTGATATCACATACTTGCTTGCTGTAAGAGATGTCCTGGCTGGATGCCACAAACATATTTGAAACTGGACTAATAAGTTTTGTACCTGGATATGCTGAACATATGAAGGTTATGAGTAAACTAAATACGTTATTATTATTTTTATCAAAGTCTGCTTCATTTTTGTCTCTTTAGTGCATGATACTGTATAAAACAAGTTGTTTTATGAGAGAGTATATATACATTTGGGCACTGAAAAACACTATGAAGCACTGCTGTTTTTTTAATGCACTGGCAAAATCTCTGTTTTCCTAACAGATCAGGTTATTCAGTCTAACAACTGAAAGCATTGCCTAGCATAATTACATCTGGTTGTATACCACAACAGAAGATTCTACTCTAAAGGGTTTTTGGCTCTTCTCTGAAAGGTCATGCTTTTTTTTTTAAAGGTTATAAAAGAGTGTTTTCCAAAACTGTAAATGTGTAATTGTTCTAAGGTTTGGAAGTTGTCTGCAAGCCAACCTTCCATGCCCCATCTACACTGACCAGTTAACAATCTCCTGCAAAAGCAAGCAAAAGAAAGCCCTTAATGCTCAGTAGTGCTCTGTGGTTTGTGTAATTACTATCTGTGCTTCAAACTGGTTCCAGGATTTTCTATGTCATCTTCTGCACAGTAAAACCCCCTTTTTTCCAGTGTAGATGGTGTCTCAATTTGTGACAATTCTGTGTTGTTCTTCAGAATCAGTTATAGCTTATTGGTGATGCTTAAATAAGAGACTTACAATTGCTCTGGATCTATGGTTAGTCATCATGTGATAATTGGTGGCAGCAGTAGTTATAGTTACTTGTAGCTTTCATACACGATAAACCATACTTCATAAATGTTACCCTTCCCCAAGAGTTTGGCTTGATTCCTTTTCTTGTGTCATCTGTAGTTACTTTTTGAAACACTTCCCATTTGTGACATTGTGAAACCAAGTTAGTATTTTATGGGTTGATGGATGGATGGTTTTACTCTGCTGCAGTGGGTTAAACTAGATTGCCTTTTGCCCTTCCAGTTCAGTTAAATCACTCCTGAAAAACAGCTGATGTTTACAGAATCTAAAATAAAATGCTGCCTTCAGGTACAATCCATTTATTTGGGAGGCAGGGTAGCCATATGTATAGTAACCCCCCCCCCCCCCCAAATAACAAGCAAGAATTAACATGTTGATCAAGGGAAGTCACATAGTTATAAAACACAACTTCAATATTCTTGCTGGCGTTCATATTGAAAAGAGAAATGATAGCATTATCAAAAGGAATATGTTTTTAACAATTGACCTTGTGCTCTAATAGCAAATAAAATCAGATCATTCTGCTACAAACCAGAAAAGGGAGACAAAGTGCATGAATGAAATGAAAACAAGGTAGAAAAAGAACAATAATCTAGAATCCTTGCCACAAACCTTTTCTGCTGTAAAGAACATGGTAAACCTGCTCTTGTTTACCCCAGGCAAACATTAGAGAAAATAAGTTGTAAAATATATTTTAATATTCTCTCGTGTCAAATGTTAAGACTATATCCTTATAAACCTAAATTTATATTCACTGGTTTGGGAGAAAAATCTTTTTAATTTTTTAAAAAAATGTTTGTAATTTGTAATGGTGTAACATCCATTCAACATTCAACTGCTTGCCCTCTGCCACTGGAAAGATCTTTGATCCAATAAAAACAACAACGCACACTGTCTTCCACAGGAATGTAAACAGAAATAATTCAGAGCCACAAAATCTGAAAAGTAAGCAGCTTGTTCTCCAAAGATGACTGGTCCAAAGCACTCTAAAATAAAGGCACTCATTAATTCACCCAAAATGCCAAGGATGTCAATTAGGTATGATTCTCCAAGATATAACTTATTCTGTAAACATTATCTGAAATGCAGATGGAAAGAAGCCCAAAGGAGAAACAGAGATGACAGCAGAATGGGAGATGCTAGAGGAATCTATCAAACATCTAGAACCAAAATATGCATGTGATAAATATACATTTCATATAGATATGAATATCTGAAAGGAAAACAGCTTAAATTCCCTTATTAAACTAAGTTTATGATGTGCATAATACAAAAATGGCTGTCCCAGGCAGGAT
This sequence comes from Anolis sagrei, assembly GCF_037176765.1. Lineage (NCBI taxonomy): Eukaryota > Metazoa > Chordata > Lepidosauria > Squamata > Anolidae > Anolis > Anolis sagrei. Next base: position 165,379,473 of record NC_090021.1, on the reverse strand, counting down.
GGAGAAATAAACTCAAAAAAAGCACGTTGCATGATGAGAAATGGAACGTTAATGAGACAGCAAAAAACCTCAAAAAAAGAAAGAAGTAACAGAGAAAAAGAAGGAAGGCAATGAAAACTTAACCAGGGCATTACAGAATTCTTGACTGGTAAAATAAATAAACAGCAAAAATGGACTATTCTAAAGGAAAATAAGAAAATAAGAATAAATGAGAAAATTCATTGTCAATTAGGCTTCTTATTGGGCATGTGTGCCTTATTTTTTATGTTGATATGCTGTTGAATTAATTTCATTCTGTTGGATGATTTTAATAGTTTTTAATTTTTAATTGTTTTAATTTATTTCTTTTTCTAGCTGTCACCCCATGACAAAGACAGCATACAAATGAAATAAAAACTTAACTAATCAGGCTGCTATCAAGAGCAAAAAACATCCAGACATAAGAAGAAAAATACTGAGAAACTGCAAGCAAGACAGAAGAAAAATACTGAACTGAGGTCATGAATAATGGCAGGGAAAGGAAGAACAAGGATGAATATTAAACAGTATCTTACATGCTACTGTATATTACATACCCTATGATCAACATACATTTTGACAACTGATTATTTTTAAAAACACTAATTGAATTTCAATGTAGATGAATACTTTTTATTGCTAAGACCCCTCTGCCACTATATTTTGCTAAAAAAAAATTGGTCTTTAAAAAAATACAACTTTTAACTTTTAAAAAGTTAATGGTTTCTCCCGTATTGTTTTGCTGCTATGGCACAACACATGACAAAGATAGAAAAATGATCAAATCATTCCTAAAACTATTTTGTTCTACTAACTATGGTGTTCAAAGTATGCTGTACAACTGTGGAGTTTGTTTCCAAAAGGTACCAAATAAAAAAAGAGTTCTTTTTGATCAGGAGTAGAATATTATGCCCAGATTAAAACTTTCCAAATGTATCAGATCACTTCAATATAGGGTTTGTAAAATTGCATTTTACAGCAAAAGAATGCACATCCTCAGCACATTTTTTTATTCTTGTAAAATTTGTTCAGATAGATCGATTCCTTTTGGAAACAAGCCCCACACTTATGAAGTCACAAATTGCAACATGATATAAAGCAGTCCTATTCAAATTCCAATGCAAAACAATAATAAACTTACTGAATTACATTTCTTCTGCCTATTCCATCACATATATTGTATGTTCACAGTAGAAACATAAACATGAGTGGTATGCTCCATGTTGCACTATTAGTGATGACAATGTTCTTGATATACATACATTCAAATGGAACACTTGTCTCAACACTGTATGTGAAGGAAAAACCAATTGGATTTCAAGTTGCAATCTGTAACAGCAATGAGTGAGAATGTAGACAGCTGAGAGATCATAAGCAGCAAGCAGCTGGTTGTCCCTTTGCATCTATTTGCATTCCTCAACTTTTTGACTGATTCCTAATTTTCCAAAGCAAGCCCTCTTCCTCAGCACAGCTGATCCACATGGGATAGATCCAATACAGGCTCCCAATACAGGATAGACAGAAATGCTCCTCCAAAGATCAGTCCCAGAAGGTTTGGGGTTTCTCCAAAAAGGTAGGTGGTGGGGCACTAACAAAAAATGGCCTCACTCATTCCATATCTCCTCCATCAGAAGGTGCATTCTGTCCAAACTTCATCAGAACAGCTGTCGCCAGCACAACGGGTCAATGAAAAGGAGAAAGCAATATACCCACTTTATTAACATATGCATGACGGTTTCAGCTCCCCAGAACACATATTGATGAAGAACAAAGTGAAAAATTTCCTCTCTGAAAAAGTGTACAAAAGGTGGTGAAGCCATATGCTTTCCTATAGCTAAAAAGCTTAGGTCCAGCTATTGCCATTTCATTAAAAGTGTGGAACTGGGGTTATAAAGTTATACAGGCAGTCATAAGTTACAAACAAGATAAGTTCAGTAGAGGTTTGTTCTTGTTGAATTTGTAAGTCAGAACACATACATTTTTAAAGTCTAGCTCCAGCCAAATATACACACACACACAATGAGTATGTACAACAGTAGGCATGAAACATTATTTTTCATTAGCTTACTTTAAAATCCAAGTTTAGGATCTAGTGGTATGGAATTTATGCTGCTATTTTCATAACACAAGGAATAATTATGCACTAATAAATAGGAACCATTTGTGAAAAATGTGCAGAAAACAATGACACACTACACCAGGGGTCCTCAAACTTTTTAAACAGAGGGCCAGGTCACAATCCTTCAAACTGTTGAAGGGCTGGATCATCATTTGAAAAAAAACATGAATTCCTATGCACACTGCACATATCTTATTTGTAGTGCAAAAAACACTTCAAAGCAATACAATAATTAAAATGAAGAGCAATTGTAACAAATATAAATGTATTAGTATTTCAATGGGTAGTGTGGGCCTGCTTTTGGCTGATGAAATAGGATTTTTGTTATTGTGTGCTTTCAAGTCGTTTAGGACTTAGGTTGACCCTGAGTGAGGGTCAGGTAAATGATCTTCGAGGGTCGTATCCAGCCCACAGGCCTTAGTTTGGGGACCTCTGCACTAGACTTAAAGGTAATGGCTGTAATAAAAGATGCTATCTTGGCCTATACAGCATTAGGACACAAATGCAAGCTAACTCCAGAGTTTTATTTTAGAAAGCAGATTGTCTTTTACTTAGTTGCCTTAAACAAGTAATAGTTGCTTCAAGGCAAGTAGCTGATTTCTCATCCCCTTTTCATTAAATACCTGAGCTTCTAGAACACATGTTTAGCAGTCAAGGCATATTTTGTTATAACTTATCGGAACAGGGGCTTCCGACTGGCTGGCCCTGTTTCTCTTCTGGCCACCAGCCATTCTTGTCAATTTCCTGTATTTATTTATAAACCGATCACTGCTTGACTGAACAAGTCAGATAGAAAGATAAATTTGGGAAGAGGACAAAACATTAGAAGAAAAATAATGTTACGAAATGAAATGTTGCATTATAAGCAATTATTCAAAGAGCTCATTCTCCCATAGTACTCATGAAAGACAATAGTCTAGTTCAAACAAAATTATGTCAGTTTAATAAACTATGATTATTAAATTCAAAAGAACAAAAGGTTGTTAACTAAAACGCATTTTCCAATAATTTAGACTTTTAGCAGACAACCTAACTGATATTAACCAGTCTTACAGCTCACTAATTTAAACCTACTTTTCTATCATATTATTGTTCTCCCACTTTACTTGTAGAAGATACCCCCTCTCCTTTTTTATCCCCATTAAAAAATATAATTTAAACAGAAAGTAGGTAAATGCATGTTTAATTCTATCACTGAAATAAATCAATGGAGCTTTTTTTTTTTTTTTTTTGGTCGTGTCAGGAGTGACCTGAGAAATTTCAAGTCGCTTCTGGTGTGAGCGAATTGGCAGTCTGCAAGGACGTTGCCCAGGGGACGCCTGGATGATTTGATGTTTTATCATCCTTATGGGAGGCTTCTCTCATGTCCCCACATGAAGAGCTGGAACTGATAGAGGGAGCTCATCCGCCTCTCCCCGGATTCGAACCTGCGACCTAACGGTCTTCAGTCCTGCCAGCACAGGGGTTTAACCCACTGCACCACCGGGGGCTCCATCAATGGAGCTTATAAGCACTTAACATGCCTCAATAATTTAGGCTCTAGGGCAGTGGTTCTTAACCTGGGATCCTCAGATGTTTTTGGCCTTCAACTCCCAGAAATCCTAAAATCTGTTAAACTGGCTGGGATTTCTGGAAGTTGCAGGCCAAAAACATCTGGGGACCCCAGGTTGAGAACCACTGCTCTAGGATCTGGCTGTGCAACATTTCAATCTGCTATTGAAATGTAGTGTGAAGAAAAGCTGTTCTGCCTGGAACAGGTACAACACACTTATAAAACTGTATACCCACAATGTTAATATATTTTTTAAGACTAATATGAAGAATTCCCTTCTATAATATGCAGCTACAACTACTACTCTTGTATAGGATTTTACCTCTATCTTTAATTGATAGGTATTAATTGATATTGCTGTAACAAATAATAAATATTCTGGTTTGGCTATCTTAATGATTTCTTGACTGTGAATTAACAGTATAAATGATCTGACTGACTACTGAAGGAAGACAACAAACACAAGGACTTCCAATCTTGTCAGGTATGGTGTGTTTTATGTTTTCATATTAGAAACAGTATATGAATCTGATCTCTCTTTTTTCTTATGGCTTCTGGCAATCCCTTCCTTTCCTATTTTGTCACCACGTTTGTCACAGCCTGAACAAGTTTTTTTGTTTTTTGTTTTTTTAAGGTGAGCAATGACTAGAACAATTTTGTAGGCTGCTAGAAAAGCAGCTCATTTCGCCTTCTGTTTTCCCTCCTGCTGCATTCTGGCACCACCCAAAAATCTCCAGTGAAGGATTTTACATTCCTTTGGAACAGAGGGGATCCCTTCACCCAGTTCTTTTGAAAGGACTGCTCCTTCCAGTGAAATTATAACAATACTGACTCCACTAAGAAAAACATCTACTATTTCTCTTTCCTTGTCTGTGGATTTATGTTTAACACCAGTTTAATCTACTAAACAGACTGTCTTAATGTTTTTTGATTCTACGACTGCAGAACCTATTCTTTCTCGTGGAATATACTGTATTTTAATTCACGAGGAATACAATACCCCATTTCTTTTGTTTCTCTTGATGCATATTGATATAAAACAACATATCAAATATCGAAAGCCTTTGAAGCATTATGTGTGAAAAAATAACCCATTAAAGAGTATTAAAATTTATAATTGATTGATGAATACAGTATATGATAATTGTCTTGGTGTTAAAGGAGGATGGGAATCAGATTTTAGGATTTAAAATCATGGATAATGAATCTGGTCCACCACTCCTGCCCTTTTTAGATCTCAGTCTCCTCTTTCCAGTAAATAAACTTGAGATATAATGTATGTGAAAACAATAATTAATTTTTGAAAAAAATTAAATTATTTTGTACTTCATAATTATTTATAAAATACCCAAACACATGCACAAAATACAGCTTTATAAAGGATGATGTTGAATGTTTGAGATGTTACCTAAGAATTTCAATGTGATTTATCAGTTATTCATTTGTAGTGGTACTATACAACTTTGCATAGATACTGAGAGAAAGCCCATTTTTTCAAAATCATCAGAAAAAGTGAAGATGGATAGTAATCTAGTATGTTAATTATAAAAAATCACTTTTATCTTACTTAAACCAAACGTTGTGTTTGGGCATTAATTAATTAATTAATTAATTAATATCTATGCAAAGTTGTGTAGTACCACTACAAATGAATAACTGATAAATCACATTGAAATTCTTAGGTAACATCTCAAACATCCAACATCGTCCTTTATAAAGTATGTTAACTATAAATCACAAAATTGACTTTCCCTCTTAGAACTCATGCTACAGTTACAAACAGATTTGTAATTAAATTGTTTCCTCTGCTCTAGAAACAATGACACATTATTTAGCTATATCTTGTTTGGATTACTGCAATGCTTAGTTAACAATGGTTCTAAAAAAGAAACTTTTTAAATGGCCTTTTCACCTTCTCCCAGCCTTCCTTTTCTCCTTGCCCTTTGTCTAGCTGGAGATTTTCAGTAGCAATAACACTGAGAAGATGGTGAAGGAGGTTTGGAGAAACACAGATTTTTGATAAGTTTGGTCACCAAATGGAAATCAAAAGAAGTGGAGGCTAATGAAAGAAAGAGAAAATGCTGTATATTCTTAGTAAGGCTTTCTTGGTGATTCAAAATGCTTTTCATTACTTGTCCAAGGTTTACTTTACCTAGTCGTTTCATTTCACATGTGCTTTATGTTGGTTCTGAATAAAATATTTTTGCTGAAACATGTTGAATATGTCCTGAAACACATCAATTCCTTCCATATTAGTTCTGCCCTTGTCATTTGTTTTGTTAAAGAAGTAGTGCAAAGGGGAAATCTACTCTTGTGCACTGGTTTACCTGTTTATGGAAACTCCCAAGTCAAGATATAAATAACATTGATGACCAATGATGATTTTTCATGCTTAGTAGGACCCCATACCAGCTACAACAATTAACAGTAATGGATGGTGCAACAACAACCAGGTGGGTTTAAACTCTAAACTAGTATAGGACTGTGCCATAGGACAATGTTGGATTGTTGGAGTATTCATGTTGATTTCCTTGAACATATTTCAAAAATGTGTTCTTTAAAATCATGTCCAGTTAAAGATAAAAAATGAAGAGCCACAAATTCCAACCGCTCTTTTAAAACTCCATTAGAAATTACCGGTACATAACATTTTAGAAGTTAAACACATACAAGCTTGAATTTAACTGAATATTTATTTTCACTTCTGACATGATAAAAACAAGCTGCATTATGATATGGCAATAAAAGTTGTTCAATTATTCAGTTAAATGATTACTATATATACTCGAGTATAAGCCAAAACGAATATAAGTCAAGGCACCTAATTTTACCACAAAAATTATTTGAGTATAAGCCGAGGGTTGGAAATGCAGCAGCTACTGGTAAATTTCAAAATAAAAATAGATAACAATAAAATTACATTAATTGAGGCATCAGTAGGTTAAGTGTTTTTGAATATTTCCATAAAACTGTAATTTAAGATAAGGCTGTCCACCTCAGATTAAATCATTATAATAACCTTCTTCAGTGTAAATATGCTTATGTATTCTTCCAACAATCACCATAGTTTATTTTAACTACAAGTTTTGAAGGAAATGCTGTATGTATATGAATAAGGAAAAGTGGGAGGCGAGGAAGGAGAGCTGGGTTGCTGTGCGGAGAGATGAAGGTCCTGGCAGGAAGGCATGGGGCTGAAAGAAGCCCTTCTTTCTCAGGCCCACACCTTCCTGCCAGGAAGGACCCTCACTCGAGTATAAGTCCCGGGGGGGGGGGGGGGGGTCAGCCTAAAAAGGGCTGAAAAACTAGGCTTCTACTCAAGTATATACAGTAAATAGAAATGCACAGCTTTCAATAGATCAACTTTCAACAGTGTTCTTTTTTATTTTTGAAGTGCCCTTAGTTTCTGAGCAATTATTTCTTTTTCATCTTTTACAAGTTACTTTCCTTTCTCTTGTTAAAAACATTTTTAGAATGAATTTCTTTCACAGCACTGGTAGGTAGCAAGAGGCAAAACCTTCATCTCACAGTCATCCAGTCCTTCACAAGTGTAGGTCTCAACACAAGGGGACGCTTGCTGTTTGTATACCACAAATGTGGGTGTATACTTTCAGTTACCTTACTGTAAACCTTGCAAATGGGAAAATGTAGTCACAGAAAAAAATGTTCAGCTGCAGGGGATAATTTGCACATTTCTGGAAACTGGAAGACTTGTGCTGCAGTCACTGTTTGATCTTTATCTGTACCAGACAACCTCCGAGTGCCACCCTGAATCGAGGGGTGTGGTGATGGTCTCAAACAACTTCCAATAGCCTTATTTTTGCCTATTCCTTTCATCTACAACCTTGTAAAAATAGACATTGGGTTAACTTTATGGCAGTTTCAATGCCTCTGAGATGAAGTTAAAACCCTTAAGAAGTTTAGAAAACACACTAAGATAGAGTAAATTAATTCATAGACATAGAATAATTGAGTTGGAAGAGACCCCAAAGACCATCCAATCCAACCCCCTGCCAAGAAGTCAGAAAATCTCATTCAAAAGACCTCCAATAGATGGCCATCCAACCTCTGTTTAAAAGCCTCAAAAGAATGATCCTCCACCACACTCCAAGGCAGAGAGTTCCACTGCTCAACAGCTCTCACAGTCAGGATGTTCTTCCTAATGTTCAGGTGGAATCTCCTTTCCTGTAGTTTGTTCCGTGTCCTAGTCTGCAGGGCAGCGGAAAACAAGCTTGCTTCCTCCACCCTATGACTTCCCCTCACATACATGGCCATCATGTCTCCTCTCAGCCTTCTCTTCTTCAGACTAAACACACCCAGCTCTTTAAACCACTCCACATAAGGCTTATTCTCCAGACCCTTGATCATTTTAGTCACCCTTCTCTGGACACATTCCAGCTTGTCAATATCTCTCTTCAGTTGTGGTGCCCAGAATTGGACACAGTATTCCAGGTGTGGTCTGACCAAGGCTGAATAGAGGGGTAGCATGACTTCCCTGGACCTAGACACTAAAGTTCTATTTATGCAGGCCAATATCTCATCAGGTTTTTTTGTTGTTTTGTTTTTTTGGGGTTTTTTTGCTGCCACATGACATTGTTGGCTCATGTTTAATTTGTCCACAAGGACTCCAAGATCTTTTTCATACATACTGCTGTCGAACCAGACATCCTCCCTTCTATAACTTTGCATTTAATTTCTTCTACCTAAGTGGAGGAATTGGAAAATGGTTTAGTGTTTTAGGGTAAAATTATTTATCCCCTCCCCCTCGCTTATTTATTTTATGGCTCTAAGTTGGCTATATCATTGCATTTTGTATATAATTTTACTTTGGCCAACTGAAGGTCTTTGGTAACTAATAACATGTGCATGTTTGTTGTTTTTGGTCTTTACTATCTAAAATAAACTTTGAATATTTGTTCCAGGACAGGGCTGCAATAATTTCTTTTTCCAAAAGCAAGGAATAGATATTTGAATACTAAACTACATGTAATAATCAATATTTTTGATTTACAACATTTCAAAATCACTTCCTTCTTATTAACATAGCATGGCAAATAATCTGTTTTATTTTAAGTTCAAATGAATGTAAATTAAGCAAATAAATAAACATTTTCCGATTATTCTTTGCTTCAATTTTGTAGCATTAAACCACATTTTCTGTATATATTATTGGGATGAAAGATAGTTTTTAACCAGCCATTTCCTATATTCTTCAGGTTTAACTCGGGAAACAGAAAAACAGCTGTGCTCCTATGAAATCAGAATCCTGTTCTGATTCAGTTCAACACATATTGTTCCATTCTATTTAAAAAGATCATTAATGGAACAAAGAAATTCTGGTACTTGCCAAGAATGTTTTAGTAACTTTTCAGAGAATCACTATTTCAGTTATAAAAATGAAATCCCTTGCAGGTGCATTAATAGTAATCAAGCCTATTATTTCAGAAAATCGTTTAATATGATTTTAAACTGTTTTATTGCTGCAGGGAACCATCCCTTTACTGTATGAAAATTTGTCAAAAAACTGCCTCAGAAAATCAAGGGACATAGCTAATAGCTATATAATTTCAACTAAATCTCTATAATCGCACCACAGAACTGTAATTTAAAACTTTCAAAATCCAGAATGCATTTCTACTAAAGATTGAGAGAATGTAACTGCAATATGCATCAGATCTTATAGGATACATATATTGTGCTAAACATTTTGTGGCTGTTCTTTGTTTACAATCCAACTGACACATTCCTGGCTGCTTTAGTCAAATGTCACAGGGTCAAAAAGCGTTCCTGCTTAATACTAGGTCAGTGACTGGGAAGAGCTATGTGAGGTATGAATTTATCATGGACAGAGAAAAGGCCCTGACAGGTGTGGCAGAAATCTGGCTGAGCAAAGAGGGAAACGTCTACTTGACCCAGCTATGCCCCCTAGTCTTACAAGCACAGTAGCAGGTAAGAACTGATAGATGGGAAAGTAAAGTCACAGTGACTTATTATGAGTCCACTTGAGGTACTCTGTCTGGCAAACTCTAAGCTTGGCATGAACACATTCTGTAATAAGGCAGTGATATAAACATGAGGTGCTATTGTGTACTACTCATCATGTTGCTTAACTGCCTTCTTGCCTGAAGTGATGCAGATGTCCTTCAAACTTGCTGTCCTGGGTTATTTCAAACTGAAGTCCTGTCATCAGGGCTGCGCCAAGATTTTGTGGATTCCATGGAAACCATGGGTGTGTCAACTAATATTTGCCCCTATACATGTGACAAGGCATGCTCTTTTCTTTTCGCTGGACAAAATCATGGTGATTTAAAGATGGGGGAGCTTCAAAAAACTCTGTTGTCACTGACAAATCACCACCAAATATGGTTTATATTTCCTGGGACGTCTATTTCTGCGGGAGTGGGGAACCCATTAGAATAGCTCATATACAAAGAGCAGGAGATCCAAAAAGATTTCCAAATGTTCTCAGTTTTTTCCCAGATGCTGCAGTTAGCAATCCTATGGGTGATGATCTTGACCACTGATACAAGTGTGTCCAAGTGTCCTTTTCTTAATTGCAAAGTAAGAGCACCTTGGTTTTCTGATGAGTTCAAAACAATGAAGTAGTTGGATAGATGGCTGGAGTGATGTATAAGAAAGCTGTAGGACTAAATATAAGTTAGGGTGTGTTCCAGAGCCTACTTCTCTATTACATCAGCTGGTTGTTTTATGTCGCCAAGGGTCTTCTATCCCAAGCCTTTAGAAACCTGTTGCAATAACTTTGTGAAACCATTTGCACAGTTTGTTTGGACTTGGGCTCTACACTGAAAGTGAGGTGACTACTTGTTCAGTTTTAATGGATGAGTTTCAATTTGTTCAACAGTCTAAGCTACAGTTGCTTGGAAAAGGAGGCCAGCTACCTGCATGTTATGTCTACATCTATCCTGAGTTACTAGGGCTTCCAGAGAAGAGCTAGCAAAGGAGGGTAGCAGAGGTTATAAATACTTCTCTGACATAATGCTATTTTGCCATTTCCTTTAGAAGAAGCAGTTATAAGACCCATCCGGATGATATCTTCACTGGACCATATCATCCTAGAGAACTACTGGCAAATTTCTAAGCAAGGTTGTAGAACATGTAGGGGCAGAAAAACTCCAGCCTTTCTTCAAAGATTATGTAGATCAATTTCAACTAAAACCAGTGGCCAATGTCAGGAAATATAAACCATGGAAATGTGTCTTTCTTGGTTCTACAGGACCTTTTAGTGAAATTCCGTATTATTTACTGAAGAATCCAATGTTATTTATATTCCATTTTTTCACCCAAAACTAGGACTCAAAAGTATTGTATTTTTTTAAATGTGAAATGCTATGAAGTGAGGGTGATAAACTGTTGTTTAGTCACATGGTTATTAGGCTGTGGGGTTCTAAAGGCTCAGCACTGTTGTTCCCTATGTTTTTTTCATCTGTACATGAAGATGAAGCGAGAGATGATCTAGAATTTTGCAGTGGGATATCATCACTATGCTGACATACACAGTTTGCTATTTTACAAATGATGCCAAGGAGGTTTGGAACTCCTAACTATGCCCTGATGCGGTTAAAAAACAACAAAAAACCTAAACATGGGACACTTGCTGAGATTTATTCTAAATAAAAAAGATGTTCTGCAGGTAAGCAGGAAAAACAGCACGAGAATGAGATTACAAATTGTTCTGCATTATGGTACACTAATAGAGGCAAGGTTTTCAGTTTAGATGTGCTCCTGGACCCACTATCACTCCTCTTAGACTAGCTGGAAACTAGATGATCCTAAAAGGGAAAATAGTAAATCCCAACCTCAATATTTATAAATATACAACTTTTATTTTGCAAATCGTCTGATTATAAAACAAAATTAAGTTATTTTTAGATTTTGTTTTTATATTACTTTTCCTAACTTCTTTAGTCATATCCAATTTATACAGATATAGCTTTTTGTATCATAACCTCTACTTCATTATCAACTCCTCTCTCAATATTTGGATTCTAGTATAAATTACCTGTTGTAAGATGCGCATGATATTAGCCAACAAGCAACCTGCCAATGAAGAACTTTGATCACAAACAATGGAAGAAAATCTCATTCCTCAAATATTCAAAAGCTATATTTTTACCTAAAGCAATTTTCTGTAGGAAAGATCATGCACTGCACATCTGAATCAGTTCCAATCTTTTAAATGGAGAAGTAGACAACCTGTAAACTTAGTGAAAACAATCCCCCAATGAACCTCTAAGGATGCCTTCCATAGATGTGGGCAAAATGTCAGGAGAGAATGCTTCTGGAACATGGCCATACAGCCCAGAAAATTCACAGCAACCTAGTGATTTCAACCATGAAAGCCTTTGACAACAAAAAGCCATTACTTGATCAAAGTTTAAATAACTTGCTACATTTAACTTGGAAGCAAAAGAAAAAATGTTATCAGTAATTATAAATCCTTCCTGGAGGCAATGGGAAGCATGAAGGGATTGAACAAGCATGCTGTATTTGTGAAGAGAGCAAGGAAGTTAGAATATTATCCTACACATCCACTATTGTAGTTATGAGGCTGGAAGAGATAGTGACAAATAAAAAAGAGAAGAAAAGGTAGAGTTGACAAGGAAAATCAGGGAAAACCCCTAGTTACAGCAGGAGAAAGCAGCCAATTCTGAGCCTAACCATTTTATGAGTGGCTCAAGGCACTATGAGAGGTGCAAGCAAGTGGTCTTCCATGTCAGTCTTCCCATGGTGCCTGAATCAAAAGTCTGGTATTCAAGAAATAGGTGGCTCAGAACCGACCACTTTTTTCTTCTCTTTTCTTCTCCTTTTACTCCATTAGACATTTTTCCACTACAATTTAACTGTTTTAAGATATAACCAGGGCAATGTGATTGATCTTAATTTTTTTTTAAAGTATAATTTTCTAATCCCTAGTTTAAAGTTGGCTTGCTTCAAACAAACCAGCATACGGGAATAAGGGTTGGTTGTTTCAGAGGAAATGATCATCAGTGAACTAAAAAGAGGAATGAAAGCCTCTTCCTTGCAGACACACTAGAGAAGAAAAGAAGGAATGTATCCAACTGAATCTTGCATTAAGCAGCAGTTAAAAACACCAGTTAGTGACAAAAAGTGACTCCTTGGTATAATGAACTTATTTTAAGAATTCTAAAAATAAATTATTCTTTGTCATAATGTTTAATGAAGTAGCAATTCTGTATAAAGGTGAAAAAGGAAATGTGGCCATAGTTATCTAATGAACATTTCTGCAGCAAATCATATTTTAACTACTAAACAGATATTAAATTCTATGTGTTGCCCTATGCCATAAGTTCAGAGTAATTCACATGGCTTTAGCTTAACAAAACATTAAAATATTAATGTGAAATAAAGAAATGACATAGGTCAGTGATAGGCAATGCAGCTCTTTCAAAAATCGCAGTACAGACACCCTACTCCTCAAATTAAAACATTTTTTTCTACAAAATTTCCCAAAAATCATGTAGAGGCCATGGAGTCAATATTGCAACACTTCTCTCTCTCCAGTTAAGACAGCTACTCCATCCCACCTCATATGGTGGTGGTTGGGGTGTGGAGCAATGTGTGTTGTTCTGTGGTGTGTGCTGGGGAAGGCATTTAATTTTGTTGTGCAATAGCGATACTATTCTAAAACCATTTTAGGAAAAGCCTTCTCCTCATCCTAAAATAGGAAAGGAAGCCTCAAAACCCTGGTCAAAATACCCCACTCAGCCCATAGAAATCATATGAGCCACAACTCATATTTTTAGATGGAAGATGGGACAGTCCTGGAGCTGGGCTTCCCCAAATCAATATGGAAAGGTACATAAGCCTTCTTCCAAACTGGGGAAACTCTATGCATTTAGCAGCAGCCAACAATACCTATTATTTTACACAGAACAATCTTCACCCTGATCACTCTCAAAAAGCGCTGTCTAATCCATATACTTGTATTTTTATTTATTTATTTACTGCTCTTCTCACCCCAAAGGGGACTCAGAATTCTGGCAAAATTCAACACTACATTATACAAACAGATTATAAAACAATTAAAACATAGAAATACAATCAAACAAATTAAAAACATATTGCCTTGTCCCATAGTCGTTATTCCAACTGCTACATTTAAGTCAGATTCCATATTGCACTACTCCCCAAACACCTGTATGCAAAGCCAGGTCTGCAAATGGCCACTGTCTCATTCATGTGTGGTCAGTGAAGATTATGATACAAACGTGTGTGATAATAATTTATCTATTCCATACAAGTATATAATGACTTACATGTGACCAAGTAGACTAATAAAGAATGTTTTGAGATAATATTCTTGTAACCTGATTTACACAATCGAAAGCAAAACATTACACATATAAACAGACAATTTAAGAACTTCCACTCAGTTGTCAAAGCACCGCAAACCAATTAAATATTTTACCATTGACCAGCAAGACTCTAGGCTCACAGTGCCCAAATACAGAATAGTTGAAATTGGCCATCTGTTGATTGAAAGGGAGAGAGAAACTGAGTGCAAACCAACAATAAACCTGGGAACCACTGGAACATTTATTAATTGTACATAAACAGTACAGTATATGCTTTCAGTGGCAACAGCCAAAGAAACCATGACACTTTCTTTTATCATGCTGTCTAAACACAGCAGCAGCCACCATTCTGGATTTTGGAGACAGGAACAAGCCAAATAAATAATTTGCAGTTTTACAGTTTCTCTGGTTGAGACTAAAGAAAGCATTAAACAAGCCAAGACTTCCACAATTTCCTTGCTGATTGCTATGTACAAATACAAATATTATTTGCATGCTGTCTATCACAAAAAATCAAACTTATACCAAACTTAATACCATACTTCAAATCCCCACTCAATCAAAAAGAAAAACTCTTGGAGTTACATCTGCACTGTAGAATTAATGCCAACTGATATCACTTTAACTGTCATAGCTCAATGCTATGGAATCATGGGAGGTGTAGTTTTATAAGGCCATTTCTGCCAAAGAGTGCTAGTGCCTCATCAACTACAAATTCCATAGCATTGAGCCATGGTAGTATAGATGCACTCTGGGTGGCAAATTTTTCTCAGCCTGAGAAAGGAAATGACAAACCTCTTCTGACTAAATCTCATGAATAAAACCCTAGAATAGATCCATAAATGCAACAACAGCTGAAGGAGAAATCCTTAAAGACCAAAATAGATTATGCTGCCCCCAGAAATCCGAGGTAATTTTCTCCATGTCAATAATGTAAGCTAGTCTTAACCCAAATTGAAAATTCTTGACTCTTTTATCCTGTTACACTAAATAAGCCATTCTGAGCAGACATTTAGTATCTCATTTTTAAACTATGGATAGGAAAGAGTTTAAAGAGCAAGGCTCTTAAAGCAGCTTCAAATGTCATTCTCTGGATATTTTCCTGTGGTGTAGGAAATTACTCTGAATTACACTTTCATCAAGCTATTCACCTCATAATGAAGATGTTAGCTTCTGTTAGCTGTAAGCAATCAGATAAACTGTATCACTGTGGGATCTACATAATGACAGATCAAAGGTTCAGCTATCTTCCCTCAGTGCTGATTTTATTAGTAGTTTCCCCCATATAAATTATATATTTTTTTCTATACAGATTGAAATATCTTGTGTAACCCAAATAAAAAAGCACTAAGGTGATATGGGAGCCCAGATTTAGTGTGGCTTCATAATCAATATGATTCTATGAATCTAATTTTCAGAAACATCTGAAGGAAAATTTTGTTATCACATTTTAAGATGTACTACTTATTTGTATCTATATATTTACTAAGAAGTCTTTTGATTCTTATTCCACAGAATTAGCCAAAAAATGTAAAAAAAATTACATTTTTCTGACAAAATCCTTTAATTTTCTCCTTATGTTTTTAACCCCAGTCAAGTAATAATACATTAAGAGTGAATAGTGGTCACCATACAGTCATGGAGCAAAAAGCAATACAAAGATTTTCAAAAGGATCATGTAATTAAAATCCAGCTCTAGACTAAATAAGTCTTATTATGGCATCAATAATTAGGTCAAAATATACTGTTAAAGAGTATAAACCTTAAAAATAGTTGGCTTCAAAATGAACTCATCGCTAAGCTCATTTCATTTTCTTCAACTTTATTTTCGTTGTCTTTGATACAGAGTTTGCTACCACCAAAATGATGCTGCAGTTTGCTTCCAAAATTTGGTGGCATGCTGTTAAATGCATTATACAAAATGGGAAAAGGAACCAAATGAACTATACAGTCAATGGGAAATTAAATATCATAATCAATATAGTTCAGTATCAGAGCTTAAAATAGTACTAATAGAAAAAGAAACAGAATTAAAACCAAGCAGTGGAGAATATATTTTATTTCTTAATAATGAGTAGGGATTTTTTTTCACTGACCTAAGATATTTAATGAAAATTTTTTAATGAATAAGTTCAGCTATTTTGATTTTGTTACATATACTAAATTATTTTTTCTGTATTTTAACTACAAAAAATCCCATAGTCACATAAAACCCCAAAAATCATAGTTCATGAAAATCTTCTCACTAGAAAATGTGATTCTTTGTCTTACAATAATTGTACACACATAGATATGAGGCACACCAACAACCTTCAACCAGCAAGATTTAGTTTTCCCAAGGCTGGGAGTGGGAAAGCAGAGTATTGCTTTTGTGTGCACATCTGGTCATGAAGTTACCAAATAACTAACATTCTTCTCCTCAACTCTGAATGTGGATTGTAGGGTTTGCATTTTTTAAGGTTTCAATTATGCTTCCATTTAACAATTTCTCACTTTGCTAAGGAGCCATTTTCTTCTTTTCAAAAAAGTCTCCACACATTTGCATCCTCGTGGACAACAAGTTAAACATGAGCCAACAATGTGACGTGGCGGCAAAAAAAGCCAATGGGATTTTGGCCTGCATCAAGAGGGGCATAGTGTCTAGATCTAAGGAAGTAATGCTACCCCTCTATTCTGCTCTGGTTAGACCACACCTGGAATATTGTGTCCAATTCTGGGCGCCACAATTCAAGAGAGATATTGACAAGCTGGAATGTGTCCAGAGGAGGGCGACTAAAATGATCAAGGGTCTGGAGAACAAGCCCTATGAGGAGCGGCTTAGGGAACTGGGCATGTTTAGCCTGAAGAAGAGAAGGCTGAGAGGAGATATGATAGCCATGTATAAATATGTGAGAGGAAGCCACAGGGAGGAGGGAGCAAGCTTGTTTTCTGCTTCCTTAGAGACTAGAACGCGGAACAATGGCTTCAAACTACAAGAGAGGAGATTCCATCTGAACATGAGGAAGAACTTCCTGACTGTGAGAGCCGTTCAGCAGTGGAACTCTCTGCCCCGGAATGTGGTGGAGGCTCCTTCTTTGGAAGCTTTTAAACAGAGGCTGGATGGCCATTTGTCAGGGGTGATTTGAATGCAATATTCCTGCTTCTTGGCAGGGGGTTGGACTGGATGGCCCATGAGGTCTCTTCCAACTCTTTGATTCTATGATTCTATGATTCTATATGAGGAGTTGAATTACTATTTTTATATATACACCACACTTGCCTTGATTGGATAGTTACATATGCTTAAGATGTATGCATATGTACTGTTTATATGCATTTTTTCACAATATATCATGGGCCCATCTTATCCATAGGGAGTTTAGTTCCAGGATTCTGCACAGGTTAAAAAAACGCGTCTATTAAACAGCAGCAATATGAATGTGCACGCTTCACATCACTATCATTAAATAATATGGATCTGGAGCCCATGGAGCTGGAGGGCTCACTATAATCCACAATATGAAAAACTTACTACAGTGTACAATTTGCATTGAATTAATTCATTTTTTAAAATAATATGTGCTTTGCTCCACATTCAATTACCCATACGTTCTATGCACATATCACTATGACTTCAAGGATAAAATTAGTTTTCTGAGAAAGGGAGGCATGTACTGAAAAGAGAGGAAAGTATTATTTAAATGTTTCTATAAATTTTGAAGCCAATGGAAAGACCATATCATACTAGCTGTAATTAACTGCTTTCAAGTCAACTTCAACTTATGGAAACCCAAGTCACCTTATCATCAACAGCCCTATTCAGGCCTTGGAAAACTGAAGACTACAGTTTACTTGATTGAGTTTATCCGCCTATGATGCAGTCTTCCTCTTTTCATTCTACCTTCTACCTTACCAAGCATTATTGTCTTTACAAGTGATTCATATATTCTCATATGTCCAAAGTAGACCAATGTCTGTTTAGTTATCTTGGCATCTAGGAATGGTTCTGACTTGTTTTGCTCTTGGACTAACTTATTTATCTTTTTGGCAGACAATGCTATTTGCAGAAATCTCCTCCAACGCATTTCAAATGAGTTAAGTTTTTTTCCCCCTCAAGCTTTCTCTACTGTCTGGATTTCACAATCATATGTGATTTGTCCCAAAAGTAATGAGAATGATTTTGAAAAAAAAAACTACTATGCAATTTGCTAATGTACTGACTGCTAAAAGATGCAGACTCAACTGAGGAAAATTAAACTTTATACTTGGGTACCCCTTTCATCTGCCTCAATCTCCATTTTCCTTTCCTGACCCTTCCACACTGCACAAAAAATCATTCTCATTACTTTTTGGACAAGCCACAATCAGCTCTTATTCAAGCATACCTGATTAACCCTTCTTCTTACTACACAAAGTGGCCAGAGCAGTAGTATTTGGAGGAAGGCTCTTTCATCTATGTTTGGATTAGGTATGATAGAACAGTGACTGTGACTGTTATGTTCAATGTGCAAACTAAACATAGTGAGTGATAGAATGCAGACAAGCCTAACCCAAGTACTAAATGGAAACCATCCTTTTTCTTCAAATTCTATCCTGAGAGTGGCCTTTTGTCCCAAGTATAGGTTACACATCAGATCAATCAAATGTTGTGGCGCATATATTTCTTTGAAAGCAATCAATCCTTTTTGTTATCTGTCTTATAATACCAGTATCTATTAACTTTTGTCATTACCCTATTATTAAATTACATGCTTATTAGTACAACTTTCATGCATATGTCCCTTTTTGGACCAAGTGCAAAGGGGGTTATCTTGCCCTTCTGCCCCATTCAAAAGCCTTCCACTACCCAGCAGCAGTCAAAACCCATCAATTGTCATATACAAAGAACTCTGAGAAAGGTGTTAACATGTTAAAGCTATGCATTAAAAGATACAGGCAGAATTTTTTTGCATAATCTGAATCTCTGTACTATATCCAAAGATAGACCTCTCACTTTAATTTTATGTTCTTATCCATTCACAATACTACTGCATTTAGCTGCAAGACATTTAACAATGCCTCTCCTTTGTCTTAACTCAATGCTCAGCACATGGTCAAATAATAGCACTTCTCATTTAAATCATTAAAAAAGCCTATCTCTTCTCCACTCTAATCTCATTCTTTCACATTGGTCTACTCATATCTACTCAGCATCCTGCAACCACACCATATGCCTCATTCCTTTAGTTATGTTATGCCCCTCCTCATATTCTTACAGACTTTGCTCATTTCTGGATCTGCATTGGTTTCTCATATTACCTGCAAAATCTTCCATACAACTGCCTGATCCTCTTTATCTCTCTACAGACATAACTAGAGATATATCTGCCTCTGAACTTATTCAATTTTACTCTACTACTCTCAGGCATGGAAAGAAAACCTGTCACTTAAATATTATCTCCCCCCTCCCTTTGTTATATACTCTTATTCATCTGTTTCTCAGAAAAACGTTCTGTCACCTCTTACTTTCACAATTTCCCCAATAACTTTTTTCCATGAAAGCTTTCCACATTCTCCTGAACTTTCCTCACCCTACTGCATTTAAAGCTGATGTGTTATTGCAATAATAACACATTCTTGCCCTCCTTATCATCCAGGAGTCTAGCCCAAGACTGTAAAGATTTTGGTAACACTGTGTCCTTTTCTTTGGCAAGTGATAATATTTACTAAGTAGTAACATACTATATAAATGAAGATAACAATACAAAAAATAGCAAAGTCCTTTCTATTTCCCTTTACTGACCTCACACAACTAATTATGTTTAAACACGTTTTCATGGGCATTATGCTGCAAGTCGCTTCTGGTGAAATGATTAAACAGAAATGGTTGAACAGAAGTTCTCTGAATCTTTAGGTGCTCTTACTGTCTATTACAGAGAAATTGTAAAAAAATTGAAAAAGCAGACCTGTGTTTTTCATCTTAAGAACAAGCATCTTGAACTCTGAGGATTACCTGGGAAGGAATCCCACTAGAGCACTGAAGCACACCCAAATACCTGGGAGTTACCCTGGACCATGCTCTGACTTACAAGAAGCACTGCTTCACTATTAAGCAAGTTTTGTTACTCTGCTGATGAATACGCATGCCCAGTCTGGAACACATCGAACCATGTTAAAACAGTGGATGTGGCTCTTAATGAGAAATGCCGCATCATCACAGGATGTCTATGCCCCACGCCACTGGAGAAATTATACTGTTTAGCCAGTATTGCACCACCTGACATCTGCCGATGTCAGGTGAAAGGACCAAAGCAGTGACATCTCTGGCCCATCCACTGTTTGGATATCAGCCAGCATGCCAATGCCTTAAATCAAGAAACAGTTTGCTGAGATCTACAGAGATACTCGCAGGAACACATCAGAAAGCAAGAGTCAAAAAGTGGCGGGTTAAAACCCAGAACCTCAATCAGTGGCTGATACGCATGAGAAACTCCTCCCTGGGCACACAGAAGACTGGGCGATTTGGAAGGCACTGAACAGGCTGCACTCTGGCACCACGAGATGCAGAGCTAACCCTTAAGAAATGAGGCTACCAAGTGGAGTCCACAACATGAAAATGTGGACAAGAGCAAATCACAGACCACTTATTACAAGGCAGTCTGCACCTTTGTTACAGCAACACCAGAGCCACTCCAAGTGGCCAGATAGTGGTCAAAGGACATTTAGTATAATGCCAAGTTTTTAACTTCGTTTGTGATTTTAAATACATTACAACTGTATCCTCAGTTCACTTCTGACATAATAAATAAATAAATAAATAAATAGGCATTATGATTTGATACAAAGACTTCTCAATGAACCATACATTATGATTTGATACAAAACTATCTTAATCAACTATGTGAAAGAAGTCATTAATACAATTTACAGGAGAAGCATTCAGACAGAAAGAGAGACAAAAGTAGCTTGAAGGTCTTTTAGTGAAGCTAGCAAACAAGGAGAAATGTCCTAAACACATACTGATGTTTGAATCAGCATATAGTCAAGAAAGTTGTTGTCTTTTGCCATGCATTAATGCTTTATAAATTTTACTGCTGAAATTAAAGCAAACAAATCAAAGTAAAAATGGGACCGACAATCTAAGGTGAGAATTACAGAACATACATCTCAAAAAAACAACAGATTAAAAACCAGGTACCATGTTGACCATGAATTTGTTTTACATATTGGTGCATAAGCAAACTGCTGGAATTTATAAACTTCCCTTCTAAAAAAGATGGTTCTTTTTAGAAGGGAAATACCAACATTTCTGATTCTGTCAAGATATCATGTCTTCTTAAATTACAGAGGTATCCACTAAAATTAAATTCCATCTGAAAAGTCAGATCTGTTTTTTAATTAACATAAAAACAAAAAGATGCTCTTCTAGTCCATGAGATATTATCAGCAGAGCTTTCATTACTAAACATACTGGCATTCCTATACTAAACACTTTTAACAAATACAGGTTGACTATGCCTTGTATGAATGCTTGAGACCAGAAGGGTTTTGGATTTCAGAATTCTTTGGATTTTGGAACATTTACATTATACACATAATTGAATATGCACACATAGAGATATCATGGAGACGGGAATCAAGTCTAAACACTGAATTCATTTATGCCTCATATATACCCAATGTATATACCCAGAAGATAATGTTACACAAGATTTTAAATAATTTTGTCCATGAAACTACATTTATGTATATAATGAAAAATCAGGAGATCAAGGTGTCACTATCTCAGCCACCCAAGTGAACAAAACTGGAATATTTTGGATTTCAGAATTTTTGAAAAGGATACCCCACCTATCTAGAATTTTAAAATGATCCTTTCTAGTGGAAGGTGAGGGATTACCCACCAGAAGCAGAAACCTCACACTTCTTTTTGAAATTCCCTGAACACCCTATAATCCCAGAGATAGCTTTCTGTAACAGGTGCCATCTGCTATGCAGGACTAGAGAAAAGAAGGTGAAAAAACATCTGAGTACATTGGCATTGAATGCAGAGGTACAATGACATAGTGAGACTTGGAGGCACCTACTTTTTAAATGTAGTTTTAACTGTATTTAATTGTGTTTTAATTCTTATGCTTCATGACACATAGGATTTCATTTTTTAATTTTCATATTCATATTTCTATGCATTTGCTCTTGTTTTTTCTTTGTATTGTGCCATGTTAGCTGCCTTGAGTCCCTATATTTGAAGAAAGGCAGGATAAAACTAAACACACACATATACATCAAAATGATAGGAACTTAATAAATATATGCATAGTTAAAACATTCCCCCCACTATACTGCACTTAGTGGTTTGCTGCCAAATTTAAGCAACAAACCATAAGCCATTTCTGGGGGAAATTGTAAGAATCTAGGACACAATGGACAAACTGCAAAAACAAAGGAACAGGGTTTTGCAGCATTTTGTCCATCCCTACTTTACACAGCTAAATCCCACAATTTAAAAATAGTTTAAATTAGGATTTTGCTTCTTTTCACCTCTTTTATGGGTACTATGGAATGTTTTTTGCTGACTTCATACTGAGTAACAAAGAGTCTTCTGGCATCAAATACCAATAAGTTTTATTTGGAATAATCTTTCATTGGTTGCCTACCACAAAACTTGGTGGTCTTCACCCTATCATGAGTCTGTATTGCTTTTGCTATGAAGACTAGAATGCTTCTGCCCCTCTCTCCTGTCCCAGCCAAAACCAAGCATTGGATTGTGCATGCAGAAACTTCAGACTTGTTCTGTAATGTAACAAGATATGCTATCTTTGCAGGATATACATCTAAACTGCAAAGGTTATTCAGCAATTACTTTGTTTAGCCAAGTACCTCTACTGTCTGAGTTTCCAAAAGATATTAGATAGGCAGATGCCAGAAATTTTTCTGATGTAAGAAGACAGACTAGATTGTTCTTGGGAACTTCCCAAGCCTGTGATTAATAATGGGTATGCTGTCAAACCGGAGGATAATTACCAACAACTATACAGAACACACAGTTGTTTTACTTCCTAAGAAGCACAAACCAAAGCAATTATCCTTAATCTTTTTAGCATGCTGTTTTTAGCATGCAAGTATTTCAACATTTTGGTAATTGGGTCATAGAAAAGGCATTTTAGCAGATTAAATCATGGAATAGTTTAATTATATTTGTTATATTCAATGTAAAAATCAAGAGCTAATTCTTCAAACGAAATAACTACAATAGAAAGCTCCAGTTTTAAATACCAATGACACAGCCAATGTTTACCTTACTAGTGTAAATATTCCATACATTTTAACTCACAATTTTCCAAGGAGACTTCTGAAAAATTTTAAAACCTTAAAAATTGTCAATCCCAACCAGAGCAAACATGTTAAATCAATGAGATTTATGTAAATGGTAACATATATTCAGCAACTGGACCTACAAGCAGCAACTAAATTTAGGTCTAAATATATAGCACACTGTTCTTCTGAAAAAAATTTTTTAGAATTATTCATTATTCATATTTATCCAATTTGATATCTGGGCAAGCGGATACCTCGGCAGCCACCTCTCCACCAAAGTCAACATCGACGCCGAAATACAACACCGCCTGAGCTCTGCAAGTGCAGCATTTTCCCGAATGAAGCAGAGAGTGTTTGAGGACCGGGACATCCGTAGGGATACCAAGGTGCTTGTCTATAAAGCTATTGTCCTCCCAACCCTGCTATATGCCTGTGAAACGTGGACTGTCTACAGACGTCACATGCAGCTCCTGGAATGATTCCATCAGCGCTGCCTCTGGAAAATCCTGCAAATCTCTTGGGAAGACAAGCGGACAAACGTCAGTGTGCTGGAAGAAGCAAAGACCACCAGCATTGAAGCGATGGTCCTCCAACATCAATTCCGCTGGGCCGGCCACGTTGTCCGGATGCCTGACCACCGTCTCCCAAAGCAGCTGCTCTACTCTGAACTTAAGAGCGGAAAATGGAACGTTGGTGGACAGGAAAAGAGATTTAAAGATGGGCTCAAAGTCAACCTTAAAAACTCTGGCATAGACACTGAGAACTGGGAAGCCCTGGCCCTTGAGCGCTCCAGCTGGAGGTCAGCTGTGACCAGCAGTGCTGCAGAATTCAAGGAGGCACGAGTGAAGGGTGAAAGAGAGAAACATGCCAGGAGGAAGGCACGTCAAGCCAACCCCAACCGGGACCGCCTTCCACCTGGAAACCAATGCCCTCACTGCGGAAGAAGATGCAGAGCAAGAATAGGGCTCCACAGCCACATACGGACCCACAGGGAAACCCATGATGGAAGACCATCTTACTCATCCAACGAGGGATCGCCTAAGTAAGTAAGTATCTGGGCAAAATAATATTAAAAGGATACTACACAGATTTCAAAAGTAAGTCCTCATTAACTTGTTCTATGTGACATTTGTTAACAATCACAAAAGATTCTGAAATCTTGAAGATCTACTTTAAAAATTAACACATCCTTAAGCCTATTTCTTCAATGCATTTAAAGTAATTTTCCACAGTATTTGCTTCTCTATTGAACAAATGCACTACAAATTCAAAAAAAAAAAGAGAGAGAGAGAACTAAAAGAAAGTAATATGGTGTTAGGCAGATGTTTTAGGTTTCTAACAGAGGAATACTCTACCTACTCAACAATAAGTTTCACTGACTTCAGTAGAACATACTCTCAAGTAAGCATGTATATTATTACAGCCTAAGCATTTGGATAAGTGCATGCAGGAAAGATAATTAAAAGCATAATGATGTCTCAGCACTTCAGAGAGTTCTTTTATTTCTATCTCCCAAGCTACAGTGTGCCACTATCAGGCTTCTCCACAGTACCAAAGCATGAACTATACTCCCATTCCTTGTCCATGTATGTAGATGTAGAACAAAGCTAGTAATGAACAAAACCAACAAGATTAACATCACTCAGTGTGCAAATATATTTCAGATATTGCATTGTGCACCAGAACTTATATTTATGTTCAGCTGACTATTTCATGGCAGATTTTGTCAAATAATTTTCTTTAAAATCCAGATGACATATATTGTCTCGCATGTGTTTAAAACATTGTATACAAAGAGTAATAATCATTTATTTATTTATTTACAACATTTATATCCCACCTTTCTCACCCTGAAGGCGACTCAGGGCAGCTTACATAATTGGCGTTATTCCATGCCCAAACAACAACAACAATTAAAAGCAATTAAACAAAAATTTAAAACAACATTAAACAACATATGTAAAGAATAGACGACAATCGTGCATACATCCAAAGCCAGATAATCAAATAATCATATTCATCAAGCCAGGATGAATTCCAACTGTATTGCACAGATAATTATGCTGGGTCAAATACTTGCTCTCAAAGAGGAGATTTCACTTGTTTGCGAAATGACAGGAGGGAAGGGGCCGATTGAATCCTACTAGGGAGGGAGTTCCACAGCCCAGGAGCCACCACTGTGAAGGCCCTGTCTCTCATCCCCACCGGTCGTGCCGATGAAGGTGGCAGAACTGAGAACAGGGCCTCCCCAGAAGATCATAACCTCAGTGATGGTTCATGGAGGGAAATGTGTTCGGATAGGTAAGGTGGGCCGAGGCCATTCAGGGCCTTATATGCCAAAGCCAGCACTTTGAATTGTGCTCGACAGCAAACCTGCAGCCAGTGAAGCTGGTGCAACAGGGGAGTTGTGTGCTCCATATATGCAGCTCCAGTTAGCAATCTGGCTGCCTCGCCTTGGATTAGTTGAAGCTTCCGAACAATCTTCAAAAACAACCCCATGTAAAGCGCGTTGCAGTAGTCTATACGAGATGTAACCTGCACATGGACCACCATGGCCAAGTCTGACTTCCCAAGGTACATACATAAAGAACTAGTAACCTCACTGTTGTGAATAAAGATTTGATACTCATGAAATTGAATATTTTTTCATTGTGTTATATTGTCATTCCACATCATAAGAGACCTTGAGACATATCTACAATGAGAAACATACAACAACAAAAATTGTTCACCCAAACCCTGCAAAATAGAAACCAGCACCTGGTAATTATTCCCATTTCCAAGAGAATGATGCAGACATTTTAAAGGGACAGATCTGAATATTGGCCAGCCGCACCCCCTTCTTTTGTAGCAGCCTAGCTGTTACCTCTAGAACCGGTTGAACCAATGTATTGAAATACACAACCATTCCTTTTTTTCCACTGGGGCCACATCCACACAGCTGAATAAAATCCCACATTATCTGCTCTGAACTGGGATATATGTCAGTGTGGACTCAGATATTCCAGTTCAAAGCAGATTTTTGTGGGTTATTCTGCCTTGATGTTCTGGGTTATATGTCTGTGCAGGAGGGCCCTGGAACGAAATGGGTTTTAAACCCGGGTAATCCGGTTTAATTCATGAGCAGATCATGCTGCCGGGTTACACCCACTGGCTACTTACCAGCCGCAGTGCTGAGGAGTAAGGTGGCACTGGCGAAGAGCAGCACCCGCCAAAGGTGCTGCAGCAAGGCAGTCATATTTGGAGGGACCCAGGGAAGGGGGCCTGATGGGCGCGATTTCCCTCGAAAACAAGGCCAACTGGGAGGAACCCTTCCGGCCGCCAGAGAGTCGACAACCTTCCTGGTTTACAATCCAGCCGGGAAGGGCAAAGGCGAGGTCTGGCCAGGAGCCGCCCGAGCTCTTCTGACTCCACGACGCGAATCTGCCTTCATCTTTCAGGGCTTCACGGGAGGGGGGTCCTCAAACCAGTATGGGGGATCCTCTCCCCAGATACAGGACCATCCCTGCGAGGCTGGAAAACCCAGATTAAGAATTCCCACGCGTCTTCTTCACAGGATCAATGCCCCGCTTTGGTTTCCAATGAATCATATCCAGAGGGGAATGAAGAGGATGGTTGAAGACTGTCAGGAGAAGCAGCTTCCCTCAAAGGGAGGTTGAAAAACACGAAGAACACCCCCCACCACCACACACAGGAAAATATATTACAAGGATATTAGTGTGTATCGTAGATATAGATATATAGATTCTCTCTATATATACATAGTATTACAAGGAGGAGAAAGAGAGGAAGGCGCCTCTGTGCTTCTTCTGTGAGGGAGGCAATGAGCAAATCAGAGCTGCCCTGTCCTTGGCTTCAACCAGCCCAAAAGAAAGCAAGGCCCATTTTTGGTCCTCCACAGAAAGGACCTCTTCAGTTGCAAGTCGGGGGAAAAAAGGCCTCCTTTTCTTCTTCTTCCCCTTCTTCCGCTCAGCTCAGCAGAGGCCTCTCCCTCACACAGGTCCCAACAGCGCCAGGCCGAGCCTTTCTTTCTTTCTTTCTTTCTTTCCTTCTCTCTCCCTCACAGTCCCGTCGCCTCCTTTCTTCACAGGCTCGCCTTCCTTTTTGGCCGTTTCTCGAGGCGAATAGTGGAGTCTCGCGCAGCCCCCCTCGCGCGCGCGCGCGCATGCGCCCTCCCTCCCCCACCGCGCGCGCTACCAAAGCTGCTTTTTTTTTCCTATTCCTTTTCAGACCAGACACAAAGGGGAGCCGCGGCGAAACTGGCAGTCTTTCTGTGCCCGGCCCGTGGGCGCCACGAAGCCCCGCCCCCTTCGCCGCCAGCGCCGCCGACGCCTCTCGCTTTGGCCACGCCCCCTTTCCTCCTCCCTCCTCGCGCGCCTCCTTCCCTTCCAACTCCTCCCTCTCCCCTTCCAGTTCCAGCCTAGAGTGGCGGCACGTAACGACGCTCTCCTCCCAGTTTTTTTTGTTTTCCGCGCCCCTCCCGCACCGCCATGTTGCGAAGAGTTCCATGTTTGCCAGATCGGCGGCCTGGAGGGAAAGTGCGTGGGAAGGGCAGGAGGAGATTTTGTTTTGCCTCCCCTTTGGGTTTTTTTTCCCCCATCTCCGTGAGAAGGCGCCTTCTTCAACCCTAGGATGTTAATTGGCTTGAGGGCCTGATTCACATCTCAAGATTGCTTTTTGTAAAAATCTCAAGCATTGTATATAAGATGTATCCATGCCAGGCATGGGCAAACTTGGGCCATCCCTCCAGGTGTTTTGGACTTCAACTCCCACAATTCCTAACAGCCAGGCATGGGCAAACTTGGGCCATCCCTCCAGGTGTTTTGGACTTCAACTCCCACAATTCCTAACAGCCAGGCATGGGC
Source organism: Anolis sagrei (assembly GCF_037176765.1). NCBI lineage: Eukaryota > Metazoa > Chordata > Lepidosauria > Squamata > Anolidae > Anolis > Anolis sagrei. The sequence goes on along the minus strand of NC_090021.1, from coordinate 165,351,309 downwards.
AAACTTGGGCCATCCCTCCAGGTGTTTTGGACTTCAACTCCCACAATTCCTAACCGCCAGGCATGGGCAAACTTGGGCCATCCCTCCAGGTGTTTTGGACTTCAACTCCCACAATTCCTAACCGCCAGGCATGGGCAAACTTGGGCCATCCCTCCAGGTGTTTTGGACTTCAACTCCCACAATTCCTAACAGCCAGGCATGGGCAAACTTGGGCCATCCCTCCAGGTGTTTTGGACTTCAACTCCCACAATTCCTAACCGCCAGGCATGGGCAAACTTGGGCCATCCCTCCAGGTGTTTTGGACTTCAACTCCCACAATTCCTAACCGCCAGGCATGGGCAAACTTGGGCCATCCCTCCAGGTGTTTTGGACTTCAACTCCCACAATTCCTAACAGCCAGGCATGGGCAAACTTGGGCCATCCCTCCAGGTGTTTTGGACTTCAACTCCCACAATTCCTAACAGCCAGGCATGGGCAAACTTGGGCCATCCCTCCAGGTGTTTTGGACTTCAACTCCCACAATTCCTAACAGCCAGGCATGGGCAAACTTGGGCCATCCCTCCAGGTGTTTTGGACTTCAACTCCCACAATTCCTAACAGCCAGGCATGGGCAAACTTGGGCCATCCCTCCAGGTGTTTTGGACTTCAACTCCCCCAATTCCTAACAGCCAGGCATGGGCAAACTTGGGCCATCCCTCCAGGTGTTTTGGACTTCAACTCCCCCAATTCCTAACAGCCAGGCATGGGCAAACTTGGGCCATCCCTCCAGGTGTTTTGGACTTCAACTCCCACAATTCCTAACAGCCAGGCATGGGCAAACTTGGGGCATCCCTCCAGGTGTTTTGGACTTCAACTCCCACAATTCCTAACAGCCAGGCATGGGCAAACTTGGGCCATCCCTCCAGGTGTTTTGGACTTCAACTCCCACAATTCCTAACAGCCAGGCATGGGCAAACTTGGGCCATCCCTCCAGGTGTTTTGGACTTCAACTCCCACAATTCCTAACAGCCAGGCATGGGCAAACTTGGGGCATCCCTCCAGGTGTTTTGGACTTCAACTCCCACAATTCCTAACAGCCAGGCATGGGCAAACTTGGGCCATCCCTCCAGGTGTTTTGGACTTCAACTCCCCCAATTCCTAACAGCCAGGCATGGGCAAACTTGGGCCATCCCTCCAGGTGTTTTGGACTTCAACTCCCCCAATTCCTAACAGCCAGGCATGGGCAAACTTGGGCCATCCCTCCAGGTGTTTTGGACTTCAACTCCCACAATTCCTAACAGCCAGGCATGGGCAAACTTGGGGCATCCCTCCAGGTGTTTTGGACTTCAACTCCCCCAATTCCTAACAGCCAGGCATGGGCAAACTTGGGCCATCCCTCCAGGTGTTTTGGACTTCAACTCCCCCAATTCCTAACAGCCAGGCATGGGCAAACTTGGGCCATCCCTCCAGGTGTTTTGGACTTCAACTCCCACAATTCCTAACAGCCAGGCATGGGCAAACTTGGGCCATCCCTCCAGGTGTTTTGGACTTCAACTCCCACAATTCCTAACAGCCAGGCATGGGCAAACTTGGGCCATCCCTCCAGGTGTTTTGGACTTCAACTCCCACAATTCCTAACAGCCAGGCATGGGCAAACTTGGGCCATCCCTCCAGGTGTTTTGGACTTCAACTCCCACAATTCCTAACAGCCAGGCATGGGCAAACTTGGGCCACCCCTCCAGGTGTTTTGGACTTCAACTCCCACAATTCCTAACAGCCAGGCATGGGCAAACTTGGGCCATCCCTCCAGGTGTTTTGGACTTCAACTCCCCCAATTCCTAACAGCCAGGCATGGGCAAACTTGGGCCATCCCTCCAGGTGTTTTGGACTTCAACTCCCCCAATTCCTAACAGCCAGGCATGGGCAAACTTGGGGCATCCCTCCAGGTGTTTTGGACTTCAATTCCCACAATTCCTAACAGCCAGGCATGGGCAAACTTGGGCCATCCCTCCAGGTGTTTTGGACTTCAACTCCCACAATTCCTAACAGCCAGGCATGGGCAAACTTGGGCCATCCCTCCAGGTGTTTTGGACTTCAACTCCCACAATTCCTAACAGCCAGGCATGGGCAAACTTGGGCCATCCCTCCAGGTGTTTTGGACTTCAACTCCCACAATTCCTAACAGCCAGGCATGGGCAAACTTGGGCCATCCCTCCAGGTGTTTTGGACTTCAACTCCCACAATTCCTAACAGCCAGGCATGGGCAAACTTGGGCCATCCCTCCAGGTGTTTTGGACTTCAACTCCCACAATTCCAAACAGCCGGTGGGAGTTGAAGTCCAAAACACCTGGAGGGATGGCCCAAGTTTGCCCATGCCTGATCTTAACACTGGAATTAATGCAGTTTTGCTGCTATTATTATTATTATTAAACTTTATTGATACCCCACCACCAGACATGTAGCGGAGGGAGGGGCTTGAGGGGCTTCAGCTCCCCCCCCCCCCAAATTCTCATGGTGGTCCGCGAGAAGGCCTTATTAATTCTATACTAATCCCAGCGTACCTGTCTGAACATATATCCCTCTACGTCCCACCTCGGAGTTTAAGATCTTCCGGGGGGGTCCTGCTCTCGGCCCCACTTTTATCACAAGTGAGACTGGTGGGGACGAGGGACAGGGCCTTCTCGGTGGTGGCCCCTCGCCTGTGGAATTCACTCCCCGGGGAAATTAGGTAATCAACATCCCTCCTCTCCTTCAGGAGGAAGTTAAAAACCTGGATTTGGGACCAGGCCTTCGGGTAAGCTGGCAGATGGACAAAAGACAATGACGACCAGAGTAGGAAAGGACAATGACAATGCTGGATGGATTATGGATTTATAAATCGGCAAACATTGACCACAAAATGATTTTATTGCTGTTATTGTATTGATTTGATTGTTTTAACTAGTAATAACTGTTGATGTTAAATTGTATATTGTATTTTGTGAATTGTTAGGCATCGAATTGTGCCTTTGGTAAGCCGCCCTGAGTCCCCCCTAGGGGGTTGAGAAGGGCGGGGTAGAAGCACTCCAAATAAATAAATAAATAAACGGTTCTGGCCCAGTTTACCTGTCTGAACAGATTCTCCCCTATGCACCATCAAGGTTGCTAAGATCTTCTGGAGGGGCCCTGCTCTCGGTCACACCACACTCGCAATCGCGTCTGGTGGGGACGAGAGAAAGGGCCTTCTCGGTGGTGGCCCCTTGGCTGTGGAACTCTCTCCCAATGGAGATTAGATCTGCCCCTTCCCTCCTGATCTTCAGAAAGCTAGTGAAATCCTGGCTCTGGGACATAGCATTCTCAGAACGATTGCGGAGTTCAGCAATAACCTAATAACTACTGACCACACTGGCGGATTGAGATGAACATGATTTTATCTTGGCGATTTGGCATTATGTATTTATTTTGTTTGTATTTAACTTATTGTGATGTTAGTATGTTTTTAGTTGTATTTGTGTATTGATTTTCTGCTGTTAGCTGGCCTGAGTCCCTCTGTGGAGGTTGAGAAGACTGGGGTTTACAAGTTTTAAATAAATAAATTACTGGTACATTATTTAAACTGTTGTGTTTATTCATATCATGATCTGATCACCATGCTCAATCTATCCCATATGCACGGGGGTATTGGGGTAACGATACAAAAGGTTTGCTAGGGTAGACCCTCTTTCACTCAGACTCAGCCCCCACCCCCCCAGGTTGCATAGGACCGTAAATAGAAAGGTTGAAGCAAGACCAATTGGGAGTCAAAAGTACCAACTACAGTGTCATATAAAATCCACATTGCCTCACCTACACTGCCATATAGAATCCAAATTATCTGCTTTGAACTGGATTATGAGTGTAGACTCATAATCTAGTTCAAAACAGATAATGTTGACTATTTGCTTTGTTAACCTGGATTATATAACAGTGTAGAAAGGGCCTAGGTTGGCTAGTATTGTATGCCTTTAGGTCATTTCTGATCTATGGTAACCCTACAGTCAATGTATCATAAGGTTTTCTTGCCAAGATTTGTTCAGAGGTGGTTTGCCTTTTCCTCCCACTGAAGCTGAGAGAATGTGATACACCCAAAGTCATCTATTGGATGTCCATGACTGAATGAGGCTTTGAACCCTGGTCTCCAGAGTCATAATCACACATCCAATCCACTACACTGGAGCTGTATACAATGATAGCAACTAAAGCTGAGAGTTACTGGCTTGAAGTCATTTGGTTAAATCACATTTAAGCAGAAGTTTTCCAGTTCAAACCATCAGCTGCGTTTTTACAACTAGCTGTGTGTTCACGGGGCTCCCATGTCCTTTATAGAAGTGTTTGCTGCATCCTAATGTATTATACAACCTATATATTGTAATGTATATACAGGGGAGTGTTGCCCTTTTAAAATAACATCTTCAAAGAAATAGGGTAAGTCCAATGCATTATGCAACCAACCTTAATATTCAGAGTTTCATTACGAAAATGAGCTAACAAGCCCATAGGGTGAGATTGCTCCAACAAATTATCCATTCGCTCCCTGCATTATGTTTGCAACCATGCTAAGCTGCCTGTGATTTATTTCATCATGTCAACATACTGGTATGCGTTGTTTGCAAAGATGCTTAATAGTTGGCATCTGCCAATCTTTTCTCCTTTCATCAAGTCACTTTGGAGCGTCTTCCAAAACCAGATTTTCCTTATCTCTGTTTCTGTTGCAGACTGTGAGTTTCTGCCTTCAGCTCTTTCCCCCAAATGTCTTTTCCTAGACCTTTAACTTCTTAAAAGTACCGGGAGATGCAGAGGGTGGAAGAGTCACCGGAAATCAACCCCTGATCCACCTCTGGGAGTATTATGAGCAGAATATTGCACTTGGGAACGTTCCCACCAATCTAATTAAAAACATAGTTTGCCTAAAGGCAGAAAAGAGAGTTGAAAAAGAATTCTGGATTAATATCTGTTCAGATACAAGACATAGCAAAGTAGTTATGTTGTCAATTAGCATCAAGTCAACGTTGACTTATAGTAACACTACAAATGTGAGACCTCCAAGCCTCCCTGTCATCAACAATGCTGTTTGGGTCTTGTAGACTCAGGGTTGATTGAGGGAGCATCTATACCGTAGAATGACTGCCATTTGAGATTATTTTAACTGCCATGACTCAAAGCAGTGGAACAAGGTTTTTCACCATCTCTTGCAAAGAGTGCAGGTGTCTCCCCAGATTACAACTCCTGTGATTCCATAACATGGAACTACAGTAATTCTACTGTGTAGTTGCAGATTGAGTCCGTCCATCTCAAGTGTGATCTTCTAACAGTATGCTCACCAGTAGGCTTATGTAATTTGGTTGGAGGGCGATCCGTTTTGGTATCCAAATTTTGTTGGGTTCCCAGATCTGTTTTCGGGAACTTCCTGAAAGTCGGCTAATGGAAAAAACTGTTTTTGGCTAAGCAGCCGAAAGATCCGGGAAGATCCAGCTCATTGGTGGGAATGGGTAAATTACGAATCTCCCATTTCCATTCCTGGGATGCATTCCTTTCTTCCTTTCAAACGGGCCTGGGTTTGAGGAACAGGGTTAAGGAAGCACCCCTTCTGGGACCCTTTTCTTCCTTCCTTTTGATGGAGCCTGGGTTTGAGGAATAGGGTGAAGGAAGCATGTGCTGCATGCTCCCAAATAGAGGGGAAGAAGTTGCTTCTGGCAAACATGGGCCATTTCGGCCAAAAAAACCTTGGTGGCTGATCCCTTACCATTACGACCAAGCTGAATTGGCCGAAGGGAAATGACCAAACCGAATCAATGCACAAGCCTACTCATTAGCTATATACACACACACATACATACACATCTATACATATACATATATATACATGTATTAATTGTTCGGAAACTAAAATTACTACAGAATTGATGTTTATATATCAGTGACTCATTTCTGAGCAGAAGACACCATATCCTTACCCAGCTCATCTTCTAAAGTATCCTTCTGGGACGCCTCGCGGGAATGGGTCTCGGGGGTACTGCCTTGCAGTGGCTCCGGTCCTTTCTCGAGGGTCGCTCCCAGAAGGTGTCACTAGGGGACTCCTGCTCGACTCCTCGGCCATTGTACTGTGGAGTCCCGCAGGGCTCAATGCTGTCCCCTATGTTGTTTAACATATACATGAAGCCGTTGGGAGAGATCATCCGGAGTTTTGGGGTGCGATGTCATCTGTACGCAGATGATGTCCAACTCTATCACTCATTTCCACCTGCCACTAAGGAGGCTGTTCAGGTCATGAACCGGTGCTTGGCCGCTGTCACGGACTGGATGAGGGACAACAGATTGAAACTAAATCCAGACAAGACAGAGGTACTCCTGGTCAGTCGTAAGACCGAACAGGGTACGGGGTTACAGCCTGTGTTGGACGGGGTCACACTCCCCCTAAAAGCACAGGTACGCAGTCTGGGAGTTCTCCTGGATTCATCGCTGAGCCTGGAACCCCAGGTTTCAGCGGTGGTCAGGGGAGCATTCGCACAATTAAAACTTGTGCGCCAGCTGCGTCCGTACCTTGGGAGGGCTGACTTGGCCACGGTAGTACACGCTTTGGTTACATCCCGCTTAGATTACTGCAACGCTCTCTACGTGGGGTTGCCTCTGAAGACTGCCCGGAAGCTGCAGCAAGTACAACGCGCGGCAGCCAGATTACTAACGGGTGCGGGATACAGGGAGCACACCACTCCGCTGTTACTCGAACTCCACTGGCTGCCGATTAGCTTCCGAGCACAATTCAAAGTGCTGGTGTTAACCTATAAAGCCCTAAACGACTCCGGCCCTGTTTACCTCTCCGAACGTATTCTCCCCTACGAACCATCAAGACCACTAAGATCGTCTGGAGGGGCCCTGCTCTCGGTCCCTCCGCCTGCACAAGCACGGCTGGTGGGGATGAGGGACAGGGCCTTCTCGATGGTGGCCCCTCGACTTTGGAACTCCCTGCCATTAGAGATTAGAACTGCCCCCTCCCTCATGACGTTCAGGAAACTAACAAAGACCTGGTTGTGGAACGCGGCATTTGACAACTGATTTAATTCTTTGCCCACATGAAAGGAGGATGATGAATGTGATTGTGATGGTGTTGGACGATTTGGCTCTTTTAACTAGGATGTTAATATTTTAATGTGTATGGTGCTGATATTTTAATCGTGTAATGAAGTGGCATTGTGTTGTTATTGTATATTTTTTGTATGTTAACACATGTTGTGAACCGGTCCGAATCCCTCTTTGAAGGTGAGAGGGTCGGTATATAAAACCTCGAAATAAATAAATAAATAAATAAATATGGAAAAGCTTGGGCCAGAATTCTGTTGTTGCACTATGCCATGGTATGTCTGTGTTAATGCAGATAATTGTGCCGATCAGAAGAAAGCAATGGACCCAGCAGTTTATTTATTTACCATATTTATATACCCCCTTTCTCATCCCGAAGGCGACTTCAAAGCGGATTACAGTTAGGCGGTTTAGACTGATCAGGAATTTGTGGGATCACCACTTAGAGCACTGAAGATTTTGGAAAGTGCATCTTGCATCTCACATTGTGGTACATACACAGTTGCAGCATAGTTTCTTACAATAGAATCAACCCCTTTGAAGCATACTCTGGTTAGGCTTTAATTTGGGAAGGGGAGGGCCCTTTCACTCAGCCATATAACCCAGAATGTTGTTGTTCATTCGTTCAGTCGTCTCCGACTCTTCGTGACCTCATGGACCAGCCCACGCCAGAGCTCCCTGTCGGCCGTCACCACCCCCAGCTCCTTCAAGGTCAGTCCAGTCACTTCAAGGATGCCATCCATCCATCTTGCCCTTGGTCAGCCCCTCTTCCTTTTACCTTCCACTTTCCCCAGCATAATTGTCTTCTCCAGGCTTTCCTGTCTCCTCATGATGTGGCCAAAGTACTTCAACTTTGTCTCTAGTATCCTTCCCTCCAATGAGCAGCCGGGCTTTATTTATTTATTAAATAACCCAGAATATCAAGGCATAAATTTAAACTTTTATATCCCGATCTACTCAACTACCGTAGAGGGACTCAGACCAGCTGAGGCACAGGAGCAGCTTCTTCCCTTTGAAATTCCACAATATCTGCTTTGAACTGGGTTATCTGAGTCCACACTGCCATCTATCCCAGTTCAAAGCAGAAAATGTGGGATTTTATTCAGCTGTGTGGAAGGGGCTGGAAGCAAAAAGCTTGATCTTAGGATTTGTAAGTTTCTCATGTTCAGGCATTTTGTGTTATGATGTAGTTCTCTGTAACACTGACATCATATTTATATATTTAATATTCCTAGTTCTTGTTTTACACCTCTGATGGTTCTGATTCATAAATAGGTGAAAGCCTCCCGTGGAAGCATATAGATCTATATCACCACTGTTTGTAGTGTAATTATAAAACACCTGCAGAGATTTCAGACAAATGAATCAATCTGCAAATTTTATTAAAAATAGCAAGTTATTAGTTTACACCGGGAGAGTGACTGGTGTTATTGATAATGATCCATTAAAGCAGGCTGGAATATTTGTGTCCTTTATTGGCCATAGAAAGAATTTGGGCTTATAGAATAAGACTATTTTTGTAAGCTCTGGTCAAATTTCATTTGGGCAGAGATTATTTTTTTTTGTCGGTGAGTGCATTTGCTTAATAAAACCTGAACACTTAAAAGTAAAAATACAGAAATTCCTATCTTTTAAAATCTTCAGTTAAATCAATGGAAAGGAAAAAATATGTAAACACAATTAAATAATACTATGTGACACAATTATAAACTCACAGTAACTCAATTATAAATGTAATTTCCTGAGTGGTTCTATCATATAAACATGGAAAAAGTTTGTTTTTTGTGGGACATCCTGCAGCACATTTTGCTAGTTTTTCAATGACGATCTCATACAGTCTCAACCAATTCAACATTGTTTGTGGCAGCTACAAAAACAAAGTTTCTGGAGTAGAACAACTACTTTCAAAATAAGTACCACACAATAAAGCAGCAAATAACACTTTTAAACCAGGAACAGATTTTTTTTCCGATTTTTGTTATAGTGTAATAGGCATTTTCAGTAATTTTCTAGTACTATCCCAGATTTTGTCATGCCATCCAAAATCACAGTAATTATGACATAATTTATACATAATTTCTGCTCAGCTACTCCTTTATAAAGCACATAACAAAATATTTACACTACTTGAATTTTTCTACATTTTATTGTGTTAAAACCTGAAACTGAAACTGAATGAATTGACATTGTTGCTATTTGATGTACCAAAGATACTTATTGTAGACACAAAGTATTTTCATAGTGGAATAAAAGTTAACAAAAGCAAACTGGCAGCTATTGGCTGTACAAATGTTTTGCGTCTAAGGCAATATTTGTAGAAGCAACGACAGCTTTCGCATCTTTGACTCTTATCTTTATTAACATTTTTTCAGCAGAAACTGACACGATGTTGACCAATTCTATCATAGCCGTTCAATTATAAAGTTTGGAGACAAAGAGCACCATCCCGATTAATCTTATCAACAGCCACAAAGAACTTTAAAAATCTCAGTTCAGCAAATAACAAAACCTTGTTTGTGTAACACAACCTTTGATTATCAAATACTGGAAGTTGACACAACATTCCATCAAGCCAGAAGAAACCAGATACGTTTGGCTTAGGACAGTCGGGTTAAAGACTGCCACAGGCATTTTATATCACTTTAGTATTTTATATCACTTATAAAGCACTTCCAGATATTTTTATCTGATCTCTTTTTCGATAGAGTTACAAGCTGGGTAGATGCGGGGAATACCATGGATGTAGCGTACCTGGACTTCAGTAAAACTTTTGACAAGGTCCCCATGATCTTCTGGCAAACAAACTAGTCCAATGTGGGCTAGGCAAAACTACGGTTAGGTGGATCTGTAATTGGTTAAGCGGACGAACCTAGAGGGTGATTCTCCCCAGTGCTTCCTCTTCATCCTGGAAAGAAGTGACGAGTGGAGTGCCACAAGCAAGGTTCCGTCCTGGGCCCAGTCCTGTTCAACACCTTTACTAATGACTTAAATGAAGGCTTAAAAAGAATGATCATCAAGTTTGCAGACGACACCAAATTGGGAGGGATAGCCAATACTCCAGAGGACAGGAGCAGAATTCAAAACGATCTGAACAGATTAGAGAGATGAGCGAAAACTAACAAAATGAAGTTCAACAGTGACAAATGCAAGATACTCCACAGGCAGAAAAAATGAAATGCAAAGGTGAACTATAAATCCCGGCAACTACAACTCCCAAATGACAAAATCATTGTTTTTTAGAGTGATGGTCACTCCTTGGGTTAGGACAGTGGTTCTCAACCTGGGGTCCCCAGATGTTTTTGGCCTACAATTCCCAGAAATCCTAACAGCTGGTAAACTGGCTGGGATTTCTGGGAGTTGTAGGCCAAAAACATCTGGGGACCCAAGGTTGAGAAGCACTGAGTTAGGAGGTGTCTTGTGGTCAAATTTGGCGGCAATTCATCGAGTGGTTTTTGAGTTATTTTAATTCCACAAATGAACATTACATTTTTATTTATATAGATTTAAAATTATCTTTCTTTGTCCATGTGGAAAAACTCCTTCATCAACTCATGAAACTAGAGTACACTCCAGAACTGTCTCTCTCTGCTTCTTTCTCCTCTCTGAGCACGTGCATAGCTCAAGCCTGAACAAAAATGCATTAGCAAGGAGCACCACTGTGCTGGTACAGCTGTACCAAAAGCTCCAACTTCCTTTTCTTTCTTTGAGTGTTTGCATGTATTTCAAAGTTCCATGCATTTTGCAATAAGGTGGCTTCCCTTGGTTTGCAATTATAGGGCCAATGACCCATCAATCATTGTTAAGTTTTGGTTCCGCCCCTTTCCCCAGGGCTCTGGGTGGAGAGGGAGTCATTTTAGGTCAGTCTTGCATTGGAAAGCTTAGCTACAGGACGTGGATTAGCGCCACCTGTAGAGAAGCTTCGTTTCTCAACAGCATCCGGGGGAAAAGCATCCAGGGGAAAACAGTTCCAAAGAACTCCAGCTGGAGAATCTACAAAGCCTTGAATGGTAGATCTACTCAGGACCCAAGAAGCAGTTTGGAGCTGGGAGTAGAGCCCACACCAGCAAAGTTTAGAAAGTAGATTGCCCAAGGAGGGGTTAAAAAGGGTTTTCTTCTTAAAGAAAAGAAAGAGTTCACGAAGCCAGTTGCCTGTCCCTTGTGGACAAGATTAAGAAAGCCACCAGTTGATTCAAAGTCTTGAAGCATTGGTTTAATGTGTTGAAGATCTAAGAAGTATTTAATTGTTTGTTGAAGACTTAAGCAATAATAAAGGATCTTGTTAAACTTTTCAAGCTTCTAAAGACTTTGTACAGGAAAATCCTTAGAGCCTCTCAGCTGAGGCACCCTGGCTTCCCGCTGGGCACAAAGAGCATGTCCTGTTCAAAAGCCATTTGCTATAGGCTCAGCGCGTGACAGCACAACCACTTTTTTCTCATGGGTGGGATTCAAAGTGGTGTTCCTTGCTAATGCAAGGAAGGGTGTATGTGGCATCCACTTCCTTACATACCAAACTAATTCCACTGCCCTTGACTTGAAGTGCTCTCTGTTGCTTTGCCTGCTTTTGGCTGATTCTTGTCTTTCACAAAAAACAGTAATTAATGTTTCATTAGAATAACTCTACCTGAACTTGAGAAAGGGGACAAAACTGAGCAAAATGATATATATGTAGTACATAGGAAGACTTACTGAGTCAAGCCATGAGTCCCAGTATTATCTGCAACACAGAGACTGAATGCAAGCTGTTTTCCAGGATCTCAGCAAGGACTGAACTCAGGACCGTTCTTTGGGAAATGTGTGCTCTCCCGCATAGTTTTTGGTCTTGGCAGGAATTATAGTATGACTCAAGCTGCCATCCTCAACACACTTCCTGAAACAGTAAGTCCAACTGAAATCTGAAGAGTTCACACTTGAATAAACGTGGATAGGATATTTTGGAAAATGCTTGTTCAATGATATCAGCTTTATGCAGTTGTGACTGTTAGGTCTTTTTGTCAAGGTTTTAAGAAGGAAAGTATTACATGGTAGGGCTGTATTTTAAACTTGGAAAATACAACAACTTTTGATTGTTCAGTTCTCAAGGATCGGTTTTCACATATAAAGCTCTAGCCAAAAATGTAAGGTATTGAATATAGCAAAGATGGCACAAATAATTAAAAGGTATAAGCTATATAAATAAAAATGTAATGTCTGTTTGTGGGATTAACATAATTCAAAAACCACTGGACGAATTGCCACCAAATTTGGACACAATACACCTATCAGGCCAATGAGTGACTCACTCATAAAAAAAACATAGAAAACACAGTGGAAGGGGCTTAAAAAACCAAAAAAGCAAAAAGATGCTGCAGCAGCGCATGGGCAAAAATGATTCCCCTGGCAAACAAAACATACAATACCATATCCACACTCTCTTCCAGGCTACAGCTCTCAGCATCCCCTAGACCAGGCCCTTTAGAAGAGGAGGATGATCTGAATGCACTGCTTCCAAGATTCAAGCTTTCTTCTCCTTGGATCTCTTTGAGAGCATCCCAATCCCTGCGTATTTCCAATTTCCTATTCCTGGACTCCAACTCCCAGCAATCCTCCAGATAGATATATTAGATAGAGATAGGTAGGTAGATAGATTGATAGATCAACCAGGAGGACAGCTGGGAGTTGCAGTCCAAGAATAGGTAGAGAAGGAAGAATGGGGAGAAAGAGGAAGGGAAAGAAAAGGGGGGGGGGGAGGAAGAGAAAGAGAAGGAAGGAAAGATAAAAAGGGAAGGAATGAGAGAAAGAAAGAAGGAGATAAAGAGGGAGGGAAGGTTGGCCACAGCAACGTGTGGTAGGTACAGCTAGTTTCCTATAATATAATGACCCCTGTTGCGGAAAATGGACTGGTGCAGATGCAGTATGGAAATTGTGTATTCAATTAAAAATGCAGTATGGAAATGCTGTATTCAATTAAAAAAAGAAGAAAGGTACAGTACCTTGTATAATGTGAGATATCTATATAAATAAAAATGTAATGTTTGTTTGTGGGATTAACAGAACTCAAAAACCAATGGACGAATTGCCGCCAAATTTGGTCACAAGACACCTACTAACTCAAGGAGTGACCATCACTCAAAAAATTTGATTTGTCATTTGGGAGTTGTGGTTGCTGGGATTTATAGTTTACTTACAATCAAAGAGCATTCTGAACTCCACCATTGATGTAATTGAACCAAATGTGGTACACAGGACTCCCATCACTAGAAGTTTTGGTGGGCATTGACCTTAAGTTTGGGAGTTGTAGTTCACCTACATCCAGAGAGCAATGTGGACTCAAACAATAATGGATCTGCACCAAACTTGGCACGAATATTCCATATGCCCAAATATGAACACAGGTACAGCTTGGGGGAAATAGACCTTGACATTTGAGTTGTAGTTACTGGGATTTATCGTTCACCTACAATCAAAGAGCATACTGAACCCCATGAATGACAGAATTGGGGCAAACTTCCCACACAGAATCCCCATGACCAGCAGAAAATACTCAAGGCCATCCAGTCCAACTCCCTTCACCAGGGCAAGAAAATGTAATCAAAGTCCTCCTGACAAAGAGCCATCCAGCCATAGATATAGATAGATAGATGATTCACACACACACACAGATAGATTTGAAGGGGACTCCTAAAGAAGGACAATTATATGTTGCATGTTCCAGAATAGGCAAACCAGACACTCTCCACATCAACACTGACAAAGAAGCACCAAGAAACACTGTTTACCCACAAGCATAAAGGCATTGTATATATTAGAAACCAACACTTTCTCATTACTTTATTTTCCAGATCACCAGACTGGGCCACAGCAATGCGTGGCAGGGGACAGCTGGTGTGTGTGTGTATCCCTTTTTAACATTTGGAAGGCACAATTCCAATTTGATTGGGCTACGTATATTCTAATTTAAATCCAGAAATGTATTATTCTTCAATGGATGACACTAAAGTCAAAGTATATTAATTTCACTATGCTTCCTAAATATCCGCATCCAGTTATTTTTGTATACAATTTAATAGTCTATTGTGTTTTTGTATGCTGCCTGGAAGAGAAATGCATGTCATCTTGTGTTGTACCCAGAAGGGGAATAGCAATCTAACCTCTCTTGGCTGCCTTGCCGTGATGTGGGAAATGTTTCCTCTTAGCAGGATATCTGTCAGTCGAAATATCATTCAGCTATTCATTAAGTTCAAATGACCTTATCGGAAAGAGAGATGCCACTGAAGCAGTTTAAAATTAACTTCTCCTCTCAGGGAAAATGTGACTTGTCCATCATTGTCGCATTCATTCTTCTGGATGCTAATTTTTATGTTGCAGATAGAAGCTAAAAGTAATAGGTTGTTAAATTGAACGATGTAATATTATGATCGTTAAGACTATTGCTGCCCAAGTATCTATGTAGATACATCATCGAGATATAATTCGGTTTCCTCTCAGCCTTGATATGAATGAATTTATTTATTACGTTTAGTAGCTTGCAACGTTAAAACATTGTAATATCCTACACACAGTTACCTGGTTTACTTCTCACTAGATAAATATTGGACTGGAGTGTAAATCACTTGGTATTCATATCAAATAATTAGTCAACCTAATACCAAAGACACAATCAAGCACTTTAAAGATTAAATAATTTCAGTGATATTACTAAGCATGTGTTTTAATCTTCTCTCCTTACTTAAATTACAATAGATTGTGCACCAGTTATCTTCTTCTGTAGGAGTTCTTTACAATTTCAGCTAGCAATTTAAACAGCAGTTCTCTCATTGATCTGCTAGATATACTTAAACTGAGATAATAATTCACAATTTATAAAAGAGAGTGAGAGAGGAAGCCAGAGGCCTGAAGAAAGAGCAAACGAGATCCGCATGTAGATGCTGAGTTATCTTCCTGCCTTTGTTGTTTATTAAAACCTGACAAGTAGGTCAGTGATATAAAATATACATACATATTCAAAGGGCCGGCTTATCCTATGCATATTTACTTGGGACTGAGTTTCCTTTGTGTTCAGCGGGGATTACTCCATCCATGCGGGAAGTGCGCAGTTTTGTAGCTTTCCGTGGAGCTGTCAATTTGCCATAAAAGCCTGGAGACCAGATTCTGTCTTTAATCCTGGAGCAATTGCTCATAGAAAGATGAGTGTCATTAGGAGAACCACTCAGCGTTTGGGATAACGGCTGCTGAGAGAGCTCTGATTCTGCAATCAAGACCAATTAAACAAATTCATCAATGCTGCAAATTGCCTACTTTGCATAAACATTCCTAATGTTAAAACATGACATAAATTTACCTAAATCTGATGTTTGAAGTTTGAAAGGACCTAAGGAACAAACTGGTTAAATGTGTGGCATGAGGTAGGCATGGAGAGCCAGAAAAGATATGCCTGACTATCCTAGCTGAGTCCCAGATATCCTGCCCTCCAGGTGTACTGATGTGGCTATGCTAACCATTTATAGACATTTTTATTTGTCAGTTGCATTTATGTCCTAATATTCCACTAGTGTCTCTTGCATAAGAGCTAACTTATATGCGGTCATTGGAGCAGAGGCCAATAACGAGGTATCCAGCAACTCTGTAAGTGGGATTACACTGGATCTGTTTCAAATGTGAACAAGCCGCTGGGGCAAGTAAAGAAGACAACCAGCCTTCTTGATCCCTGTCCATCTTGGCTGGTCATTCAGGGAGTAGATACAGTTCAATCTCAAATACAACAAATTATCGATGCATCTTTCATGGAGAAGAACTTTCCATCCTGTTTAAAAGAAGCAGTAGTCTGATCACTGCTGAACAAGCCCTCTTTGGATACCCTGGACCCTAGCAATTATAGACCAGTGTTCAACCTTCCTCCCAAAAACAGTAATAGCAGAAGAAAGGAAACTATACAAATGGGCAAGTCGGGATTCCCATCTCATGTTAAATTGGGTGTTTTTACATGTCTGTACAAGAGGAAATGAACTAAAAGTTGATTGTCAGTCAACTTAGGAATTGTGGGAAAAGCACACACTTTAGAAACTGCGAAATACCTGGAACCCACAGTTGAAGCTTGTGTCATGTGATGGGCTCTGTGGGTTGCCAATTCTTAAATGTGTAGAAACATTTATTTTATTGTATGTGATGAAGTCATAGGAATTTCTAGATCCTCTGACATTACTCTATGATCAACTTCCGGCAGATGTTTGACCATACAGTTGCACTGGAGGACCTAGAGATTTCTAGAGAAAACATTTTAATCAAATCTGTGATGTTGAAACTACAAAAGTCTAACTGGTAAATGTGAAGGATCGACTGTACCCTAAGCTCTACGATATTGTGCTCTTCATACAGCTTCTAAAGCTTACACCCCGGTGATTCAGAAGAAACTTGAAAATCAAACAAAAGGATTCTAAGGGATAGTTGAAACACTAAGTACCATTGAAATCTGAAAAGTCCACATTTGATAGGCTTTTTCTTTTAATTTTGGAAAATGACAGTTCAATTATAATAGCTGCATGCAGTTATGACTGCTAGGTCTTTTGTCAAGGCTTTAGGAGGGGAAGTATTACATGGTGGGCTTCTATTTTAAACTTGGAAAATACAACAACTTTTGATTGTTCAGTTCTCAAGTATAAAACTCTAGTCAAAAACATATTGAGTATAGCAAAGACTAAGATGGCACAAATAATTAAAATGTAGAATTTCCTATAATATAATTACTTCTGTTGCAGAAAATGCGCTGGTGGAGATGCAGTATGGAAATGGAGACTGTTGCAGCCAATTAAAAATAAAAAAGGAACTTTGTATAATGTGGTAAAGATACATTTTTATCCCTATTTAACATTTAGAATGCATAAGTCCAATTTGATTGGGCTCCTTATCATTAGAATTTAAATCCAGAAACATATTGATCTTTCAATCGCTGACACTAAAACCAAAGTATATTCATTTCACTATGCTTCCTAAATATCTGCATTCAGTTATTTTTGTACACGAATTAATAGTCTATTATGTTTTTGAATGCTGCCTGGAATAGAAATGCATGTCATCTCGCATTGAACCCAGAAGGGGAATGGCAATCTAACATCTCTTGGCTGGCTTGCCGTGAGTGGGAAATGTTTTCTCTGGAGGACCTAGAGATTTATAGAGAGAAATCTTTAATCAAATCCTCAAATAATGAAACCACAAATGTCTAACCAGTAAATGTGGAAAGCCTACTGTACTCTGAGCATATAGCTGTTCTCCATATAGCTTCTAAAGCTTACACCTTTTATTGAAATTCTAATAAAAGGATTTTAAGGGATACAAGAAAGATCTACCAAGGAAAAATATTGTGGTGAGGATTTCTTCACCACATCCCAGGGCGATCCCTGTTGTACAATAGAATGTACAACTTTTGTACAACTTAGCAATGTCTTTCGGGCAGCAGAATAGCTGAAGGCCAGAAATGAGGTCTGAGAGGTACACAATATGTTTTAGTCACATTGTGGGAATGGCAAACTCCATTTCAAGAAGAAGCATTTTGTTTGGACCAGCACTTCCATATCCTCAGAAATCTAATCTCAAAAATCACCATTTTGGAGTTGTTAACATTTGGAGAGGCTCGCATGTCTTCTACATTCTCTGAAGTCTTCCGATGTCTGGGGAATTTTACTGTTTGCGCCAAAAATAACTTCCCTTGGATCTTTAAAAAAAAAACTTTTAGAGCCATTTGCTGGTGACTCTCATTCCAGGGCATCCTAGTAAAGTAAATACAGCAGTTGCCAAGTGGGGCTCCATCACAGCTCTGACCACTTTTTCTGAAGACTCCTTTTGGTTAAATTCTAAATAAACTAATACCTGACTGGATTTCTGTGAGTTTTCCAGGCTGTGTGGCCATGTTCCAGAAGCATTCTCTCCTGATGTTTCGCCTGTGCCTGTTATAGATGTGGGCAAAACACTTGGAGAGAATGCTTCTGGAAAATCTCCATACAGCTCGGAAAGCTCACAGCAACCCAATGATTCTGGCCATGAAAGCCTTCAACAACACATTAATACCTGACTTTTGAAATTATACCCATCTAAAAGCATAATTTAATGTATTTTTTAAAAAATTGTACTGTCACTCTTTCCCTCTGTACATGCATTCAGGCACTAATCATTTCCCTGAGTGCAGTTACTGATAGATGCAAGAATTTCAAGGGAACAAGCTTAATTCGCTGCTTACTAACCTGCTGCTAGTGGAAGAGATGGTGCTCTTCCTTTACTGACCCTGCCGGTCTCACCATCTTTGCTCTTGAGCCCAAAATATTTAGGCCACCCAGGCTGGGCAAACTTGTGCCAATCCCCATCCTGCCTGGGTGGTGCTTTTGTTCTTTGTCTTCATCACCAGGCCGCCTTCATAAAATTGCAGTGGCAAGCCTAAATGGAGATATTTTTCCTTGGTTTCAACCAAAAACTCCTTTAAAATAACCATAGTGATGATGAACTACAGCTTGAAAAAGATCATGATTATAATAATTTATATTGTGGCCACAAGTAGTCAAGAAACATCAAACGATCCTTGACATCTGCTGAGGTTTAGTTCCAGGGTCCCACCTTGGATCCCAAAATCTGGATATTGAAATCCCATTATACACAATCGCATAGTAAAGTGTCCCTTAAAATAAAACAGCAAAATTAAGGTTTGCATTTGGGATTCCTTTAGTATGGAGGGCCAACTATACAATAGCAAGTACTTATTGATCGATATACCCCAAAAAGATCCATATGGCTGGTTTTCCAGGAAGTGCAAGGAATAGTTTTGTTTCACTTCAGAAATGTCCCTTGGGACCGTTGTCTCAGACTTTTGATGCTTGAAGGTGGATGCTTCACTGTTAGAGACCCTAAATTGGGTCTTCTTAGGTCCACATCATGGGAACACGTAAGGAAGGAGACAGTCCCCCCCCCCCAAAAAAAAAGATCAAAAAACAAGGTTTATTTTAGTTTCTTCATGAAGAAGACGGACAGCCTGGCAGCACACGCAGATGCTACCCTTCAAGTGACTGCCGTGCCCCTCCACTTTTTCTGCTGACTTTTATACTCAAGTAATCGGTCATGGAAAGTACTCTCTTTCCAGCCCCTCTCCCTTGACCTGTTGATGGAAGGTACCTTATTGTACCTGCAGACTCTGCGCTTAACCACAACCTTTGAACTTAACCACAACACAACTTTCGACCTCTACATGTCACATCTTGTTTCTTTAAAACATTTTCTTCCCTGTTGCTCCTTTTCTACAGAGAAAGGGTATGTTTCTCTTTTGCTGTTAATTTCATTCAAAGCCCCTTGCTTAGCATTTGCAAATTTCACTAAAAGACCTTTTCATCACCATTCATTACACTCTTGAGGATATATACCCCACTGATTTATACCTGTGGTAGAGTGAGCCAGGGCTAGCAGGATCAAAGTGCTAGGACTTTTTGAGCTGTTGTTGTTGTTGTTTGCTTTCCAGTCATTTCCAGCTTAGGGCTGCCATATCACAGTGTTTTCTTGGCACAATTTGTTTAGAGGAGGTTTGCATTTACCACCTTCTGAGTCTGAGGCAGAGTGGCTTGCCTGAGGCCACCCAGTGGATAGGATACAACAAAATCCACAAAGGAGAGACAACTTTATTTGATCAACTCCAAAGCATACAGCACATGTGCAGGCATTCAGAGCTTCACTGATTTCTTCATTAGGCAAAGATGTTAAAACCCAAAAGTCACACACGGTAAAACTGTGTTAGTTAAAATAATACTAAGGGATTCAATGCAAAAAGAGGCCACTTCACTTCTTGGCCATATGAGGACTACAAGACAAAGGGCAATAAAAGTCATAACATATCAACTCCATGAAGTTCAGGAAGGTAACTTCCTTTAAGATCCAATTGTCCTTTTCCTGCACTGAGAAGAGGAGGAAGAAATTTAGTATTGGGTTGCTGTGAGTTTTCTGGGCTGTATGGCCATGTTCCACAAGCATTCTCTCCTGATGTTTCACCCATATCTATGGCAGAAATCATCAGAGGTTGTGAAGTATCCTCTGAGGATGCCTGCCATAGAGGTTGTGAGGTATCCCCTGAGGATGCGAGCCATAGAGTTTGTGAAGTATCCTCTGAGGATGCCAGCCATAGATGTGATGAAACATCCAGAGAGAATGCTTCTGGAACATGACCATACAGCCCGGAAAACTCACAGCAACCTAGTGATTCCGGCCATGAAAGCCTTTGTCAACAAATTTGTTATTCAAACAGATGACATAGAAACTATCTATCTATCTATCTATCTATCTATATTTCAAGTATACATTTTAAACTGTAGAATCCCCAAGATATTCTGGAAGCAAGAAAATATTAAGCGTTTTTTTAAAAAAATATCTTAATATTAGTATACAAACAGTCTCCAACTTACGAACAAAGTTCTGCAGGTTTGTTTTTAAGCTGAATTTGTTTGTAAATTGGAGCAGGTACATTTTTAAGTGTAAGACCAGAGAGAGAGAGATAGAGAGAGAGAGAGAGAGAGAGAGAGAGAGAGAGATAGATAGATAGATAGAAGCTTTGGATAGCCTAGGGAAGAGTTAATACTTCTGTGGTGTTTGTTTTGCTGTCTGTACCTCTGTTCAGAAGATTTCACCTCACTTTCTATCCCTCTGATAATTTGGTCTTGAAACAATTTGGCTTGTTGTAGAAACAAGGATTAGTGATGAAGATTTAGTGGAAACACCTTTTCCTCATGATAACTCTTTCAAGAGTGAATTTCCCTTCCGAGAGGTAGATTTATCTAATTTCCTGTTGTGTCACCCCTGTACTTAACTAGGAGTCAGTTGCAAGTCGGATGTTTGTAACTCGGGGACTGCCTGTATATGCCCCTTATATAAAGTATGTTTTATATACAGTTGATTTAAACAGTGTTATCTATATCACACAAAAAACAAAAGTACACAGAACAACTGTCAGAAACATGGAAGAAATAGACCCAGTCTTGATACAAAGTGAACAACCAGGGTAATTTTCTGTTTGGGTCAAATCATATAGAAAAAGAACGATTGAATTCGCACTTTGCATCTCTGTGGCCCATATGAATATAAAACCAGCAAAATTGCAAAACACAAAATTGCAGTCGGCTAGACAGCTGAGAAAGCACGGCTACGCTGCCAAAAAGATTTGCAATCTCCTTCCCTTGATTCGTGGTACATTTTTATCTGGTCTGCATGACCTCCAGTGGAATCTCAGAAGTCCAATGTTTTCCAAATAACCCGCTACTGTATTTTTCCACAGATAGGGACAGGGCCTTCTTTCTTTGGCTTCTTCCAGATGGTTATTTCTGCAGAGAGTGTGTCTGGCGCAACCTCACTGCTTTGGTGAGACAAGTCTGTCAATCCTTATTCCGTTGCCTGATGAAAACATGGAAGAGCTTTGCTACAATAGGATAGATCCAGTCTTGGGTAAATAATAAATAACTGGATTTAATGCATTCATTCATTATTACTGAAAGGGTAACATGGGTGGCTCTGCTATTGGACAGAACGAGGTGGTTTTTTCAGGTAGCAGATGCCCTATTTTTGTGCAGTATTGGACTGGTCTCTGATTGGTAATGTAGAAGACTGATTCATCTGTCAGTCAATTTAACAGAATGGTACTGAGATCCATGTGGCCTTTGCCTTGGGCAGCAAAATGCCTTGGGCTGGTCCAGAAGGGTAAAAGTAATTTTTTTACCTTTTTAAAATATTGTGCACAAGAGATTACAAAAGCACCGATCATGGACCAGGCTGCAAGACATGCAGGGACGGCTCAACGCATTACGCAAAGTAAGCATTTGCAGTATAGTTGATTTTGCCCAGGGGCGCTCTTGAGGCACTCTTGGGGGAAAATAGACCTTGACATATGCGAGTTGTAGTTACTGGGATATATAGTTCACCTACAATCAAAGAGCATTCTGAACTCCACCAATGATGGAAGTGAACCAAATATGGCACACAGAACTCCCACGACGAACAGAAAATATATAGCAGTGATTGGTGGTGGGGGGGGGGGGGGGGCAAATACTGTTTGCTTACCGTTGAAAATTAAAATTACCTAGGGCCGCCTCTGAAGACACGTGTTTAAAAATACACACTTTTTTTTCCTGGGAGCTACAGAGTAAAAAGGATTATTTAAAATCCCACTGAAGTCCCACTGAACACATAAAAGAAGTGCTTTCACTTTGACACTGGAGGAATGTTATATGTTCAAACAGGATCCGGATTTGTTTGCCCTAGTCTATTGAACCAAGATTTTAAAACCTCTTCCTCTATATTAACCAGTAGTCTGAACAGAATGCTAAGCGCCCTTCGAGACAGGCCCTATATCCCAGGATATGATCCCAGGTTTTCTGCTTTAAACTGGATTATAATTATGTATTTATTTACCCTATTTATACCCTGCCTTTCTTGACCCTAAAGGGGACTCAAGATGGCTTAAAATACATACAATTCCAATAACATTAAAATTAAATTCAAATTAATACATAATATAATTAAAATTAATACATAATACATTATATGAGTCCGCACTGCCAGATAATCTGGGATAAACTGAAAACCTAGGATCAGATCGTGGGATATAGGGCCTGCCTGTGTGAATTTTAAGTTCAAAAGGGACTTATAAATCATATCAGCCATCAATGTAAGGTAACTGTTTAGTGTAGAACATCTATCTCAAGCAATAGCAGACATTCAGATGCCCTCCAGATGTTTTGAACTACCACTCCCATTATTTCCATACATGCTTCTGGTAGGAGTTAATCGTCCAAAACATCAGAAAGACAGCAGGTTGGCCTTTGCTTTTTCTGCACACGGTGAAGGCTTTTGATCAGTTTGACAGGCTCTTTCTTCGAAGTGTCTTAAAATAATTGTAGGTGGCAGTGCGTAGATTTAAAGGAAGGAATACTGTCTGCTATGATAATCCAACTGTCAAGGTAAGCATGAATGGATTTCTTACTGAGGCTTTTCAGTTGCTCTAAGGGACAAGCCAAGAATCCGCATGTCTCCGTTTTATATTTTGTCCTCTATATTGAACATCTGGCCATAGTGGTGAAGAATAGCACTGTAAAAGTGTAGTTGTATTGTATTACAGACCCCAATTCTTCACCAAGATCTGGCCACAAACAAAAAAACATGGTTGGTCCTCCTAGAACAGCGGTTCCCAATCTTTTTTTGACCAGGAACCACTTGACCTGGGACTACTTTGACCGGAGACCAACATTCGTTCGTTCATTCATTCATTCATTTATTATTTACTACACTTATATACCATTATATAAGTTACATTATATTATACACACTCATAACATTAGTACCAAAAGGGTTACGAATCATTTATTGGATAGACCACATCAGCTCTAGTTTCTGATACAGAACATATGCTATCCAGTAGTCACCATCTGCTCGCCCATATTTAATTAGCCTCAGCACTAAATGAGGGTTTCGCAAGACCAGTCGCTTTCATTGCAATGGTGTAGTAATGGTGAAGCTGTGCACCTTTTTTTTTAGTTCCTGCGAACCACTGGTGATCCACAGACCACAAGTTGGGAGCCACTGTCCTAGAAGGTTCCAGGATGCACCTTTTAAATTGATTGCAGTTCCACCTGCATAGTTTAACATTGAAAGAAAGAAAAAAGTGGGTTTCTAGCTAATTCCCTTCCTCTGCATTTGTAAAAGTTGGAATAGCTAGGGAAAAACATACCTGACATATAACTGAGCTACTTTAGCTTTTTGGTATCAGGAAAACGCCTCCAAAAAAATTAGTACAGTAAAAGTATTTATTTATTTATATTCAACAATTATATTCCGCCCTTCTCATTCCAAAGGGGACTCAGGGAGGATCACTGAACACATACACAGCAAACATTAAATGCCGTTAAAGAGACAGGTCAGACAATAGATCGAGGTATTATATCGACATTTTCCCCAACTTTGGCATCCTGGAGGTTGTGCTTGATTTTGGCCACAGGGGGTGGTGTTGCTCCATCCTCTATGACGAAAAGCCTTGATCACAGACTTTCTCCTTCCTTTTGATCACCAGCATTTTCTGATACTTATTTTATGGTGCCGTAAAAAAATACCTCTCCACTTAAGCAGTGCCTAATTTCTCTACTCACAGCTCACAGCTGTTTTCGAACTGCTTAGGTGGACAGTAAGCTGGGCTGAAGGTCGGGTGCTCACCCTGAGCCGGGCTTCGAATTGCCAACCTTTCTATTGGTAAGGTCTATTGCTGCTTGTGATTAACCAGCTGTGCTAAAACCCGACCCTTATTAGTTGAATAATCTCATTTTATTTAAATTGAAGGATGAAGTGCCTATCTAAGATATTGTGTTTAACCAGTATTCCCTGTCCTATTGCCAGATCTATGTGGAAACTGTGCCAATATCTCAATTTTATCTGGGACAAAAGAATGATAATCGTGTTGTTTTTTCAATTCTAGACCTTCACCAACACATAATGTTTTCCCTCTGTCTTTACTTCTGCTATGTACCTTATATAATTCAGTTAACTCTGCAAGTCTGGTTAACCTCAACTTTGTGCAGTGAGAAAAGTTCCATACTAATAAGGACTATAGACTGAAAAACACCTCTATGTAATTTCAAAACATACTAGAAATATAGAAAACTAATTATGTCCAATAATCAGTGATGTAGTGGCTTGAATGTTGGATCACCTATCTCTGCAATTGCATCTCTCTCTATGAACCAGCGTGAACTCTAAGATCTTCCGGGGAGGCTCTCCTTTCGCTCCCACCACCATCACAAGTGTGGTTGGTGGGGACGAGAGAGAGGACCTTCTCAGTAGTGGCCCCCCGTCTAATTTCTCCCCAGAGAAATTAGACAGGCCCCATCCCTCACATCCTTTTGTAAGAGCCTGAAAACCTAGTGGTTTCAACAAGCCTTTGAGAATGACTAGTTCTAGCTCAGCCTAGACATTGTTGAATATGGCCTTATTCTTCCTACCAATTACCCAAGTCACTTCCTCTAATAGGCCCCGGAAATGAACAGCCATAAACCCTGCTATAGCACTGCATTTAATTCCCGGTGCCCCTGGAATTTTTGAGCTTGCATGAATCTTGGACCAGCCTTTTAAATTGCCTTGAACAGGCAGGATTGCTTTTAATATATGTGTGTTGTGGTAACAATGTTTATGCTTATATTGTTTTGTTAATCTTATGGTTATGTTGTTTACTCTGTATGTATTAATGATGTTACTTGGAAACCGCTCTGAGTCCCCCTGGGGAGATAGAGCGGTATATAAATAAAATTATTATTATTATTTTACAGACACAAAAGCACAGTATGTCACAGCAAACGAGATCTATATGCTGGATTTCGTATCACAAAATCACAAGTCGAACACTTTCCAAGTGTCTAGGACTGTGTGATGTATTTTCGAATGATGCCTGCAGATCCAACTAAGGTGGCCTTTTGCAATTGACAGATCGTGATTTTGTCGATGTTTATTGTTTCCAAATGCTGGCTGAGACCTTTTGGCACGGCACCCAGTGCGCCAATGACCACTGGGACCACCTGTACTGGTTTATGCCAGAGCCTTTGCAATTCAATTTTGAGGTCTTGATAGCGGCTGAGTTTTTCCTGTTGTTTTTCCTCAATGTGACTGTCACCTGGTATGGTGAAATCCCCTCGGGGAGATAGAGCGATATATAAATAAAATAATAATAATAATAATAATAATAATAATAATAATAATAATAATTATTATTATTAGGGCATCAGGAGTCTGAGCCATGGAAATCCACTGGGTAACTTTTTTTTTTGTCGTGTCAGGAGCAACTGGAGAAACTGCAAGTCCCTTCTGGTGTGAGAGAATTGGCCGTCTGCAAGGACGTTGCCCAGGGGACGCCCGGATGATTTGATGTTTTTTTCATCCTTGGGAAGCTTCTCTCACGTCCCCGCACGAGGAGCTGGAGCTGATAGAGGGAGCTCATCCGCCTCTCCCCGGATTCGAACCTGCGACATGTCGGTCTCCAGTCCTGCTGGCACAGGGGTTTAACCCACTGTGCCACTGGGGGTAACCTGAGTAAATCACACTGTCTCAACCTGAAAGAAAATCAATGCCAAATCTATTTGGAATAAACCTTGCCAAGAAATGACAAGTAGACATAAAGTAGAGTTTATTTGAAGGCACCAAACAACAGCAAATTATGTTCAGGATTCTCCCATTTGATGGAAGCTAAATGAAAGCTAAATGAAAGAAAAGTGCTTGAAAAATCAGGGCAGTGAAGAGAGGAGGGGAAAAAAACCCTCTTGTTTTGTGTCTGTTCTTTCGTCTTTGCCATATAACCCAGCAGAGTTGTTCTGAGTGGCGAAGGGATTGTTGAGATTGGGCTCTAGGGTGCCAGCCATGGCAAATTTGCTTGGCACTTCAAGAAAGGAGCTCACATTAACTTGTCACCTGGGTCTTCGTACCCCAAAACGGCACAAATCTTGCACGTCTATATAGAGACAGCTTAGGAAGGAAGAAACAAGAACTGTCTTTCTTATTTGCACAAAGAGGAAGTCACATAATGCTAGGCACAAAGCTTAGTAAATTCCTACTGAACCTTTCTTTGGTAGGATTTTAAAGGAATTGTATGTTGTTCGTAAATTGGCTATTGTTCAACATCTTACATGCTTCTAATTGGATATTGTTCTATATGTCTGCGTGAATGGTGCATGTTTCCTGCCAGGTGTTGGTCTGCATATTCTTGGCTTTTCTTTCTTCAAACAATAGGCTCGTGTTTAGTCAGGCTTGGCAGACACTGTCTGGTCACAGTGAGGCAATTTATCTAACAACATTTGTTCCCCATGTATTTAACTTGCTATGCTTGTACAGTGGAGCCTTGGCTTAAGAGTGCCCCAACTTAAGAGCATTTTGAGTTTAAAGTAATTGTTTGGCTTGGTTTTGCTTTAACATAAGAGCAGTGTTTTGAGTTAAGAGCTAGTGGTAGAGGGGGTGCTAGTACGAGAGTCCAGGGCTGTAGGACTTCAAGGGAGCAGCCTTCATGCTTCTGTGCCTTGTGCTCTTGTTTTGTCTGTCTGTTATACTAGGCTGTGGTTTTTATTTAATTTTAGTTTGTTAAGTGATAATTCATATTTATATCTTGGGTTGTATAAATTTTGTTAGTATGGATGTATTGTTGTTGTATTCGGGCATTGAATGTTTACCTTTTATGTTTAGAATCTGCCCTGAGTCTGCAAGAAGCAGGAAAATTGCATTCAAAGTAAGGTTAATTCCACCCAGCCTCTGTTTAAAAGCTTCCAAAGAAGGAGCCTCTACCACACTCCGAGCAGAGAGTTCCACTGCTGAACAGCTCTCACAGTCAAGAAGTTCTTCCTAATGTTCAGATGGAATCTCCTTTCTTGTAGTTTGAAGCCATTGCTCCATGTCCTAGTCTCCAGGGCAGCAGA
Source organism: Anolis sagrei (assembly GCF_037176765.1). NCBI lineage: Eukaryota > Metazoa > Chordata > Lepidosauria > Squamata > Anolidae > Anolis > Anolis sagrei. The sequence goes on along the minus strand of NC_090021.1, from coordinate 165,323,809 downwards.
AAACAAGTTCGCTCCCTCCTCCCTATCACTTCCTCTCACGTATTTAGACATGGCCCTCATCATGTCTCCCCTCAGCCTTCTCTTCTTCAGGCTAAACATGCCCAGCTCTTTAAGTCGCTCCTCATAGGGCTTGTTCTCCAGACCCTTGACCATTTTAGTCGCCCTCCTCTGGACACATTCCAGCTTCAATTGTGGTGCCCAGAATTGGACACTTGCTTTGAACATAGTTGTTATACTCCAGAAGTTTTGTTTTTGTGGCTGCCACAAACTGTTGAATTGGCTTTTTTTTTGTCGTGTCAGGAGTGACTGCAAGTCGCTCCTGGTGTGATAGAATTGGCCGTCTGCAAGGACGTTGCCCAGGGGACGCCTGGATGATTTGATGTTTTTATCATCCTTGTGGGAGGCTTCTCTCATGTCCCCGTATGAGGAGCTGGGGCTGATAGAGGGAGCTCATCCGCCTCTCCCCGGATTTGAACCTGTGACCTGTCGGTCTTCAGTCCTGCCGGCACAGGGGTTTAACCCACTGCGCCACCGGGGGCGCAGTTGGTTAAATTGGCTGAGACTATGAAATACTTATTGAAAAACTATAGTGAAATGTGCTGCAGGGTATCCCACAAAAACAAAGTTTTTGCAGTTTAATAAACATTTTCCACGTTTTTATGTCAGAACCAGTTAGGAAATGACATTCATAACCCAGGAACAAAATTCGTGTAACATAGTCATTGCAGAGTATTATCGAACAGTGGTAGTCTGGCTGGTGCAAGGCACTGTTCATTCTTTGCACCATGAGTAATGGGACTGAAGCAAGTGAGAAGGGGAGAAGGCTATCACCCTTTTCCCAGGGCCCCTCCGTTGCCGGCAAAGTTGGAGAGAGAGAGTAGAAAGCTCAGCCAAAGAAAACAGGCTTGGAACGTGGGTCAAGGGGCACGCAATCAGACTCCTTGTTGTCAACAGTCTTGGTGTGTATGCTGTGGAAAACAGATGTCATGCCAGGAAAAGGCAGATCTTTGCGTTGAGAGGGGAAATGATTCCACAATGACAAAGCAAAGCCGAGCAGAAGACTCGGGCAAGTGCCCTTCTGTCCCATCTCTCTTTCTTTCTCTCCCTCCCTCCTACCCTTCTCTTTCAAAGGCATAAAACTAAACCCCACGTCCCATTCATTGAAGCTCAGTGATCTCACTATCTGGAAAGAGTTGCCAAATCAAACGTATGGCTCTATGGATCATTTCTCATGTTTACACAGTTGCATTCTTGTAACCGACTTTGGTTTTTTCTTCTTCTTTTAATGCTGTTCACAAACCTATGAAGGGAATAGCTCATATGTGTCCCTGGAGTCATGTAGCTCACTCACATACACCTGCATATTGAATGATCAGTAGGTGTCTAAAATCTTTGCGGTCTCCCAGGTCCCTTCTACACTGCCATATACAATCCAGATTATCTGCTTTGAACTGGATTATATGGCAACGTAGACTCATATAATCCAGTTCAAAGCAGATAATCTGGGATCAAAACCTGGGCTAATGGGCAGTGTTGATTAAGCCTCAGATACTAAGTGTTTTAAATATTTAAAGAGCTTTTGGGATTTAAAATACACCTGAAGACATATCTCTTCTGGCACGCCTACCCAGTCAGTTTTAATCATGAATGTTAAACTCGCATTCTGTGTTCTAATCTTTGTTCTGTGTATTTTGATATGCCTTTTATAGATATATGTTTTTATATGTGTATTTTATAGAAATGCATTTTAATATGTGTATTTTATAGAAAACTAGCCGTCCCCTGCCACGCGTTGCTGTGGCCCACATGGGGGTTCTGTGTGGGAGGTTTGGCCCAATTCTATTGTTGGTGGGGTTCAGAATACACTGTGATTGTAGATGAACTATAAATCCCAGCAACTACAACTCCCAAATGCCAAGATTCCATTTTCCCCAAACTCCACCAGTGTTCATATTTGGTATATAGAGTATTCATGTAGAGTTTGGTCCTGATCCATCATTGTTTGAGTCCACAGTGCTTTCTGGATGTAGGTGAACTACAACTCCAAAACAAAAGGACACTGCCCACCAAACCCTTTCAGTATTTTCTGTTGGCTATGGGAGAACTGTGTGCCAAGTTTGGCTCAATTCCATCATTGGTGAGGTTGAGAATGCTCTTTGATTGTAGGTGAGCTATAAATCCCAGCAAGTATAACTCCCAAATGACAAAATCATAATTTTTTGAGTGATGGTCACTCCTTGTGTTGTGAGACGTTTTGTTGCCAAATTTTGTGTGATTTCAGTTTTTGGTTCCTTTGTTTTTAAGGTACTAATTATGCACAGAGCATTTTTTAATATATAGATTTACATAGGTCATGTGTTTTTAACTATGTTGTAACCCACCAGGAGCCTTGAGGAGATGCAGGTAAGAAATATTATTATTATTATTATTATTATTATTATTTTACTGTCACAAGCCAGTAAAGGTGGTACTAGTGGTGATTGGCACACTGGGTGCACTGCCTAAAGACCTTGGCCTTCACTTAAAAACAATCAGCACTGACAACATTACCATCCATCATCTGCAAAAGACCACCCTACTCAGACCGGCATGCATTATTTGCTGATACATCACACAGTCCTAGACACTTAGACACACAACCCATGAATAAACACACACCCTATGAATAAATAATCCCTGCAACAACAACATAAACAACCCTAACATAAAAGCTAATTAGTTGTGTTTTCCAAAGTAACATTGGCAATCTTTATATTTATTAGATAAAGGTAAAGATTTCCCCTGGACGTTAAGTCTAGTCGACTTTGGGGGGGTTGGTGCTCATCTCCATTTCTAAGCAGAAGAGCTGGCATTGTCCATGGCTGGCATGACTGCATGGGGCACCATTACCTTCCTGCCAGAGTGGCACCTATTGATCTACTCACATTTGCATGTTTTTGAGGTTGGCAGAAGCTGGAGCTAACAGTGGGAGCTCCCCCGCTCCCCGGATTGGAACCACTGACCTTTCGGTCAGCAAGTTCAGCAGCTCAGCGGTTTAACCCACTGCACCACTTTTCACCAATTTATACTAGTGCACTGCCCTTGAGTCCAAGAGAACTAAATAAAAATGCTTCCTCCTACAGATTTCCATCTTATTAACTCAATTTTTTATCAAATACTCAATTTAAAAAAAAGAGGCATGTGAGATAACTGTGCCATTCCAATTAAGCATCTCTACTTTTACTCAGTCCTAGACAGATTTGCAATTTTCCTGTTAAAATAAAATTTACATACCAGCATGCGTTGACATTGCCGTCATTACAAGGAGAATGGATTTTTCTTTGTTCTCGCTCTGATGCCGCTTACATCCATTAACGTTTTCAGATTGCACTTTATAAGCAATATGCTGTTCCATTTTGGACAATTTAGTGAATCTGAAATGTCACGACAAAAATGCAGAATATTGTAATAGTACTAATGACCAAACTGAAACTCCAAACTCTGTGAAAGCATACACAATTAGAATATTATCCAGCTAAATATATAACACATTTACAGTAATTATATGTCCAGGGAAAAATGTAAAGGGGAAAATTTTAAATCTGTCTATGATGGAGCCTTTTAATTAGAATGGCATATTTGCCTCTGTGTCCCTCTATTAGAGCAAAATGTGTTGAATTAGGTAAAGGTTTTCCCTTGACATTAAGTCTAGTTGAGTCTGACTCTGGGATGTGGTGCTCATCTCCATTTCCAAGCCAAAGAGCCAGTGTTGTCCGCAGACACCTCCAAGGTCATGTGGCCATGACTGCATGGAGCGCTGTTGCCTTCCCACTGAAGTAGTACCTATTGATCTACTCACATTTGCATGTTTTCGAACTGCTAGGTTGGCAGAAGCTAGGGCTTCAGACTTGAGTCCTTGCTTGGCCGTGAAGACCAACTAGATGACCGAAATCACATTCTCTCAACCTCAGCAGAAGGCAGTTCAAACCCCTATGAATCAATCTTGCCAGGAGATTCTTATGATAGATTCATCTTAAGGTTACCAAGGACTAGAAATGATTTAAAGGCACACAACAAACTCCTCCAGAGGAAGTGAATCTATGGCCTTCTAAATGTCATTGGACTCCAATTCCCATAGTCTCTGATTACCATGAGTCATCATACGGGACTATGCACTACTAGTTATCAATATATTTTTTTTAGAATACTACTACTAATAGAATTACAACAGCAGGATCTTTGATATTCCATTTCTAAAGTATCATAAACACATGGGATCAGAGCTGTGAGAATTGCCCGCATTGAATCTAATAGGATGACATGGACAAATTAGTGGGCGGTCTCCTAACTATCAGTGAGTCTCTGATGCTCTGCCACAATGCATCTGTTCAACCCTTTTCCATATTTTATTTACATATAAAAAAGATATATATCTACTTTAGTAGACTGACTTTTTTTTTTGCCCTTAATAACGCAAATCTCGAACCAATGAGAGTTCAAAATCTCGCAATGTCAAAGTAAGGTCCTTTAAAAAAAGAGAGAAAGAGGGCAGACAATCCATTCCAATCCACTCACTCATGTGATAAGACTGAAAACGGTTAGTAATGGAGAAACCAGCAAATTCGGACAACATGTGATAAGTAATGAATAACGGAATACAGTGATTTACAATGCTACGGGATTAAATGCCACAATTACATGATGCTACTCCACCCCAATATGTGATAAGATCGCCAGTAGTGTGATTTGTTGAGGTGGATGACCAGATTTCCTAAACACAAGAGGTTTTGACCATCTATCTATCTATCTATCTATCTATCTATCTATCTATCTATCTATCTATCTATCTACCTATCTACCTATCTACCTATCTCTCTCACACACACATATCACATATGGACATAGTACACATGTATAGTAGTATGAGTATGAGGTTTGGACTCTAGGAGCCCCCCTGGGTGACCTTAGTCAAATCATATGCTCTCAGCCTAAGAAGAATGCAATTATTATTGTTATTATTATTATTATTATTATTATTATTATTATTATTATTATTATTTTACTGACACAAAAACACAGTATGTCACAGCAAACGAGATCTATATGCTGGATTTCGTATCACAAAATCACAAGTCGAACACTTCCCAAGCGTTTAGGACTGTGTGATGCATGCAGATCCAAGTAAGGTGGCCTTTTGCGGTTGACAGATCGTGATTTTGTCAATGTTTATAGTTTCCAAATACTGGCTGAGATCTTTTGGCACGGCACCCAGTGTGCCAATGACCACTGGGACCACCTGTCCCACCCTACTCAGATCTGCACGCATTGTTTTCCGATACATCACACAGTCGTAGACGCTCGGGAAGTGTCCGATGTTGTGATCAAATACAAAAGCCAGCATAGTGATCTTGTTTTCTGTGTACTAATCTTGTTATAATAAATAAATACATCTTTATTTATACCCCAAAATCATCTCCCCAAGGGGACTCGGGGTGGCTTACATGAGGCCAAGCCCAACAATTACAACAAAGCAAATATGCAACATAAAAATACAGCAATAAAATATAATGAAAATAATAATACAAAAAATACGGAGTAAACACACAATGCAATATAAAACCACAATAATTGGACACAATGGGCAGGGCCAGTTGAAAATTAAAACGTTTAAAAACACTAGGTGAGATGAGCAATGTAGTGCATCTGGAAGGAGATTCAGATGGGATGAAACAATGGGGTTTAATTGCACTAGAGGGTGAAATAAAGTGCATCTGAGGGCCAGAGGTTTAGCACAGCTGGTAAATCATCAGTAACTATAAGATCTATCAACCGAAAGATTGCAAGTTCAAAGCCCCGGGTCGGCGTGAGTGGCTGACCGCCTGCCCTGCTCACTGTTTACCTAAGCAGTTCGAAAACAGCTTTAGCTGTAATTAGAGAAATTGGGTACCGCTAAAAGCAGGGGAGCTGTTTTATGTCATAAAGAAAAAGAAGATCAGAAAAATCTGAAATGAGGATATCCTGACAGCTCTTCGTCATAGAGGATGGAATGACAGCACCCCTGTGGACTCGAGCTCAACCGTCCATGGCATCGAAACATCTCCTTCTGTGCTGTCTGTCTGTGTACTGTCTATACAAACGAAATTGAATGTCTCCTGTGTATATGTAGTTGTGATCCACCCTGAGTCCCCTTCGGAGTTTTTTTTTTTGTCGTGTCAGGAGTTACCTGAGAAACTGCAAGACACTTCTGGTGTGAGAGAAGTGGCTGTCTGCAAGGACGTTGCCCAGGGGATGCCCGGATGATTTGATATTTTATCATCCTTGTGGGAGGCTTCTCTCATGTCCTCGCATGAGGAGCTGGAGATGATAGAGGGAGCTCATCCACCTCTCCCCGGATTTGAACCTGCGACCTGTCGGACTTCAGTCCTGCTGGCACAGGGGTTTTACCCACTGCGCCACCGGGGGCTCCTTCGGGGTGAGAAGGGCGGAATATAAATGAAGTGTTGTTGTTGTTATTGTTATTTTATTCAGGGTTTGGTCAAGGTCAGAGATTGTTCATTTACTGAAGACACAGGAACAGGTTTTTAGGCTCTTCCTGAAGACTGCCAGGGTGGGGGCTTGCCTCATTTCTCTGGGGAGTGAATTCCAGAGCCGAGGGGTCACCACAGAGAAGGCCCTCTCTCTTGTCCCCACAAGTCGCATTTGCGATGCGGACGGGAGCGAGAGAAGGGCCTCTCCGGAAGATCGAAGGGATTGTGTAGGTTCATAGATGGAAATGCGGTCACAAAGGTAGGCGGGTCCCAAACCGTTCAGGGATTTGTAGACAAAAGCCTGCACCTTGAATTGGGACTGGAAAATAAACGGCAACCAACGGAGCTCCTTAAACAGGGGGGTTAGTAGTCTGGCTGCTGATTGTTGGACCAATTGAAGTTTCCGGGCCGTCTTCAAGGGCATGTATCAAATAATAATAATAATAATAATAATAATAATTATTATTATTATTATTATTTATCGTGCCATCAGCAACCATGCCATTGTATTACATTTCGAACAGAACAAAACAAACAAACAGATTAAAAAAAACACAGATTTTGCAAACTTGGTAGTTGATTAAATGTCCTTTGACCAGTATCTGGACACTTGGAGTGCCTCTGGTGTTGCCGCAAGAAGCTCCTCCATTGTGCATGTAGCAGGGCTCAGGTTGCATTGCAACAGGTGGTCAGTGGTTTGCTCCTTTCCACACTCGCATGTCGAGGATTCCACTTTGTAGCCCCATTTCTTAAGATTGGCTCTGCATCTCGTGGTGCCAGAGCTCAGTCTGTTCAGCGCCTTCCAAGTCGCCCAGTCTTCTGTGTGCCCAGGAGGGAGTCTCTCATCTGGTATCACCCACGGATTGAGGTGATGGGTTTGAGCCTGCCACTTTTGGACTCTCACTTGCTGAGGTGTTTTAGCGAGTGTCTCTGTAGATCTAAGAACACTATTTCTTGATTTAAGTTCTTGATGTGCTGGCTGATACCCAAACAGGGGATGAGTTTGAGATGTCTCTGCCTTGGTCTTTTCACTATTGGCTGCTACTTCTCGGCGGATGTCAGGTGGTGCAATACCGGCTAAGCAACGTAATTTTTCCAGTGGTGGAGGGCGCCGACACCCCGTGATAATGTAGCATGTCTCATTAAGAGCCACATCCACTGTTTTAGTGTGGTGAGATGTGTTCCACACTGGGCATGCGTACTCAGCAGCAGAGTAGCATAGCGCAAGGGCAGATGTCTTCACTATGTCTGGTTGTGATCCCCAGGTTGTGCCAGTCAGCTTTACTTTATTTGTATCCTGCCCTATATCCCCATGGGACTCAATGGCAAGCCTGTTTTGAATAAATCTTGTGGATAAAACTCAGGATAAACTTGAAGGCACACGACAATAACAAAACAATGTTAGTAAATGACCTTTCTGTTCTCTGGCTCCTTCCCACACAGCTTTTCGTGGCTGGCAAAGACTCCTGATGCCCCCAAACTCCTTCCAAATGGCCAGTACTTTAAGAATGTCTAATGACAAGCTTTATTCCTACCAGCCCCTTTCTCCCTAGCTCACTGGTGAAGCGTTTACTTGAATGGCCGAGTCAGCTTCTGACATTTCTGTCCAAACTGATCTGGTTCAGCTTGACTGGACAAGGACTTGTGCCAGAGGCCTCGGGGAACAACTGTCAGTGGACTGACTTGGTGTGAAGCAGCTGCTTACGCCTGTTGCCTCTTGACCTCCTGCTTCGGCCCCTGCATCCAAGGATGATTCTTAAAGTAACCCTTGACTAATGTTCACTAAGTGCTGTGGAATTAATGCAGCTTGATGTCATGTTTAATTGCCATGGCTCAATGCTATGGACTCCTAAGAGTTTTAGTTTTATAATGTCTTCAGCCTTCTCTGCCAAACAGTACTGGTGCGTCATCAAACTACAACTTCCAATTTCATAGCCATAGCAGTTAAAGTGGTCTCAAACTGCATTCCACATCTTTAGTTCTATACTTATACTTAGTAATAATAATCTAACTACATAGATATCTATAAATAAACAAGGGCGATAAATACCGATAAATACCCGGGAATCCTTGTAGCATTCCCAAGACTTTTATCTCATTTTGATCTCATATGGGACTATTTTGGATATGTTAAAGTTTGTCCACACGACTTTTGGAAGATCCGACTAATTATTTGGAAAACAGGAATATTATGTTTGTTACACCATTGTAAATAGTCCTGTCACATTTGTTTCCTATGCTTGTGTACTATACGAATTAATTGAGTATTCTAATTATTAATTGAATTGATACTATTGCTGAAGTTTATAGCAACAGGACATTTGTGTAATAATAACAATCAAGGTGGTCAGTTGAAACATTCACAACTAGCTCCAGAAGACAAGAGTCCTTTGTCCCACCTTGGTCATTCCACAGATATGTAAACCCTTTTTCTCACTACCTCTGAGGATACTTGCCATAGATGCAGGCGAAACGTCAGGAGAGAATGCCTCTAAATCATGGCCATATAGCCCGAAAAAACCTACAACAACCCAATAACAATACCAACGTTATGTAACAAAATCTGAAAAAAAATGTGTTCCTGGTTTGAAAGTGTTGTTCCTGTTACCCCAGGAATTTCATTTTTGTGGCTGCCACAAACTATATTGAATTGGTTGCGACTCAATGAGATATCCATTAAAAACAACAACAATAATAAACAACTTTATTGTACCCACCACCATCTCCCCGAAGGCGACTAGGCTAACATGAGGCCAAGCCCAAAGATGCAATACAGCAAAATAAAATACAAAATACAGGCAACAAAATTTCATCAGAATAAAATACATAAAATACATAAAGTAACAAAATAAAATAAACAAAGGAGATTGACATATAAAAAAATCAAACACAATGGGCAGGCCAAATGGACGTGGTAAAACTATAGCCAAATGTGAGGCAGGGTGTCCTGCAGAAACAAAGTTTTTGCAATTTAATAAACCTTTTACATGTTTTAATATTGGAAGCAATAAGGAAATGATATTTATATCCTAGGAACAAAAATCAGGTTATATAATAATTTCAAGGCATAATTTCTTACATTATGCTTTAAGGCAGCATTTCTCAAACTGCGGGCTGGGACCCCAAGGGGGGTTCGCAAGGGGATGTCAGAGGGGTCACCAAAGACCATAAGAAAAAGTATTTTCTGTTGTTCATTGGGGTTCTGTGTGGGAAGCTTAGCCCAATTCTATCATTTGTAGGTTTCAGAATGATCTTTGATTGTAGATGAACTATAAATCCCAGCAACTACAACTCCCAAATGTCAAGGTCTATTTTTCTCAAAATCCACTAGTGTTCACATTTGGGCATATTGAGTATTGGTGCCAATATATGAGTCTACAATGCCAGATAATCCCTTTCAAAGCGGTTAATCTGGATTATTTTATTTGATAATCTGGATAATATGGCAGTGTAGAAGGGGCCTTAGTTAGTCAAGGGCTTTTTAATGCTTTCTGTAACTTTCTGGAAGCCACAATCTGAATTAGCTCCCTCTGCTGGTTAATAGCAGTTGTAGGTTGCAATGGTTTTACATGCCCTTTTCCAAACTTCTTTATCTTTACATCTTTCTAAAAATGCATGTCTATAGTTACTCTGTGATTCCAGGATGCATCATGATTGCTGTAATTTGGTGACATTAAAGTACCAAAGCCCTGCATCTCAGAGAAAATGAAAGAGTGCTTTGCTTGGATGACATGATTGGGAAAATTAGAAAATTAATACCAGGGCGCAGCATCTTCTGTCTTGATGATTTGCATTCTGAACAGATTATGGGGAAACGTGTAAATAGAAGGGAGTGAAAAAGATACATTTCTTTTCATTTGGAAATACAGTGTGCACTTGGTATCCATTGAGGTTTCAGTTCCGGGACCAGGCCCCTCTTCCTCAATACCAAAATCTGTGGATGCTGAAATCCTGGTGGATACAATGGTGTAATAAAATAGCGTCCCTTATGGCAAAATAAGGAGGCCCTGGTGACACAGTGGGTTAAAGCGCTGAGCTGCTGAGCTTGTTGACCGAAAGGTCTCAGGTTCAAATCCGGGAGCGGAGTGAGCTTCCACTGTCAGCCCCCGCTTCTGCCAACCTAGCATTTCAAAACATGCAAATGTGAGTAGATCAATAGGTACCGCTCCGGCGGAAAGGTAATGGCGGTCCATGCAGTCATGCTGGCCACATGACCTTGGAGGTGTCTATGTCAGACTAGATCAGCCTGTGATCTAAGCCAAAGAGCCGGCATTGTCCATAGACACCCCCAAGGTCATGTGACTGGCAAGACTGCATGGAGTGCTATTACCTTTCTGCCGGAGCGGTACCTATTGATCTACTCACATTTGCATGTTTTCGAACTGCTAGGTTGGCAGAAGCTGGGGCTAATGACAGGAGCTCACCCAGCTCCCCAGATTCAAATAGCCAACCTCTCAATCAGCAAGTTCTGCAGCTCAGCAGTTTAACCCATTGTGCCACCACGGCCCCTATATATATATATATATAGAGAGAGAGAGAGAGAGAGAGAGAGAAGGTGTATTATAGTGCTTACTTGTTCAGAGGTGACTGCTGAATATAATGTTTTTGGAACAGGCTTTTGCCTTCAGATGTTCTCTAGCACATACAGAATCACTTCTGGGTTTTTCCCCTGCAGTGTGGAAATGGAGGAGGCATTGTAAAAAAAGTATAGAGATCTTTTCCATCTTCCTTTCTCAATCTTTGTTTGTTGAAAGCTCTGCCTCTCCTGCTCTTGCTGCCCTTTTAATTCTGCTGGGCTACTGATCCCACTGAAACCATTGTAATACAGCCCCTATGATATACATTTGTTGAAGTGAAGCTTGGATTTTATCAGCGGTTGAATGGTGAGTCAACACAGAGGTTAATCCCACTGATTTACTCGGTTTTTCTAGGACTAACAATATGGCAAAACAAACAAGTTAGATAAGAGACAATCTTTATAAGATAACATAACGACTTATATAATGCCCACAGCCCACAGCATGTAGTTGAACAATGGGATTCACAACCACAAGGAACAAATTCATGAAATATATAGGCTAGCTTTTGTCTGATGCAGCTCATTCTTCCTTCTGTTTTTGCCAGCTTGTTGTTGTTAATTCGTTCAGTCATTTCCGACTCTTCGTGACCTCATGGACCAGCCCATGCCAGAGCTCCCTGTCGGCAGTCACCACCCCCAGCTCCTTCAAGGTCAATCCAGTCACTTCAAGGATGCCATCCATCCATCTTGCCCTTGGTCGGCCCCTCTTCCTTTTTCCTTCCATTTCCGCCAGCATCATTGTCTTCTCTAAGCTTTCCTTTCTTCTCATGATGTGGCCAAAGTACTTCATCTTTGCCTCTAATATCCTTCCCTCCAACGAGCAGTCGGGCTTTATTTCCTGGAGTATGGACTGGTTGGATCTTCTTCTATAATTCGTATTTATATGTTGGGTTGTATACATTTTGTTAGCATGGATGTATTGTTGTTGTATTTGGGCATTGAATGTTTGCCTTTTATGTTTGGAATCTGCCCAGAGTCCTTTTAGGGAGATAGAGCAGAATATAAAGATGATGATAATGATGATTATTATTATTATTACAGTGTGAAGCAGCATAACTTCCTTTTTTAAAATACCCGCCATTCAGTTGGTTGAAGATGTAGCGGAGCGCTAGTGGTCTTGTTTGAGAGGCGGGAATATAAAGTTTTGTCCTGACACAGTTCAGTTGCCATCATGTGTTGGAACAGTGAGGAGCGTGCTTTTGCCGTTGAGGCCTACTTTTTGAGTGCATTTGGAGTGGCCAGCCCGCTCTCCAGATTTGGCCCCTTTTGATTTTTTTTCTATGGAGTTTTTGAAATCCTGTGTTTATGTGAACCGCCCAAGGACCCTACAAGATTTGAAGACCAACATCTAGGAAGAAATTGCCAACATAACGCCTGCTATGCTGGCAAAAGTCATGACAAATGCCAGAAATTGGTTTACTCAGTGTATGGAGAATGGAAAATGGGGGGCGTCACCTACCTAATTTGATCTTCAAAACTACGTAAAACAAAACTTTAGGTATGTGCCTACATTATAAAAAACCCATTCTGATTCATAGAATGGGATTTATTAAGTTTTGAACAAAGGAATTTATGCAGCCTCACCCTGTATTATTATTATTATTATTATTATTATTATTATTATTATTATTATTGCAGTCCAGGGCACTCTCCGAGTTTTCCTCCAACACCACAGTTCAAAAGTGTCTATCTTCCTTCGCTCAGCCTTCCTTGTGGTCTCCAGCTCTCACATCTGTAGGTTACTACGGGGAATACAATTGCTTGAACTATGTGGGTCTTCATTGCCAGTGTGATGTTTCTACTCTTCACTATTTTATCGAGATTGGTCATTGCTCTCCTCCCAAGAAGTACCGTATATTCCGGGGTACTAGATGACTTTTTATGCATGTAAAACCTTATAAAATTTTGGGGTCGTCTAGTATAAAATTAAAATAATAATAAAAATACAAAAATTACTCCGCCTACTCCTCCTCTGCTGCCTTGGCTCATGGTGGCCTCCCAGGCAGGCTCCCCGTGCTTCCTCTCTTCCTGGCTGCCTTCCTTGCTCAAGTCCAGGCCTCTCACTTGTTGGTGCCCGGGCCCCTGGGCTGCTTCCCACGCTGCTCAGGCCGCTCTCCTTCTTCCTGGCCAGGCCTCACGAGAAGCGCCTCTTCTTCCGTGAGACAACGTTGTCTCACTAGAGAAGAGGCGCTTCTCGCGAGGCCTGGCCAGGAAGAAAGAGAGCCACCTGAGCAGCGCGGGAGGTCCTTCTGCTCAGGCTGCTCCCCTTCTTCCTGGCCAGGCCTTGCGAGAAGCGCCTCTTCACCCGCGAGACAACTTTGTCTTGTGGGAGAAGAGGTGCTTCTTGTGAGGCTTGGGTATGCACCTACATACCCAACCCAAGGGGGTTGGGAGGCAGAGACGCCATGGCGGTGGAGTGGGGGCAGGAAGGAGAGCGGCCTGAGCAGCAGAATCGTCTTAAACGGCGAGTATATCCCCAACTCTCTATTTTGTATGTTAAAGTTGGGGGGTGTCTTATAGCCCTAGTTGTGTAGTACCCGGAATATACGGTAAACGTCTTCTGATTTCCTGGCTGCAGTCTACGTTCTTGCCAGCTTCTGGTAGTAAACAGAGGACTAGGCTTTCATTCATATAACATGTAGCATATTTGTATTATACATATTTAGTTGACAGCATTATTTGTGTTATAAATACAGAATAATATTCTGGTGTGTTGTTTTAAAGTGCAGCAATCATAGGAAACATGTCTGCAGATTTGTGGGCAACAGAAGCAATGTGCAATTTCCTTCTCCCATATCTTGGATTTCACAAAATAAAGGTTATTATTAGGGCACATTAGTCCTGGATGCATCAGGATGCCGTTCTTGTCCATCTCATTAAATAGCTAGGGATGTCCCATAGAATGTAACTATGTGATTATTCCATTCATTATTGCATCCAATCTTGAGTAAAGTTCAGCAGACTCAGAGGTGATACAGGACATTCTGTTCCAGATGTTGGCTGAGCATTGCAGGGACATTTATTTCTATTCTGTTTTAAACAATATGCAGAAGCCCTCCTGTTCTTTTCCTTTAATCCAAAATAAACACGTTCCTGCTTTGATCTTTCCTCTTTAAGAGCAGGCATAATCTCTTAAATGGTCTCTTTCAGGGGGTGCTGCTTTGTGCGCCTCCATTCATTTCCCTGCGGTTTTATCTTCTCTCATTCTCTCATGCCGTTTTTTTACGTTTTGAAATGATATGTAGTCAAGGAGTGATGTTCCCTCTGATTCATGCACCAGGATTTTCTGCTCTGCTTTGTATATTCCTTTTTAATAACCCTGATTTTGTTTGCCGTCTTAGTTGCTACACGAGAGCTCAGCCTTCATGTCAGAACAGTCAGATTGCACGTCTCTTTCATTCTGTATATTTTGTTAGCCTTGTCTTATCACCAGATGTAAAGGCTGGATTCAGGCTTACTTATATATTATATTTTGTGCATATCTTGCTGCATGCAGTCCAGTGGCTTTTGCACAACATGCCATTAATTGTAGCATTCAGACCATCCTTCCTGTCTCCATGGAGATGGATACCATGAATGCAATTTCCCTCTCCATAGTACACTCTTCAAATGGGGGAAATTGGAGGACTTGGACAACAAACCCTGGCATAATAACCTTATTACCAGTGATGTTCCCAAAGGCAGATAGGACAAAGAGATTAGTTTCATACGTTGAAGAAGGGCAGCCATTGTGATTAAAATTCGGCACCAACCAAGGTAAAATTGAAAGTATATTTTGATTTAAACCTAGACTGGTGGCTTTGCTAAGAAACAGATATGTTAGTAAAGATCTAAAATAACAGTTTAGGCCAAAGCCTCGACTGGATAAAAACCTTTCAAAACAGAATGCTAAAACCAACAGTATTATGCAAAGAAAAGAGAGAATCAAGTACCAATAGTCTCCTTTAAGGCTGGTTCTTTTTCCTAAAGACAGTAAATAAAGAGCAATACTCAAAAACAGGGAAATTCCAGACAAAAAACAATCAGGGCCAGCTAACACCTCCTAACAAAGGATCCCCAGGCAGCAACGAGCCAGGCTTTGCAGCTGCAAGGCCATTCAATGCTAATCAAGCTGGCCAATTGCAACGTTCACACCTGCCTCAGACAGACAAGAGTTCTTTGTCCCACCCTGGGCATTCCACAGATATATAAAACATATATAACGTTTAAATGTATTTACTTTTGATTTTAATTTAATTGAATTTTAAGTCTATATTGTTGTTAAGCAATTGAATTATTGCCTATCTGTAAGCCGCCTTATAGGAGCCCCCGGTGGTGCAATGGGTTAAACCCCTGTGTCGGCAGGACTGAAGACCAACAGTTCGCAGGTTCGAATCCGGGAAGAGGCGGATGAGCTCCGTCTATCAGCTCCAGCTCCTCATATGGGGACATGAGAGAAGCCTCCCACATGGATGATAAAAACATCAAATCATCCGGGCATTCCCTGGGCAACGTCCTTGCAGACGGCCAATTCTCTCACACCAGAAGTGACTTGCAGTTTCTCAAGTCGCTCCTGACACGACAAAAAAAAGGCCCCTTGAGTCCCCTCCGGGGTAGAGAAAGGCAGGATATAAATATAGTAAATAGTAAATAAATAAATAAACCCCACTTGCCTAGTTTCCAACAGACCTCTAACCTCTGAGGATGCCTGCCATAGATGTGGGTGAAACGTCAGGAGAGAATGCTCCTGGAACACGGCCATACGGAAAACTCACAGCAACCCATTGATTCCGGCCATGAAAGCCTTTGACAACGCAAATGGTACGCATTGACAGCATTTTGAAAAAAGCCTTCGCTTTTACTAAATAATTTGGAACATTGTGATGAGAAAGTATACAGCAGTATGGTTTTACCATTTATTTGACATTTATTTAATTGTTAGCTGTTGCTTTTGATATAGATGATTCTCCTGCTTTCCTAGTATGCCGGTGGGTTGTCTTACAAGGAAGAATGAACTTAAGCTTGCCACTCACACATTGAAATCAGTGGGAGTTAAGAGTGGAAGTCTTAGTAATTTTTCTACAATTTTTTTTTTGGTAGAAGATAAAGCTAGCTACTTTATTATCCCGAAACCCAGTTCATACCTCACGATCCACTCTCAAGAATTACTCAGTGGATATACATAATAGTCACCAATGCATAATAGTTGTAACCCCTCCCCTTTTTATTTGTATTGTTGCTTTCATTGCATAATAGTCACAGCCTTGATTCATCGCCCCAATGTACTGTTGGCAGACGATCTGCGTACAATGTAGCTCGCCAAGGAAGACAGCTTTCCTGCTGTAAACAGTCTAGTTAGCACAAGTAAGACCCCAGGCTTCCCTCTTCATGTTTCTTATTGCATTATACAAACAACCGCTTCACCCACGCGCCCACTTCTCTTTCAGTGCTTTTGAACTCAGCCAAGAGAAGCACTGTAGCTCAAAGGGGAGCAGGTGTGTGGGTAGCTGAAAAGAGGCAGGATTTTTTCACCATGTAATAGTCGCACCCCCTTTTTCAGACAAAAAAAATTAAAAAGTTTAGTAAAATTCAGTACATCCGGAAACCTCAAACATTTTAAATCAAGGGCCAGTTCATGGTCCCTCAGACTGTAGGGGGGGGGGGGGCAGACTATAATTTGAAAAAAAAACACAGACAAATTCCTATGCACACTGCACATATCTCATTTGTAGTTGAAAAAAACCATGAAAAACAATATAATATTTAAAATGAAGTATAATTTTAACTAACATAATGTTGTAGTAGAGCCTGTAAGTAATATTGCAAACAGTAGTATGGTTGCCAAAAGGGGAAAAAGGGTTACTCGGGAGCAGGAATCTGATGAGGAGCAACAGAGGAAGAGGATCCAGGATATACTTATGGCACCTACAGATGAGTCTTCATTTGAGGGGTTTTCTGGGGATGAAGGGTCAATGAGTGAAGGAGAAGAAGGAGACACCATGGATTGGAATAGGGGAAGAAAGAGGGTTACTCGGGAGCAGGAATTGGCTGAGGAACAGCAAAGAAAGAGGATGATCCGGGATATACTTACAACACCTACAGATGAGTGCTCATTTGAGGGATTCTCTGGGGATGATGGGTCACAGCGTGGAGAAAACGGGGGTGACACTGAGGATTGGACTAAGATAAGGGAAGTGCAAGCTATCTGTGAGGAACCAACATCTAGTGATATATTTATGGGGTTCTCTGGGGGTGAAGACTGGTAATCGGTGGATCCAACTGAGTCTTGTGGGGGGGGGGGATCTAAGTCTTGACAGGAGATGGAGAAGATGGAGGGATGGATGTAGGGATTCACGTGAAGAGTTGGGAACAGCTGCAAGGGATAATGATGGGGTGGTGGTCAGTTCATCTTCTGATGATGATGTGTAGATAAAAGTGGGTTCAGGGATGGGGGATCCTTGCAGAAGGCAAAGTGTTGGTGAACGTTATGCATTGGGTACTGTCTGGACTTGTCGCTGCCTGTTTCGTGTTTGGCATTGGTTTGGGATCTGCAGGTTATTGTTCCTGATTGTGTGTGCTTTTGACTTGGATTGGATTCTTGTGAGTGTGGATTTCTCCCTTTCTGGACCTTGGACCGGCTTAACTAAGATGCTGCTTCTGTGGACTTTGGAGCTTCGCTATTTCGGATTCCTCCTCCTACGACCCTAGACTTCAGCTGACTATACCTTTCTCTCTGCGGCTTCATTGCTTTTGTTAACCAGTTGCATGCTGCGCCTTTTTGTGTGACCTCGGAGTGCTGTGTTTGATTCGGATCTTTTATCCGGTTAATCCAGATTATATTTCTGTTTACCTTTTGAACCAGGTCTGGTTTTACATTTGAGTTTTGACCAGAGGCATTGAGTTTAAGTGTCTCTGTGTCCTTTTCCTTTGTTTCAATAAACTCTGTTTTGGAACTAACTCTGAGTCTGGCCCTTTAAGGCATTTGGGATTCCAACACATAAACCTACCAGTAGTTCAATGGGAAATGTGGGCCTGCTTTTAGCCGATGAGATAGTCAAATTAATTAGGATTGTTATTGTATGCCTTCAACTCATTTCAGACTTAGAGCTATAGTTTAGGGCGGGGACCAGGTAAATGACCTTGGAGGGCTGGATCTGGCCTTCATTTGAGGACCCCTGATTTACTTTTTACAGTTCTTGTTTCTTGTTCTATATGTGAAAGACCTATGGTCTAAGCATGAAATAAACTC
Source organism: Anolis sagrei (assembly GCF_037176765.1). Taxonomy (NCBI): domain Eukaryota; kingdom Metazoa; phylum Chordata; class Lepidosauria; order Squamata; family Anolidae; genus Anolis; species Anolis sagrei. Next base: position 165,305,496 of record NC_090021.1, on the reverse strand, counting down.
AAACTTCTATTTTGTGAAAACACCACCAATTGATTTATTATTATTATTATAATAAACCTTTATTTGTACCCCGCTACCATCTCCCGAAGGACTCGGTACGGCTTACAAGAGGCCGAGCCCAAATACAATAGTAAAAACAACAGCAACAACAGACAGCAAAATAACTCAGAAAATAAAGCAATAACATTGACAACACACAATGACACAATTAAAAACAATGGCAGGGCCAAATGTAATCATTAAAATTAAAAGTGCTGGGCATGACCAGGTGGAGTGTTTTGGAGGGGGGTGGGCATGCAGATATCCTAGATCTCTGATAAAGTGCGTTGGGACATAATGCTAGGAGTTTCCTATTCTGGGAAGGCACACTGGAACAACCATGTTTTCAAGCTCCTCCTAAAGATTGCTAGCGACGGGGCCTGCCTGATGTCCTTGGGGAGAGAGTTCCAGAGTTGAGGGCCCACCACAGAGAAAGCCCTATCCCTCGTCCCCACCAATTGCGCTTGCGATGCAGGTGGGATCGTGAGCAGGGCCTCTCCCGATGAACGAAGAGATCATGTGGGTTCATACACAGAGAGGCGGTCACGCAGATAGGCGGGTCCCAAACCGTTTAGGGCTTTGTAGGTAAGCACCTGCACCTTGAATTGGGACCGGAAAATGAAAGGCAGCCAGTGGAACTCCTTAAACAGGAGGGGTTGACCTCTTCCTGTAAGAAGCACCGGTTAACAACCTGGCCGCCGCCTATTGGACCAATTGAAATTTCCTGGCCGTTTTCAAGGGCAGCCCCACATAGAGTGTATTACAGTAGTCCAATCTGGAAGTGACTAAGGCGTGGACCACCCTGGCCAGATCCGCCTTCACGATGTACGGTCGCAGTTGGCACACAAGTCTTAATTGTGCAAAGGCCCTCCCAGCCACTGCCGATGCCTGAGCTTCAAGCGACAGTGATGAGTCCAGGAGGACACCCAAACTGCGGACCTGTGACTTCAGGGGGAGTGTAACCCCGTCCAGCACAGCTTGCCACCCTATACCCCGATCCGGTTTACTATTGACCAGGAGGACCTCTGTCTTGTCGGGATTGAACCTCAGCTTGTTCTTCCTCATCCAGACAGCTACAGCGATCAGACACTTGTCCAGTACCCAAGGGGCTTCCTTGGAGTTAGGTGGAAAAGAGTAGTAGAGTTGTGTGTCATTTCCATAGAGATGGCAACCAACTCCAGAACTCCAGATGACCTCTCCCAGCGGTTTCATGTAGATGTTAAAGAGCATGGGAGACAGAATGGAACCTTGCGGGACCCCACAGGTCAAAGGCGTGGTTGTTCTGTACCTTCAAGTCAACCCTGATTCATAGCATGCCTATCACATGGCTTTCTTGTCAAGATTTATTCTAGGGAGAATTGCCATTTCCTTCCTCTGAGGCTGAGAAAATGTCACTTGCCAGCTTGTTATATGGAAGATAACCTCTTAATCGACAATGAAGTGCAGCAGTTTACAGATATTGTGCGCATGAAGAAATATGCAATATACATTCCCATCTGATCTTGGAAGCTACATAGGATTAGGTCTAGTTAGTATTTCGATTGAGTCACTAAAGAGTACCAGGCTATAAGGAACCACCTCTTGAGTATTCCTTGCACAAGAAAACTCTACAAAATTCACAAGGTCACAATAGGCCAATAGATAATATGCGTGCGCATACACGCACACATGCACACTTTAAAATCTTTTTTTGCCAGATAGATTTTAATGTTTCTGTTGTATTGTGTTGCCAGTGTTGTTACAGAGAAGCACTGTTCCTAAGAATATTCCCTTTGCTTCCATTTCTGCTTCATCAGAGAAAGGAAAATATCCTCGGTTCTCAAATGGCCCCCGGTGATTGCTTCAGCTTGTTGCAACGCATTTACTTACGGAGCAAAAGGTAACCATTTCCTCTTCCCCCTGATTTCTACTGTGTTATAATGATGCACTGAAAAGCTATATAAAAAAGCAATCTGTCTCCCTGACTGTTGGGCTTCATTTTGCTGTCAGCTCATAACATAATTCCATAGTCATTGAGTTCTCCCAGATGCAAGCATATTGAGTACAAATATGTGCATTTGCTAACAGAATTTTTAAAAGTTGACATGTAGATTAGACTGAGAAGCATCTCAAAAATTAAACAAGTACTTGCCTCAAAATCTAGCAGGTATAATTCTACCAAAGGCAAGTATCCCAGTTTCAAAGAGGGAATTAAGAATGTATTTAATTTTATCACATTTAAATCAACAAAGCCTGAAGCGGTTCGTTCTGTCGTATCTTGCCCAGTGTGGTTCCGTTTTAACATAATTGATATGTCAACCTCAGAAGAAACCCCAGATGAGTTGTTGTAGGTTTGTTTGGGCTGTATAGCCATGGTCTAGAGGCATTCTCTCCTGACATTTCGCCTGCATCTATGGCAAGCATCCTCAGAAGTAGTGAGGTCTGTTGGAACTAGGAAAAGGGGTTTATATATCAGTAGAATGACCAGGATGGGACAAAGGACTCTTGTCTGCTGGAGCTGGGTGTGAATGTTTCAACTGACCACCTTGATTAGCATATAATGGCCTGACAGTGCCTGGAGCAAACTTTTGTGATTTATTTTGTCACTTGGGAGTTGTAGTTGCTGGGATTTATAGTTCATAATCATCATCATCATCATCATCATCATCATCATCATCATTATTTATACCTCGCCACCATCTCCCCGAAGGGGACTCGGGGTGGTTCACATGAGGCCAAGCCCAAAAATACAATACAGCAGCGTTTCTCAACCTGGGAGTCGGGACCCCTGAGGGGGTCATGAGGGGGTGTCAAAGGGGTCGCCAAAGACCATCAGAAAACATAGTATTTTCTGGTGGTCATTGGTATTCTGTGTGGGAAGTTTGACCCAATTCTATCGTTGGTTGAGTTCAGAATGCTCTTTGATTGTAGGTGAACTATAAATCCCAACAACTACAACTCCCAAATGTCAAGGTCTATTTTCCCCAGACTCTACCAGTGTTCACATTTGGGCATACTGAGTATTCGTGCCAAGTTTGGTCCAGATCCATCATTGCATGAATTCACAGTGCTCCTCTGGATATAGGTGAACTACAACTCCCAAACTCAAGGTCAATGCCACAAAACCCTTCCAGTGTTTTCTGTTGGTCATAGGAATTCTTTGTGCCAAGTTCGGTATAAATCCATCGCTGGTGGAGTTCAGAATGCTCTTTGATTATAGGTGAACTATAAATCCCAGCAACTACAACTTCCAAATTACAAACTCAATCCTCCCCAACCCCTCTAGCATTCACTTTTGGGCATATTGGGTATTTGTACTCAATTTAGTCCAGTGAATGAAAATATATCCTGCATATCGGATATTTACATTACGATTTATAACAGTACTAAAATGACAGGTATCAAGTAGCAACGAAAACAATATTATGGTTGGGGGTCACCACATCATATGAAACTGCATTAAGGGGTCACAGCATTAGAAAGGTTGAGAACCACTGCAATACAGTAAAATAAAATACAAAACAATAGAAAAAAAATTACATCAGAAAAAAATACATAAAATCACAAAATAAAATGATAAATGAAAAATAACATAATAAAAGTCAAACAAATACGGCGGACCAAATGCACAGATAGAATAATAAAACCCTGGATGAGACAGGAATAGAAAAGTGCCTTTGTGAGGGAAGAGGGAAGGGTTCATCTACAATCAAAGAGCATTCTGAACTCCACCAATGATGGAATTGAACCCAACTTGGCACGCAGAAGTCCCATGATCAACAAAAAATACTGGAAGTGATTGGTGGGCACTGACCTTGAGTTTTGGAGTTGTAGCTCACCTATATCCAGAGAGCACTGTGAACCCAAACAATGATGGATGTGGACCAAATTTGGCACAAATACCCGATACATTGAAATTTGAATATTGGTGGGGTTGGGTGAGGGCTTGATTTTGTCATTTGGGAGTTGTCGTTGCTGGAATATATAGTTCAGCTACAATCAAAGAGCATTCTGAACCCCACCAAGGACAGAATTCAGCCAAACTTCCTACACAGAACCCCTATGACCAACAGAAAACACTGTGTTTTCTTTGGAGACCCCTCTGACACCCCCTCATGACCCCTCCAGTCATCCCGACCCCCAGGTTGAGAAACACTGGTTTAAGAGATGTGATGAGTACACGAAGATATTTGTCTTGATGTCTATGGGATGTTGTATTTTTTGTATTAAATTTGTATGTTACCTCTCCTAAGATAGGATGCAGGAAGAGGGAACCTATTTTTGCAACTGTAGCAAGGTCTGGACCGCCTCAACTCAGTCTTGATCAACTCTGGGCTGTTTGCTGAAACTAAATTAAAGAAATAAACAAGGAATTTACTACATTGTGAATGTAACTACTATGTATATACTGTGAATGCAAGAGTTTGATTGTGATTTGTAACTGCTTATCTGACATTTACATCAATTTATTGTACATAATATATTGTTTGATGATGTTTAATACCTTGTTATTATTCCAGTAGTGGAGACTTGTCAGCTAAACCCTTGGGAACCCATTTTTTCCCCCTTATAATACTGTTTTCTGAAGCAGAGTGATGTCCCAATCCCAGCAAAGGCTTACAGTTCAGAACATTTTACAATACCAACCGGGCTAAATTCAAAGTGCTGGCCTTGGCCTATAAAGCCCTAAACGGTTCTGGCCCAACTTACCTATCTGAACGTATCTTCCCTTACGAACCATCGAGGACTTTAAGATTGTCTGGGGAGGCCCTGCTCGTGGTCCTGCCTTCGTCACAAGTACGTTTGGCAGGGAGAGACAGGGCCTTCTCAGTGGTGGCCCCTCAGCTATGGAACACCCTCCCTAGGGAGATCAGATCTGCTCCCTTGCTTTTAACATTTCGTAGGCACGTACAAACATGGCTGTTCGAGCAAGCGTTTACAAATGCAGAGTAGCTAATATAGGAAATCGAATGACGTGACAATGGAACTGGACAAAGCTTGATAATAAGGAGACGCGAATGATGTTTTTATTGCTCTTGTGGTGATTTATACTGTTTAATGTTTTAATTTATATTATGTTCTATGTGTACTGATATGTTGGAAACCGCCTTGAGTTGGCGATTGGCTGAGAAAGGCGGTATACAAATACAGTAAACAAACAAACAAACAAACAAATAAATAAATACCATGTTGAGAGCACTTGTAATTTTCATTTATTTGCCTTTCACTCAGGGCCCTTCCACACAACCATATAATAATAATAATAATAATAATAATAATAATAATAATAATAATCTTTATTTGTACCCTGCCACCATCTCCAAGCCCAAACAAAATTACAATATAACAATACAAATTACAATCAAATAAACAACATAACAGTAAAATATAAAACATCAAAGCATATAAAACAATATACACAAAACATAGGAACTAAGCATAATGGCAGACAAACAAAGGGCGGGCCGCATGTACATAAAATAATTTAAAAACTCTGGGTGAGATAAGGGGGGAGAACTAATTGTAAGGGTGAACTCATAGAGAGATAGGAAATTAAGCCAACCTTCGTTGGGGGGGGGGGGACTCCTGGGACAAGAACATTGGAGGAGCACCAGCATAAAATTGTATGGCTACTCTTCGAAAGTTTTTCTCAACGCAAAAGTTTACTCAACGCAAAAGTTTCAGAAGTAGGGGCTTTCCTAATCTCTCCGGGCAGTGAATTCCAGAGTCGGGGGACCACAGAGGAGAAGGCTCTCTCCCTTGTACCCACAAGGCGAGTCTGAGAGACTGGCAAGGGCAAAAGGCGGGCCTTGCCCGAGGATCGAAGGGTACGGGCTGGTTCATGGAGAGAGATACGGTCACGAAGGTAGGCGGGTCCCAAACTGTTTAGGGCTTTATAGGTAAGAACCTGAACCTTGTATTGGGACCGGAAGATGAACAGCCGCCAATGGAGTTCCTTAAACAGGGGGGTAGACCTCTCCCTGTAAGTTGCCCCAGTTATTAATCTGGCTGCCGACTGTTGGACAAGTTGTAATTTCCGGCCCGTCTTCAAGGGTAGCCCCACGTAGAGAACATTGCAATAGTTCAGTCTAGGTAACTAAGGCATGGACCACCATGGTCAAGTCAGACTTCACGAACATCAAGACCGAAAATCCTACAATATCTGCTTTGAAGTGGGTTATCTGAGTCCATATTGCCATATATTCCACTTCAAAGCAGAAAATATGGGATTTTATTTAGCTGTGTGGAAGGGGCCTCGAACTACTGCCTAAAGGAGGTTATTTCACCCACTCTATATGGGAGTCAACCATATTACAGAAATATCCTGCCAACTTGGGACACTTCTTACCTCTCCCCAGCCTGGCTTAGTTTCTTTTCTGGCAGCATGTGCTCCTCTGTGAATTGGTTTGACGCATCTTCCCAGACTAAAAACAACTCTGGGTGAGGCATTTGACTACCTTCCTGCCTTTCTGTAGCAGGATTTCCCGCTGTGTTCCAGTGAAGTGGTGATTTGTCACGCTATTGGTACTTGACACAAATCAGCACAAATAAGAATGACATCTCTTAGTAGAAGCTCTGCACCATAATGTACTCAACAAAACATTTACCGGTCATTCAGCACACCCACGTTGGGGATGTGGCATATTAAAGCATCTGGAAATTTCTAATCTAGCAGGAAAGATTCCTATGATTCCTTTTTCACATGAAAGATTCCTTTTTCACATGAAAAAGATGTTTTAAAGGTCATTCTGGGAAACAAATAGGATTATGTTTACTTCATTAGGTAACCTGGCATGGATGTGTATGGGTGTTAGCTTCTCCTGGCCAGCTGAAGAGGGATGTCAAATGGTAATTTATCTGAATATCCTTTATCTACAGGCAGTCCTCAAGTTATGAACAGGATAGTTCTGTAGGTTTGTTCATAAGCTGAATTTGTATGTAAGCCAGAGCAGGTACATTATTAAGTTTAATTCCAGCCAAAAATTTATCTTTTAAAAACTTTGTATAGTATAGGGAAGGGTTAACACCCCTGTGGCATTTGTTTTACTGTCTGTGGCTGTTCAGAAGATTTCCCCTCACATTTGGTCTCTGTGATAATTGGATTTTGGAAAAAAATTGGCTTGCTATAGATACAAGGATTGATGAGAAAGCTTCAGTGTGGGCCTGTGAAAGAGTCTGTAGACAGGACGTGTTTTCTGAGTGCCCAACGGGATGCCGGGGGTGCCTCGGCTGAGAGGCCCTTCGGATTTCCCCACACAAAGTTCTTTTAAAGACTTAGAAAGTTCAACAAAGTTTTTATTGTTGCTTAAATCTTCAATAAATTAAACAAATACTTACAAGCTTTGAATCAATTGGTGGCTTGCTTAAATCTTGTCCACAAGGGACAGGAAACTTTCTTCATAAACTGTTTCTTCCTTCTACAAGGGAAATCCTTGACCCCTCCCTGGGCAATCTGGCTTAAGCTCTGCTGGCGTGGGCCCCTACACCCGGTCCAAATTGCGTTATGGCTGCCGCGAGTGGTCCTTACCAGAGTCCTTTAGTAGATTTCTAAGAGGAAAGGAGGCTTTCATTTCCCAGCGAAGGCTGGCTGTAAAACCGTGGAGCTGTATTTCTCCAGCAAAGAGCTGGCTGTAGACTTGTGGAACTAAATTCCCCAACAAAAGCTATGCTGTAGTTATCTGTAGAGCTGCGGGACTGGATCTCCCCAGCAAAGCTGTAAAATACGAAGCTTTCTACAGGTGGAACTGATTCACGTCCTGTATGAAAGGCTTCTCTGTGTGAACTGAACTAGAGGTCCCCTTTTTCCCTCCTTAACCCAGAAAAAGGGGCGGAACTAAAGAACATGATAATTGATGGGTCATTGGCCCTATTATTGCAAACCAAGGGAAGCCACCTTGTTGCAAAATGCATGGAAATTTGGAATACATGCAAACACTCAATAGAAAGGAAAAGAAGTTGGAGCTCCTGATGCAGCCGTACCAGCACACAGTGGAGACCCCTTTTCCCAATGATAACTTTTCTAGGTGTATACTTCCCATTCTAGAAGTTGATTTCTCCTGCTTCCTGTTGTCTCACCCCCATCCTTAACCATGTGTCGTTTGTAAGTTGGATGTTTGTAACTTGGAGTTAAATACTTGTGCCAGCTGAACTGCTGACCTAAAGATCGGTGGTTCGAATCCGTGAGACGGGGTGAACTCCCCCATCTGTCAGCCCCAGCTTCCTATGCAGGGACATGAGAGAAGCCTCCTACAGGATGGTAACACATCTGGGCGGCCCCTGGGCAACAACTCTGCAGACAGCAGATTCTCACACCAGTAGTCGCTTCCGACACAATAAAAAAGCAAACGAATCCTATCTCCTGTTAACCCTATTGTCACCTCTATACTCTTAAGAGGATCAGGTGTGGCAATCATATTCCTCAGCTATCATTTAGTGCAACCATGCTCGCATAAAGATGAAAACGAATTAATAGCATCCCTCCTCCCCCCATCCCCGGCCTCTAAAATCTGACAGTGTATCATGGCAGCATTGTCTTTCTGGATTTTATCTCAATATTCCATCATTTTGAGGCTCCTTCTTATAATGGCTTAATTCACTACAATTATTATCTATGGCAGCAATACCATCGCGTAACCAAATATTCAATGTAAATGTTTTTAAAAACTCAAATTCTAGTAGCTTGCTATACCCAGGCTTCTGTGACAACCCAGTATTATTTTATTGGAGAAGTAGGAGGGGAGGAATCCAAGGAAGGTTCACATGACTTTGCTGTTCTGTCCCTATGATCTGAGACAGACAGTGTGCTCACATCAAAAATACAATAATCTCAGACTGGAAAACATGTGAAGCATTTTCATTCCTGTTCTGTCCACACTGACAGAAAGATCTCTGGGCTTGTTTGACATAAATGCTGCGTACAGCAACCAGCCTTAACTTGCTGTCTTGCCACTGAAATCTTCACTCACATCCATGCCAGGTACAGCCTTGTTTGCTCCTTTCCATCAGCCCAAACAAGATGGAAGCGTTTCTGCCATGTCATTTCCATAAACTTTTCCCCAAGTCATTCTCTTGACTTAGAGATAAACATAACCATAAACTGATGTACCTGTATTTGGTGGTTTGGTTCCAGGATCTGCTGGGGATGGATATCAAACATGTGGATGCTAAAGTCCCATTATATACAATGGCAGGATACAATGGAAAGGTTTGATTTATGGAATGTTGCAGAATCCATTGATACACAGGACTGATTGTAATATGTTTATGGATGCATGCTAACATTCAACCACAGCTTTTCAAGAACATTTGAGCTGGTTGGCTGTGGTAATCTGGTCACAAAGGTTCCTCTCCCACTTGGAAGGGAATTCTTCTCTTTCTCACTCCTCCTTGGGAAGAAAGGAATTTGTGAGTATAATTCACAAATTATACACCTCTTGCCTTCCCCTAGGGAGCATATGGGGAAGGACTCACCCAAAACTGCAATTCCCTACACAGAGAAGCCTGAAATGGGCTTGGGCACTTTAATACCCATATTTTTAAATGATAAGATGTACCCTAATTTCAGTACTGCTACCACCAGTACCAGCCGCTACGCCATCCTGTGGTGGCACAGCGGGTCAAACCACTGATCTGCTGGACTTGCTGACCAAAAGGTCGTTGGTTTGAATCCGGGGAGCGGGGTGAGCTCCTGCTGTTAGCCCCAGCTTCTGCCAACCTAGTAGATCAAAAAAATGCGAATGTGAATAGATCAATAGATACCACTCCAGCAGGAAGGTAATGGCGCTCCATACAATCATGCCGGCCACATGACCTTGGAGGAGTCTACGGATAATGTCGGCTCTTCGATTTAGAAAGGGAGATGAGCATCACCCCTCAGAGTTGGACACAACTAGATAATGTTGAGGGGAAATCTTTATCACCACCAAAAATACTTAAAATACACCTTCAATTCTAAGACACATTCCATTTTTAAAGAAATGTATATATATAGTTTTAAAAGGGCTTCTTAGAATTGAAGAAATACAGTAATAGGGGAGAAAGTGGGGTTTGGGACAGGGGCAAATCTATCTGACACCATCTGAGAATGTACGTTAGTACATTAAATGTATTACTGTGACATTGACTTGAACAGTTCGACGTAGGAAGGACTACAGATAGCTTTGAAACAAGACTAAATGAAACTAGGAAAAAGAGTGGAAATTGTGTGAAATATATTTTTTACCAGAAATATATTTTGGTAACATGCACTTCCCGAACAATAACTTTGTGTTAGACAAATCTGCAATAATCATTACCCTCAAAAGATACAAATAACGGTCATGCCAGCCAAGGAGTTCTGCACAACCACAAACTCCTGGATCGAGGCAAATGCTATTAATATTATTTTAGATCTTCTTTAGCCCAGCTTCCTTCTATGTGTACAATGGACCTGTAGTACACCACTTAATACAAATTTTCCACTGGCTGCCGATATGTTTCCGGTCCCATTTTAAAGTGCAGGTTATCACTTACAAAGCTGTAAACGGTTTGGGCCCTGTCTATCTTTGCAACCGTTTCTCCCTCTTTGAACCGGCGTGGGCTCTAAGATCTGCCAGGGGGGCCCCCCTCCCACTTTCACCACCGACACAAGCACGGTTGGTGGAGATGAGAGAGAGGACCTTGTCATTGGTGGCCCCCCAGCTCTGGAACTCCCTTCCCCAGGGAGATTAGATTAGCCCCCACTCTGTCTGCCTTCAGTAGGAACCTGAAAACCTAGATATTCCAGTGTGCTTTTGAATGACGGCTTAGCCCCCGATCATGACTGCCCAGCTCTAATTTACTGATAAGGTTTATTTAACATTTTAACCCAATCCTGGCCCTATAGCCTGTGTTTTGCACCAGCCTTTGCATTTCCCTCTCAAATCTGATTTTGCTCACAATACTCTGGTTACTGAGGTTGGTTTTTATACTTTGCTGGTTTTAATTGTTTAATTTAGATTGTTTATATATTATGTTTTTTATTGAGGTTTTGCTTGTAAATTTGTTTATGCTGGGCTTGGTCCCCATGTAAGCTGCCCCGAGTCCCTTTGGTGAAGATGGTGGCAAGATATAAGAATAACGATCATTATTAAAGGAGGCACAAGAAAGACATAAAGATGGGTAGAAAGTAGTACTTTTATTCAGACTTAAGTCTGCAGGGAGGGACTTGATGAAATATTATTTACTTATTTAAAATATGTATATATTGATTTTCAGGTATAACTCCTCATCACAACATTACAGTATGGATATACTGTTGTGACACTGTCAATAAAAAAATGAATGTCAGCAAAACTTAGATCAGGTTAGAAAAATGCAAAAAACAAAACAAAAGAGGATCTGCCCCAAAGAAAGGCAACTTATCCCCCTGCTTTCCCTTCTAATGAAGGAAAATATTTTTTGTGAAGCAAATGTCCTAGGCCAAATTAAGTCATCCCAAGAGATTGTTGTTTCCTCTTCTCAGTCATCATCTTTGGGCTCCTCTTTGATTTTCTTCTTCTTCTTTTTCTTCTTCTCTGTATTCTGAAAATAAGCATTCAACATATAATTGGTTAATTAATTCATACTGAATATATTTTCTTAATTAATATTGAGTACAAGGGAATCAAAGGGATTTTCCTATTAAGGAGGACAGGAGTAGGCGTGCATGGTCGTAGTCTAGTTTTCTTTGCTAATCTCTTTAGACGGAGAAGCTCAAGAGCTGCAGGAATCCATGGTTACCACTGATATAACCCTTATGAAATGAGTCAACAGCACTCAGTCGCAGAAGGTAAAAGCTTTCATCTCTAAGCATCTCAGCAGAACAAAATCATTCTTCACAATGTAGGCAGAAGCAATCAGCCTTCAGAAAGACTGGCTTCTCCAGAATTTCTGAGGAGTGTAAATGGAAGCAAGGCACGCAACATCCAAACATCACAGCACGGAGCTCCTTGAGCACAAGCCAGAACATTTCCTCCTAACTGTTAGCTTGATTATGGCTACATTACGCTGCCTTGAAGCAAATCACTGCATTTTGCTTGTGACTCACAAGGCACAAAGGAGACCATTTCCTAAGAAACAGGATGGTCTGAGCATGCTGAAGCCAACTGGGGCTATGGAACACACAATGAGGAAAATGCGTCATATGTAGAAATGTTTGGAGGACAAAATTAATGGAGACTCTGGAAATCCAAGTATTTTAGATCACAGAAATGGGTAGGTTCACCCTCAAAAGGAAACCCTACACAAGTTGAAATGGAGGGAGGGAGGATGATGGGGAAGCAGAGAAGAAATGCCTTCCATCAGAATCTTTCTGTATTTGAGGAAATTCTAATTACTATTTGTCCTTTAAAGCAAATTGCTTAGACTGATATGTACAAAAACAAATCACAAAGCTTAAAAATTTTTTTTTGAAGATCTCAGTGTGCACTTGTTCATTCATTCAGTCACTTCCAACTCTTCGTGACCTCATGGAACAGCCCACACCAGAGCTCCCTGTCAGCCGTCACCACCCCCAGCTCCTTCAGAGTCAAGCCAGTCACTTCAAGGATAACATCCATCCATCCTCTTCCTTTGCACTAGGATACCAGTTATTCTATCATAGGGACAGGCAGTTTGCAGGCTGTAACCTACTTTGGTTTTGGTGTTGTTTTTCACTATAACAGCAGGATCCATCAACCATTTTTTTTTGTTTAGAGATTTTTTGCCTTTGTAGCTTCTCCGCTACAAAGGCAAAAAGCAACTCAGAGTCGCTTACAAATTTATAATTTGAATACAACGTGCATAACCATAAAACCAAAGGCTCATGCAAAAAATATACACTTAGAATGAAGGGATACAGATGGTAGGAATTTGTTAGGGGTATCAGAACTGAATGGAGCTCACAGTTCTTGCACTTGTAATATCCTAGTTAACCAGAGTTCTCTTTGACAGATCATGGGTGCTCTCATTGGTTCTGCATGCTTTTATGATTCCTAGTCATTCAGCATGAATAGTAGCAAAATTGCTATTCTTTCAACCTAAGTCATTTTAGTAAAAGCTAATATGACTTGGGTTGGAAGAAAAGTAATTTTGCTACTATTCATGCTGACTGAATCATGCAGAACCAATGAGAGCACCCATGATCTGTCAACAGATCTGAATTGTGAGTTTTCCGGGCTGCATGGTCATGTTCCAGAAACATTCTCTCCTGACATATCGCCCACATCTATGGCAGGCATCCTTAGAGGTTGTGACGTCTGTTGGAAATGAGGCAAGTGAGGTTTAAATATCTGTGGAATGTCCAGGGTGAGAGGAAGAACTCTTGTCTGCTTGAGGCAAAATGTGGACAAAACATCAGGAGAGAATGCTTCCGGAACATGACCATACAGCCCGGAAAACTTACAGCAACCCAGTGATTCTAGCCATGAAAGCCTTTGACAACACATGTCAACAAATCCTTTCTCTCCATCCTTTTCCTGGTTTTCTTACCTCTACAGCTATGCTGGTTGATGGCTCTTCTTCATCTTCCTCCACCAAAACGGCTTCTTCTTGAGCTTTATGTTTTTTATCCTTTTTCTTCTTCTTCTTTTTGACACTTTCATCATCGTTTTGCTCATCCTCTATGGCTGCCTCCTCTTCTACTTAAAAAAAGGAAAATAAAAGCCTAGAATTGCCATCCATCAAAACAACCCAGATTTTATTTCAATCACAGCATTGTTGTTGTTGTTGTCTTTATTTATACCCCACCTTTCTCCCTGTGGGGACTCATTAGAGAAACACCAGCAAAAAGCAAAAATATACATGCTGGGAACAAACTAATATTAGTACTGAAGTGTAAACCAAGTTGAAGAACACAATGAGGAATGCTTAATGACAATTAGCATACAATCTTTGGCAAACAACAATGCCACCGTGTGAAATTTATAGTCTTGAGATAATACTCTTTGCCTTAGATTAAAAAATATATACCTTCTTTAGTCTTTATACGCAACCTCCACAGAACTCTGGCCTTTTTAAACAAGAACAATGAACGACAACACTTTTTCTAAAAAGGAAGTTGTAACTAGCCAAGAAAAGAGAAATCTAAACAAGAAGGATTTACAGGCTACTCAAGATTTGGACTTTTGGCAGTCAATGGAAAGAGACTATGGAGTTCTCAATTTTTATTGTACAGTGATGTAACAAGTTACAGACAGGGACAGGATGCTGACTGCCCATAATGACAGTATGAACTTTTTTTTTGAAGTGCAGGAATGGTGTGTCTTGCTTTGCATCTTTTGTTGATATTTGGAGTGATTTTACATAAGGCAAGATCAGTTCCCCTATGAGAAGATTTATGTAAATGGGGAAAATGGTAACAGGAACAAGGAGCAGGGGGTGGGAGCAGCAAATACTGAACTTTCCTTCACAGTTGTCAACGTAAGGAACTCTATCTTCTTTTGCCATAAGTAATTATGCAAGTACCCCGATCTCACTGTGAGTGCTGTTCTGAGCTGTATGCTGTGCTTTGATGTTAACTACACATCACAAATGAGCAACTGCTGCCCAGTCCATTAGGACTTGAAATTAATCCATCTTCAAGTAAAGGAAAATGATGCAAATATTCATTTTCTCTACAATAAGCTGTGCCATTAAGCAGAATAAACCCTCAAAAGTGGTTATGCTGGGAACACTGTGCCATTACACCAGCAGGAGTCAACTGTCATGCCCAGCATGGGAGCCCATCACAAGTCACAATGTAGAATAACTTAACCTACATTTCATTGCCACTGACCCTTCAGGAGTAGGTGCCTTTGTCAAGGTTTAAACTGCTTACTCCCAGCAGTGCTTGTCACAACACTTTCAAGCCAAAAAAATAAATGCTAAGGCTCCTGGGAGGTTCTGTCTTTGGCTCACATCACAAGCTAGAAAACATGCCAGTGTGGGACGCTTTCTTCCCAAAACACAGCTACAGACAAACGAACCAAGAACATCTGTATTTTACACAAAGCAAAAGGGATATTTTTAATATATATAGTACCAGATCAGGTTTATCAGTATTTCTATTCTCACACAACCAAAGAAACTTCGCATCACTTCCCCCATTTAACAAGCAGCAAACGAACAAAATGAAAGTAATAAAAAAATAACTAAACCTGTGCATATCACAATGAAACGTCTTTCAGAATGTATATATGTAAATGCACTTCCAAATCTATCAGAAGAAAACCACACACATTCAACTGGAGAAAACTATACATATTGCAATAATGTTATAAACAACCAGTACGTAGGTGTGTAATTTACTCCTTTAAGGCCAGATCTATCAGAAGAGTTATTCACAGTGAAGAGTTTGTTATAATGTTTCTAGAATCATAAAATTGGAAGAGACCTGAAGGGCCATTCAATCCAACTTCTTTCTGCCAGGGAGAGACAAACACTCAAAGCACTTCTGGCAGATGGCCATCCAGCCTCCAGAGAAGGTGACTCTGTCACCCGCCGAGGCAGCATATGCCACTGCTCTTACTATCAGGAAGATCTTTCTAATGTTTAAGTGGAATCTCTTTCCTTATTTAAAAGCTTCCCATGCAGTTGTGTGTATAATTAGAAAAACTTGGAACAGTACAAATACCAATTAAGCTTAAGTCAGGCAACTAGTACACATTATATCCTGCTAGCTTTCCAAAAGCATCAAACCCAGGCTGAGAAAATAGGTTATGTGGGAGATGATTTCTACAGGAAGTAAGGTATATTATAAGATAGGGTAACATGAACCATAAACATGTAGTGGGCTAAGGGGCCCTCTTAGCATATAACATTTCTCTTTACTTTGTATGTCTGGAATGCATTGCTAGAAGTCCAGCAATTGCTTATTATTAATTACAGAATCCAAGATGAAAATAGGGTTGTTTTAGAGGACATGCAGAATACAGAAGGGACCGCCCGCCCACTGCATCAGACACATGAAGCTATTCTAAAGAGTCCCCTAACCCTATGGACCAGATTTAGCTGTTGGCGGCTGCAGAAGATAAGAAATTAAGGGAATCTAGTTCTTCCCCTTGTCTTCTGTTAACATGCTTCTCTTGAATCGTAAGGCCTTCTTGTTAGAAGAGGGACACCACTAACATCAATTCAGACAATTATATCTACTGGACATGTTTAATCGAAAGGCAAGTTTTCATTATTCAGGCTTTCATGCTGAGGAGGGCACTTAACATTTCACTTGAAAGAACTCAGATGATTTAATCTGTTAGAGGTAGCAAAAAGGTGGTATGCACATTTCTCCAAAAGAAAAGTGTAATAATAATAATAATAATCTTTATTTATAGACTGCCCTCTCTCCCCAGAAGGACTCGGCAGTTTACACATAAAAAGGCAAACATCCAATGCCTCAAAATAGGTACAGACACATCAAAATAATACAAAATAATGAAGAGTAACAACAGAAAACTTACAACAAAGGAATTAAGTATAAAAATAAAATAAAATCAAGAACAATGCACCCATTAAGACATAAAAATTAAACATAAATAAACATTACGATGTACACCCTAAAACAAATTATGAGATATTACATTTTAAATGGCTGACAATGGTGTTTCATTTAAGATAATAACAACCATTTAATTAGCCATGTAAAGTAGCCATCAGCCCTAATCCTCCTCCTCTCCACACGCTAAAGTGCATAGGTGCGTTTTCAGAAGTTTCTTAAAGGAGAGAATGGTGGGGGTCGTTTTTATTTCTTCAGGGAAGGAGGGAGTTCCAGTGACGGGGAGCGATCACAGAGAAGACAGTCCAGAGGAGTTGGAAATGAATCTGGGAGCAGATCATGCTTAAACTCTTGGATGCAATAATAATAATAATAATAATAATAATGATAATAATAATAATAATCGTATCCAGAAGCAGAGTAACTAACCTTTAATTTCTACTACTTTAGTCTTCTTGGATTTCTTGGGAGCTGGTACTTCCTCTTCCTCCTCAACTTCGATTTTGCGCTTTTTTGGGACCCGAGGGAGGGTAGATTCCCCAGAAGGATCGTACGTTTTCACTTCACTTGAACAACAGGAGAGGTTTTATAAACTAAGCTCATAAGGCAAGTGCACCAAATATTTCTGATACAGTGACAATGGATTAATTCACACTTTTCTCGGATGTCCTCAAAAACTCCCACTCAATGTTTTTACAGCACCAACAACATAATAAACACTACTGAATGAAGAAATGATACATTCTTCTTTTGTTACATTAAGACAGGTACTGAGAACAAATGTTTCAATTCAATTCAAGAGCAATATGTGTTCTGGAAAGTTCAGTTTCATTTACATCTGGTATGCTTATCACCATGTTTTCACTCAACAAAGGAAATAACTTTGTCGCACTCATCCTTTCCTTGAACTTCCCTGTGTCTCTTTCACACTATGAACACCACCAAACTGAAATGAACCAATAGTGTAATCTTGTTGAGGAATGAGGTATCCTTCAGCCCTTCAGAAGTAGATCTCTTACAGTTCCCATCAAAACTGACTGCACTGCTGGCTCATCCCCATAGGAAGTCCAGGAAGTCTGAAAGACCAGTGAGTTCTGAACCCTAACCCAGACCTTTTTCTTATATACATCAGAAATCAGGGCTAGGTGTTTTTAAATTTTTCATGAACTGAACCAAAGGCCAACAGCCCTTCCTTATTTGTCCTGAACATTTGCTATATCACCTCTGCATATGGATCTCCTATGGTTTAAACCTAGCGTGCAGTAATTGTAGAGTAACAATCATTTCTGGGGATGTGAATAGACAACATAGCACAACTGCCATATGTGGCTATATCCCTTTTGAGTCTAGAGATGACAGCAGCAGAAAAAGTGATGATGCAATCAGATAAACAACTACTGGCTGCATTAGTGTGCATTAATAGAATCCTGTAAAAGAACTGTTTAAGCACTTGAGAGACTAACGTTAGTCACAAAGGTGCTACAAGATCCCTTTCCATACCGATATTCCAGAGTAACATGGCTATGTCTTTGAATTCTACCTCCACTGTATTGGTGGTAGAATTGCAGAAGAACATGGTATTATCTGAGAACAAGTACAGACCTATAAACTATGGTTTGGTATACATTCTCCTGAAGACAATATGTAAGATTTATGTGGATGAGTCTAAAAACATTAATAAATAATATATGGTCTTAAAAGAAAAGAGGATGACTGCACAGAATAGTCTGAGCTCTTCACCTGCAGGGCTCATCCATGGTCCTTTGATTCCTGATGTAATTTTGCTGGAGGTATTAAATGCCTAGCAGCCATCTACCTCTACTATAACTACAGAGTGACTGAAGCACAGCTATAGGGAATGCAGGTACCATTTGTTAGAAACTCCAAGGAATCCAGAGCAGACATCGAGATAGATTTTCATCTTGCTTAAAATTATTGATGTTTTAAAGCAAAGCCCATTCATAGACAGTCAAATGTTTAAATACAAAACCCTTCACAATATTGCATATTAAATGCATGGGCAATTTTAATAAACTCTAACATTATACAAGATACTACAGAAACCCACAGCCCGATCTATAAAATCAAAGAGGACCATGACACTTATTTGTTCTAGCCAGGGGTCCCCAAACTAAGGCATGTGGGCCAGAAACCCCCCTCCCTAAACTTTAGACTTCAGGTCGCCCCATGTCTGAAACAGCTTGAAGGCACACAACAACAATCCTAAGTAATCTCCTCAGCCAAAAGCAGGCCGACACTTTCCATTGAAAGATTGATAAGTTTATGTTGGTTAAAACCGTTCTTCATTTTAAATACTATATTTTTCTTTCATAATTTTTGAGCACTATAAATATGTGTAGTGCATAGGAATTCATTGTTTTTTTTCAAACTATAGTCTTAACCACCCAACAATCAGGACCATGAACTCTCTGCTTAAAAGGTTTGAGGACCCCTGTTCTAGCACAATGTGCAGATACTACTCTTAGATACTGCCATTTGCATGTATGTGATACTGAGAAGAATGGAAATATTTCTGTTGACCCAAATATCAAATATTTTTCTGAATCTAGCAAACCTTAAAGTATTAACAGTAAAACAAAGAGGCAAAACAGAGCAACTTACCTCTTATGTTGATATTTGTCTGCCCTGGCCATAGCTTTTCCTGTGCCACTTATGCGCCTTATCTGAAGTTATAAAAATATGGGTACCTCTTAGTCCTTGAGAAAAGGATTAAAATTGAAAGGGGCTGCTGGAAGGGGAATGCACAAATAAACTAGGTAGCATAGAAGGTGCTCTGTGGTCACAGGATGTAAAAATTAATGTTGATTTAATTTATCCAAATCTATTTTATCTTAGTCATAACTATTTCTGGAAATGTTCGAGGCCTCTCTCAGCATTCTATAATGAGACGTCAGTTCTGCAGCCCGGAAGAAAAGTGGCAAGGGTCCGGGACTCAGAAACCATACAGCTGAGGACTGAACAAGTTAGAATTCAACTTAGCAATAACATCTGCTTAATATAGGTTGCCTATCCCTTACCCGAAATGCTTCATACCAGAAGTGTTTGGTATTTTGTATTTTTTTTTCAGATTTTGGAATACCTTTATTATTTGCACATACGTACTAATAAAATATCTTGGAAAAAGGATTCAAGTCTAAGCATGAACTTAATTTATGTTTTACATAAGCTTTATACATATAATGTGAAGATACTATATATATTTGAGTATAAGTCTAGCTTTTCAGCACATTTTTAATGCTGAAAAAGGCCCTCTCGACTTACACTCAAGTTAGGGTTCGGGGGGGGGGGGGGCAGGCATGGGGCTGAAAGAAGCCCTTCTACCAGCTGTGTGCTTCCTTCCCTTTCGGTACAGCAACCCAGCTGGATATTTGTGCAGAGACAGGAGAGGAAAGCATGCGGCTGGGTTGCTGTGCCAAGAGAAGAGTAATTATTGGTATCTATTTTTATTTTGAAACTGATCAGTAGCTGCTGCATTTGCCACCTTAGGCTTATACTCAAGTCAATAAGTTTCCCCAGTTTTTGTGGTAAAATTAGGTGCCATTTTATGGCTTAGCAGCTATTGGTGAGTGAGGAAAGAAAGGTCTAAAGCCTTGGTGTTATTATAGCTGTTTAAACTAGCCAGGTGTCCCCTCATCTCCAAAAATAAGGTTGTACTGTATTCTTACAATCTTTATATTCTGATTTGCCTACAGGATTCAGGGAGTTCTGGTGTAAAGACTACTTCATAACTGTGTAACCTTCCTATCCATAATTATAATTACCAGACCTGAATGTTGACATGAGCCAAAACAGCCATGCTAATACTGCAGGGTTGGACCAGGATAATTGTTTGCACTAGAATGACATTGCCATATTTGAGCCAATGCTTACACACTCTTAAAATTGCTTGTTCCCGGAGTTTAACAAAAAAAAAAAAAGCCTTCCCCCAAGAGAGCAGTACAGAGACTATAGAATGCCCTTTCAGTTATACTTATTGGGATATTCTCACTACAAAGGTTCAACTGGCTCCAAAATATTTTCTTTTCAGCCCCAGAGAACAAGGTATATTTCGACTTCTATGTACTCACCCCTTTCTCTTCCAAGTGCCTTAGTCTTGTTTCCACTTTCAATCTGTTCTCAGCGCCCATCTCAGCACTGGTACTCTCTCCAAGGGCATCGTAACGAATAGTTAACGCTGTTTTTGCAGCCAGCATTCGTGAGATCTTACAGAAAAGAGTGAAATATACCCAGTGAAACCTCAATGACAATTTACTGTACACATGCAACATTATGAAAATCATGCTGATGCAAGGAAACACAGTGGGAAATTCTGGATAAAATATGGATGAGAAAGATCATAGCACTCAAACTTTAATGTTTGCTTTTTAAGAAATGATCTCAAGTCAAAATAAAGCCTAAATATCTTAAAGGCACCAGATCCCATTTGATCTTGGAAACTAAGCAGAGCCAGTCCTAATCAGAGCCTGGATGGAAGACCACCAATGAACACCAGGTCCTGTAGGCAATATTTCAGAGGAAAGAACTGGCAAAACCATTTCCAAGTAGTCCTTGCCTAACAAAACCTTATGAGGTTCATGGTGTCACCGCAAATAGAGTGACAACCTGCAGGCACATACACATAAAATGTAATACAAGTCAAATACCCTTTTAACTGCAAGTAAAACAACTGCTCAAATACTTATTTCCTTCACTGCATATTTTCATATGAATAAAGTGCCACAGGCATGTAAAAACAATTACCCTACTGAATTACATACAATAATCTTTATGGCACTGATTTTTAAAAGGCAAGAGTAAGATCCACATCTCATTTATTTTCATAATAATCTATTATATGGATTTCTATGTACAGGACTTCCGCAATTTGGATGCCACCAAAAAGTCGTTTTTCCCTGTTACCATTCTATTAATAGGCTCTGAGGACTACACCACTAAGCCTTAATACAGTGGTTCTCAACCTATGGGTCCCCAGATGTTTTTTGCCTTCAACTCCCAGAAGTCCTAACAGCTGGTAAACTGGCTGGGATTTCTGGGAGTTGTAGGCCAAAAACATCTGGGGACCCCAGGTTGAGAACCACTGCCTTAATATGTTGGTAAGGCCTACTTGGGCACAGGATATCTAAATAGTAGTATGAATGCAATGAACTAGGGAGGAAAAAACTCCCAAAATAATTTATTCTCCCTATCTTCAGCTTTGACTTGGTGGCAGATCTTCCCAGACCCACATCGTAGAACACATCTCAACAGAAGATGATTTTAGAGTTAACTCTGATTTGAATGCAATTGACTGACTTATGTCTTTCAATCAACACAGATCCTTCCTTTAAGCCAAAGAAAATGTTCAATACAGCTACCGTTTAAAAATACAGCTCAGAAACAAAGCCTGATAATTTAAAATAATCTAAACCACAAAAACTAGCTAGCATCCACTCATGGAAGATTCCCTTCACTACGAAGTAGCTTAACTGCCAAAGCCCTACTCAAATAAAACATCTCTCTACTAATTAGGAAGGTCAACCTGCTCAATTTGGACTGTTGTCTTCTAGTTTTGATGTTGGATGAGTATACCAATAATCAAAAGCTATATGTGAAAGTCTTCATGTGTTTGTGTGTGGAATTTATTATAAGCAGTGAACTGGGGAGACATAGGGCACAAAACCTTCTGATGTTTAAGAACCAGCAGGTTAGACTTTGGATCAAACTTTAGGTGAAATCTTAGGTCTTAACTCCTTAGTTACCAATTCTTTCAATTTCAGGGCAAAACACTCAGTTGAACACTTTCTTACTAGTTCTATCAAGACAGTGGTGCCTGAGGAAAACAACATGCACAATAGAAGACATCTTACCTTCCCCTTGTTTTTGGCTGTTGTTTGCCCCACAAGGGAAGCATGATAAATCAAACCAAACTTGGGAGTGTCGTGTTTCGTCTTCAGAGCTCTAAACAGTGCTTTTTCAGCTCCCAGAATTTGAACAGTTGATGCTGGATGCTTAGCCAGATTCAAAAGGGAACCTGTGAAAAAGAGGTGCAAAGAAGAGATTCAAGGAATGAGCAACCTCTGCAAACTGACAACTCTGCTGACAGGAATCAAGCTTAAAATTTTAGAACAACAAAAAAGAGTTGCAGACATAAAACAATCCTCTGCAATTGAGAGTTCTGGAGAAAGAGACTAGTGTCAGGTTATACTATTGTTGCTATGGAAATTGGTTGCAACTAAAACCAGATTCATCTGTCTCCTCTCATGACTTGAATTAACTACATCTCCTTTAATACAGCACAGACTGCAGGGAGCAGAGCTCAAGAAGCATCTCAGAAGAGGTAGTGACTAGAGTTGCCTTCACTTTTCCAAGATGAAATCAGGCAAACTTCAGAAATGAATCATCATTGAATGCTTCTAGGCTCCTACCAATGTTGAAACCTTGTAGTTTTCAGTACAGTCCAGCAGCTATGGGCTTTTTCTTGTTAAATCCATTTTTATGCTGCTGCCTGAATCTCACAATATCTCAGAGTGATATAAGCAGAGATAGTCTGGTTCATTAATTAAGATGCTTTGGGCACTGTAAGGTACAGAATAGAGTAAGACACATTTCTAGCCAAGTATACCTGCGTGTGCAATAAGCCGGGCTCCAACTAGCTCTCCCACCATCACTGTAAGATTAGGTGCGATGGCCATCATCCTGTTTTTTAGATAATCATATAGTTGTGCTCGATAGTCTGAGATCTCGATGACCTGAAAAATATGATACAATTAGTCACACTATGCAAAGAAAAGTTGGTAAAAGCAAGTTATTAAAAAAGAGAGCAGAAACGTTTAATAAGAAGGCAGTTACAGGAGTTAAGCAACTGCCTGCCTCTTGAAAGTAAGGATTATATAATAATACTTTATTTATAACCCACCCTCTCTCCCCAAAAAGCTTGGTTGTCTGTACCACTGTATAGAATTTAAACACACACAAAAATGTACACCCCAATGCCCTGAAAAAAAGACAGCAGCATAAAAATATGTTAAAAGCAACTGATCCAGCCTATGGCATGAGCCAATTGGAACACGGACATTATTAAAAGAACTGATATTGAAACAGCATGGTAAATGCCCAATTGCAGAGCACTCTGAAACTTTGGTGTCAACACTGAGAGGCCCAGTCCCTCACACTCTTAAATACAGATGTAAATAGGCGAGGAAGGCCACCAAATCAAATCTGCATTGTCTGAAAGGCTGTAATGTGAATAGGCAAACAACCCCTTGAGATATTTTGAGCTCAGATCATTCAGGTACTGCAGACAAAAGGTGTGAAATCCATATGTTCAAACTGCTTCTACAATAAAATTTATGTTCATTTTCAAATGAATTATTTCTTGAATACTCGTGTAAGATAAATGTAGGCAACTGCTGGCATGGTGTAGTGCTTTGAGTGTTGGACTAGGACTCTGGAAAACTAGGGTTCGAATTGCCACTCAACCATGGAAACCTATTGGGTGAACTTGGGCAAGTCACACAATCTTCAACTTCAGAAGAAAGCAAAAGGAAATCCCCTCCAAACTAATCTGGCCAACAAATCACTGTGAGAGGTTTGCTTTAAAATCAAAGTAAGTCAGAAACAACTTGAGGTTAAACAACTTTCAGACATTTGAGATGCTTCCTTGAACCAAGTTTTCCAGTGACAAAAAATCTATAAAGCACTGGATCCAATATAGAATCAAGTTACAAAGACGGCTTTTTTCCTTTAGTTCTCAAGTGATGCATCTGATGGTAATCAGGGTACTGGTTTCAACCCAAGAAGCTTACTGTTAACTTGGACTTTGATCTATTTTTAAATCTAAGATGAAAGGTCAGTGAAAAATTTAAAAGTAGAGCAAAGTTGCCTTGCAGTACTTTTATCATTTTTAAAACCAAGGTAAGTGATAAAATGGGGTATCCTAATATATGCAGACTTTAGAACAGCAGAATTAGTCAAGTTCATATTTTGAATATGTTGTTACCCTAAATCAATGATTTCAGATGGCATCAGAAGAGGTAGTGACTATGCAACCCTCAGTTTGTATTTCAGGAATGCAGCTTCACAAGAATCATCACTGCCATCATGAAGTGGTTATTCAGCCACTTGCTGGCTTAAGCACAGCTTATATTAAAGAGATAAATGCTTACTGGCATTTTGGCTAATGAATCAAAGATTTAACTCCAACAGAACTAAGCTGTGAAGTGTTTTTGTGGCTTAATACACTTTGTAAATTCCATTTTCATTAAAGGGTTGTTTTTTTTATTGAACAGTGGTGTCTGTTATTGCAGTTCTATCCAACACTACATAACCACCTGGTCACACAAGTGCTGTATGTTGCTGATATCTTCTTCAGACACTTCAGTCCCCATGGAGATCTCTGCAGCTGCTTTCACTTCCTCTTCGATTTCCTCGGGAATGACCTCAGACAAATCAGAACAGGAAAAGTTTTTTCTGTCGCCTGGGGAAATGAGGAGCAAAATACAGGAATAAGGATAAGAAGCATAATGTATAAAGTTAAATATGAGAAGCTAACAGGAAGAAATGGGAGATTTTCATTGGATTGCATCCACCAGTGTTGTCACACAAAGCCATAGACAGCTTCTTTCTCCACTACTGTTTATTTGAAATAGAAATGTCCACAGTGTGATTTGAATGACAGACTATATCAGCGTTTCTCAACCTGGGGGTCAGGACCTCGCGGGGGGGGGGGGGGGGTTCAGAGGGTTGCCAAAGACCATCAGAAAACACAGTATTTTCTGTTGGTCATGGGGGTTCTTTGTGGGAACTTTGGCCCAATTCTATGGTTGGTGAGGTTCAGAATGCTGTTTGGTTGTAGGTGAACTATAAATCCCAGCAATTACAACTCCCAAATGTCAAGGTCTATTTTCCCCAAACTCCACTAGCGTTCACATTTGGGCATATTGAATACTCATGCTAAGTTTGGTCCAAATCCATCATTGTTTAAGTCCACAGTACTCTCTGGATGTAGGTGAACTAACAACTCTAAAACTCAACTAAAACTCAAGGTCAATGCCCTCCAAACCCTTCCAGTATTTTCTTTTGATCATGGGAGTTCTGTGTTCAATTCCATTGTTGGTGGAGTTCAGAGTGCTCTTTGTCATAGGTGAACTATAAATTCAAGGAACTACAACTCCCAAATGACAAAATTAATCCCCCTTCCCAATTCCACTAGTATTCAGATTTGGGTGTATTGGGTATTTGTGCCCAATTTGGTCCAGTGAATGAAAATGCATCCCGCATATCAGATATTTATATTATGACTTATAACAGTCGCAAAATTACAGTTGTAAAGTAGCAACAAAAATAATTTTATGATGGGGGGAGGGTCACCACAACATGAGGAACTGTGTTAAGGGGTCACAACATTAGGAAGGTTGAGAAATGTTGGACTACATGAAATGTAGAGAAGCAGTTATTAAATAAAGGCTAGGGAACATGGAGACCTCTAAATGGTGCTGGCTTGCAATGTTCATATTTTTCTATCTGTATGGCCAATACTGAGGGATTTGGGCATTGAAACCCAACACTGGAGAACCACAACTTCCCTGTGGGCATATGTCTGCTGTTTCTACAAAATTACAAAGAAACATCCTATATTTCATTTTTTTTATCATTGATTCAATTAAGAATTCAATAGAATACAGGCAATAGTGATATTTACGTAAATGTTGAAGCATTGCATATTTGGAACAAATATCATTTAATATAGTGTTGATCTCATTTTCAAATGGAAAACAATGAGCTATGTAATTTCAAAGCAATGAATACACCACAGACTTTACAACTGATTTATTGTAATCCAGCATTACTCACCAATTTTCTGTACACATTTACAGTAGGTTAGGTTATCAGTGATAATTTTGCCCAGTTCTGGAAAATGCCAACCGTACCATTCTCTACAGCGCATGATGTAGTTATTCAGTTCTTTGTCCAAGTCATCAAGAAGGGCTGGAAGAGAAAAAAAGACAGGATGTTTAAGTTTCTCTTTAGAAAAGATGTGCTTTTGAAAACAGTATCAAGAAATTAAGATCTTAGAATGGTGTGCACAATGTTTACCTTGACTCAAACACTGCAGTTAAACAAAACAATTAACATGATCAAAGAATTTCAGGGCAGAAACAGGTTTTGCAAAATGAAATGTCATCTTTCTTTAGTTGCAACTGGTAAACACTATTAGGTGCAGCCTGTTGTGCAAGTTGATGAGCCGAGTTTTCAAACCATTACCATCTATTCCAAATTGTACATCATTACAAACAAGCATTTATTTAAAAGAAATAAAGGCATATTTCACTCTAAGGTACTTCACTAATACAGCACTTTTCAGTACAGCATAATGCTATTTTGTCGTTTATGTTCAATCCGATACATTTGGACAAATTTTAAATTATTGTTTTTACTTTTTGCATCTTGTTTTAGGTATAGCATTATTGTGCTCTTAACAAAATTATATCATACACTATGTTTTTAGGCTTTTGTACTGGCAAATGAAAAAAGGCTGTGATTTGATTTAAGGGGATTTCTGTTATGTTGTCTGAGTTTCAGAAATGAAACACTGAATCAAAATAATCATTATAAGTTGAACGTGTTTTCAACACCGACTTTTGTCCCTAACACAGTCAAATGACTCAAATGTTGTACTGTCAAAACCAAGTATCTTGGCACATTTTGGACACTCCTCTACCTCAGTGACAATGCCTACAAAATCCCAGCCTTTTCAACCTTACAGTCAATCAAATATGCTTTTACTCTCATTCAACTACTTCTCTTTCTGCACACATCAAAATTAGTATTCCATTCATACTACAATACAACTGCAATATATTCATAATATGTATGTTTCAAATAATAAGAACAGTTGCAATACACTCATAGCATGTCAGTTTCAAATTATTACCACATGGAATTAAGCAGGAGCCAACATGTTTTATTTATTTATTTCATGCACTTTTCCCCCCAAGGGGAGGACTCAATAAGTCAAAATATAAATATGATCTGAAAATTATCTTTAAAATTCTATTACTATAAAGATTGTAAAGATACATTTCAGACATCCTGTACAGTACGACCCCCAGACCCATCATATTAATGGGACTTGATATCCACATTTGACAGGATATCTCCTCTCTAGACAGTTTCTAAGTCCTCCATGTGACTCTATGCTATTCTTGGGCCAGATGTCGTTCATTGCTACAGGGTTCACTATTATCTGTGGTTTCCGGTATCCACACAGTCTTGGAATATATTCCCTAGAGCTATAGAGATTGTACTTAATATCAGGCCTGCACAACTTGGGGAACTCCAGGTATTTGGGCCTTTTACTCCCAGAAGCCCTCTCCAGCTTGTTCAACAGTCAGGAATTCTGGGAGCTGAAGTTCAAAAAAGCTGGAGGGCCACAGGTTGAAGAGGCCTATATCACCACCAACCCCGTCCTTCCTCCTGAGATACCATATTGGAGATATTTGGAGGATAACTGTATTTAGAAGATAAAAGCAGCTTCCCTTCTCACCAAAATCATGAATCTGAGCTGTTGGATGAGCAACCTGAGTTTTAAAAATAAATTTGCTTCTTTTTAAAACTGGCCCTGACAATAAAAATTCAAACATAGATGCCACTCATTGTGTTTAACACTAAATTCTACTCACAGATTGCTTGGACAATCATGGTGTCAACTTTGTCTGGACTGAACTTCAACTTGTATCGGGAGAGGCTGAAAAAAAGAGCGCAAACAAAATATAAACCATTTGTCATATACTCACCTATCAAACTAAGAATTTCCTGATTTTTGTTTCCCCTCTGAGCAGCGGCCATCCCCTGCAATGGGGAGGACTACTACTGCCTATCGCAAATTAGAAAGACAAGCTGAACATTCTTATGTGTTAGTCCCAACCATTGTTCACATCAAAGTGAAGTGGAACTGTACAGATCGTTATCTGTCTCAGATTTACTTTAATGTGCGTTCTCAAATACATACATAACTAAGATCTTGTAATAGATGAATTTCCAACAAGCAAATAGGATATGTATCACAATTTTTTTAAAACATGCTTTTTCTCTGGTGCAACTTTCAGGTGAATATTTGTTTTGTTGGAGAGCAAAACGAGAAATCACTTTCTTTTAATTGCACACACTACAACAGCCATTCCCAGAGACCCTAGGGCAGGGGTCCTCACACTAAGGCCCGGGGCCGAATGTGGCCCTCCAAGGTAATTTACCCGGCCCTCGCTTAGGGTCAACCTAAGTTTGTAACAACTTGAAAGCACAGAATAACAACAATCCTATCTCATCAGCCAAAAGCAGGCCCACACTTCCCATTGAAATACTAATAAATTTATATTTGTTAAAATTGTTCTTCATTTTCATTATTGTATTGTTTTTAAGTGTCTTTAGCACTACAAATAAGATATGTGCAGTGTGCATAGGAATTCATTCATGTTTTTTTCAAATTATAATCCGCCCCTCCAACAGTTTGAGGGACTGTGACCTGGTCCTCTGTTTAAAATGTTCGAGGACCCCTGCCCTAGGGGTATTTGGAAGAATCCTGATAACATTACTGATGTGTCTTGGGTGAGATGGGGTGGGATTTTGGTTGTTGCATGATTGGAACCTGTGCTAGATTACTTATTTAAAAGGTCTGCTGTAATTACAAAAAAATGCTCAGTATATGAATCTTTCCTTCAAAATGCTTTCACAATAATTAATCTTTTTCTTTTCATCAGCAAAAAATCTACATATTGACTATGCTATAAAATCCTAGTCTCAGAATTGTTTGGTGCTTATACTATTTTACAAAAATGCAAGATTTTGACGCCTATGTATTTGGAAAGAGATCCCAGACAGCTCAAAAGCACGGAAGCTGTACAAACATTTAGCGTTACCTATGTGCCAATCCTAAACACATAGCTGCCATCTCTTTTGCTGGAAGACCACTGATAAGACCTTCCATTTGTGTACGAATGCCTCTCATTAGTTCAGTGACCATTGGGCTGTGGATACAGCTTAAGTTCAGCTTGTCCTGCAGAGAGGGGAAAGAGTAATAAATATGTCGTGAGAAACTTATAAAATATATTTACTATTTAGGCATACAGCTGACCCTAAGTGGCATTTCTGGAATTGTTTTTTTTCCCCCCTTCAGAACTTGGATTGCCTAATTCAAGGACACAGTTTAAAATTACTGTAATAGTGACACTGTTATCTTATGTCAAGCTTTCTTTGAAAATGTATGCTTGGTATGAAAATATACACTTGTTCTCAAGGAAAACTTGGAATTTATGAATTAATACATTATAAATATATAGCAAAAAGTGGTGACATCACAAGAATATAGATTCTACTCTAAAATCCTGAAAAATACAATATCTTTTTGCAGTCACTGAATTATCACAACGTTATTTAGAATCAAGAAATGGTATTCATCTGATCTGGTCATGATGATACATGCCTAAGTTACATCTCATTTGGATTACTTCAAAAAATCTACAGAAATATAATCTGGTCCAAAGTGTTGCTGCCAGATTGTTAACTGTGGCTGGCAAGACAGAGCTTACATCACTTTGTTGCCACAGCTGCATTGACTGCTGGTCAATTTGTGAACAATTGAACTATGGTTATGAATGATGTACAAGTCTACTGCAGTCCAGACCTAGGTTATCTAAAGGACTGTATCTCCTTCTATGAGCTTTCTCGAGCTTCAAGATCTCTGAAGGAGGACCTTATTTCAGTTAACTCATATTCATGGGAACATTTGGTGGGGACAGGACTGCTCCCACTGTTTGGAACTACCCTCCTAGGGAGGTTAAGTTGCCCCCTCCTGTCGTTTTCTTGACAAGTGAAAGCTTCTCTGCTCCTATAAGCTTTCTAAGAACTGACTGTGAGAGGTTTTAATGGTGAGCAGTGGATAGTTTTTTTCCAATTTTTATGTTGCATCATTTAATAAACTGTAGGTATTGATTAATTGCATTTTAATAATAATTTCCTATATGTTTTTGCTTCTCTTGTTGTAACTGTTTTTAAGTATGCTCGCTTTAAGTACAAGACAAAGTATAAATTATTCAACAACAAGCTCATTTTTATTTTCTCTCTCCCCCCCCCCCCTTTATCTGTGCAACACTTATTATATTATCAGCCTACACAGTCTTGGTTTCAATTCCTAATAGATTAGAAAAATCTAGATGCTTTGCAAAAGACAATCAGTATGAAGAAGCAGGATCCCAGAATAATAGCAGAAGCAATCAAAAGGGGGGGGGGGGGGAAACCCATTATCAACTGATAACTGACATATTTGCATGAAGCACTAAAACAGACCAGAGGATTCCTCATCAAATGCCACAAAATCACAAATCAGGGTTTACCTTTATGACACCACCCAGTTTAGCATCTGCCACAGCCAATTGTTCATGGGCATCTTTAGCGACTATCTTCTTTAAGATTTTCTTTAAATTCTTGCTAATCTTGCCTTCCACCAGAGCTGTTGATGCTTTATAGAAGAAAAGAGAATGCTGAAAAGCTCTGTATGCTTCTGAAACACCTTAGCCGTGAAATCTGAAGAGAACAACAAAACCTCACAACAACTGGACATTCATATTTATCCGTTGTCTCGAGGTAGTGACAAAATGTTGTTTGTAACCACTAATATTCAGTTCTGATAATAAATAATTACTGATAACACAAGTATAGATTCTTATGTATAGGTGTAATGGTGCAATGTTTTATAAAATCTTACCAATTTATTTATTTATTGTGCCAGGGGCAGCCAGACAATTGTATTACATTTCTAACAAAACAAAACAAACAGACAGACAAAACACAAAATTTGCAAGCTTGGTAGTTGGTTAAATGTCCTTTGACCAGTATCTGGTCATTTGGAGTGCCTCTGGTGTTGACGCAAGAAGGTCCTCCATTGTGCATGTGGCAGGGCTCAGGTTGCATTGCAGCAGGTGGTCAGTGGTTTGCTCTTCTCCACACTTGCATGTCATGGATTCCACTTTGTAGCCCCATTTCTTAAAATTGGCTCTGCATCTCGTGGTACCAGAGTGCAGTCTGTTCAGCGCCTTCCAAGTTTACATTTACCATAACTCACTGTATAAGTATACTGTGCCTTAATGTCCATATTAATTACATCATCTTAAAACAAAAATCCATAACGCACAGTATAACACATCTATAGTTCATCAAGACAGGTTCAACTATAGATCAGAGAAAAACAATATATATATTTCTCCCGGAGTTGCTGGATTGCAGCTCCTATCATTCACCACCATGGGCTACAGTGAGCATTAACAACATGTGCAAGAAAGAAAAGACAATATATGTTTTAACCTGTAATTACCTGCAAGTGCTTCCGTAGTATCCTGAAACTTCTCAAAGTGTTTCAATTTCACGCTAAAAAAAGAAGAAAATCCAACATTTTTGTAAGAATAACGAACAACTAATTTTAGTCACCAATCAAATTAATGGAAGCAATTGGAAAATTTTGAAGTTTAAAGAAAAAGTAGTTAATATATAACGAATATAAAGTACTCGCCTATCATGTGAATGATGGCCTAAGGAAAATAATATCGATTCACTTTGGTGAACAAATAGTGTTTGAATCCAGTTTTTTTTGGGCTTGACACAAATGACACTTTTAGCCATGGAGGTTTATAACATTCTTTAGTTCAAGTGCTAATTGAGGCATAGGGTTAACTGCAGACTAAAAAGTTCAGTTTGAGTTGCTACATTTAATCAAAAGATTATGATTTGCTTTAAAAGGCTGTATGCAACAATTACAGAGATAATGCAGGTAAGCACTGGGTATTATTTTTGTCATTATACTATAACATTATGATTACAAGATCCAATTCACAGTCAGTGTGTCTTGCATAACTATTTACAACATCATAAAACTAAGAAGTCTTATTGACGTGTGGATTAATCCTAGTTCTAAGCTACCCAACTTTTTTTAACTGCTTCTTTAACTATTCCCATGAAAGTTTTCCTATCCCTCCGATACTTGAATATTTATTAATGTATTATTTATCCTGCAGTTCTTTGTTGTTCTAAGATGAAAATATGAACACACTACAACAAAGGAAAATAGACCTATCATTCAACTACAGGGTATTATAAGCCACATTATTACATCAAGAAGATAATAACTTCTAAGAAAAAAATACTTACATTTTATTTGCTTTTTCAGGCGTTTCAAACTCTTTCCATAAACTATCAATTTCTTGGAGCTTCTTCTCATTCAGAACCTATGGTACAGAGATGGTGAGACGAATTAAAACACACAAAATTTGGCAAAGATTTCCTACGTTAATTTAATATTATGCAAATAAAGGTTTGAATTATAAATGGATGCCCCCAACTCTTGACTACGCACAAAGTAAATATCATGCCAACAAGACCCCAGCACCGCATTCCTAACCTCTCTACCCAGCAGCATTTTCTTGGGCTTTCAGAATAAAAGTCTAATTGGCAGTATAGTACAAGGTGCCATTTTATATAATTACAGTAAATTTACACCCAATTTTTAAACAATGAAAATATTCTGAACTCCTTTATATCCTGATATCTACTTCTTGGGAGCTTTGTTCTCATTCTCCTATCTGTCAGGTTCCATGCTCTCCCCCTACCCCTCAAAACCAGTACAACACTTGACTTTCTGTTCTCTATAGAATTTTCCAGGGAAACTCGGGGCAAAACACAACCTGCATGAAACTTTAGAACTGAGAGGAGATCAGGGCCTGTTACTTAACTGAACAGACCACTCCTGCGTATCTCTCAAACATCAACTTCAAAATTACAAGAAAACTGTCCACAGAGCATCCCTACCTAGTGAATAATGCAACCTGAAAATGCCTTTTTGAGATATCTGTATCAAGTGCAAAATCAATTCTGTTCTAAGCACCATATGTTATTCACCTCTATGTGTTCAGTAGGCATAATTCCCAGACTCACTTTTTCCTCCACTTCCAGCATTATTTTTCAGACGATCTTGCAGTAATCTCATTACATCACAGTTGGATCACTAGCAAAATCCCAATCAAGTAGGTTGCCATACACAAAATCTGTATTTTTGTTTACCTAGCTACTGTATACAAAACAGCATTCCGAGCACAAAGAAAAACTAAAACTAGGTATGGTGGCAGAAATTGATGCAACCTTCTACACTGTCACATAAAATCCAGGTTATTGGCTTTGAATTGGATTATATGGCAGTATACTCATATAATCCAGTTCAAAGCAGGTAATGTGGAGTATCTGCTCTGATATTCTGGACTATATGGCAATGTAGAAGAGGCTAGTGATGATACAAACCATGAGGCCCCATCTTCACTGCCATATAATCCCTTATCTGAATGGCTCCTTCTATATTGCCCTATATTCAAGGTCCTGATTCCAGATCACCCAATTTAATCTGGATTACTGCATGAGTCTCCACTGCCAGATAATTTGGGACAAGCAAATAATCTGGGACCAGATCCTGGGATATAGGGCAGTGTGGAAGGAGCCCTAGTGATTAAGATGGAGGATATAATAAAGTTTCACCCCAGTTAAACAGCCTTGGCGGAATCCTGGGAGTTGTAGTTTAGCAAGCCTCCTCTGCCAAGGAGTGTTAGGCATTCATTAAACTTAAAATCTCAGGACTTCATTGCATTGAGCCATGGCAGTTAAAGTGGGGTCAAGTTACATTAATTCTGCAGTGTAGATTCACCCTGTGAAACCCATGGTTCAAATTTCTACTCTGCCCTGAATTCTACAGCTCATTTTAGAGAACCATATATATATGGTTCTCTAAAATGAGCTGTAGAATTCAGGGCAGAGTAGAAATTTGAACCATGGGTACCATTTGAACCATATATATATGGTTCTCTAAAATGAGCTGTAGAATTCAGGGCAGAGTAGAAATTTGAACCATGGGTACCATTTGAACCATATATATATGGTTCTCTAAAATGAGCTGTAGAATTCAGGGCAGAGTAGAAATTTGAACCATGGGTTTCACAGGGTGAATCTACACTGCAGAATTAATGTAACTTGACCCCACTTTAACTGCCATGGCTCAATGCAATGAAGTCCTGAGATTTAAATTTAATGAATTTATATAAAGTTAGTTTGTTTCAGTTTCTGTCTTACAATAGAGAAGATACATGTACTTGCCTGAGGAGACTGCTAGCTTGAATTAAGACAGTATAATGTACTGCAGACTTCCTCAAATGGTAGCCCTCCACCCATTTGGGCCACCAACTTCCAGAATCCCTCACCACTGAACAAGCTGGATAGGACTTCTGAGGGGTGGAGGGCTGATATTTGAGGAGGCCTGCTGTACAGTGTGCCCTTAGTATGTGTTGGGTCTTTGGTTCCAGAACATTCTGTCTGTGGGTCCTTCCACACAGCCATATAACCCGGAATATCATGGTTGATAATCTACAGTATCTGCTTTGAACTGGGGTTATCTGACTTAACACTGCCGTATAACCCAGTTCAATGTGGATTTTATACAGCTGTGTGGAAGGAGCCCTGGAACAGCAAAGCAGATAATCCACAATCCAGTTTAAAGCAAACCGTATTATCTGAGTTGTTGTAGGTTTTTTCGGGCTGTATGGCGATAGTCTAGAGGCATTCTCTCTTGACGTTTCACCTGCATCTATGGCAAGCATCCTCAGAGGTAGTGAGTTCTGTTGGAACTAGGAAAAAGGGTTTATATATCTGTGGAATAACCAGGGTGAGACAAAGGACTCTTGACTGCTGGAGCTAGGTGTGAATGTTTCAACTGAGCACCTTGATTACCATACAATGGGCTGACTGTGCCTGGAGCAAACTTTTGTTGAGGGGTGATTAGATGTCCTTGTTTGTTTCCTCTCTGTTGTTTTGCTGTTGTAATTTTAGAGTTTTTTAATACTGGTAGTCAGATTTTGTTCATTTTCATGGTTTCCTCCTTTCTGTTGAAATTGTCCACATGCTTGTGTATTTCAATGGCTTCTCTGTGTAGTCTGACATGGTGGTTGTGAGAGTAGTCCAGCATTTCTGTGTTCTCAAATAATATGCTGTGTCCAGGTTGGTTCATCAGGTGCTCTGCTCAGGCTGACTTCTCTGGTTGAAGCAGTCTGCAGTGCCTTTCATGTTCCTTGATTCGTGTTTGGGCGCTGCGTTTGTGTATTATCTGAGTCCATACTGCCATATACTCCAACTCAATGTGGATTTTGTACAGCTGTGTGGAAGGAGCCCCAGAATATAAAGGCAGATAATCCACAATCCAGTTTAAAGCAAACCATATTATCTGAGTCCGTACTGCCATATACCCCAGCTCAATGTGGATTTTATACAGCTGTGTGGAAGGAGGCCTGTAAGAGCAGTGGAACTCTCTGCCTCGGAATGTGGTGAAAGATTGGATGGCCATCTGTCGGGGTAGTTTGATTGTGCTTTTCCTGCATGGCAGAAGGGGGTTGAACTAGAAGGCCAACTCTATTACTCCCTTTGGACACCAAAATCCGTGGATGCTCAGGCCCCATTACATACAATGGGGTCGCAAAATGGTGTGTCCCTGAGATTAAAGGGCAAACCTCCAGGTTTGATTTGGGAATGTTTTCAAAAGGTTGAATCCGTGAATATGGAGGACCAACTGTACTGACTCTGGACATATTATACAACAATACTACTCCCAAGGAAAGCTGAAGTTATTTCAAATTAGTACTGAGGCGGGAAGGGAAAGCCCTTCCCGGATGTAAAGGCCTTCCCTCCCCTCAGACGCCTCTAAAGCTGGATTGCCCAGCCAATTCTACCCGGCCGAGGGAGCACATGGCGGAGGAAGCGCGGCGCTCACCTTGAAAATGGCGTACCCGGCCGCCGTCTCGAAGAGAACCAGCATGGCGGCGCCGGCCCGAAGACGGAGCTCCCCAGGAACAACCAAGAGAGAGCCGGGCGCGCGAGCCCCCGACTGCCAGGTACGAAGCACGCGCGCAAAGAAACAGGCGCACGAGAGCGGAAATGGCGCCTCGCCGGAAATGCTTCTCGCGGGGCCTTCTGGGAAAGCTGCTGAGGGTGGAAGTGGGCGGGGACATAAAAAAAAAAACCCTAAGGGTTACATCTTCATAGTGTCCGACCTTGACGTCGGGTTCTCGAGTCGAGATTCAATACAAACTACTAACAGGACTTTTTTTGTGTATTTATTTAAAGAAAGACATGATCTTGTGAGGGGAAAAAAGCAAATAAATACAAATTTAGCGAAATTGCAGCCACGCTTTGGCGAAGGGCGCTTTTGAGAATAGAGATGAAGAGAGTGGGATTATTCCAAAATTGAGATCCCACGACCTGATCCCAGAATATCTGCTTTGAATTGGATTAAGTGAGTCTACACCGCCAGAAAATCTGGGATAAACAGATAATCTGGGATCAGATCCTGGAATATTGCACACTAGCCGTCCCCTGCCATGCGTAGCTGTGGCCCAGTCTGGTGATCTGGAAAATAAAGTAATAAGAAAGTTACTTTCTCACTACCTCTGAGGACGCCATAGATGCAGGCAAAACGTCAGGAGAGAATGCCTCTAGACCATGGCCATATAGCCCGAAAAAACCTACAACAACCCAGTGATTCCGGCCGCGAAAGCCTTCGACAATACAGGGTTAGTCAAAATGAATAGGCCAATAAGAAAATTAATTTTAGACGAATGTATGTTTATTGTAACCAAACTACAGCTACGTATCGACAGATAAATTATCAAAGTTTTGTCTCACCTTCAGAGATGTTCGATATGGGCGCCCCGTGTGACACGGCAGACGTCCAAGCGATAGTCCAGTTCATTCCACATCCGTTGCAGCACATCTGACGTAATGGCATCGAATGCAGCACATATGCGCTGTTTTAAGTCGTCCAAGGTCAGCGGTAATGGAGGTCGGAACACAGTGTCTTTCACATACCCCCAGAAAGAAAAGTCGCATGGTGTGAGGTCGGGGGACCTGGGGGGCCACAGGAGGAATGGAAGATCAGTCACTCCAGCACGGCCAATCCAACGTCTGGGAAGGTGTTCGTTGAGGTACTCGCATACACTGTTGTGCCAATGCGGAGGGGCACCGTCCTGTTGGAATACGAAATCGGGCACTTTCTCTTCTAACTGTGGCATCAACCATTCAGACAACATGTCAGCGTACACTATGCCTGTTACGGTTTTCTCCGCGAAAAAGAATGGGCCAAACACGTGACGGTTGGTTATTGCACAGAAAACGTTTACCTTCGGCGAATCCCTTACATGTTCCAATACGGCATGAGGATTTTCAGATCCCCAAAAGCGGAGATTATGCCTATTGACCTTCCCGCACAGGTGAAACGTTGCCTCGTCACTGAAGACCAGTCTGTTGGCAAAGCCTTCCTCCTCTAGTCTTCGCTGCATTGATTCGCAAAAATCGTGTCGTTTCGAATAGTCACCTTTTTTCAAAGCCTGCACCATTTGCAATTTATACGGCTTGAACTGCAAACGTTTGCGTAACACGCGCCACACAGTTTTTTGCGGAACGTTCAATTCCATGGCAACACGATTTGTCGACTTCTGGGGACTTCGTTGAAAGGATGCACGAATGGATTCCACTGTGTCTTCGGAGACACGCGGTCGTCCTGTGGTTTTACCCTTGCATAAGCAGCCCGTCTCCTCAAATTGCTTTACCCACCTCGCAATGGAATGTCGATGAGGTGGTTCCTTGCCATACTTGGCTCGAAATTCTCGCTGGACCGTAATTACTGACATTGTTTTAGCAAATGTCATCACACAAAACGCCTTCTCTTTGCCTGAT
This sequence comes from Anolis sagrei, assembly GCF_037176765.1. Classification (NCBI taxonomy): domain Eukaryota; kingdom Metazoa; phylum Chordata; class Lepidosauria; order Squamata; family Anolidae; genus Anolis; species Anolis sagrei. The sequence goes on along the minus strand of NC_090021.1, from coordinate 165,267,227 downwards.
TCCGCCATTTTGAAAACAGCGACTCCTAGCGACGCCTAGCGGCATTAACGTACATGTGTGTTGCTCAAAAAAACTTTGATAGTTTATCTGTCGCTACGTAGCTGTGGTTTGGTTACAGTAAACATACATTCGGCTACAATTAATTTTCTTATTGGCCTATTCATTTTGACTAACCCTGTATAATGAGTAATGATTATAAAGTATATAAAGTATATAAATAAAGTAATGAGAAAGTGTTGGTTTCTAATATATGTCATTTCTTTCTGCTTGTGGGTAAACAGTATTTTATTACGTTTTCTTGCCCTGGTGAAGGGAGTTGGACTGGATAGCCTTAAGTATTTTCTATTGGCCATTTTCTATTGGTTCCGTGTGGGAAGTTTGCCCTGATTCTGTCATTCGTGATGTTCAGAATTCTCTTTGATTGTAGGTGAACTGTGAATCCCTGTTGTCTCCTGCTGCCTTGTTATTAGCAATGCTTCTTAAGGCCCATTCAACCTCACTCCTCAGGATATCTGGTTCTAATTCACTCACCACACCATCAAAGCTGTCATCGATATTATTATCCTTCCTGTACAGATGTTCTGTATAGTCTCGCCACCTTCTCTTGATCTCTTCAGCTTCTGTTAAATCCTTGCCATCTTTGTTTTTGATCATGCCCATTTTTACCTGAAATTTACCTCCGATGTTTCTAATTTTCTGGAAGAGGTTTCTTGGACGTCCTACTCTATTGTCTTCTTCCACTTCCATGCATTGCTTGTTTCAAAATAGTTCCTTATCTCTTCTGGATAACCTCTGGAATTGTCTATGGCTGGATGGCTCTTTGTCAGGAGGACTTTGATTAAGTTTTCTTGCCCTGATGAAGGGAGTTGGATTGGATGGTCTTAAGTATTTTCCGTTGGTCATGAGGGTTTTGTGTGAGAAGTTTGCCCCGATTCAGTTGCTCGTGGGGTTCAGAATGCTCTTTGATTGTAGGTGAACTGTGAATCCCAGTGACTACAACTCCCAAATGTCAAGGTCTATTTTCCCCAAACTCCATCTGTGTTCATATTTGGGCGTACTGAGTGCTTGTGCCAAGTTTGGTCCAGATCCATCATTGTTTGAGTCCACAGTGCTGTCTGGATGTAGGTGAACTACAACTCCCAAACTGTTGGGGTTCAGCCTGAGTTTGAACTTGAACCTGATTCTCTGTTTGTTCCTCCTGATGCTAATGAAAGTATATTTACTGATGCTAGTGGAAATGTACCTTTTGATGCCAATGCTCCTGAAATTAGTGAGGAAGAAACTGCTGTAGGTTTGGAAAATGCCAATGTTCCTGAAATTAGTGAGGAAGGAACTTCTGTAGATTTGGAAAATGAAAGTACCAGTGTTCATGAGAACGTTTCAGAGGGAGACCTTGAAATTTCCCTCCCTTCTTCACCTGCTAACTGTAATGACAACAGAAGGGGCCAAATTTGGGAAGACAGAAGTAAATCACTCAGTTTGCGTCGATCCTCCCTAATTCAAGAATTAAAAACATTGGCTTCAAAAAAGAAGGGCGGTTCACGGAACGAATTCTTGAGTTTTAATTGCACGCCGGGCTGATTGTCTCAGTTCAGGCTTCGTTTCAGAATTGATTAAGACCTTGGCAGTTCTCCCGGTTCCCTGGCCATAGTTTGGGAAGATTCTAGGATATCAAGTACGGTTAGTGGATTGCTAACAGGTTCCAGTATATCCCAGTGAGGCTTTTGGTTTTGCTTTGTCCATTTAAATTAATGTTTGCTGATTTTGCTGTGGCTTTTGACTTGCATTTTTCCTTTATTTTGTAACCATTTTTCTTCAATAAAAAAGGATTGTTTTTCACAGCCAAGTGTGGTGGATAGTAATCTTAGGGCCTCGTTCCCTGCTCTGGATTGCAACACAAACTCAAGGTCAATGCCCAACAAACCCTTTCAATATTTTCTGTTGGTCATGGGAGTTCTGTGTCCCGAGTTTGGCTCAATTCCATCATTGGTGGAATTCAGAATGCTCTTTGGTTGTAGGTGAACTATAAATCCCAGCAACTACAACTCCCAAATGACAAAATCATAATTTTTTGAGTGTGATGGTCACTCCTTGTGTAGTGAGACGTTTTGTTGCCAAATTTGGTGTGATTTTGTTCATTGGTTCTTTTGTTTTTAAGGTACTCATTATGCACAGAGCATTTATATATAGATAAATTATTATTATGAGGGTTACTCCATTTCTTCAGTGTTCCTCATGTCCATCGTAGTAAATCTGGTGGTCATCTGTTATGGAGTGGCCTATTTCAATCCATTTCAGTTCACTGACCCCCAGAATGTCTATCTTTAGTCTTGACATCTCACCAATAACAATATCCAGTTTGCCATGGCTCATAGATCTTACATTCCAGATTCCTAGAGTGTGCTGATCTGTAGAACATCGGATTTGTTGTTCACCTCCAGCACCGTCGGCCCCTAGACTTCCTTTCAGCTTTGAGCTACCTGCATCATCACAACTGGGGCTAGTTGAATTTATCCTCTGTTCCTCACCAGTAGAATTTTGACTATCTTCCAACCTGGGAGTCCCATCTTCCGATGGTATACCGACATATCTCTGGTTGTACTGATCCATTTCGTTTTCATCACAAGAATACTGGGGGTTATTGCCATTACCTTCCCCAGAGATCATATTTAGTCTGACCTCTCTACCATGGCCTTCCAGTCTTGGGTGTCCCTTCACAGTTTCGCTCATTGCATCATTGATCTCCAGCACTGTGACAAGGTAACAATCCTTTGCAGGATCACTTTTATGCTAAACCTATTCCAGGTCTTAATTCAAATGAAGGTGTTTATAAAGTGCTGAACCTATTTCTGGGGTTATTGTTCAGCACAATGTTTAATTCCTTTAAAATCAGTAAAACCAGGGGGCAGATTCATTTATCTGCTTTCATAATCTGGATTATATGGCAGTGTTCTGTCACCGCTGGGCCTGTATTTGGTTGGCTTTAAATATAGGATGTGTAACCTTTGCCCAGCAGGAAGCCAGGGGCCTAAGAAGAAGTTCTCAGAGGTTTCCACTACAAAAGAATCTTCATATGGCTTGAAAAATACAACAAAGTCTTTTATTAATGAATCAAACAGGTAATCAAACAGGTACTTCAAAGCTTTCTTGATAAAGAATTCGTTCTCTCAATCTTGCCCACAGGGGACAGGCACTATCTTCAATAACTTTCTCTAAAGGAAAATTCCCCTTTTTAACTTCTCCCAAGGCTGACTAAAATCCAACCCTCACTGGTATGGGTACCGCTGCCAGGCCGAACTGCTTCTCGAGCGCTGAGAGGACCTACCAGCAAGGCAATGGATGTTCTCCAGTTGGAGTTCTTTAGATCTTAAGGCTGTCTTCCTGGAAACTCTCAAGGCTGTGGGAAGGCTTCCCTGGAGTTCTTAGGAGACTCTTAAAACTATTTTCCCCTGGAAATTCTTTCCCTAGAGATTTTGTTAGAGTTTCTGTAACCCTGGAAATTCTTAAAGGTTGAAGCTTTTGTACAGGGGAAGCAAAACACATCATATACATTGGTTAACGTGGCTGAAACTAAACTCAAAATGGCTCACTTCCCTTCCAAAGCCCCAAAAGGGGGCGGGACTAGGAAACCTAAGGATAATTGACAAGCAGTTGACCCAATAACTGCAAAATAAGGAGAGCCCTCTAACTGCAAAGGCATATAACTTCAAAATACATGCAGCATCAAACAGATAGCAAGATAAGCTGGAACTCCTGATGCAGCTGTACCAAAACAGGCAGTGTAGAAGGGGCTTGAGAAATCTCAGGCACAGAACACTTATGTGCAAGATAGATGCAGAATTCATGTCTGTCGCATTCAAATCATAACTTCCCACTCAAAGTCAAGGCGGTTGTTTTGCATATTCAAGTTGACCCTAAGGCATCCCTGGGTGCATCCAAACTATAGAATGAATGAAGTTTGAGACCACTTTAACATTCATGTCTCAATGCTATGGCATGATGGGTATTGTAGTTATGCAAGGTTTTTAGCCTTCTCTGCCTCGGAGTGCTGGGGCCTCACAAAACTACAACTCCCAGAATCTCATATTATTGAGTCACAACAGTTAAAGTAGTATCAAACTGCATTCATTCTACAATGTAGAGGCACCCACAATCACAACGTTTTCTTAAGCTGAGGATATGTGACCACTGCTTTAGAAAAGTCGAGGAAAACTGATTTTACACATCTCAAGGACAGCAGTACAGAAATCTCTCTCTCTCTGACTCTCTCTTTCTCTGTATGTGGTGGTAACACTCATACATTGAAGAATTAATTAAACCACCTACAAAGTCCCATTAGCCTGTGTTGGCACAGGTAACAGAACGTCTAGCAAAACCTCAAAGCTGTGGGAGCATACTGTTGGTTTCAACATAGTTCAAAATGTGCTGAAGGTCGACTGAAACTGAACCATGAATGATGGTGCCAATAGTGCCGTGTATGAACGACTTCTTTTCCTCTTGACACTTCTGTGGAATTAAACTTGATTTATAAGAGAAAGTTAAACCAAACCTCTCCAGGCCCTGGCTTTAATCCAAAAGAGCTTAGTACATCGACACAAGGGAACTACACATACAGGCTGCCCTTTCATTCCAGTGTGCACATAGTTTCCAGAGCAAAACAGATGTTTTAAATTTTACAATCTTAGCTCTAGAAGGGACTATGTGAGTTGAAAACATTAAGGGGGGACCCTTTTCCACATAACCTTATGTTGGGTTGTTGTAGGTTTTTTCGGGCTATATGGCCATGGCCTAGAGGCCGAAAAAACCTACAACCCAGTGATTCCGGCCATGAAAGCCTTCGACAATATCTTATGTTGATTTGATTTGAGGGAAATTGTGAATAGAAAAGTTATACAACAGTTACGTTTGAAAATATCCGTGATATTTACATATTAAGGTTACCACAAGCTACCTAACCAGTATTTGTCTTTACAGATTATGAGCAGCCTCAAGGCATGAGTAGTTTTCAGCTGGGTAAGCATCCTTGCATTGCCAAATCAGGAATGGATATGCTTGTTCAGGTACGGCTTGCCATAAATCCATTAAAAGCTGCCTAAAATACTTGATAACCTGTCCCCTCACATCAAAGTAATAAAATTGAAATTAGATTGATTCCATGTATTGTCGAAGGTTTTCATGGCCGGAATTACTGGGCTGTTGTAGTTTTTTCGGCTTGTGTGGCCGTGTTCTAGAAGCATTATCTGCGTTTCAACTGTATCTATGTTAAGCATCCTCAGAGGTTGTGAGGTCTGTTGGAAACTAGGAAAAAGGAGTTTATATATCTGTGGAAAGGCCAGGGTGGGAGAAAGAACTCTTGTCTGTTGGAGCTAGGTATGAATGTTTCAGTTGGTCACCTTGATTAGCATTTGATGGCCTTATAGCTTTTAGGTGTGCCTTGTTACTGCCTGGGGGAATTCTTTGTTGAGAGGTGATTAGCTGTTCCTGATTGTTTCTTCTCTGGAGTTCCCCTGTGTTTTTGTTCTTTATTTAGTGTTATAATTTTAGAGCTTTTTAATACTGGTAGCCAGATTTGGTTCATTTTCATGGTTTTTTCCTTTCTATTGAAATTCTCCACATGCTTGTGGACTTCAATGGCTTCTCTGCGTAGTCTGACATGGTGGTTGTGAGAGTGGTCCAGCATTTCTGTGTTCTCAAATAATATGCTGTGTCCAGGTTGGTTCATCAGGTGCTCTGTTATGGCTGATTTCTCTGGTTGAAGTAGTCTGCAGTGTCTTTCATGTTCCTTGATTCGTGTTTGGGCAATGCTGCGTTTGGTGGTCCCTGTGTAGACTAGTCCACAGCTGCATGGTATACAGTAGACTCCTACAGAGGTGAGAGGATCCCTCTTGCCCTTTGCTGAACATAGCATTTGTTGGATTTTCTTAGTGGGTCTGTAGATAGTTTGTATGTTGTGTTTCTTCATCAGATTCCCAATGTGGTCAGTGGTTCCTTTGATGTATGGCAAGAACACTTTTCCTCTGGGTGGATCTTTGTCTTTACTCTAATGTCTTATTCTTGGTCTTGCAGCACTTCTGATGTCATGGACAGGTTGATTCCCTTGACATGTCTGGGTCTAAGGGCCCTTCCACACAGCCCAATATCCCAGAAGAACAAGGCAGAAAATCCCACAATATCTGCTTTGAACTGGGTTATCTGAGTCCACACTGCCATATAATCCAGTTCAATGTGGATTTTATACACATATGGGAAGAGGCTTTAGAGCCCAATCTCGTATAAACATGATTGAAAGGAAGCCGTATTGAACAGAGTGGGTCTTAATTTTGAATAAATATGGTGCTATAAATAATCTCAAAGTAGCCCAGTTTTAAAGATCCAGACATCTATAGTAGCTTTTTGTGTGTTTCTTCAAATGAGACGTGAGGTAATAGATTAAATAATTTAGTTTCTTTTAAAATTTTTCCAGAGATTTATTTGCACCATCTGCTGGTTACATTTGAAAATGTACCTGGCATTGAAATATGAATAATGAAGACCATTCCATGTCAACCAAACCCTGGAATAAGGCAGGTGGAACTCAGGCCGCTTCTACATTGCTATATAACCCAGATTTTCGAAGCGGAAGTCCACATTATCTGCTTTGAACTGGGCCATATGAGTCTACACTGCCTGATGATCCAGTTCAAAGCAGATAATCTGGATTTATATGGCAGTATAGTAGGACCCTCAGTGTGTTGTATTTCTGAAGAATAGATGCACAGATTCTTCAACTTTACATACCTAACACAAGAAAACTGCATACAAAGCTATCAGAATTGTTACTAAAAGGCTCAGACCCCTTCTACACTGCCATCTAAGATCCAGATTATCTGCTTTGAACTGGATTATATGGCAGTGTAGAATCATATAATCCAGTACAAAGCAGATAATGTGGATTATCCGATTTGATAATCTGAATTATATAGCAGTGTAGAATGGGCTTCAGTAGGAAAGGACCAAGAAAATTAGACCAGCAGAGGAAAGATTGCAGGCACGTATTTTGATTGCTTTAATGCAAGATTGGACTTGCACTGGCAAAAGAAAGCAGTACATGTAATTTCATGTAACATCTGCAGTGAGAAGACATGTATGGTCTCTATAGACTGGATCTGTAGTTTTAACTGCATTACATGGCCAGTTTGTTGTTCATTCGTTCAGTCATTTCCGACTCTTCGTGACTTCATGGACCAGTCCACGCTAGAGCTCCCTGTCGGCCGTCACCACCCCCAGCTCCTTCAAGGTCAATCCAGTCACTTCCAGGATGCCATCCATCCATCTTGCCCTTGGTTGGCCCCTCTTCCTTTTTCCTTTCATTTTCCCCAGCATCATTGTCTTCTCTAAGCTTTTCTTTCTTCTCATGAGGTGGCCAAAATACTTCATATTTGCCTGTACTATCTTTCCCTCCAATGAGCAGTCAGGCTTTATTTCCTGAAGTATGGACTGGTTGGATCTTCTTGCTGTCCAAGGCACTCTCAGCACTTTCCTCCAACACCACAGTTCAAAAGCCTCTATCTTCCTTCACTCAGCCTTCCCTAAGGTCCAGCTCTCACATCCGTACGTGACTACGGGGAATGCCATTGCTTTAACTATGCAGATCTTTCTTGCCAGTGTCTCTACTCTTCACTATTTTATCAAGATTGGTCATTGCTCTCCTCCCAAGAAGTAAGCGTCTCCTGATTTCCTGGCTGAGTCTGCGTCTGCAGTAATCTTTGCACCTAGAAATACCAAGTCTGTCATGGCCTCCACGTTTTCCCCCTCTATTTCCCAGTTGTCAATCATTCTTGTTGCCATGATATTGGGTTTTTTTATGTTTAACTGCAACCCAGCTTTTGCACTTTCTTCTTTCACCTTGATTAGAAGACTCCTCAGCTTCTCCTCACTTTCGGCCATCAAAGTGTTGTCATCTGCATATCGAAGGTTGTTAATGTTTCTTCCAGCAATTTTCACCCCAGCCTTGTATTCGTCAAGCCTTCGTCAGCACTTTGGTTTTCTCGATGTTCAATGACAGGCTGAGCTTCTCGTATACTTCTGCGAAGGTGTTTAGAGTGGCTTGTAGATCTTCTTCTGAATGCGCATCTACCCACAATATGTTGAGAAAATCATGAAGTTCGAGATTATTATAATGATTATTGTTATTTGGACAATCAGGAGTATTATAGTGGTGAAGAATATTATGAAGATGATAGTATGTTGTCAGGAAGCAGGTAAGATTACTTGTCTCCACTATGACATTAATTTAGTAAATCCTATGTGCCTACCATTGCAATTGTGCTAGTTTAGGAGTATACTCCACTAGGTTCCATGGGATTTACTTTTAGATGAGTATAGGATTATTGTCTGTGACTGTGATTATCTACACTCAGATGATGTGGCATTGTCTGCTTTGATATTTTGTGCGCATTCAGAAGAAGATCTACAAGCCACTCCAAACACCTTCGCAGAGCATACGAGAAGCTCGGCCTGTCATTGAACATCGAGAAAACCAAAGTGCTCCTCCAGCAGTCACCAGCCAACCCCTTTCCAATGCCAGAGATACAGCTTAATGGTGTAACATTAGAAAATGTTGACCCTTTCCGCTACCTTGGCAGCCACCTCTCCACCAAAATCAACATCGACACTGAAATAAAACACTGCCTGAGCTCTGCGAGTGCAGCATTCTTCCGAATGAAGCAGAGAGTGTTTGAGGACTGGGACATCCATAGGGATACCAAGGTGCTTATCTATAAAGCTATTGTCCTCCCAACTCTGCTATATGCCTGTGAAACCTGGACTGTCTACAGACGTCACATGCAACTCCTGGAACAATTCCATCAGTGCTGCCTCCAGAAAATCCTGCACATCTCTTGGGAAGACAAGCAGACAAACGTCAGCGTGCTGGAAGGAGCAAAGACCACCAGCATTGGAGTGATGGTCCTCTGCCATCAACTCCGCTGGACCGGCCACGTTGTCCGGATGCCCGACCACCATCTCCCAAAGCAGTTGCTCTTCTCCAAACTCAAGAATGGAAAACGGAATGTCGGTGGACAGGAAAAGAGATTTAAAGATGGGCTCAAAGCCAACTTTAAAACTCTGGCATAGACACTGAGAACTGGGAAGCCCTGGCCCTTGAGCGCTCCAGCTGGAGGTCAGCTGTGACCAGCAATGCTGTAAAATTTGAAGAGGCACGAATGGAGGGCGAAAGAGAGAAACGTGCCAAGAGGAAGGCGCGTCAAGCCAACCCCGACTGGGACCACCTTCCACCTGGAAACCAATGCCCTCACTGCGGGAGAAGATACAGGTCAAGAATAGGGCTCCACAGTCATAGAATCATAGAATCATAGAATCAAAGAGTTGGAAGAGACCTCATGGGCCATCCAGTCCAACCCCCTGCCAAGAAGCAGGAATATTGCATTCAAATCACCCCTGACAGATGGCCATCCAGCCTCTGTTTAAAAGCTTCCAAAGAAGGAGCCTCCACCACACTCCGGGGCAGAGAGTTCCACTGCTGAACGGCTCTCACAGTCAGGAGGTTCTTCCTCATGTTCAGATGGAATCTCCTCTCTTGTAGTTTGAAGCCATTGTTCCGCGTCCTAGTCTCCAAGGAAGCAGAAAACAAGCTTGCTCCCTCCTCCCTGTGGCTTCCTCTCACATATTTATACATGGCTATCATATCTCCTCTCAGCCTTCTCTTCTTCAGGCTAAACATGCCCAGTTCCCTAAGCCGCTCCTCATAGGGCTTGTTCTCCAGACCCTTGATCATTTTAGTCGCCCTCCTCTGGACACATTCCAGCTTGTCAATATCTCTCTTGAATTGTGGCGCCCAGAATTGGACACAATATTCCAGGTGTGGTCTAACCAAAGCAGAATAGAGGGGTAGCATTACTTCCTTAGATCTAGACACTATGCTCCTCTTGATGCAGGCCAAAATCCCATTGGCTTTTTTTGCCGCCACGTCACATTGTTGGCTCATGTTTAACTTGTTGTCCACGAGGACTCCAAGATCTTTTTCACACGTACTGCTCTCGAGCCAGGCGTCACCCATTCTGTATCTTTGCATTTCGTTTTTTCTGCCAAAGTGGAGTATCTTGCATTTGTCACTGTTGAACTTCATTTTGTTAGTTTTGGCCCATCTCTCTAATCTGTCAAGATCGTTTTGAATTCTGCTCCTGTCCTCTGGACTATTGGCTATCCCTCCCAATTTGGTGTCGTCTGCAAACTTGATGATCATGCCTTCTAGCCCTTCATCTAAGTCATTAATAAAGATGTTGAACAGGACCGGGCCCAGGACGGAACCCTGCGGCACTCCACTTGTCACTTCTTTCCAAGATGAAGAGGAAGCATTAGTGAGCACTCTCTGTGTTCGTCCACTTAACCAATTCCAGATCCACCTCACCGTAGTTTTGCCTAGCCCACATTGGACTAGTTTCCTTGCCAGAAGGTCATGGGGGACCTTGTCGAAGGCCTTACTGAAATCCAGGTACGCTACATCCACGGCATTCCCTGCGTCTACCCAGCTTGTAGTTCTATCGAAGAAAGAGATCAGATTAGTCTGACATGACTTGTTTTTGATAAATCCATGTTGACTATTAGCGATGACCGCATTTGTTTCTAAGTGTTTGCAGACCACTTCCTTAACAATCTTTTCCAGAATCTTGCCCGGTATCGACGTGAGGCTGACCGGACGGTAGTTGTTTGGGTCATCCTTTTTTCCCTTCTTGAAGATTGGGACCACATTGGCCCTCCTCCAATCTGCTGGAACTTCTCCCGTTCTCCAAGAACTCTCAAAGATGGTTGCCAATGGTTCCGAAATGACTTCCGCTAGTTCCTTCAATACTCTGGGGTGTAGTTGATCTGGCCCTGGGGACTTGAACTCATTAAGAGCGGCCAGGTATTCCTGAACGACTTCTTTCCCAATTTGGGGTTGGATGTCCTCCAAACCCTCATCCACTCCATCTTGCTGAGGTTGAAGACTCTCTTTTTGTGAGAAGACCGAGGCAAAGAAGGCATTAAGTAGTTCTGCCTTTTCCCTATCCCCTGTCAGCATTGCCCCATCTTCTCCTCGAAGAGGTCCTACCGCCTCCTTGTTTTTCCTTTTTCTACTGACATAAGAATAGAAGCCCTTTTTATTGTTTTTAATGTCCCTGGCAAGTCTGAGCTCGTTTTTTGCTTTAGCCTTGCGGACCTTTTCCCTACAGGTGTTGGCTATTTGTTTGAATTCTTCTTTGGTGATTTCTCCCTTTTTCCACTTCTTGTGCATGTCTCTTTTGTGTCTTAGCACAGTTAGAAGTTCTTTGGACATCCATTCTGGCTTCTTTGCACTTGTCCTATTTTTTCTCTTTGTTGGCACAGTTTGCAATTGCGCCTTGAGTATTTCACTCTTGAGAAATTCCCATCCATCCGTAACTCCCTTGTCTTTTAGTATCTGTGTCCACGGAATGCTGCTCAGCGTTTCCTTCATTTTTTGGAAATCAGCTCTCCTAAAGTCCAAAATGCGGGTTTGACTTGTCTTAGTTTCGGCCTTCCTTTGTACCTCAAATTGCAGGAGCACATGGTCACTTGCCCCTAAGGATCCTACCACTTCGACCGCATCGATCAGGTCCTCCGCATTTGTTAAGATGAGATCAAGAGTAGTCAATCCCCTTGTTGCTTCTTCTACCTTCTGGACCATGAAATTGTCTGCAAGGCAAGCGAGGAATTTGTTGGACCTTGTACTCTTGGCCGAGTTTGTTTTCCAGCAAATATCGGGATAGTTGAAATCGCCCATGACTACTACATCTCTTCTCTGTGCCTGTTTGGTCAACTGTTGGCAGAAGACTTCATCAAGTTCTTCCTCCTGGCTTGGGGGTCTGTAGTAGACGCCTACAACGACATCTTTTTGAGTCCCAGTTCCCTTGATTCTTATCCAGATGATTTCAAGCTGGTTTCCCAGATTGCTGTCTTGAATCTCTTCTGTAGCATAAGAGTTTTTGACATATAAGGCTACTCCGCCTCCTCTCCCCTTTGTTCGGTTTCTGTGAAAGAGGTTATACCCCTCGATATCTACATTCCAGCGATAGGAGTCATCCCACCAGGTTTCAGTGATCCCTATGATATCATATTTGTGGTGTTGTGCTAAAAGTTGGAGTTCGTCTTGTTTATTTCCCATGCTCTGTGCATTAGTGTAAAGACATGTGAGCCCCTGAGATCTTCCCCTGAGCTGTTTAATTGGGATTATTGTGCTTTGGGTACTTGGTCCTTGTTGTGTTTGTGCAGCCCTCCGTTTAGCCTTCTGGCGATTCCCAGATATTGTGGGTAAAGTAGTGTTCGCAAGTCACCTACAGACTCACAAGAATTCTGATCCTGGAGGACTATCCTACTCCGCCGACGAGGGATCGCCTAAGAAGATATTCTGGGATATAGGGCTGTGTGGAAGGGCTCTTGAGTCCACACTCAGGTGCATTGTCTGCCTTGATAGTCTGGGCTATAGGGTGTGTGGAAGTGCCCTGAGTCCACACTCAGATGATGTGGGATTCCCTGCCTTGATATTTTGGGCTATAGGGCTGTGTGGAAGGGCCCTGAGTCCACACTCAGATGATGTGGGATTCCCTACCATGCTATTCTGGGCTCTAGGGCTGTGGGGAAGGGCCCATAGTCCACACTCAGATGATGTGGGATTTCCTGCTTTGATAATTTGGGCTGTAGGGCTGTGAGGAAGGGCTCTGAGTCCATACTCAGATACATTGTCTGCCATGCTATTCTGGGCTATAGGGCTGTGTGGAAGGGCCCCGAGTCTACACTCAGATGATGTGGGATTCCCTGCCTTGATATTCTGGGCTATGGGGCTGTGTGGAAGGGCCCCGAGTCTACACTCAGATGATGTGGGATTCCCTGCCTTGATATTCTGGGCTATGGGGCTGTGTGGAAGGGCCCTGAGTCTACACTCAGATGATGTGGGATTCCCTGCCTTGATATCCTGGGCTATAGGGCTGTGTGGAAGGGCCCTGAGTCTACACTCAGATGACGTGGCATTGTCTGCCTTGATATTTTGGGCTACAGGGCTATGGGGAAGGGCCCTGAGTCCACACTCAGATGATGTGGGATTTCCTGCCTTGATATTCTGGGCTCTAGGGCTGTGTGGAAGGGCCCTGAGTCCACACTCAGGTGATGTGGGATTCCCTGCCATGCTATTCTGGGCTATAGGGTTGTGTGGAAGGGCCCTTAGTCCACATTCAGATGGTGTGGGATTGCCTTCCTTGATATTCTGGGCTATAGGGCTGTGGGGAAGGGCCTTTAGTCCACATTCAGATGATGTGGGATTGCCTGCCTTGATATTCTGGGCTATAGGGCTGTAGGGAAGGGCCCATAGTCCACACTCAGATGATGTGGGATTTCCTGCTTTGATAATTTGGGCTCTAGGGCTGTGTGGAAGGGCCCCTTCTCGGCCTGTTTTGCTTGCTTCCCCTCCCTTCCTCCCTCTGCGCGTGTAGGAAGTGAGCTCAGGCGGCAGAGAGGAAGTCCCGCCCCCTCCTTGCCCTGCGCTCTCGCCTCTCTTGCTGGCTCCGCGTTTGGAGGAGGAGGAGGAGGAGGAGGAGGAAGGCAGGAGGGAAGGCGCCTAGGGGTCTCTCTCTCGGGGCAAGGCAGGAGGTGGAGAGGGGACGCGGCGAGGAGGAGGAGGAGGGCGGCTGCCTGCCTGCCTGAGCCCGCCACCCATCAGGATGTCGGACACGGTAGGAGGACGCCTTGCCCGCCGGCCCCGGGAGGCCTGTTTCCGCGGCTCCCCTCGGGGAAAACAAAGGCGGGATCCGCACCGCCGCGACTCCAGGCCATGCCGTTCTCGGCAGTGCAGGATCCAGCCAAGATGGGGAAGGCCAACCCACCATTCCTTGCCTTGCCTGCCTTCCCTCCTCTTCCCTGCGAGGCTTGGCTTCAGAAGAGCCTTCCTCTCGGCTTCCCTTTCAAGGATCCCACCCCTTCTCCCTCTTCCTTCCTTCCTTCCTTCCTTTGCGGGGATGATCTGGACTTGGAGTGAATGGAAAAGGAGGCCGAAGTCTTCCTCCTGGGCCTTGTTTTGTTTACTTGCCAATACACCCAGACCGCAGTGCACGAGTTGGGTCTGTTTGTTTACTTGTCTCAGCGCCGGAAACGAAAGAGGATGACATAGGCCTGCGTTTAGGGGGTGTTTTTTTTTTAGTCTTAGACCCCCATCTAGACTGGATCTACACTGCCATATAATCCAAGGCCTTTCCACACAGCCACATGACACAAAACATCATGGCAGGTAATCCACAAAATCTGATTTGAACCGAGTTATCTGAGTCCACACTGCTATATAATCCAGTTCATTGTGGATTTTATACCGCGATGTGGAAGGGCCCCCAGATTATCAAAGCAGATAATAATCCACATTGTCTGCTTTGAGTTGGATTATAGGAACCCCCCTTCCACATAATCCAGATTATCTGCTTTGAACTGCATAATAGGATGCCCATTCTACACTGTACTATAATCTAGATCAGGGGTCCTCAAACTTTTTAAACAGAGGGCCAGGTCACAGTCCCTCAAACTGTTGGAAGGCCAGATTATAATTTTTAAAAAAATGAATGAATTTCTATACACACTGCACATACCTTATTTGTAGTGCAAAAAACACTTAAAAACAATACAATTAAAATGAACAATTTTAACAAATATAAACTTCTTAGTATTTCAGTGGAAAGTGTGGGCCTGCTTTTGGCTGATGAGATAGGATTGTTGCTGTTGCTGTTGTTGTTGTTGTGTGCTTTCAAGTCATTTCAGACTTAGGTTGACCCTGAGCAAGGGCCGGATAAATGACCTTGGAGGGCCGCATCCGGCCCCTGGGCTATAGTTTGAGGACCGCGACCTAGATTGTCAAAGCCGACACTTCATATTATTGAAGCAGATTTTCCACTTTGAGCTGGATTATAGAAGGCCCCTTCTACCCTGCCATATAATCCAGATTATCATATCAGATAATCCACGTTATCTGCATTGAACTGGATTATAGGAAACCCCTTCAACACTGCCATATAATCCAGATCAGGGGTCCTCAAACTAAGGACCGGTGGCCGGATATGGCTCTCCAAGATTATTTACCCGGCCCTCGATCAGGGTCAATCTAAGTCTGAAATGACTTCAAAGCAGATAATCTGGATTGTATTTGGTAGTGTAGAAGGGACTCAAGTCTCATATCCATACTATAGTTTCTGAACACAATGGTTCTGTTTCTGTATCTAGATTTAGTATGAATTCTGTAAAAGCAATTCTTCCAAATGCTACAAATCTTTTGTCTTCCATCATTACTATTAATTACAATTTTTCTTTTGTCCACCTTTATTGTCCTCTAATTCAACCTTGCAACTTTTAATTTACTTCTCATTGCAAGTGGCAGATTTGAAGTACGGGTAACGTACTATATTTACATCGCACTAGTGAGTTGATCCTTAGTTTTTATTATTGTATTTTGATTCTGAAGTTAACAGCTCTTATAATTCTCAGAGCAACTTTTGTAGCTGATAGTCAAGATACTTCAGAAGATGCAAAAGACCATCAAAGCAGTAGGGAAACAAAACAACAAACAAAACAACTGGAAGCAAAGCTTCTGAATATATGCTGCATTAACTGCAGTGACAACATCTCAACTCCAATATGCAGGTTTGCAAGTTCTTATTTGTGTTTAATTTTTTCATGATTAAATACATATGCATTATGCCTGCCAGGATTTTCCATAGCAGGGTATCGTGTAAAAGGTTTCTACCTGGTTTCTTAATACCAGATGGAAACTTAAGTACATATTTATTTGGCATATTTTCAGCTTTTCAGAGAAGTTTATACCATTTTACCATTGGCTTCTATGAGCAACCCAAGGCACCCGGCTTTCTTTTAAAAAAGAACCAGAAGTTGGGTAATGCTTACTGTTGGTACCAGATGCTTGCCCTTATGTTTCTAGTTGTTAACTTTTCTGATTGGAGGATTACTGTATTTCTTTGATTCTGAGGTGCCATTGATTGTAAGACATACACTAATTTCAGTACTACCAAAATAATAATAATAATAATAATAATAATATTACATTACATTTTTTGATGTCAGGACTTGAGAAACTGCAAGTTGCTTCTGGTGGCCCTCTGCAAGGATGTTGCCCAGGGGATGCCCTGGTGTTTTACCATCCTGTGGGAAGCTTCTCTCATGTCCCTGCATGAGAAGGTGCAGCTGATGGGAGCTCACCCCGCTCCCCGGGTTTGAACCGATGATCTTTCGATTAGTAGTCTTGCTAACACAAGGATTTAACCCAGGGCTCCTCAAACTTTTTAAACAGAGGGCCAGGTCACAGTCCCTCAAACTGTTTTTATGAGTGACCATCACTCATAAAAACACTGAAAAACACAGTGGAAAAGACATTAAAAGCAAAAAAATAAATAAAATAAAAATACATATCACAACACATGCACATAACCACCTAAGTACACATATACACAAATATATACACATACACAAAAAAACACATGCACAGACTGGGCTACAGCAACGTGTGGCAGGGGACAGCTAGTCTATATAAATAAAAATGTAATGTTCGTTTGTGGGATTAACAGAACTCAAAAACCACTGGGCGAATTGGCACCAAATTTGGACAGCATACACCTAACAACCCAATGTATGTCCTTCACTCAAAATGTTTTGATTTTGTCATTTAGAAGTTGTAGTTGCTGGGATTAATAGTTCACCTACAATCAAAAAGCATTCTGAACCCCACCAACGATGGAATTGAACCAAATTTGGCACACAGCTCTCCCATGACCAACAGAAAATACTGGAAGGGTTTGATGGGCAGTGAGTGTCCTTTGGTTTCGGAGTTGTAGTTCACCTACATCCAGAGAGCACTGTGGACTCAAACAATGATAGATATGGACCAAACATGGCACTAATACTCAATATGCCCAAATACGAACACTGGTGGAATTTGGGGAAAATAGACCTTGACATTTGGGAGTTGTACTTACTGGGATTTATAGTTCACCTACAACCAAAGAGCATTCGGAACTCCACCAACGATGGAATTGGGCCAAAACTCCCACACAGAACAGCCATATGGGCCACAGCAGCGCGTGCCAGAGGATGGCTAGTGCTCAATAAGCCTCACAGATACTAAAAGCGAATGGGTGCATTTCTTGCAACTGGTCTCTGTTGCTGAGGCCTCTTCCAGACAGTCCCTATATCTCAGGATCTGATTCCAGTTTTTTTGTTTATCCCAGATTATCTGGCTATGGGGACTCACATATTCCAGTTTAAAGCAGAAAACCAGGGATCGGATGCTGGAATAAAGGGCCTGCTTGGAAGGGCCCTGAGATATATTATTTATATTAGCTATAGGTTTCCTTTAGGGGCTAGATGCTGAGACCCTGTGAAATCGATGGGAACACAGAAGCCTCAGCATTCTCCCTTGCTTGAGAAGTTCCATAGACAGTTGAGCAAGGGTTCTCTCTGCAACAGATGCCCTGATGGAGAAAAGTTTACAATATTAGTATATATATATCTTGAAGCATGGTTTCATTAACATCTGGATACTTTGAAATGGGATAGGACTCCAAGCAAGGAATCTCATCCCAACGTGCTTATTTGGTTTGAGATTTATTTTGTTCTGAAATGGGATCTGTGAGGATACGCATATCATATTGTGTTGCTTTGATCACTAAAGTGGTATGTTACCTATATTTATGAGATTTCAGCCCCATGCTGTGCGGAAAAATAAGTGACATCAAATTTTGGGTCCTGAAAGTTATCAGTAGACAACTGTTCAAATCAAGGCACTATTATGACAGGTTGATGAGCCTTTCTAGGCAACGTGCTTTTCTTTAATACAGTTAATACACTGTTATAACTTGTATTTTTGTGTATTTGTTTATATGCTGGTACACACAGTCCCCGAGTTACAAACATCTGACTCATAGTTAAAAACGGGAGTGAGACAACATGAAGTGAGAAAAATCTACTCCTCAGAAAGGAAATTTACTCCTGAAAGAGTTACCATGGAGAAAAGGAGTCTCTGCTGAAGCTATCACCAATCCTTGTTTCCACAACAAGCCAAATTTTTGAAAATCCAAGTATCACAGGGACAGAAAGTGAGGTGGATTCTTCTGAACAACGACAGCTAAACAAACACCACAAGGGTGTTAACCTGTCCCTGTGCTATCCAAAACTAAATATATACCATATATATTGTCTGGAGTTATACTTTAAAAATGTACCTGTTCTGACTTACATACAAATTCAACTTAAGAACAAACCTACAGAGCCTGTCTTGTTCGTAACTTGGGGACTGCCTGTACACACACTCCTCCTCATGAGAGACTTGTTTGGCTTGAGAAGATCTATATTATTTTTTCATGAAGTTTGTTATTTTTCTCAGATTGTTATAATGGGCTACTTGTTCTGTCCAGGATAGGAATTTGGAAGATGCTCACTTAGCTTGTTAAAGATTATTTTAAATTTGCCCAGTGTCTGAATAGCAGTTGGTCACACCCTCTCCTCTCTCACTAGAAATGAATAATGGTAATGCAATGTATTCTCAGATTCAGGTTCTTGCAATATTGTGTGTTTCACTTTCAGTTTTAACAATTAGTACTGAGTATAAAAAAAACTGGGTTCTGTGGCTTCTACTTTCAGTATCAGATTTTTAAAAATCCATTGGTAAAAGAAAAGTTTCAACTATAGTAAAAGAATTTGTGTAATGCAAATAAGAAAGGAAGGGAAGGGAAAAAGTAGTAAAGGGAGTAGTGTCTTAGGTCCAGAGGCGGCTCAACCCATTACGCAAAGTAAGCATTTGCAGTATAGTTGATTTTTCCCAGGGGCGCTCTTGAGGCGCTCTTAGGGGAAAATAGAACTTGACATATGCAAGTTGTAGTTACTGGGATGTATAGTTCACCTACAATCAAAGAGCATTCTGAACTCCACCAATGATGGAATTGAACCAAATATGGCACACAGAACTCCCACGACAAACAGAAAATATATATCAGTGATTGGTTTTGGGGGGGGGGGGCAAATACTGTTTGCTTACTATTGAAAATTACTTAGGGCCACCTCTGCTTAGGTCCCTTCCACACAGCCATATAACCTGTGTGGAAGGCAGAAAATCCTACAATATCTGCTTTGAACTGTGTTATCTCAGTCCATACTGCCATATATTCCAGTTCAAAGCAGATAATGTGGGATTTTATGTAGCTTTGTGGACGGGTCCCTATTCTCCTTTCATGAGCAAATCTATTACTCCTACTCCTACTATTCTTTGGAGCAATTCCACAGAGCCCTATATCTCAGAATATCAAGGCAGAAAATCCCACAATATCTGTTTTGAACTAGGTTATCTGAGTTCACCCTCAGATAATGTGGGATTTTCTTTCTTGATATTCTGGGATATAGGGTTGTGTGGAAGGACCCTTTATATTAGAGGTCCTCAAACTTTTTAAACAGAGGGCCAGGTTACAGTTCCTCAAACCGTTGAAGGACCGGATTATAATTTGAAAAAAACATGAATGAATTCCTATGTACACTGCACATATCTTATTTGTAGTGCAAAAACACTTAAAAACAATACAATAATGAAAATGAAAAACAATTTTAACAAGTATAAACTTATTAGTATTTCAATGGGAAGTGTGGGCCTACTTTTGGCTGATGAGATAGGGTTGTTGTTGTTGTTGTTGTTGTTGTTGTTGTGTGCTTTCAAGTCATTTCAGACATAGGTTGACCCTGAGCGAGGGCCGGGTAAATGACCTTGGAGGGCCGTATCCGGCTCCCGGGCCTTAGTTTGAGAAGCCCTGCTTTATATGTTCCTGCTGAGTTTCAAAATCTATAGTTAATATTTTCTATTTGTACAAACATTAAAACATTAAAACCTAGTACTCTTATGCTGAAATTGCTGCATTCTTCCTCTCTAACTAAACATAATACAGCTTCAATATCCAAAACACTTGCAACTAGAAACATTTTGGATTTCAGATCAGATTTTGAAATATTTGTATTTGCATATATGCATATAAGAAGTTATTTTGCAGATGGGATCCAGGTCTAAACACAAAATTCATTTATGTTTCGTACAAGCATTTATGCATAGCAAGAAGGCCTTTTATACAGTGTATTTTAAATAATTTTGTACATGAAATAATGCTCTACAAAGCTACCCATGTGGATAGTTTTGAATTACGGATAATTGATGCTCAATCAATGTAGTTTTGGGCCCTTCCACATAGCTCTTTATCCCTGGATATCAAGGCAGAAAATCCCACATTATGTGGACTCAGATAACCCAGTTCAGATATAGTGGGGTTTTCTGCATTAATATTCTGGGATATAGGGTCCTTTAACATCTTTTTGTGTTTAACCTCATTAGCTGCAATTAATATTTTATTTTTCGACTCCTGCAGGCAATAGTATGCAATTCTCTTATATTAGAATTGCCATTTCCCCAAAAGGATGACCTGTGTGCTGATTTTTATCATCTCAACATTTTAAGTTCTTAAAACTCTAGTTCGTTTTTCTAACTAAGCATGCTATCTCACTAACTTAACACAATTAAAGTTCTCTCTTTAGGTTTAACCTCATGATAAATCCTCCCCTTGTTAAAATGTCTTTTTGGCAAATTGTGCCTCAAACCTCAAGACCTCTCAAATCTTGCGTATTACTCCGTAACCATATAAAACCCAACCGGCACTCTGCCAATTATAGCTACTTAAATCTCACATAAAATCCTTCTGAATTTCAACTTGCGCACAAGAGAGGCATAATTATCTTGAAGTACTTGTATTACTTTGTCGATCTTAAACACTGGATCTGTTTCTTCTCCCCACGATCCAGTTGCTACCCTTTTACAGTTCTTCCACTTTTCAATCTGTTCTCCACTTTTCCATGATAGAAAGCATTTCTTTCCAAATTTTTCAGTGGCTCCTCACTTTTCCATGTGACACTGCTTTGTTCTGTCCTAAAACATTTTATCAAATCCCTTTGCAACTTCTCCCTTTTTATGTTATTCTTTCACTCTCCAAGCTGATCTCCATGCTTCTCCAGCCCCTCTTTCTTCTATCTGATGCCCCCTTTCTCCCAACAATTTTTTTGAAATGCTTCTCCCAGCTGTTAAACTCAACATCCTCAATGCCAGAAACTGCAGCTTTAAGTTGATCATTAATCATTTCCACATCTTCATGATGCTTGTCTTTACCACCTACATTAGTCTTTTCAGGGGGAAAAATATTTGTTTCTCTGGTTGGCTATTCCTGAGCTAGCTCTTCATGATGTTAAGACCTCATAAAGATCCCACAACGTTAATTGTCCTTGATTTTCTGGGGATTCTTTCAAAGGCCCCTTCTTTACTGCCATATAATCCAGATTATCAAAGAAGGTAATCCACATATTCTGCTTTGAACTGGATTATATGAGTCTACACTGCCATTTAGGATTTCAAAGCAGGTAATCGTTGGCCAGATTGTTAACTGGAGCAAGTTACAGGGAGCGGTCAACCCTCCTGTTTAAACAGCTCCACTGGCTGCCGATAAGTTTCAGGTCCCAATACAAGGTGCAGGTTATCACCTATAAAGCTCTTAATGGTTCAGGACCTGCCTATCTGCATGACCGCCTCCTTCCTCCCTTACGAGCCCATGCGGTCCTTAAGATCTTCCGGGGATGCTCTTCTCTCGCTCCCGCCTCCATTTCAGGCAGGGTTGGTGGGAATGAGAGAAAGGGCATTCTCGGTGGTGACCCCCCATCTCTGGAACTCCCTCCCCAGCGAGATTAGGCTGGCCCCCTCCCTATCCACTTTCTGTAAAGAATTAAAGACGTGGATGTTTTGTCATGCTTTCAATTGACGAGTCCTATGACAAACGGCCTGTATCATGATCTGAATCGTCATTTAATTTGATGTCCTATATTATATTAACTGAATTGGTTCTGATGCTGTTAATTTGCTCTGTTTTCATGATATTTCCTATGCCATTATACATTGTTATCCACCTTACTAAACCACCTTATCCTTTAACTGCCATGTCCCCAGGTTGAGAGAAGGAGACATGCGGCTGCCGTGAGATCTCCAGAGAGCTTGTGGCAACTGCATGTCTGTCCCCTGGCTCTCCTCTCAGTCTGGGGACATGTTGGCTCTCCACGTCCCCAGGCTGAGAGGAGAAGGAAGCATGTGTCTCTGCTTCAGCTCGCCTCCCAGCCTGGGTATGTGGCGAGCCGCCACATTCACATGCTGAGAGGAGGGCCGAGGCAGGCGAGGGCTAGCGGAAAGAGCCAAGGGGGCTGTTTCTGGCCCATGGGCTTGGGTTTGCCTATGCCTAATATATATTTTTTATTTATTTATGTATTTCATACATTTCTATCCTGCCTTTCTCTCCCCACAAGGGGACTCAGAGTGGCTTCACATAGGCATCAACGATGCTTACAACATATACATCAAAGAATACAATAAAACAGTAAAATCATCTTAAAACATCAAACACATCAGCCAATACATTCATTTACCAGATAATATTAAAATGCCAGTAAAACAAAAATCAAACCGGGAAATCCAGTGTCGCAACCCAAAATTCCTTTCCTATTGTCACTATCATCTAGTCATATGCCTGGCTACAGAGCCAGGTCTTTAGTTGTCTTCTAAAGGACAGGAGGGAGGTGGCCAACCTGATGTCCTTAGGGAGGGAGTTCCACAGACAGGGGGGGGGGGCACTGCCGAGAAGGCCCTGTCTCTCGTCCCTACCAACTGCGTTTGCGAGAGTGGTGGGATCGAGAGCAGGGCCTCTACTGACGATCTTAAGCTTTGTGATGGTTCATAGCAGGAGATATGTTCCAACAAATAATCTGGGCCAGAACCATTCAGGGCTTTAAAGGTTAAAACCAGCACTTTGAATTGTGCCCGGAAGCCAATCTAGCAGTCTTGTCGCAGAGTATCGACAGCACTTGACCAAAATGCTGATGGGACTTTCCAATTTTTTCCTTTGTCAGTCTTTCCTGGTGTTGTGTCCAATGAATTATACATGTAGAAAAAAGCTGAAGGAGCTTTTTGCAAATTCACTCTAAATATGTTAAAATGGGGTGGAGAACTTTTAAAAAATATTTTTAAAATCTCAACTCATTTCATTAATCCTTGCTTCTTCTTTTTTCCACCAGGAGGCAAAGCCTTCAACGGAGGACTTGGGTGACAAGAAAGAGGGAGAATACATTAAACTCAAAGTAATTGGGCAGGTGAGGATTTTCGCACTGTCTTTAACGTGGATATTTCAACTTAAGCCTGAATAAAGTATATACTAGAACAAATAATTGAGGTTTTAATTGCAACTGTTATTTTGTAATTGTATGTTGTCGGTATCAAATTGCAACTGTTGTGACGCTGCCCTGAGTCCCCCTCTGGGGTGAGAACGGTGGGGTACAAATGTGGGAAATAAACAAATAAAGAATATGTTACAACCAATCATGCATGTGACATTATCTTCGTCTTTGACAGATTGATATCTCCTGTTATTAGGTGAAAACAAACCCTTGAGTCAGGGATCCTCAAACTACGGCCCGCAGGCCATTTCCGGCCCGCCAAGGGCACTTATCCGGCCTGCGGAGGAGGAGCGCTCGCTCCCCCCCACAGTGCCCCTCTCTTGGCTGGCTCACACTATCCATCAGGCCCGATGGGCAGCGTGAGCCAGCCAAGGGAGGCTGCTCCGCGTGGCCTACTCACGCATAAAGCATCTTGCGAGGTGCTTTACGCGAAAGTAGGCCATGCGGTGCTGCTCCTCCCTTGGCAGGCTCACGCTATCCGTAAGGCCCGATGGGCAGCGGGAGCCAGCCAAGGGCAGCTGCTCCGCGTGGCCTACTCACACGTAAAGCACCTTGCGAGGTGCTTTACGCGAAAGTAGGCTACGTGGTGCTGCTCCTCCCTTGGCAGGCTCATGCTATCCGTCAGGCCCGATGGGCAGCGTGAGCCAGCCAAGGGAGGCTGCCCCGGCGCTCCATGCAGTCATGCTGGCCACATGACCTTGGAGGTGTCTACGGACAACGCCGGCTCTTCGACTTAGAAATGCAGATGAGCACCACTCCCCAGAGTCAGACACGACTGGACTTCATGTCAGAGGAAAACCTTTAACTAGGAAAATTGTGGAAGATCCAGGGTGAGAGAAAGAACTGTTGTCTGTTGGAGGTAGGTATGAATGTTTCAATTGGCCACCTTGATTACCATTTCATAGCCTGACAGTTTTTAGGGATAAGGTGTTGAGAGGTGATTAGCTGGCCCTGATTGTTTCTTGTCTGGAGTTCCCCTGTGTTTGAGTATTGTTCTTTATTTACAGTTATAGTTTTAGAGGTTTTTTTTAATACTGGTAGCCAGATTTTGTTCAGACTAGAAACAGGAAGATTTCCCATTCTCTGCTCCTGGAATTACTGCCTAAAGAGGGCTAGAAAGAACCCCCTCTAATGGCCCTTCCACACAGCAAAATAAGTTATGTGCAATGTGCATAGGTCATTGAGTTCACTGAGGGACAGTGAACTGGCCCCCACTTTAAAAAGTTTGAGGATCCCTGCCTTAAGTCTTAGGAATACAATACTAATATACCTTCAGTTCTTCATGCATAATATCACCATTGCCCTTTTAGATGATTTCACTACTTACTTCTTGATTACTGGCCAGTTATTTTCCAGTGATGGTGTTAGCTATGGCTGAATGGAGTTGGAGGCTAAATTATCTTGTAGTCTTGCTAAAACTTCTTTGCCTGTATTTTATATTTTATTTAGTTCTGTAATGTGTTTATAAATCACTTTTCTGAACACATGTTCCCAGTGAGATGTCCTCAAACTCCATTTGTTGTTGTTCATTCGTTCAATCGTTTCTGACTCTTCGTGACCTCATGGACCAGCCCATGCCAGAACTCCCTGTTGGCCGTCACCACCCCCAGCTCCTTCATGGTCAATCCAGTGACTTCAAGGATCCCATCCATCCATCTTGCCCTTGGTCGGCCCTTCTTCCTTTTTCCTTCCACTTTCCCCAAGCTCCATACTATGAGCATAACATGTTAAATTGAGAGTACCTTAACATGTCAATTCATACTGTTTATGTGTGAGATAAATGTGCAGAGGTTCTGTTCTTTCAGGCCTTTCTTGTAATCATGGTGTTTCATGGTGCATCTACATTGTAGAATTAATGCAGTTTGACACCACTTTTAACTGCCATGGCTCAATGCTGTGGGATCTAGTTTTACAAGGTCTTTAGCTTTCTCCATGCCAGTTAAAGCAGGGTCAAACTGCATTAATTCTACAGTGTAGATGCATGGATTTCCACTTCAGATATCACTAGTGTGAGTGGTGTAGTAGTAATTTTATTAATACTTATAAGAAATACCAGCTTATATAACAATTTTATAGATGTTCATAATAAACAAAATAATTTGTGGATATATCCATATAATTAGTTTACATTCTAAAAGAAACATTAAGGAGTATATCAGAAGGTAGGGACAAAGAGCCAGAGAAGCAGTGAATTTGAATAAATCCTCCTGTATGTGCTTCAATGATGGTTTAGGCCTACGCTAGTTTAAAAGTTATGGGATTAGCTGGAGATAGATTGAAAGAAGGATATAAAGTTCAGAAGGGAATGTTTAAATGTCTCACTATGTTAGCAAGGCCTAAGTATTTTTAGAGTAGTACATACATCATTGCACAGGAATTTCATATGCCAAAACGGCTTTCCCATGTTCCAGTTGGTAGAATAGCAATGGATGTGTGTGTGTATTTAAAGCAGTCATTAGATGACTTTCCATCGCTGATAAAACTTTCCATTCATCTGAAAGAGAAAAGTTTCATAATTGTTGATCAGTGGATTGGTTCTGCAAATTGAAGGGCCGAAATATAAAAGACATTCCTGCTGAAGATTACTAGTAGAACCGTGGTTATATATAGTGTGGTTATGTATATAGTATATGAACAAGATAACTGATCATTGAGAGTATGGAATGATTTTTCAAAGGGATATTTAAAAGGCTAGTTTGCTGGGGCGTTGCTCAGGGCAATGTGCTTTCAGTGAGGATTTTAAAGGAATATGGAAAGAGTTAGTGAGATGCGTTAAGACTTAATTCCTCTTACTTATTTCACACATGAAAATTCATCAGCTGGAATGAATGAGAATTGTAAGTTGCTCTGGAACTGCATTGCGTAAATGAAATTGACAGCCCACTTGTGAATCACATTAAATAAGTATTCTTTAACTGTATGTTGCATTTCTGTGTAATACCTTCTTACTATGTAACAAAATTTGAAAAAAAATCTGTTCCTGGTTTAAACGTGTTATTTCCTGTTTAATTGTGTGGCACTTAAGTTGAAAGTAGTTGTTCTACTCCAGAAACTTATTTTGTGGCTGTCACAAACTAGGTTGAATTGGTTGAGACTCTGTGAGATAGTAATTTAAAAACTATAGCAAAATGTGCTGCAGAATGTTCTGCAAAAACCAATTTTTTGTAGTTTAATGAACTTTTCTCATGTTTTTATGCTAAAAACAATTAGGAAATGACATTTATAACCCAGGAACAAAAATTGTGTTACATGGTTTAATAATATGTAATATTAATTTTTTTGGTCCAAAGAGTTATGCTTGCAGTCTTGAAAGCCAGTGAACAAATGATGATAAAGACAGAAGTACAATGTTTAAGACACAATTACCGTATATTCCGGCATATAAGACGACTGGGCATATAAGACGACTCCCAACTTTTCCAGTTAAAATATAGAGTTTGTGATATACTCGCCGTATAAGACTACCCCTCTTCCAATGCACACCAAATAAAAAATTTAAAAGCATCAGATTTGATTTCAATATGGTAATTTTCCTATTACTGTACCTCCTTCTCTGCCGCTCAGATCTCGCACATGCGCACTGCAGTCTTCAGGAGCGAGATCTGAGAGGCAGAGGAGGAGGTATGGTAATAGGATACGAGGGCAGGCCAGACAGGTAAAAGAGTTGTGTTTTTCTGGGCCCAGAGCCACTCTTTCTCTTTTTTCCATACCCCGGGCACCCCGGACGCCTACAGCTTGCTCCACCCTTCACTTACACCTTCCTGATGGGGCACCCCTTCACCTCACCATTGGGACCGCATTAAGTCCATGAATCCTGATGAATTTTCTTTTCTTGTACCGTACTTGTACAGCGTCGCCCTTAATGCTTTCATACAGTCACTGCATACGGCAGGGATGTGGCCACTGCCATTTTTTAGCTCCCTCCACAATATGTAGCAACCACAGATTCTCCAATCTGGATTGGAAGTTTCAACACCCGCTCTAAGATGACTCCCAGCGTATAAGACTACTCCCACATATAAGACGACTCCCATGCATAAGGCCACACCAGCGTATAAAACTACTCCCGCATATAAGACGACTCCCGCGTATAAGATGACCCCTGACTTTTGAGAAGATTTTCTTGGGCTAAAGAATAGTCTTATACGCCAGAATATACGGTAACTAGAGCAAAGATAATATCTTTTTCAAAAGAAACAACTTGAATTGAATTTCAAATGTAGACATGTAGAATGGTCTAACAAATGTAGGATCAGCCTATAAGTAAATATGTTGCATTTTAAAATAGCTATTGGAAAGATCCTTTTTAATACTATGTAGGGACTAATCCTTTTTGTGTTCTGTTTATAGGACAGCAGTGAGATCCACTTCAAAGTGAAAATGACAACGCATCTAAAAAAACTTAAAGAATCATACTGTCAGAGACAGGTTTGTGTAATTGTGGGATGGGTTTTTTTTCAACCTTTCTTTTTTGCCTGTTTCTTGAATGTAAAAGTGGCTGAAGCAGGATAGGTAAAACTTAACTAACTAACTAACAACAAACCCCAAATTCTTGAAGACAGTATCAGCTTTGGTTGAGATGAAACCAAATAGTAAGGATGAGAAGACATTGGGGAGTTGGAGTAAAAAAAAGAAGAAGAATTGAGTCAAAAAAAGAATTGAGGCAAATAGCACTTATGAGAAAGCTGACGTCCAAGATGACAGAAATTACCAGTTGCAATTAAGATACTCTTCAATATGTTTTTCTTTTATTAATTTCATCAATGACAGCTCTGTTCTCCCCTTGTAATGTTGAATGGTTCAGATGCTTATAAAATTGCACTGTTTTTGTTCATACCATGCAAATCTCTACCTTGGAATGTTGTGCGCAGTTACAAAAGTTACAAAATTGCACTATTTTCCTATGCTGAAAACAGCATCAACAAAAAGTCCCTGTAGTTCACAGGAACTCTTCAAGGACTGTTTTTCTTCCTGTCATTTCATTTTTCCGAGTGACTGGAAACACCAAATTTTGACTACATTTGGGAAATGATTGAATGCCCATTTCATTCCTACTCAGTACTTGTGTTAATCTTGCTGATTTAATAGGTTTACTGTAGTCGGAGCAGAGGAGGAATTGTAGTTGTCCTATAGAAGAATTCCTTGACTGAATTTTGTCAACTGATTTCCACAAATTTTATTTATTTATTTATTTAAAACATTTATATTCCGCCCTTCTCACCTCAAAGGGGACTCAGGGCAGAGCACAGCACATACACGGCAAACATTCAATGCCGGGATACAAATTCACATACAATACATAATCATTAAAAAACATTTATCAAAATATTAAAATACACCATTTAAAATCTTCCTAGTCATCCGTGTAAAATCTGATTGGCCTGGTCATCTTTCCTATTGCCGCTTTATTGCCCTGTGCCGAAAGCTTGGTCCCACAGCCAAGTTTTTACCATCCTTCTAAAGGTCAGGAAGGAGGGGGCCGACCTGATCTCACCAGGAAGGGAGTTCCATAGCCGGGGAGCAATCGCCGAGAAGGCCCTGT
Source organism: Anolis sagrei (assembly GCF_037176765.1). Classification (NCBI taxonomy): domain Eukaryota; kingdom Metazoa; phylum Chordata; class Lepidosauria; order Squamata; family Anolidae; genus Anolis; species Anolis sagrei. Next base: position 165,238,357 of record NC_090021.1, on the reverse strand, counting down.
CTCTTGTCCCCACCAATCATGCCTGTGTCAATGGCGGGACGGAAAGCAGGGCCTCCCTGGAGGATCTCTTATGCAACCATTGTGTGCTGTATTACTACATACCATGGATTTACATGAATTTAATGCACATCATTTTTGGCTTAATTGTTTAGCTACAATTAAGGTTTGCATTAGATTCCATGGCGCATTAAAGTTGCACATCAAAAGGTGCCTTTGCCCATCCATCAGGCTTAGACTAGCGAGCTCACTAGCTTCAGCCTGAGGGTGGAGCAGGGGCTTCCCTCCCCAATCCCTTTCTTCTTCATCTCCTTTTCATGCTCCTTTTTTTCTTTTCGTCTCTCATTCTTTTATTTCTTCCTCTTTTCTTTTTTTCTTTTCCTTCCTTCCCTCTTTCTTCCCATCTTTTCCTTCCTCCTTCCCATCCTTCCTTTTTTCTTACATTCTTTCTATCCTCCATCCATCTTCTCCTTTCTTCTTTCTCATTTTCTTTTTTTCTTTTCCTTCCATCTTCCCTCTTTCCAATTCCCCCCAGTCTTCCTCTCCTCCTTATCTTTCCATCATTTGATTATCTGGTGTTACTTTCCATTGCAGGAAGATTTGGTGATCTAACACTTTTTATTTTTAAAAAAGGAATTCTAAGTGCACAAACTGAACAAATTATAAAGAGCGCACTTTTTGTCGCTGAGCATTACATTCGCCAGCATTTTTTTTGTTTCAGGGTTTTGAAAATTGGGGTGCGCTTTAAATTCAATGGCACACTACATTTGAGTAAATACAGGTAGTAAATTCTGATGTGATCCTTAAGCAGGTGTTGGGATTGACATGTCGATTCCCATCAGTCAGAAAGCAGTTTGTGACATTTTCCACTCCTTCTTGTGAGTGATCTCTCATGCAGCAGCAGAAAAGGGACCTGGTTACAAATGCCCCTTGTGATGCTGATCACTTGCTTGAGGAGAGTAAGAGCATCAGGAAACTGTTTCCCATTGACAAGGAAATGGATCCCAGTTATTCTCAGAGGCTGCTTATCAGTATGTGTGATTTAGAGGACTTTCACAGTTTCTATGCAGGCTCTAAACTAGGCTGTGTCAAATCATGAATATGTAACAGTTGCAAACCAGTAGCAGTAAGTTATGTACAAAGTTCCCTCACTTATTGCGGGGGTTACATTCTAGGACCACCTGCAATAAGTGAAAATCCATGAGGTAGGGATGCCATATTAATTTTAATATTTATACGTTATTTTATATATTATTTTCTTACCCGCACTTCCTTACCCGTCTTCCGGCCCATCCCAAGGATGCCCGCCAGCCTCCCTGGCCTCTGCAGACCCCTGCAGAGCCTTCAGAGCCACACAGGTAGTAGCAAGCCAGGGAGGCAGGCCTTCCCCACCACACCTCAGGCCGCCACACTTCTGGGGTCTGTGGATGCCAGGGAGGCAGGCCTTCCCTGCTGCGCCTCAGCCCTGGCCTCCATTGGATGCAACTATTTTATATTTTTATTAATATTTTCAAAAACCCACAAAACAGCGAGTCTACTAAAAGCGAACCACGAAATAGCGAGGGAACACTGTATATGCATTTGTACAACAGGATTCCAGCTATTCTTTGTAGTTTAGTGGTTTAACTATACTAGGATGATTTTATGCTTGTCTGAATGTTTAATTTGTATGTATGTCTTATGTTCAATGGGTTTAATTGATTTTAAGTTCATAGTTATATGTAGTAATTAGTATTATGATTTTTTTGTGTACTGTATATTGGCACTAATTTTTTCCCGTTAATATGTTGTAAACCATCTTGAGTCCCCCCAGGGGTAAGAAAGGTGGTAAATAAATACAATAAATAATAAACATACTGCTTATGTGAGGAAGAAATTATACTTCCATGTTTTGGATCATAAATTGTACGAGGTAGACATTACAGTTCTAGGCTTTTGAAACAAACATTAACTTATATGTGCTTTCATTTTCCCCCTAAACCAATATAATATATAGTAATAGTTAACAATTTTTCAGTGTGACCTATTGAAATGAATTGTGATTTCTCTCCCTTTAGGGAGTCCCAATGAATTCACTCAGGTTCCTCTTTGAGGGTCAGAGAATTACTGATAATCATACTCCAAAAGAGGTAGGTGTTTCATAGTGAGCAAATACATTTCCCAATCATTTGACTGCATGATATAGGAACTTTTACATCAGCTGCATTGTAAAATTAAGACAGTTGTAGTTTTTACTAGCTTGGGTACCCAGCGTTGCCCGGGTTATTTGAAAAAGTCATTTTTTAAATTTAGCAAAATGCATAAGGTTGTGGGTGAACCTTTGCTCTAGATCAGTGGTTCTCAACCTGTGGGTCCCGAGGTGTTTTGGCCTACAGCTCCCAGACATCCCAGCCAGTTTACCAGCTGTTAGGATTTCTGGTAGTTGAAGTCCAAAACTTCTGGGGACCCATAGATTGAGAATCACTGCTCTAGATGCATCATTGGTGAGGTTCCGCGTGCTCTCTGACTGCAGAGTAAACTACAATTCCCACTATGGTGAGTCAGTCCCCTCAAACCCCTATAAATCCCTCCAAAGACCTCAAGTTTTTTTTGTCATGGAGGTTCGGTGTGCCACATTAGTTCTGGATCCGTCGTTGGTGGAGTTCAGATTAAAATACTACACTTATTCTCCTATAAATCACGGTGAATTCTCCCCAAACCTCTCCAATATGTTCAGTTGCTGATCAATTCCTCTGTTTGCTGTTCCATAGAAAAGAATAGGAAAGGGTTAATGGAGAGGCAGTGGGCGGGGTCATGCAAATTCCACACCAATGGAGAAGGTCGGAAACACTGGGATGCCTGTGGTGGAGAAAACATAAAATCTAGGATGAAATTGTCCCCACATGAAAGCCTTCACTTGTGTGGTGGACAGGATTGTGTTTGTGGAAGACACTGGTAGGGCTTTTGTACATGTCCATGGCAGTCACTCTAACTTGCAATATCATTGTGTTTTATGTCTCCTGAATCGTGGGAGCTAAAGCTGTTTGTGGAAACAGGAGCTTGTCTCTGTAACACACACATACATACATATTTTCATTTTTATTATGTGTATAAATGTAGAAAAACTTGTGCAGGTCCTGTCAGCATTGGAACTAGTCTGTTCTGCTTTTATTGTCTTTTGAGCATAATTCAAGCCATGGGTATAGAGAGCCCACTGTGTTTACAGTTAGCCACAGGTTTGTAATTTTAATATTTAAACTAAGGAAAAACTATTTTAAAAAAGAAATTTCTAAAAGGAAATTGGGTCAAGATGGTTAAAAATCCCTATAAATTAAGTGATTCAATTCAATCTATTATTTGCCAGCTACTTGCTCCTTTTTTTTGGGTCGTGTCAGGAGCGACCTGAGAAACTGCAAGTCGCTTCTGGTGTGAGATAATTGGCCGTCTGCAAGGACGTTGCCTAGGGGACGCCTGGATGATTTGATGTTTTTATCATCCTTGTGGGAGGCTTCCCTCATGTCCCCGCATGAGGAGCTGGAGCTGATAGAGGGAGCTCATCCACCTCTCCCCGGATTCGAACCTGCGACCTGTCGGTCTTCAGTCCTGCCAGCACATGGGTTCAACCCATTGAGCCACTGGGGGCTACTTGCTAAGGCAGTGTTTTCCATCCTGGGGGTTGGGACCCCTGTGGGGGTCGCAAGGGGGTGTCAGAGGGGTCACCAGAGACCACCAGAAAACACACTATTTTCTGTTGGTCATGGGGGTTCTGTATGGGAGGTTTGGCCCAATTCTATCATTTGTGGGATTAAGAATGTTCTTTGATTGTAGAACTATAAATCCCAACAACTACAACTCCCAAATGACAAGTTCTATTTTTCCTAAACTCCACCAGTGTTCACATTAGGGCATATTGAGTATTTGTGCCAAGTTTGGTCCAGATCCAACATTGTTTTGAGTCCGCAGTATTTTCTGAATGTAGGTGAACTACAAATCCCAAAGTCAAGGTCAAAGTCCACCAAAACCTTCTAGTATTTTCTGTTGGTCATGGAAGTTCTGTGTGCCAGGAATGGTTCAATTCAATCCTTCACCAATGCTCTTTTTTCCCCATGTCAGGAGCGACTTGAGAAACTGCAAGTCGCTTCTGGTGTGAGAGAATTGGCTGTCTGCAAGGACATTGCCCAGGGGACGCCCGGATGAATTGATGTTTTTATCATCCTTGTGGGAGGCTTCTCTCATGTCCCCGCATGAGGAGCTGGAGCTGATAGAGGGAGCTCATCCGCCTCTCCCCAGATTCGAACCTGCAACCTGTCGGTCTTCAGTCCTGCCGGCACAGGGGTTTAACCCACTGCACCACTGGGGGCTCCACCAATGCTCTGCGATTGTAGGTTAGCTATAAATCCCAGCAACTACAACTCCCAAATGATAAAAGCAATCCTCCCCCAACCCTACCAGTATTCAAATTGGAGCATATTGTGTATTTGGTCCAGTGAACGAAAATAGATCCTGCATATCAGATATTTCCATTACAATTCATAGCAGTAGCAAATTTACAGCTATGAAGTAGCAACAAAAATAATGTTATGGTTGGGGGTCACCACAACATGAGGGACTGTATTAAGGGGTTTAGAACCACTGTGCTAAGGTGACCTGTTGAATAACAACTGCTTCCTTATGTGCTAACTGTTACAGCTAAAGAAATCAAGACAAAAGTAATATGTTGTGAATGCAGAGCATGTAATGGTTGTGGTGGTGGGAGTTTTTTTTTAATTTTCATTTCTTAACTAAGACTATTTCCTGTCTTACAGCTTGGAATGGAAGAGGAAGATGTGATTGAAGTTTATCAGGAACAGACAGGAGGCCATTCAGCAATTTAGAGTGTTTGCTTCTCTTTCCCCTCCCTCCTTCCCTCCTTCCCCTTTATCCTTTTTTATTTTTAAATAATAGTTTTTTGTAATGTGGTATATAACACTGAATTGAAATCAGCAACCCACTCCCATATCTGGGGTATTATTTCCAAATGTCTGTTCCGAATTCTTGTTCTCATTACACATTTATCATTTGTTTTCATTGTGCCGAATTCTTGTGATCCCGCCGTGGTGGTATTTCCCTATTTTTTTCCTGTTTTCCTTTTTACAAACACACTCTTCCACACACAAATTTGTGTGATGACAAGGCTCCTGTGTTCAAGTTCGTGAACAGATTTGCCAGATGGGCAAAGGTTTCTAATAACTTCCATATTGGTCTTCAAGTTTTGGTGTATGGCTTCCTCTTGTGGATTTTAAGATATGGAGGAGATGAAGCTTTTCTGAAATCTGAACAGAAGTACTACATCTTGAAATTATGTACTGTTTTCTGTAGCTTAAGTATCTAAGTACTGATGGGGGGAAACATATTTTTTTCTGGTAATATATTTGAAACGGCTTTAACTGAAGATATGGAGAATTCGCCTCCTATTTACTGTCAGAATAGCCCAGGAAATCCCTAATTTTTAGTATCTAATAATAACTTCCTGCATCAAGAGGTAATTATGATTTTTTACGTTGTTGTATCTTTTGACTTGGAATGTGGTTTGGAATGAGCCTAGACTGTACCAACTTTCCTTTAAATAAATGAAAGGAAACCAATTTGCAAACCTCTGCATTTTCTTTTGAGATGTCCGGACCTGTGAGACTATTTGGCAAAAAGCAGTGAAGGCTATTTAAGGGACTTATGGTTTCACACATAGGCCACTCTTTTGGAATCTTATGCTATTAAGAAGTTCAAATTGGATTAATTTTGTGAGCCAGCATCCTTTTTGCTGCGTGCGCTCAAATATTAAATAGCACCGTATTTTTTCAGTTGTGTTTTGCATTTACAGTGTGAGGCTCAATGTAAAAAAAAATTAAGTTATAAGACTTGAGGAAGAAAAAAAGACAAAACATTTGTCTCATAATGTTTTCTCTAGATGTGATAGCTGATAGGACCCACCAAAGTCTTCTTTTCAGAAGTTAGTTCAAGAAAGTGTCATTGACATTGATGGGACTCAAATTAGTCATGACGTACATGATCCACACTTTTACACTTTTACAGCTTAAGCATAACCTCTTCTTTGTTGAGATCCAAGTGCTGCCTTGGAAACCCTAAATAATCCTGGACCCGGGTCTGTTCAGATTACCTCTTCTATGGAAATGAAAATAAATCTTGTGCGTCAAGGTGCTTATTCAAAGGGGCAGAGACAGTTGAGCAAGCACTGATCCAAGGTCAATGTACTCATCCTTTGAAGTTTAAAGTATTATCACTTGACTTCAGGATGGTCTGGATTTTGGACCTTAAACCCGATCCCATCTCTATGTACGTAAGTCTACCCCCTTTCCAGAGAGGTCATGTCTATGTAAGTGTTCTTAGAGTGTAGATAGCTCTCTGCGAATTTACCAAGCTGATGCAAAATACAACAAAGGGTCAGAACAACTTTCTGAAACGCCAGCTTTCACTGGTTTTGTGGAGTTTATTCTGTGATGTAGTATTTTGAAATGAGGACTCTTCCCTTTTGAAAGAAAAGCTTCCTGATCAGTGTCTAGTTCAGCATTGTTCATCTTCTCACCTATTTTAGTCATTTGCAGAACTGTGTCATAGAAAGCCTGTCATGCTAGAAGGGATTTTTAGCTCAGGTTTGTAGTATGGTAAATGGCAGGATTAGAAACACGATGCTCTACCTCTGCCTTTTTTTTCCTTGCAAGGGGAGTGGGAAAAGAACAGAAATTGAGAATGCAATGTTACTAAGCATGTTTTCCAAACCGGTTAATTGTAAGTTAAACATTTTATTTCAAGTTGGCACTTACTGTAAAGTGTTAAATGGATCTTTTCCAATGCTTGTAGTCTCCATATCCCACTTCTGATGCCTTTTTGTACACATGTTAAACTTTTTTTAAAAATTAAAATCTGTTTTCAAAAATCAACATATGAGGTTAAGTGTTATCCATACCTACAGGAATAAGCCGCTCAAGTGGCATGAGTGGGAATGTGTCTTAGCCCAGCCATGATGAATCCTTCACTTGGAGGAACAGCCCTTTCAGTTGTTGTGGACTAAGGACCCTTCCAGACAGGCCCTATATCCAAGGATCTGATCCCATGTTTTCTGTTTATCCCAGATTATCTGGCAGTGTCGACTCATATAATCCAGTTTAAAGTGGATTATATGAGTCGACACTGCCAGATAATCCCACATGATTGCTCTGCCTCAAAGTTTTGTCGTTGGGGTATACGTCCCCCCTCATGGGAAATTCCACAACTCCCGCTAAAATGAGCCCTCCTTCGTAAATTACCTGCTCCCCTGCTCCCTTCTTTTACCTGCCCGAGTTTTCAATTAGTTTTAATCAGTTTGTCCTTTTAATCACTACATGTAGCCCACCCATTATTATTGTGTCTGTGCATTTTTTATTTTTATATTGTTATATATTCATATGTTTTTTGTCACTGTGATGTTATTGTTTATTGTTTGCGTTTTTGGTTTGTGTTTTTTGGTTTTTCTTTATTGTAATTGTCATTTGGGCTTGGCCTCATGTAAGCCGCTCCGAGTCCCCATTGGGGAGATTATTATTATTATTATTATTATTATTATTATTATTATTATTATTAACTTTATTTGTACCCCGCTAGCATCTCCTGTAGGACTCGATGCGGCTCACACAGGCTGAAGCCTCAAAACACAATACAACAAAACATAATACAACAAGCAATACCAGAAGCAAATCAAACAGTTAAGCAAAATAAACAACAACAATAACAATACATCGGGATACTTTAAAACTGGGCCGGCCAGAGCAGTGGGTACAGGATTAAAAGTGCTGAAGTGGCGGGAGGAATATAGGATTATAAAGTAAGTGCAATGTGCAGTGTGCAGCGATCTTAATTCTACTAAAGTGCTTCTAGGACTTAGTGATGGGGTTCCTAATCTGAGAAGGCACATCGGAACAGCCAGGTTTTTAAATTCTTTCTGAAGGCTGCCAATGTAGGGGCCTGTCTAAGATCTTTTGGGAGGGCGTTCCAAAGTCGGTGGGCCGCCACAGAAAAGGCCCTGTCTCGCGTCCCCACCAAGCGCGCTTGCGACGCGGGTGGGATCACGAGCAGGGCCTCTCCAGATGACCGAAGTGAGCGTGTAGGTTCGTAGACGGAGATGCGGTCACGCAGGTAGGGTGGTCCCAAACCGTTTAGGGCTTTGAAGGTAAGCACCTGCACCTTAAATTGGGCTCGGAAAATAAATGGCAGCCAGTGGAGCTCCTTAAACAGAGGGGTTGACCTCTCTCTGTAATGAGTCCCGGTTAGCATCCTGGCTGCTGCCCGTTGGACTAGTTGGAATTTCCGAGCCGTTTTCAAGGGCAGCCCTACGTAGAGCGCATTGCAGTAATCCAATCTAGAGGTGACCAAGGCATGGACCACCCTGGCCAGCTCAGCCTTCGCGAGGTACGGTCGCAACTGGCGCACAAATCTCAGTTGTGCAAAAGCCCTCCCGGACACCGCCGACGCCTGAGCCTCAAGCGTGAGCGATGAATCCAAGAGGACTCCCAAACTGCAGACCTGTGGCTTCAGGGGGAGTGTAAACCTGTCCAACACAGGTAGCCACCCTATACCGTGATCCGGTTTGCGATCGACCAGGAGGACCTCTGTCTTGTCAGGATTGATCTTCAGCTTGTTCCTCCTCATCCAGATAGACACAGCGGCCAGGCACTCGTCCAACACTCGAGAGGCCTCCTTGGAATTAGATGGAAAGGAGTAGTAAAGTTGTGCGTCATCTGCGTAGAGATGGCACCCAACTCCAAAACTCCGGATAACCTCTCCCAGCGGTTTCATGTAGATGTTAAAGAGCATGGGAGACAAAATAGAACCTTGCGGGACCCCACAGGTCAAAGGCCAGGGATCCGAGCAGGCGTCTCCCAGCTTCACCATCTGGGTTCGTCCCTCCAGGAAGGACTGGAGCCACGACAGAACCGTGCCCCCAAGGCCCATCCCAGAGAGACGACCCAGAAGGATACCATGATCGATGGTATCGAAAGCCGCTGAGATGTCCAAGAGAACCAACAGAGTCACACAGAGATGGTGGCGGAGAAATAAATAAAGATTATTATTATTATTAGTATTATTATTATAAAGTGATCTTGGAATATAGGGTCTGTCTGGAAGAGCCCTAAGTTATCCCCATGTTCTGTGGGAATGACATATCTACCATTTTCAGTCTCTTTAAGTTTCACAATCTCACGATTCTTACGTTAGTAGTGTGTGTTTACATTGCAACTTACACATATGCAGCTATCTTACTACTGTTTTCTGCTACAGTGCATATATACATCTGATAGAAGACGGGGTAAAACTGAAAAGTAACAACAAAGGTTTAATTGATTGTGGTGTAGTAGTTTGAGTGCTTTGCTAAGACTATGGGAAACCAGGGCTTGGATTCCCATACAGCTATGAAAATCCACTGGCTGACTTTGGTCAAATCATACTCTTTCAAATTCAAAAGAAGGTGATGGAAGTTAAGCATCTCACCACAGAAATCGGAGGCTTCAGATCTGATATGTGCTCTTAGATTTTTTTTTCTTAAATAAAAAGATGAGTTCAAGGAAAAGTCAAAGCAAGACACTACTTTGGAATGGGGTAGTCATCCCCAATCCCCTGTTTTAGGCCAACTTTCCTGTATATACTTGAGTATAAAAGATAAAGGTAAAGGTTTCCCCCAGACATTAAGTCCAGTCGTGTCCGACTCTGGGGTGTGGTGCTCATCTCCATTTCTAAGCCAAAGAGCTGGCGTTGTCCGTAGACGCCTCCAATGTCATATGGCCAGCATGACTACATGGAGCACTGTTACCTTCCTGCCAGAGGGGTACCTATTGATCTACTCACATTTGCATGTTTTCGAAGTGCTAGGTTGGCAGAAGCTGGGGCTGACAGCGGAAGCTCACACCACTCCCCGGATTGGAACCTGCGACCTTTCGGTCAACAAGCTCAGCAGTTCAGCGCTTTAACCCACCGCACCACCATATACTTGAGTATAAGCCGGCCCAAATATAAGCCAAGGCATCTAATACCACAAAAAACTAGGAAAACGTATTAACCTGAGTATAAGCTGAAGGCGGGAAATGCAGCAGCTACTGGTACATTTCAAAATGAAAATAGATACCAATAAAATTACATTAATTGAGGCATCAGTAGGTTAAATGTTTTTGAATATTTACATAAAACTGTAACTTGAGGTAAGACTGTCTAACTGATTAAACCATTATTCTAACCTTCAGTGTAAATGTCCTTAGGTATCATTCCAATAATAGAGTAAAATAATAAATATAATAATAATAGTGTAAATTAATGAAAATGTAATAATAACAGTAATAATAGATTAAAATAATAAATGTAATAATAGCAATGATAGAGTAAAATATAATAATAATAAATAGAATAAAAGAATAAATTATAATAGAGTAAAATAATAAATGTAATAAAATAATAAGAGTAAAATAACGTAACTGTAATAATAATAAATAGAGAAATATAATAAATATAAAAATAACCCAGTAAAATAATGAATAATTTTGACTTGAGTATAAGCCGAGGAGTGCCTTTTCAGCCTAAAAAAGGGCTGAAAAACTCTGCTTATACTCAAGTATATGCAGTAAGTGTATTATTCCTCAGAAGGATCTCTATCTGTGCTTATTATAAAATAGAGAAAGTACAGTGGAATCTCGACTTAGGAGCATCCCAACTTAAGAGCATTCTGAGTTAAGAGCTGTCACTTGATCAGGTTTCACTTTGACATATGAGGAACGCTTTGAGTTATGGGCTAGCCCCAGAGGGAATAATTAGTCCAGTGTGAAGAAAACGATGCTTCTGCCTCTTTGCTTTGTGCCTTTACCATTTTTCTTTGTTTACTGTTCCATGCGAATGTGCATTTATACACTGTTATTTATAAAGTACATTTTCTTATTTAAAAACAAGTAACAAAATGGGGGTGGGGGGTCGGGGCATTTGATGCATTTTCCTTTGAGATAAAAGCATTTTGAGTTAAGAGCAACAAATTAAACTCTTAAATCAAGGTATCGCTTTAGCTGTAATAAAGTATTTATTGCAATTTAATCTTGGATACATCAAAATGCAAGTCTTTGAACCATGATATTGATTTCTCTCTCTCACCCTTAAATTGTATGGAAAATCAGCATAGATTCTGCTGCCCCCTCCACTTAAATGGAGAGGAATTTGCACCCCCTTGCTTGCAGGTCCAAGTCCTTCAGGTATTCTAAACAGAGGGATTGTCATTGCACTTTGGGGGATTTTGTTCTGAGGGAATATTTGCTTCTTACTACAAACTCTAGAAATTGGTGAGACTTGTATAGGGAGCAATGGGAACCTATTCTACTGTTAGGCAGACTGAGATAACTACATCAGGCAGCAGATGCTGGGGAACAGCATCAAGATTCTCCTGGTTTTCCTGCTGGAGTTCACTGGTTGACCCTAAAATGCCCCGTTGTCTTGAAGTGTGGAAGAACCAGTTCCATCACTAATACAGAACTAAGTTCAGCTAAAAGTGCAAATTGTATATGTGGAACAGGAATATATACCATCTTTCCAAGCTACTTTACAATTGCAGTTTTCGAATAGAGCAGTGCACATGACTTGTATCATTAGATGTCATGAATAGCTCACTTGTCTGAAGTTTATGAAGATCCTTGCAAGCTTGTGAAAACTTCTTATCAACAAAATTAGATCAATGTTCTAGAGGAAATGGTTCCATGTCTTGACTCAACCGGAACACAATATGGGTGTAAAAGAGCAACTTTTCCCTGGAGAAGCAGAGGAGAACAGGGCTGGCTTTTGGGGTAGGTGGAAATGACTACAGCCTCTTGCTAGTAAAGAACACTACTTGCATCTTCCTTAATCATCATCCCTCACCTTTTAAAAACTACACTGGAAATAAGAATAAACCCATGGACGGGAAATATTCTGCTCTCGTTCCAGGCCACTGGCTTCCACAAGGGTCTTGTATTGGAACTGCTGTTGCTTCTCCAGCTCTTCTCTTTGTCTGAAAACAAAGACATTGATTGATTCATTGACACTTAAATGAGAAATCTCATCTGCTAATTCTAAGACTGAACTTTTACTTTGAAAATGAGGGGTCAGGTCATTAAAACCTTTCAATCAAGCAGATAAACCATCTGTAAATATATGTTTTAGCCAAGAATCAAAGAATGACAAGCTAAGACCCAACTTCATGAGGTGGAGAATCTCATAATTTAGACCACTAATGGGGAATGTATGACTCCAGATACTGGGTTGTACCTTTTCCCAATTGGCCAATCCGGCTAGAGGTGACTAGAGTTGCAGTCTTAATATCTTGACGGTCAAACATTTCCAATCACTTATTAAGGTAGTGACATCTCTGGTCCATCCCCTGTTTGGGTATCAGCCGGGACACCAACGCCTTAAATCAAGAAATAGTTTTTTAAGATCTACAGAGACACTCGCTGGAATGCCTCAGCAAGCGAGAGTCCAAAAGTGGCAGGCTCAAACCCAGAACCTCAATGGCTGATACCAAATGAGAGACTGTCCCCTGGGCACACAAAAAACTGGGCAACTTGGAAGACGCTGAACAGACTGCACTCTGGCACCATGAGATGCAGAGCCAACCTCAAGAAATGGGGCTACAAAGTGGAATCCATGAGATGCGAGTGGGGAGAAGAGCAAACCACAGACCACCTACTTCAACGCAACCTGAGCCCTGCCACATGCACAATGGAGGACCTTCTTGCAGCCACACCAGAAGCACTCCAAGTGGCCAGCTACTGTCAAAGGACATTTAATAGAATACCAAGTCTGCAAACTTTGTGCTTTGTTTGTTTGTTTGCTTGTTTTTAATGCAGGCAGAAAGTCAATAAATGGAGGCCCATTTTTGAAGAGTGCCTTGTCACATGTATTAGCCTGATATGTTTGACAAATCACAGGTTTGCGGAGTAGAATTTAAGTTGATGGAGAAGAATTACATAAAAGGAACCTTCGTGGTAAGTACTAGGCCTGTTCAATGCATGGTTCTAAATGGTTCTAAAGTACTTTGAGTCATCTGTATGCAGTCATGCTGCAAATCACACCCAGAGCTTCAGATATTGGACAATAAAGAAAAACAAATTCAAGATGGTTCATAATCAAGTAGCAAAGCCTTAAAAATGGCAAAGGAGCATTTTTCATAAAATGCAATACTTGCCTACACCAAACCCAAGGGAGATATACTCATTGGAGGGGATGAGAAAGCAAAATTCGATAGATTGTTAGGATGTGTTGCTGAGAATGTGGAACCTATTGTTTATTGGATAATTCCTGCCTGAGATAGGACCTTTATTTCATAAAGGTGTGAAATACCTTGCCAGTAACAATGCATGCTGCCTTGCTTCTTCTAATGCAATTCTTGCCTCTTCCTCGGCTTTCTTCCTTCTCTCCTCAGCCTCACGCCTCGTTTTCTCCTCTTCTTCCTGTTTCTTTTTCATATACTCCAACCTTTCTTCCTCAGCCATCTCTGCTAAGCGTCGGCGTTCTTCCTCTAGTTGGATTTCCTTTTCTTTTTGTCTGCGTTTTTCTGCTTCTAAGGAAGTTTAGGAATTGTTTGAAATATTACAGAGATAATAATAATAGTAATAATAATACTCACGATCGTGTTAAAAAACAAAGTATGGATCGTCGATGTCGCAATCCCAGGTGACAGCAGGATTGCAGAGAAACAACTGGAAAAGCTGACATGATATGAGGATTTAAAAATCGAACTACAAAAACTCTGGCACAAGCCAGTCAAGGTGGTCCCAGTGGTGATCGGCACACTGGGTGCAGTGCCTAAAGACCTTGGCCTGCACTTAAACACAATTGGCGCTGACAAAATTACCATCTGCCAGCTGCAGAAGGCCACCTTACTGGGATCTGCATGCATTATTCGCCAATACATCACACAGTCCTAGACACTTGGGAAGTGTCCAACGTGTGATCCAATTCAACAGCCAGTAGAGAGAGAGTCTGCTGTGGACTCACCTTATTGTGTTTCTAATAATAATAATAATAATAATAATAATAATAATAATAATAAATATACTTTCCAAATGCCAGCATTTGGAAACAATAAACATTGACAAAATCACGATCTGTCAACTGCAAAAGGCCATCTTACTTGGATCTGCGCACATCAGTCGAAAATACATCACACAGTCCTAGATGCTTGGGAAGTGTTCGACTTGCGATTTTGTAATACAAAATCCAGCATATAGATCTCATTTGCTGTACATACTGTGTTTTTGTATCAGTAAACTAAATATATTTTATTTATATTCTGCTCTACCTTCTCCGAGGAGATTCAGGACGGATTACAGTACACATATATGGCAAACATTCAATGCCGTTATACAATTGACAAGGGCAGAGAATAAATAACCAGAGGTATTCGCTTTTCCCGTCTTTTCCCATCTCTGACATCTGGAGGCTATGCTCGACTCTGGCCACAGGGAGGTGCTGACTCTGACTCCATGGCTTGCCATAGAGTACCTGCACGTTCTTCTTCCTCCTCTTGTTTTTTCCTTTGGATTTCCAGAAGTTTCCTACGGTACTCTTCCTGCTGCTGCCAAAGACGTTCTTGAGCAGCCTTTTCAGCTTGTCGCATCTTCTCAGCCTCCTCCTCTTGACGCCGACGCTCTTCTTCTAGCTGTTGCTTTCTTAAACTAAAAGAGAGGTGCCTGTCAGGTTTTGATAGATGATTCAGAAACCAGAAGAAATGAAAAATATTTAATATATAGCCTGCATATCTCCCTCTAAGCAGAATTTGACTGTAAGAAAATCTAGTAGTAAATGAATACTCATCTGCATTTGGAACATTGGCAGGACTAGTCCTACCATTAGATAGCATGAGGTTAAAGGCACAAGAGGCAGGAAATTCCCTTCCTTCTGAATGGCATCATGGTTAGCAACCAATAGACCTCTAAAAGGGAGGGGTATTCCATAACTGGAGCATCACAGCCACCATTTAATCACACCGTTTTGATGATGAAGGCAAATATGTGGAAGTGTTCCACGGAAGAGTCACTTTTTGTACATCTTTGTACATCTACTGACCGTATTTCCTCAATTCTCCTCTGTTTTTCCAGCTGCATTTCTTCCTTCATTCTCTCAATACGTTCCTGTTGCTCTTGTTCCTTCCGTTTCAAGTCCTCCTGCTCTTTTCGTTTTCTCTCTACTGCCAGCCGTCTCTTCTCTGCTCTCTCTGCTATCATCTTTTCCCGTGACAGTTTCTCTTCTTCTTTGTTTCTCAGGAGACGCTGGGAAGTTAAAAGGAAAATAGGATTACTCCCAAACAGAGGAGCACATTCTGATGAGATGGGGGAGTTCCTTGAAATACAGGGCCAGTCGTACCATTGGCAAGTGCCTCAGGGAACTGGGACTCCTTCCCACCAACCATTGCCCTGTAGCCACTAACGTGGCTGAAAGCAGAAGATACCGTATCTGGACAAATGTTAAAAGAAAGTCAAATAACTTGACAAAGTAGTTGGAACTAGTGACTTGGGGGGGGGGGGGGACCGGGGGGGGGCAATAGGAGGATTTGACCTTTGCCTCTCTATTTTGCGGCCCACTCTATTTCAATGATTGGCTTTTTTAGATAGTGTATATAACATGCCCCTCACCTTTGAGTGTCTCCTGTCTAACAGGTTAGAATTATGTGGAAAAATTATAATATACAGAAACCATGTCTGTTAATTCCTAAAGAAAAGTGGTGCGCGGGGGGGAGTCTGCATTGATGGTCAGAGAACCCCACATAGTGTGGGTGGGACTGGTAATTGGCAGGGCTACAAAAAGTGGGGGCATCCTTTTCTCCTATAGGAATTCTTTCTGGCACATGAGAATTAGTAGTCGTAAAATCTCAGCATACAGTGGAACCTCAACTTAAGAGTATCACAACTTAAGAACATTTTGAGTTAAGAGCAATAGTTCAGCCTGGGTTTTGCTTTGACATACAAGGAGAGTTTTGGTTAAGAGCTAGTGTCAGAGGGAGTGAGAATATAGGGCTTTAGGGTTTCAAGGGAGCAGCCTCCGTACCTCATTCTCTTGTCCATTTCAGGAGATTGCTTTGCTCTTATTTGCTTTTAGGAACTTTGGGTTAGTTGATTTTTTGTGATTTTTATTCCTGGAATGTTTGGCTTCATGAAGAAAGAAAGGGAGAAAGAGCAAGAGAGAGAGGGAGGCTGGAATGAGCCTAGTATGAGGAAAATGATGCTTCTGTCTCTTCACTTTCTGCTTTGTGCTTCCTTACCTCAACTTTGCTTTTCTACCATTTTAATGTTGATATTTCTTTTTTATCATTCCATTTGAATGTGCATTTATGCACTATTTGTTATTGATAAGGTGCATTTTTATTTAAAAACATGTAACAAAAAAGAGTGGGGGTGGTGGCTGGTACGGATTAATAGCATTTCAATGGGAAAAACTGCTTTGAGATAAGAGCAATTTGAGTTAAGAGCTCAGTCACAGAATGATTCAAACTCTTAATTCAAGGTATCGCTGTATTTTCCTTTTAACTAAGTAGCAACTTAAATATGTGGGTTCTTATTAAAATCAACTCAGCAATCTCAATTCACTTAATGATAAGAGATATGCATTGAAAAATCCCTGAATTATGACTTTGCCTGAAAATGATCACTCTTACCTCTGGAAATTCCCTGCTGTGGACTTCATCAGTCTGGGAGCCGTTTGCAATAGGAAGGACTGGATGAAAAAGAGCTGCTTTGTTGTTTGGAAGGTTGACCGGAGATGTAGAAGAGTGGATAGTGTCTTCAGGGGAAGGCCATTCTTCCTGCATCACCAAGGGATGCTCCTCCTGAAGAGGAGTGGAAGGAGGGCAACTTTGGTCAGAGATGCCTCCCATACTATTGTCATCTTCACCCTCGGCTTCTTTTTCTCTTCCTCCTCCTCCTTCTCCATCATTAAAAGAACCAGTCTGTTCCAAATCAGCATCTCCTCTCCTTTCTTCTTCCTCTTGGTGTGATTCCTCTATAGTTTCTGATTTTCTGACACCTGCTGTTTTTTCTTTAGGAAAAACAACCGTTTTCCCAGCAGCTTTTTTCTGTCTTGGTTTTCCTTCAGCAAATAAATAAATAAATAAATAAATAAATAAATAAATAAAGTTATAGCAGTGATTCCCAAACTCTGGTCCTCCAGGTGTTTTGAACTTCAACTCCAAGCAGACTTAACCACTTTGGCCTGAAGTCCAAAACAGCAAATAACCAGAATTTGGGAATCGCATAGGCTGGATCTACATTACCATATAATCAGGACTATCTGCTTTGAACTGAATTATAGTCTACACTGCCATATAATTCAGCTCAAAGCTGATAATCTGGATTTTATATAGCAGTTCAGATCCAGGCTGAGTTAGAGCATCAAACACTCTCCCATACTGTGCCAATCAGGGATCCCAGTATTCAATGCTGATCAAGTTTTTTTGGCATTGGAGGATATTTCAATGTGCTTTTCTAAATCTGTGGTAGTATGGAATAGACAATATTAAATTGAATAACTACTCAAACATCCTAAAAGCGTGACCTAAAAATATGTAATTATGGGGCTGACCAGGTGTGTGTATGTCAGCTATAGTTTCTTACAGTCAAATGCTACTTGGAAAAAGTAATTTAGGTAATTCCATATTTGCAACACTGTACAAACATAGCAGTGACTAGACATTTGCATATGGCAGAAATGGGCAACTTCTTCACTACTGGGGTAGTAATGATTACAGCAGTAGCCATTACCTTCATGCACAAAATACTGTTTTTTTCAGAAAGATGTTCTTTTTTATGCCCTCAACCCAAATTTGTAAAAATGTTTTTTTAATAAGAAATATCTTGGAAGTCCAAAAATGTATCAAAAATATGTACAAACTGCCATATGCTCACCCATCATTTTGAAATTATTAATTCCTGTAAACAAGGAAGGCATGCACAAAGATTTATACCTCCAACGCACATGAATAATACAACATGCATACATATATACGTACCTACAACGAATTCTGTCTGTTTTTGGTGTGGATCTTTCTTGACGTTCTTTTTCCGTACTTTTGAAACATCTCCAGCTTTCCCCAATTCATATTTCTTCTGTCTTTGGGATGGCTTGTTCTCCAAAACACCTGCTGCCTGGGATTTCTTTTACAAAATGGACAATAAATAAATAAATAGTGTACCTTGTTAAGTGAGGCGGATTGGGTAACTCACAATAGAGGAATCAGGTGGGTTGCTCTTCTCAAGGGGGGAGGGGGAGGGCACCCATTCTTCTGCTGAAAAAAACCCAAAGAGGATCCTTATATCCAGACAAAACAGAGGTACTCCTGGTCAGTTAGAAGGTTCGACAGAGTCACACTCCCTTGAAGACACAGGTTCAAAGTCGGGGTGATCCTGGACTCATCTTTGACCCTGGAGGCCCAGGTGTCAGTGGTGATTAGGAGCGCTTTTGCACAACTAAACTTGTGTGCCAGCTGCACCCATACCATGAGATGTCAGATCTGGTCATGGTACTCCATGCCTTGGCTACTTCCCATTTGGACTATTTTTTTTGTTGTGTCAGGAGTGACTTGAGAAACTGCAAGTCACTTCTGGTGTGAGAGAATTGGCCGTCTGCAAGGATGTTGCCCAGGGGACGCCTGGATGATTTGATGTTTTTATCATCCTTGTGGGAGGCTTCTCTCATGTCACCGCACGAGGAGCTGGAGTTGATAGAGGGAGCTCATCCACCTCTCCCCGGATTCGAACCTGCAATCTGTCGGTCTTCAGTCCTGCCGGCACAGGGGTTTAATGCACTGTGCCACCGGGGTCTCCACTATTTGGACTATTGCAATACTCTCTATGTGGGGCTGCCTTTGAAGATAGTTTGGAAGCTGCAATAGTTTAGAGACTGGCAGCCAGGTTACTAACTGGAGTGCCATTTCGTGAGAGGATGACTGCAATGTTGTGGCAGCTCCACTGGCTGCCGATCTGCTTCCAGGCAAAATACAAAGTGCTGGTCATTACCTACAAAGCCCTAAATTGTTATGTACATGCAGGCCGCATCTACATAAAATGATTAAAAACTCAGGGTGAGATAAAGGAGCAGAATTATTTGTGAGTGAGAACTTGTAGAGAGACAGAGTGATAGACTGACCTTCATACAAGGGGGCGGGGTGCACTCCTAGGACGAAGATATTGAGGGGAGTAATAGGCTAAGAATATGTTACTACTCTCCAAAAGCGCAATGGAAGAGCCAGGTCATGAGATTCTTTTTAAAGGTTTCTAAGGTAGGGGCTTCCCTAATCTTTCCTAACTTTTTTCCAGCTTGTGATCACACCAGTTCTTTGTCGGAGGCAGATGGTATGAATCATATGAGCAACTGTGTTATGCCTCTGCTTGTAATCTGTCTGCGCGATCTTCTTGCAGCAGCTGAGGATGTGATCCATTGTTTCATCTGCTTCCTTGCAGAGTCTACACTTGGAGTCTGTTGTTGACTTTTCAATTGTGGCTCTCATGGCATTTGTTCTAATGGTTTGTTCTTGGGCTCCCAGGATCTCCTTTTCCAAAGATCCATTTGTGAACCACAGCCATGTTTTTTCTTTGTCAATTTGTCTTTCAATTTTCCCCAGGAACTGTCCATGGAGAGCTTTCTTTCGCCAGTTTTCTCTTCTGCTCTGCATTGTGTTTTACAGTATTCATTTTGTCTTTTGCACTTGAAGCAGTTTACTACTATTGACTTCCCTCAATGTTGGTTCTTGACTGCCTTTCACATAATCTGCTAGTGCGTGTTTCTCTTCTACCATTTGTTTCACTTGCAGAGGCCCTCTGCCTCCTGATTTTCTGGGCAGGTAAAGTCTGTCGACATCACTACGTGGGTGTAATGAGTAGTGGATTGTCATCAGTTTTCTTGTTTTTCTGTCCAGATCCTCCAGCTCTGCTTGTGTCCTATTATTATTATTATTATTATTATTAATAATAATAATAAATTAACAAAGTATTATTATTATTGTTATTTTATTATATATATAACACCAGCATAATCAAAATTTGGAAGCCCCAGATCAGCAGCAACTGCTCTCTATAGTCTGTTGAATGAGCTGCCAGAATTGGGATGTAAGCAACCAGGGGAAAAACGAAAGGATGGGAAAGAGAACGAGGGTAAACTCCACACCAGATTACTAACATAAGAAGCCACCTGCCCTAGTGTCCACACTACAATATGTTTACCACGACTCTCTCACAATGCTTTGTGTATTTTTTCTAGAAACCACCAGATTAGAAGACTTACTGTTTTGAGGCCAGTGTCCTTCACTTGCTTCCTGGTCTTCTTTGGGAAAGCCATGTCATGTACTTCCGTTCCAAATTTCTCTTCAGAAGAAGAGAAGCCCATTCTTGTGCTCTCCTGAATTTCCTCACTGTGCTCAAGAAGCCTCTTGACAGCATTACCTGATTTAGGGACACTCTCCCTTGCAGAAAGACATTGTAAAATCACCAGATCAGAAAAAAAATCTTACAAATCTTTAAATTTAATACTTTCCACTCTTGCGGATGAAAAAACCTACAGCAACAAGAAAAAAGAAGCTCCCCTCCCCACCACCCACTGACTGTATTATGTTTGCTTTTGTTTACTTGCAGACGTTGAAACCCCTTGATGTACAACTCATGTAACTGTAATGGCCTCAGCAGGTAACTGCCTTTTTCCTTGTCTCATTATCAAGAAAAGGAGAAAAAAAAAAACCCCACATCCTCCTTGTAGTATTAATGCCAGTCCCAAGGCTCTTCTCCATGATTAATAATGAAAGCAGGTGGTTGGCACCTTTCATCTTGTGATCTCAAAAGTTTTGCTGTGTGCTGTGCAAAGTTTCAGAGTGGTAAGATTTCCCAGAGGCAGCACAGTTGGCCCTCTCTATCCACAGGCTCTGCCTCCATGGATTCGCATGGATTCCCTTCAACCAAGGATTGAAAATATTCAGAAAAATAAAATCCCAAAAGCAGATAAATACTTAAATTTGCTGTGCACTGAACACTATGCTGGTATGTAGGAATGCCCTGCTTTATCCTCCTGTCATTTCACACATTTCCAGCATTTGTTTGTGTTGCCATGTTAGATGAGCCATTTTAGTATGCCACTAGCTGTACCCACCACACGTTACTGTTGCCAAGTTTTCCTCCCTCTTTCTCTCCTTCTCTTCCTTCTCTCCTTCATTCCCCTTTTTTCTTTCCTTCTCTCCTTCCCCTCTTCATCCCTTCTCTTCCTCTTCCCTTCCTTTCCCCCTTCTTTTTCACTTCCTCTTTCTACCCATTCTTCCTTCTCTACCTATTCTTGGACTGCAACTCCCAACAGTCCTTCTGATTGATCTACCTACCCACCTCTATCTAATCTATCTATCTGAAGGATTTCTGGGAGTTGCAGTCCAGGAATAGGAAAATGGAAATATGCAGGGATTGGGATGCTTTCAAAGAAATCCAAGGAGAAGGAATCTTGCATCTTGGAAGACGTGCATTTGGATCACCCTCTCTCCTAAAGGGACTAGTCTAGGGGATGCTGGGAGCCGTAGTCCGGAAGAGAGTGTGGATATGCTATTGTGTGTTTTGTTTTCTGGGGGAGTAGTTTTTGTGCATGCACTGTAGCGTCTTTTTGCTTTTTTGACTTTTTAAGTCCATTCTGCTGTGTTTTTCAGTGTTTTATGTGTGATGGTCACTCATTGGCCTGATAGGAGTGTTGTGTCTAAATTTGGTGTCAATTCATCTAGTGATTTTTGTGTTAATCCAACAAACTAACATTATATTTTTATTTATATAAATTGCATATAATGGGATGAGCATCCATGGATTTTGGTATCCATAGGTCTTGGAAGCAAACCACATTTGTGACGGCACGTCTGGCCCCACTTGTATGTGAATGTATAGCTAAATTGTTTGGTTACCTATAGCTGTCAATCAATGTTATTTTGTACTGGTTGAATTGCTCCCCCTGCTCAATTGTTTGGCTCCGTCCTTTCCTGGGGAAGAGGGCAGTGCTTTCTTTTCATTCTACCATCAGACAACTCAGCATATGGACGTGAGAAAGGCTTGGCTCTAAAGTCATCTCTCATCACTAGTCAAGTCATCTCTCATCACCAATTCTTAAGTTTGTATTCTTAAGATTCATGCTTCATGTTCAGATCACCCTGGACAACGTTGAGGAAACTTAAGCGCCTTCAAACCAGTCCTTTGACATCAAGAGGAAGACTTTGTGCCTTCAAATATAGGTCATTGGACTGGAGTTGTGAATGCTCAGGTTTTCACAGCCATTGAGAAAGAGGGAACTTGGAAAGCTTCTCAGCTGTAAAACTCCTTGGACCCAAGACTTCAGAGACTGCAATGTATATTTTCTTTACCCCCTTTTGGAACCTCAAGTTTATCCCTAAGAAAGATAACTCATTGTGAACAATAAAGCCTATTTCGAGTTATCTATAGTGTATTGATCCTTGAGAGTTCCAGTTCTCTAAAGGAGGGCAAGAAGCAAAGGATGCCACGTCCATGTTTCTTTCACTAAGATCTATAGCCCCCAGGCGCGACGGCACAACATTGAATACCAAGCGCTTGCTGTTTTGTTGAGCATGGGTGGGAAAGCACTAGAGATGGCTGGTGTCTTTTTAATATTTGCTTTGTGCAATAATAGATAAACACGGTTGGAGGTAAACAAGACTTTGTGAAGTGTGAATTATTTCATACTCTTCCAATTTCCAAAGGAAGAAAAAGGAACAGAAGCATATGTTATCATCTGCTTTTGTAATTGGAAGCTAGAAAATAAAGCTTCTGGACTGGTCCTGACTAATTAATGATCCGAGCGCTTGACTGCCTGCTTGGTACCTAAACAGTGCCATTTTTCTGCTGCACTCAGTCCATGGACTGCCAGCTCATATTCACCGCCACCCCACCTCAAAACTCACATTCCTGAACACAGCATATAAGAGTATCTGCTGTTGCGTATGTGTTCCCTTTCAAAGACCTATTGCTGGATGCTGCAGCTTCATATGATTGATTTCACTCATTTCCTTGGATCTGAAAAACATACCAGCCCTTGGAAAAGCCAATGGCTATTCATTTTATATACTTACATCTCCGATGGGGAACCTAGTGAATGGGACAGCTGCGGTTTCAGGTGCGAGAGACTGCCTGACTGAGGCAAGTCTTCCAGCTTCCTCTGTGTATCTGAAAAAGGAGTAAAACACAGACATGTATCTTGACAGAAAAAAATATAATTCACTATATATATATATATATATATAGAGAGAGAGAGAGAGAGAGAGAGAAGACCTTGAGTTAAGAGTTTAATTGGTTCTATGACTTAGCTCTTAACTCAAATCATGCTGGCCTCAAAGCGAATTTTCCCATTGAAATGTTATTAATTCTCTCCCCTCCCCCATTTTTGTTATGTGTTTTTCAATGAGAAAATGCACTTTATAAATAACAAATAATGTATAAATGCTCATTCACATGAAACAATAAAAAGGAAGACCAATTTTAACATGGTAAAGCACAAAGTTGTGGCAAGGAAGCACAATGCACAAAGGGAAGAGGCAGGAGAACAATTTTCTTCATATTGAACTCGTTTTAGCCTTCCTCCCATCCTTGCTCAAATAAGACAAATAAATATATAGCAGACGGGGTGTAGCTCTCACCTGTCCAAGGCTCTAATTCACATCCTTGAAACCCTAGAAATGGAAAAAAGTATTCATTAAACAACCCAGCAAAACTATTTAAAAATATTTTTGGTATTATAGGAAATTGACATTCTAAATGAGTTACTTCACCATGTACAATGTTTTCACAACCTGTTTTGACATCCCTATGTAGAGAGATGTGACCGAATTAAATGAAATTGTGGGGGGCACAACGTTTTTTTTCCAATTCAGCAATCAGAAATACATTGAAAGCAGCTGCGGTGTTGAAAAAGGTTTTTTTTTTCATTGCAGGCTTGTATTCTCATTGTACAAGCCAGGGCCAAATTTACATGCACTAGGACTATATTTATAATGTCATCCAAGCCAGAACAGATGAGAGTGATTTTATCTGCAAAGTGTCATGTAACCATCTGCATTTCCTCTTCCTAAGCAAAGATATAATAGTCCTCTGCCTATTTTAAATAGCTCTGCAGGATGGCAGATACAATGGCAGAATATGAATATATATTCATATATATATATATATATATATATATATAGTGAGAAAGAATGGCACACACTGCCACAGAGGAGGCCTTCAAGTAGGTTCTAACCCATATTTAAAGTTGTTCTCAGTTTTCTGACAATAATTTCCTAGGTACACATTTCTATCACTGTTGGCTCCTCGGAAAAACTAGAGATCTGGTTTGGGCTCCCCTCTGTTTGAGAAAATCTTAGGAATGATCAGGCCCGTAGCCAGGATTTCGTTTCGGGGGGGGGGGGGGCGCTGAATTCTTTTCAGGGGGGAGTTTTGGGGGGGGGGGGCTGAGTCTGAATGAAAGAGGGTCTAACCTAGCAAACCTTTTGTATCATTACCCCAATACCCCCATGCATATGGGATATATTGAGTATGGTGATCAGATCATGATATGAATAAACATAACAGTTTAAATAATGCACCAGTAAGGCCTTTTCGCGAACCACCATGAGAATTTGGGGGGGGGGGGGCGGGGGGCCTGAAGCCCTTCAAGCCCCCCCCCCCCCCCCCCCCCCGGCTACATGCCTGGGAATGATGGTATCCACTACCCTGATCATTTCACCATTCACAAAGTCAACATTGGTGTTGTTACAGCTTTCTGCCAGACAGATAGCAAACTCTCCAAAAGTCAACCAGTTCCTTGGAGAAGACCTTCTTGTCAGTCGTCCACCTCTGCAGAGGCTCTGAGTAGTGTGATCTGTCAATCTCAGGCCCCTTCCACACAGCCATATGCGTACGCCAGAATATCAAGGCAGAAAATTCCACAATATCTGCTTTCAATTGCGTTGAGTCCGAACTGTCACATATCCCAGTTCAAAACATAACATGTGGGGTTTTATTTAACTGTGTGGAAGGGTCCCTAGATCACCCTTGTCCCACGCAAAAACAAGGATAAAAGATAACAAACCTGTGTTGCAAACTGAATAAGGATAGATACCACTTTGGACATATCCCACAACTGTCATGGAAGACATGACGTCCAATACTGACTAGCTGTGGAAGGGAGACTGCTGAGCAACACCAACAGAACTCCTAAGGTGTGTCTACACTATACACCTATAGAACTTTGTTAACTTTCATGACAGAGAATCATGGGATTTATAGTGTGCTGATGGGTTCATATTTGTTTGCTAGTCCTGGGAGTGGGCTAGTGCTCTTTAGCACAGAAGTCACTCCCCAAACTACAAATCCCTGGAGTCCATGGACTGAAGCTATGGTGGTTAAGGTAAAGGTAAACGGTTTCCCCTGACATTAAGTCTGGTTGTGCCTGACTCTGGTGCTCATCTCCATTTCTTAGCTGAAGAGCTGGCGTTGTCCATAGACACCTGTAAGGTCATAATAATAATAATTTATTTATTTATTTATTTATTTATTTATTTATATTCCATTCTATCACCCCAAAGGGACTCAGGGCAGATTCCAAACATAAAAGGCAAACATTTGATGCCAGAATACAACAATACATGCATAATAACAAAATTTATACAACCCAACATATAAATACGAATTATAACTTAACCAACTAAAATTAAAGAAAAAGCACAGCCTGTTATAACAGACATAAAACAAAACATCAAACATCAAATGGAAACAATAATTTCCCATTTCTTTGGGGCAAATCGATTAATCATTGCTCGAGATATCTATTGAGCTGATGGGGTGAGCAGGGCACGGATACTGATGGCAGCTATTCATCAGAGGTATAATGGTAGTATTACTAACTACTATTCCTCCTCATCGTAAGCCAGTGAGCCAAGGTACGTCTTTAGCTGTTTTCTGAAAGTAGGGAGGGAGGGGGCCATCTTTAACTCCTTAGGAAGGAAGTTCCAGAGGTGGGGGGCAGCCACGGAGAAGGCCCCTTCTCTCGTTCCCACCAGTCGTTCTTGGGACGGTAATGAAACTGAGAGGAGGACCTCCTCCGATGACCGCAGTGTCTGAGTTGGTCTGTAGAGGGAGATGTGGTTTGTCAAATGGCTGTCATGACTGCATGGAGCACTGCTACCTTCTTGCTGGAACAGTACCTACTGATCTATTCACATCTGCATGTTTTTGAACTGCTAGGTTGGCAGAAGTTGGGGCTAACAGCAGGAGCTCACTCTGCTAGCCGGATTCAAACCACCAATCTTTGGGTCAGCAAGATCAGCAGCTCAGTGGTTTAACCCACTGCGCCACTGTGGGCTCCTATGGCAGTTAGGTGGCCTTAAACTGCTATAACTCTACAATATGTATATACTCTTCTTCTCTCCTGGACACTCTTAAACTCTTAAAGAGTGACACCTTAACCCAGCAAGCTGTGGGATGGGGTACTTGGGGAGAAGAATGGACCCACTATCTGCAATCCTGTCCTTGCTTTGGCATCCAACATTTTAAGAATATTTCTGTGAGTGTTGATGGCATTTCGTGTTTATTATTATGACCATATTAAAAAATATATTACAGAAGGACAACGTGACATTAAAGTTTGCAAAGTCTTCTTGGGATTTTCTGTTTTTAGAATTTTTTTTCTGTCCATGTATTCTGTAATCTTCCTTTCACATACCAAAAATTTGAAATTACATGCAGTTTTAGTTTGAAACACCAGCAATTCCTTACTGTCAATAGAGGGCAGTCTTGTTCCAGGAACTATGAAAAGCCAAAACTAGAAGGTCCCTCCTCCCCTCATTGCAAGCCACTGAATGGGGGAAAGTGCCTCTTGAAAACCAAGAAACATATTTCTAGGCAATGAGTTCTGTACTGCCTTGTTTTTCTCTACTGCCAGGGATCACATATAGAAAAATATTAACACATTTTCAAGCAGGTGCCAAATGCAATCTTAACTCATGGGTTTCCCAACTCTGTGCTTGATTGTCACCACTAACAATGTAATTTTACACGTCTACTTAGGCCCCTTCTGCCATAGAATCCAGATTATCCAAACAAATAATCCACATTATCTGCTTTGAACTGGATTATATGAGTCTACACTGCCATATGATCCCATTAAAAGCAGATAATCTGGATTTTATAAGGCAGCACAGAAGGGGCCTTAGAGATAAAGCCCACTGACTTCAAATGAGGCTTATTCCCCATTTGAATTGAAATTAATGTAGAATTAATGCCTGAATGATACCCACATCGTGCAATCCGATACCTGCCTACTGGGAAGTAAGCCTTACTGAGCTCAATGGCATTTCATGATTTATTGTACCGACTCTTTTTTTATTTCAATCATGGACCACCCTTACACTTTACCCCATAGACATGAAATAGCTCTTAGGAAAAGACTGCTAAATCATTTATAATTTTTGTTATTATGTGTATATCGGTTGTTGTACTCAGGCATTGTTTGCCTTTTTGTGAGCGTAATCTTCCCTGAGTCCCTTTGTGGAGATAGGGAAGAATACAAATAAAGTTATTATTATTATTATTATTATTATTATTATTATTATTATTAATGATCCGGTTGCCAACCACCTACCCACATATTAAGGGATAGACAAGTGATGGCATCCTTGTAACAATCATTTTACAGTGTATATAAATATAATTTACATCACTGTTTTCCAAACATTTATTTATTTATTTATTTATTTATTTATTTACAGCTTTTATATTCCGCCCTTCTCACCCCGCAGGGGACTCAGGGTGGATTACAGTGTACACATATATGGCAAACATTCAATGCCAATTTTTAACATACAACATATACAGACATACACAGAGGCTATTTAACTTTTTCTGGCCGCCAGGGGAGCTGTCACTTTCATCGTCCATCTGCGATGCTGATGAAGCACTTCCGCATTCCCCGCATGCTTCCCCGCTGGAATGCTTTGCTGGAGTCTTCTTTATGGCCTCATAAATCAGTTAATTTAGCCTCCCCACACTTTAAGGTGGTACCTTATTTTCCTACTTGACAGATGCAACTGTATTTTGGGTTGCAAAGGTCGACAACAGGCTACACACAATTGGTTGGAAACCCACTCCAACCCGGGCTGGCTTCGAACTCATGACCTTTTGGTCAGAGTGATCTTAATGCAGCTGACACTCAGCCAGCTGTGCCACAATCCCGGTGCCCTTTTGAATTATCCTTTTGAATCAGAAATGCGTGGTAAAAAAAATTATTTGGATGCAAATAGATTTTCAATGTGCTAACGAACATGAAAAAGTGTTAATTTCGATATATGAGGAAGGTGGTGAGTTTACACCATATTGTCAATCATCTCAGAAGGATACAAAGGTGACCACCAAAGGTAGAACCATTTTCAAGGAAAAATATACTGAATTTAGAAACTGCAAGAAGAGCATAGGTGCTTTGACACTATTTTGCCCATCATCAGCTGGACCTCTGATATCAAAGGCAACCCCAAAAGATAATCTGCTGAGTGCAATGTTCCAACTAGGAGATGTGAGGATCTTGCAATCTCATAATTACCGGATCAACAGCAGTGACCAGCTATTGAATTTGCCAGTGGATTCTGGGAGTTATAGCAAAATAATCATAATACCATAGACGACCCCTTGTGGCTGAACATGATTATCTTCCAAGGGTAGAGTCTTTTCTGTGGTCCGTAAGTGACTGGGGGGGGGGGGGGGGGGGACCTATTTTGGATAAAACAGCAATATCTGTATTGAGCTAATCAAAAATGCACACAATCATTTATCACAAAAGGTGTGTTAGCACAGGATCATAAAGGCTTTTGAAGCTCCAACGGCTTCTTCATCCAGCTAATGTGTTTGCCCATTTGAGATAAAACTGGGGGGAGGGAGTCATTCTATTTTAGTCATGTAGTTTACACCTTTGTGTAGCTACTTTTCTACACCCTAGTGATCAAAAAAAGGGAGACTCACATAGGAGGAACACATGACCTTGCCATGTCTCACAATGCCATTTGGTATGTGTGAAAAATAACCTATGTCCTATGTAATTTCCACAAGGAGCCCTTATTTCCTACGTTACTGCCACTGCATGAAAAGCTGCCACATGGAAGCTACAATCTCACTGCTATGTTGGGCCAGAGATATCATACATGCTGGAATAGTGGAACAATTGGGATAAATAACACTGTGTACCAAAATTTGAAAAAAAATCTGTTCCTGGTTTGAAAGTGTTATTTCCTGCTTAATTGTGCAGTACTTACTTTGAAAGTAGTTGTTTTTGTTTGTTTTTGTGGCTGCCACAAATGATGCTGAATTGGTTGAGATAACCATTGAAAAACTATAGCAAAATGTGCTGTTGGGT
Organism: Anolis sagrei; assembly: GCF_037176765.1. Lineage (NCBI taxonomy): Eukaryota > Metazoa > Chordata > Lepidosauria > Squamata > Anolidae > Anolis > Anolis sagrei. The sequence continues at coordinate 165,208,957 of NC_090021.1, read as the reverse complement.
GTCCCACAAAAGCAATTTTTTTGAAGTTTAATAAACTTTCCCCATGTTTTTATGATAGAACCAATTAGGAAACGACATTTATAACCCAGGAACAAAAATCATGTTACATAGTGTAAGCACTCTTGGTTTTTTTTTAAATTAAACAAAAGGTCATCATTAGAAGGATCACAGCACTGGCAAACTATGTAATTCACAGCAATCCAGCACCCAATGAAAAGAGTATTCCATCATATGTGTTACATTTATTCACACGCATATTAAAAACATTACTTCTTCTTCTATACTTAGGAAGGCTGGAGATGAGACTGCCTTGAATTAAAGCAAGGAAATTGGCCTCTGTATAACGTCTTGGCTTTACTTCACACATCTCCTTGCACCTTCTCAGCATGGCGGTTGCACGTTCTGCCCACCCACCAAGTACTAAATCACTGCTAGCTACACTTTTGGGATTGTTTTGGCGACATCAGTCTGAGAATCAATTAGCACCCAAATATGACTTAACAGCCACATTGCTTTGAGACAGAATTCCCTGGGAGTTTTGCCCATTTGATTCTAAATGTATCTGTCTTTATCTATCCTAATCTGTGCCCTTTTAACAACATCAAGTCAGCGAGGTGTGGAGATTTCAGTGTTGGACTAGGACCTGGAAGGCCACAGTTCCAATTCCTGCTCGGCTATGGAAATCCCTGGGTGACTTTGCAGAAGTCATTCTCTCTCAGCCTTAGTGGAAAGCAAAGGCAAACCCTCTCGGAGCAAATCTTGCAAAAACAAAAAACCAAACAAACCCTTGTGATGGTTCACCTTAGGGTTACTATATATCGGAAATGACTTGAAGCACATAAAAACAACAACAATAACAGTGCCAATTCTCATACCTTGCCTGGCTTGAATCCTGTTGATTATTCACAACTAGAGTAGATCTATAGAGTCATTGTTGAGGGGTGAGTCAACAAATAGACAAATGTCCTCTGGATTTACTGAGGCCCACTGCCATACGAAATCCAGTTTATCTGCTTTGAACTGGATGATATGGCAGTGCAGACTCATATAATCAAGCTCAAACCAGATAATGTGGATTATCTACTTCGATAATATGGATTATAGGGCAGTGTAGATGGGACCTGAGTCTCTTTTGGCAGAGGTTAGAATTCAGGATACTGTTTCAGAAATGGGCATCAAGGGCCCTTCCACACAACCATATAACCTAGAACAGGGGTCCTCAAACTTTTCAAACCGAGGGCCAGGTCACAATCTCTCAGAGTGTTGGAGGGCTGGATTATAATTTGAAAAACACATGAATGAATTCCTATGCACACTGCACATATCTTATTTGTAGTGCAAAAACACTTAAAAGCAATACAATAATTAAAATGAAGAACAATTTTAACAAATGTATTTGTTTTTAACAAGTATTTCAATGGAAAGTGTGAGCCTGCTTTTGGCTGATGAGATAGAATTGTTGTTGTTGTTGTTGTTGTTGTTGTGTGCTTTCAAGTCATTTCAGACTTAGGTTGACCCTGAGCAAGAGCTGGTTAAATGACCTTGGAGGGCCATATCCAGCCCCTCGGGCCTTAGTTTGAGGACCCCTGATCTAGAATATCAAGGCAGAATAACCCACAATACCTGTTTTGAACTAGATTATCTGAGTCCACACTGCTTATATTCCAGTTTAAAGTAGATAATGTGGGTTTTTATTCAACTGTGTGGAAGGGTTTCACTACTTCATCACACTAGAGAATCAATCCACTTAAAATTCAGTTTCTGCCTCCTGCAAAATTCTGGAGTTTGTAGTTTTGGGAGGCCATTCAAGGTTCCTCTCTAAACTACAAACCCCAGAATTCTGCAGAAAGCAGAAACTGGATTTTAAGTGGATTCATTCTCTAGAGTGATTAGGTCTTTTTAGAAACCACAGAAGAACAAGAAAGCCGTTCTTGCATAGCTTGTATCTGTCTTTAAAATAGCAACAAAGACTACAATGTCAAAGAGGTAATGTGTGATAAATAGGGACCTGATGACATGTGCCTCAACCCTCATGCAATAATGTCCTAAAACATTGAAGAATTGGTCTTTTGGCCACTTCCAGTGAAGACTTCACATGCTCAGAGTATGTTTGAAAAGAAACAGACTACTGCCAAAATGGAGGTTTGAGAGGGAATTTTTCTCTCTCTAACATATGAGAAAATAGGAAAGTGGAAAAGAAGAGGAAAAGGGGGATTCGTTTCACAACTGGAGTAATGATATACAGGATGAACATCCCCTATCTGGAATTCTGAAATCTAAAATTCTTCAAACTTGTCGACATGGATGGCTGAAATAGTAGTGCCACGTTTGCCTTCTGAGATTCAATGTACACAAACTTTGTTCCACGTACAAAAGGATTTAAAATATTGTACCTTCAGTCAATGCATTTGAGCTGACCCCTGAGGTGGTGCTAGTGCTTTCTCCGTGACTTACCCATGAGTCATATCAAAATAAATGATTTTGGCCTCCAAACATGCCCTTGACTAATACATGACATTGACTTACACATGTCATGTATTAGTCAAGGACAAGTTTGAGGGCCAAGATCATTTATTTTGACATGACTTGTGGATAAGCCAAAGGGAAAGCACCAATGCCACCTCAGTGGTCAGCTCAAATGCATGCCATTGACTTATACATGTTTGTTTATTTATTTATTTATTTACTGTATTTGTATATTGCCTTTCTCAGCCAGTCGGCGACTCAAGGCCGTTTACAACAAATCAGTACACATAATATCGTAACAGAAGTTAAAACATTAAAAACAATATAAAACACAACAAAAGCAATAAAAACATCATTAGAATCTCCTTATTATCAAGCCTTGTCCAATTCCATTGTCAAATCATTTGATTTCCTATATCAGTTACTCTGCATTTGTAAATGCTTGCCCAAACAACCATGTTTTAACTTGTCTCCAAAACGCTAAGAGGGAGGGAGCCGATTTGATTTCCCTATGGAGGCCGTTCCATAGCCAAGGGGCCACCGCTGAGAAGGCCCTGTCTCTCGTCCTAGCCAGGCGTAATTGTGACGAAGGCGGGACCGAGAGCAGGGTCTCCCCAGACGATCTTAAGAGTTCTCGATTAGAAAGTGCTTATTGTACTTTTAAAGGTTGTATATTTTGTGTCATAGCCTATGGCTACTACAATAAACAATTCTAGAGTCTAAAATGACTTATACATGATTTTTTTTTGTCATGTCAGCAGCAACCGCTCCTGTTGTGAGAGAATTGGTCGTCTGCAAGGACGTTGCCCAGGGGACGCCTAGATTATTTTTGATGTTTTATCATCCTTGTGGGAGGCTTCTCTCATGTCCCCACATGAGGAGCTGGAGCTAATAGAGGGAGCTCATCCACCTCTCCCCGGATTCGAACCTTCAGTCCTGCCGGCACAGTGCTTTAACCCACTGTGCCACCGGGGGCTCTATACATGATTATATATGGTATATGCAAATACAAGTATTCTGGGATTGTGGCGCAGCTGGCTGAGTGTCAGCTGCATTAAGATCACTTCTGACCAAAAGGTCATGAGTTCGAAGCCAGCCCGGGTCGGAGTGAGCATCTGACCAATTGTGTAGCTTGTTGTCGACCTTTGCAACCCGAAAGACAGTTGCATCTGTCAAGTAAGAAATTTAGGTACCACCTATGTGTAAGGAGGCTAATTTAACTAATTTACGAGGCCATAAAAAGACTCCAGCAATGCACTCCAGCAAAAGCATGCAGGGAATGCGGAAGTACTTCATCAGTGTCACAGATGGACGATGAAAGTGACAGAAAAGTTAAATAGCCTCTGACTGTCCATCTATATCAGTGTTTCTCAACCTGGGGGTCGGGACCCCTGAGGGGGTCGCGAGGGGGTGTCAGAGGGGTCACCAAAGATCATCAGAAAACACAGTATTTTCTGTTGGTCATGGGGATTCCATGTGGGAAGTTTGACCCAATTCTATCATTGGTGGAGTTCAGACTGTTCTTTGATTGTAGTGAATTATAAATCCCAACAACTACAACTCCCAAATGTCAAGGTCTATTTTCCCCAGACTCCATCTGTGTTCACATTTGGGCATATTGAGTATTTGTGCCAAGTTTGGTCCAGAGCCATCATTGCATGAGTCCACAGTGCTCTCTGGATGTAGGTGAACTACAACTCCGAAACTCAAGGTCAATGCTCACCAAACCCTTCCAGTGTTTTCTGTTGGCAGGGAGTTCTGTGTACCCAATTTGATTCAATTCCATTGTTGGTGGAGTTCACAATACTCTTTGATTATAGGCGAACTATAAATCCCAGCAACTACAACTCTCAAATGACAAACTCAACCTCACCAGTATTCATATTTGGGTGTATTGAGTATTTGTGCCAAATTTGTTCCAGTGAATGAAAATACATCCTGCATATCGGATATTTACATTATGATTTATATCAGTAGTAAAATGACTGTTATGAAGTAGCAACGAAAACAATGTTATGGTTGGGGGTCACCACAACATGAGGAACTGGATTAAGGGGTCACGGCATTAGGAAGGTTGAGAACTACTGGTCTATATTGTGTGTCTTTGGCATTGAATATTTGCCATATATGTGTACATTATAATCTGCCCTGAGTCCCCTGCGGGGTGAGAAGGGCAGAATATAAATACTGTAAATAAGTAACTAAATAAAAAAAAAATCTAAAATAATTTTGATGCCAAACATTTTAAGACTCAACCTGTACTTTAAACTCTTCTCCCTCTTAGCAAAGCCATTAAGTATAGAGTTAAAACTACTCCAGCAACCCATTCTACCTAGTTTCAACTATGTTTTCTTTAGACCACAATAAAATAGACCAAGGTCACCTCCAGCCTTTTGAAAGCATCACAATATTGTGCTATGGGACCTCTGTGAGTTGTTTTTTTTAAAAGCCTCTAGCAAAGCCAGTCCTTGCCTGCACTTCTGTGGCACTAGAAAAAGTCAATTTACAGTGTTAAGATCTTTAGGAGTTTTCCCCATGATCCTTTTGGTGAGCTGTTGTAGGAAGAAGCAAAAGAAAGGGGGGAAATACTAACATGAAACGAACTCTTTGGATACAACTCTGGAGGGAGTTTTCAGAACTGAAATTGCCTACTTGTTACGGGCTTACTCACAAGGATTTCTATGTGTGTGGAGTTCAGAAGGAGGAATCAACTAGAAGATAAAACCCATGCTGTGCGAAAAGGTGTGCTTTAGGAACTTCCCTGGTGTGAGCAATGGGTAGCTGGGGGAGTTAAGCGGTTTAGCTAACAAATGCCAGGGAACCACAGATTAAGAGAACAAAACTCGCCTGCTAATGCACTGCACAGTTCCTTCAGCACTGCCAAAGGGACAAGGAAACTCTCATTGTTTGGCTATACTCTGAGCCACGTACACAGGCCTTAATTTGACAAAATTGGAAATGTAAATCAACGTAATCTACAGGGTCTTAATACCCTGAAACCTTTAACAGCTGTACTTCTATACTGTAACTTTCATTCTTGTGATAGATGTCATGTTTAGACACAACAGTAAGTCACAGTTCTGAACAATCCTGCCTAAATCCCACTCGTCTTCTTCTAACAGCAACTAAACTAACAGGCAATTCAAGATTGACTATGTTGCTCCCAAACAAGTCAAGAATCCTAAAACAAGGGCAAACCCTGGTTTGTAATTGCAGCTTGTTGAAGATACAAGAATGCAAGTTTAGGCAACATAGGCCTCTTCCACATCTATATAAATAAAAATGTAAAGTTCGTTTGTGGGATTACCAGAACTCAAAAACCAGTGAGCCAATTGACACCAAATTTGGACAGCATAGACCTAACAACCCAATGTATGTCCTTCACTCATTTTTTTTTTGCTTTTGTCATTTGGGAGTTGTAGTTGCTGGGATTTATAGTTCACCTACAATCAAAGAGCATTCTGAACTCCAACAATGATGGAATTGAACCAAACGTGGCACACAGGACTCCCATGACCAACAGAAAACACTAGAAGGGTTTGGTGAGCATTGACCTTGAGTTTGGGAGTTGTAGTTCACCTACATCCAGAGAGCACTGTGGACTCAAACAATGATGGATCTGGACCAAACCTGCCACAAGAACTCAATACACCCAAATATGAACACAGATGGAGTTTGGGGAAAATAGACCTTGACATTTGGGAGTTGTAGTTACTGGGATTTATAGTTCACCTACAGTCAAAGACCATTCTGAATCCCACAAACGACAGAATTGGGCCAAATTTCCCACACTGAACCCCCATGACTAACAGAAAATACTTAATGCCATCCAGTCCAACTCCATTCACCAGGGCAAGAAAATGTAATCGGAGCCCTCCTGACAAAGAGCCATCCAGCCATAGAGATAGATAGATAGATAGGTATGATTCACACACAGATATAGTATCATAGATTTGAAAGGGACCCCTAAAGAAGGACAATGATATGTTGTATGTTCCAGAGTAGGCATACCAGACAATCTCCACATCAACACTGACAAAGAAACAACAAGAAATACTGTTTACCCACAAGCATCAAGAAATTACATATATTAGAAACCAACACTTTCTCATTACTTTATTTTCCAGATCACCAAACTGGGCCACAGCGATGCCTGGCAGGGGACAGCTAGTAGCTGAATAAAATCCCCACATTATGTGCTTTGAACTGGGATATATGGCAATGTGGACTCAGATATCCCAGTTCAAAACAGATATTGTGGGTTTTTCCTGCCTATTGTGGATTATACAATAGGCCAGGGGTCCTCAAACTTTTTAAACAGAGGGCCAGGTCACAGTCCCTCAAACTGTTGGAGGGCCGGATTATAATTTGAAAAGAAATATGAATGAATTCCTATGCACACTGCACATATCTTATTTGTAGTGCAAAAAACACTTAAAATTGTTCTTTATTTTAATTATTGTATTGCTTTTAACAAATATAAACTTATTAGTATTTCAATGGGAAGTGTGAACCTGCTTTTGGCTGATGAGATAGGATTGCTGTTGTCGTGTTGTGTGCTTTCAAGTCGTTTCAGACTTAGGTTGACCCTGAGCGAGGGCTGGGTTAAATGACTTTGGAGGGCCGCATTCGGCCCTCGGGCCTTAGTTTGAGAACCCCTGCAATAGGCAATTACAGAAGAATTTATTAGAAGAATGGAAACCTTTTTATCAATATATATGCTTGTTATTGTTTAAGCACTTTATTGTTCCTCACCTTCTCAGGGCATTGTAGCTGAATCATATTTAAATGAAACTAATAAATAAATGTGCGTGTGCACACATGAATTAGATTTACAGAACAATCTGTGCACACAGCTTTGAATGCTTATTACACTGAACCTAAGGTGCCATTGAGTGTAAAATACATCCCATTTTTTGAAGCTTCAAATTTGAAAAAATGAAAAATTATCTTTTAATATTTTAAAATTTTTCCTCTGCAGGTGGAATGTCTTGGATTTGTTTCAACCCAAAAGTCATCTGGATGAACCTATTTTAATAAATCTGTGGAGCCCCCAATGACGCAGTGGGTTAAAGCACTGAGCTGCTGAACTTGTTGACCGAAAGGTCGCAGGTTCAAATCCGGGGAGCGGTGTGAGCTCCCGCTGTTAGCCCCAGCTTCTGCCAACCTTGGAGTTTGAAAACATGCAAATGTGAGTAGATCAATAGGTGCCACTTGTATGGGAAGGTAACAGTGCTCCATGCAGTCATGCTGGCCACATGACCTTGGAGGTGTCTACAGACAACGCTGGCTCTTCGTCTTAGAAATGGAGAGGAGCACCAACCCGCAGAGTCAGACATGACTGGACTTAATGTCAGGGGAAAAACTTTACCTTTACCTATGGTCTCATTGGAGAGGCAGAGGAAGCAAGAAGTGGTGCTTAGCTCAGTCAGATCGGTAAATAGCCATGAGGCTGAGGACAAAATGATGTGGGTTGCAGAGCCATTTGGGCAGGGACTCCTCCTCTTTCCTCTCTCAGAGGTAAGACAAACTTTAAAACAAAGACAAAAATTGGCAAATCTAAAGTGCATAGATTGTAAGATGCACCCTTTTTTGAGCCTCTAAACTAGGAAAAGATACTAGAGTGTTTGATTTTGGAAACTAAACAGAGTTGGCCCTGGTTAAGACTTGGAGACTACTAATGGTATCCTGGGCTATATTTTAGAGGAAAGCATGGGCAAAATCATCTATGAGTATTTTTTTTCCTTAAGAAGGTGTTGGTGAGATTCAAGAGTTTCCATAAATCAGCAGGTAACGTGAAGGCACGCGCACGCACACACACACACAACGTGTTTATTGAACTGCAGCTTGACAGCTGTAAAGCTGTCATAGACTTTCCCCCTAAAGAACTCCTGCAGCTGTCATTCTTTGAGAACACTGGAGTGGCACAGTTACTCTTTATGGCTCTGTAGTGGGGAGAAAAACACTTCATAAGTTTCCTCTTCCCTCTAAGATAAAATTTTCATGAACCAACCGAGAAAGCTGAGCAGCACTGTTAGTCTTGCAAAAATGGGAAACCTTTTAACGGCCCTGGTCTCACCTATCTAGGTCTAGCTGATGAGGGTATATCATTGAGCTGTTCGGTTTAGGCAGCAATGTGCCTTTGTTTTCCTTTTCCTATTTCTCCCAACCAGTTTTCTGATCATTTTGTCCTCAGCATCTCCCACTCCTCAAAGTGGAAATCATCAAGGGCTATATTGTGATTGATTTCCCTTTGCTCGGTCTGTTTAAACTTTCAGCAAGTAAATTATGATCAAAGTAATTTCCTATGGGTACATGCTCATGCCCTTAACTGAGTTATCTTCCTTGAAGCTAAGTGGAGTATCTTTTCATGAAAGCAGAAAAACAAACAAACTCCCCTTGTTTAATTTGGGAGGGATTCGGGGATAAGGCCTCCATGATTACAGTTTAAAACTGAAAATAAATACCGTATTTACTCGTATCTAATGCTTACCTTTTTTGGCTAAAATTACCTTCCCAACACGACTAGACTTAATGTCAAGGGGAAACCTTTACCTTACCTTCCCAAAATTAGGGTGCACATTAGAGTCACGTAATATGGTAATCTTAGTGCTGAGCCAAAGCAAAAAGGGGATGCTACTTTAGGAGTGCCTGGAGCTTCTATTAAAGATGCACCCATAGATGCACCCAAGGTTTTCTTTGGTGTTGTAACACTTTTGTTTTTAAAGAAGGAATTATAAGCATGCAGTCACTGCAATTTGCCTCGTTTTTTCCAAATTACAAAGAGTGCATTTTTGGTGCTGCAGATTACATTCACCAGCAAATGCTTTTTTGTTTTTGTTTCAGGGTTTTGAAAAATTGAGATGTGCATTATTTATTTGTTTATTTATTTGGAGTGCTTCTACCCCGCCCTTCTCAACCCCCTAGGGGGGACTCAGGGCGGCTTACGAAAACAGGCACAATTCAATGCCCAACAATTCACAAAGTACAATATACAATTTACAATTTAATATCAGCAATTATCATTAGTTAAAACAATCACATCAATACAATAACAGTAATAAAATCATCCTGTGGTCAATGTTCGCCGATTTATAATTCCATAATCCATCCAGCATTGTCATTGCCCTTTCCTTCTCTGGTCGTCATTGTCTTTTGTCCATCTGCCAGCTTACCCGAAGGCCTGGTCCCAAATCCAGGTTTTTAACTTCCTCCTGAAGGAGAGGAGGGATGTTGATGACCTAATTTCCCCGGGGAGTGCATTCCACAGGCGAGGGGCCACCACTGAGAAGGCCCTGTCCCTCATCCCCACCGTCTCACTTGTGATAAAGGTGGGGCTGAGAGCAGGGCATCCCCAGAAGATCTTAAACTCCGAGGTGGGACGTAGAAGGAGATACGTTCGGACAGGTATGCTGGGCCAGAGCCGTAAAGGGTTTTGTAGGTCAAAACCAGCACTTTGAATTGTGCTCGGAACTGATGGCACATTACATTCAAGTAAATACAGGTAGTAGGCATCATACAAGGAGCCCCCTGGATTTACTAACACAGAGCAAAATAGAATTAAGTCAAGGGAAACAAATTGGGACAAACTAATAAACTATATTGAAAAAGAAAACAAGGAAATAAATATTGTAAGAATGAAACAATATGATTAATTAAAATTGAAAACAAGCAAGACCAGTGTCCCTTACACAGGAAGCCAAAAAGACTCACAAACTTGTTAAAAGAAAATCAAAGGGGGGAAAAAAAGTAAAAAATGGGATAAATCCTGACCTGGAATCCTGGAAGTGCTTTAACCTGTTAGAGACCAAATCTTCGGTCTCTTGCAGACTCTCTCCTACCCCCCTTCCCTCCCCTCCCACCTACTCCTTTTCTATCTCTTTTTTCTTCTACACTCTTACTGTCTTACTATATACAGGGTTAGTCAAAATGAATAGGCCAAACATACATACAATTAATTGTCTTATTGGCCTATTCATTTTGACTAACCCTGTATATTGTTCCCTCACTTTCCATGTCAACGACGCTTTCATTTTCTTTTTAAAATATGGAAAAATAATGATTCTAGACTTTACTATAACGTTCTACTCTAAGAGCACATATTCTAATAATTTTTTTTTTTTTTACAAAAGGAGCCCCCGGTGGCACAGTGGGTTAAAGCGCTGAGCTGCTGAGCTTGTTGACCGAAAGGTCGCAGGTTTGAATCCGGGGAGCGGCGTGAGCTTCTGCTGTCAGCCACAGCTTCTGCCAACCTAGCAGTTCGAAAACATGCAAATGTGAGTAGATCAATAGGTACTGCTCCAGCGGGAAGGTAACGGCACTCCATGCAGTCATGCCGGCCACATGACCTTGGAGGTGTCTACGGACAACGCTGACTCTTCAACTTAGAAATGGAGATGAGCATCACACCCCAGAGTCGGGCATGACTGGACTGAATGTCAGGGGAAAACCTTTACCTATACCTTTAGGTATTGTACAATTGGCCTTCCACTTTTGTATGTTTGAGCATTTATGTATTATCCTATGTTATTCCAAGTCACTTGTAGGTCTTCCAGCTTCACTTTGTTTGAAACTGAGCACAGAGTCACAGTGGAGAACCTAGGGATTTCTAAAGAGCCGTTTTCTCTTTTTGAAAGAATAGCATTTTTTAATTCACCGTTTCCCCACTTTTGTGGGGGTCCTGCACCTCTAATCTCAGCAAAAGTGGGGAGGGTGCTTTGTGCATCTACCAATAAGTTGTATGCAGTTTAAAAACACGCTAATCTGTGAACATGTCAGTTCTGTTATCCAGATACCATATTTACTCGATTCTAATGTTCAGCTTTTATGACTAAATTACCTCCCCAAAATTAGAATGTGTATTAGATTTTATTTTTATTTATTTCAAATATTTGAACCCCGCCCTTCACTACCCCCGAAGGGGGACTCAGGGTGGCTTGCAGCCGGCAACAATTTTGTGCCCTACATATACAACAGATAAAACCACAGTTACATAATAAGTAAAACATTAAAATTAGATTAAAAATAATTGAAAATGATGCAAATTGAATTAGTTGGCATGTCAAGTCTGAGTTCTACGATCAACAACTTAATCCGAAGCATGTCCATAGTCCATTTTTCATAGCATTGTCGTCATTTTTATTTTCAGCCTGCTATCTGAATGCCTAGTCCCATAGCCACATCTTCAGCTTTTTCCTGAAGGAAAGGAGGGAAGCTGTTGACCTAATTTCATTGGAGAGCAGGTTGCACAGGTGGGGGGCCACCGCCGAGAAGACCCTGTCCCTCATCCCCACCAAGCGCATTTGCAACGAAGGTGGGATCGAGAGCAGGGCCTCCCCAGAAGATCGTAAGTTTCGAGGTTGGACGTAGGGGGAGATACCTTTGGACAAGTAAGCTGGGCCAGAACTGTATAGGGCTTTATAGGTCACGACCAGCATTTTGAATTGTGCTCAGAACTGGACAGGCAGACAGTGGAGCTGACATAACAGGGGGGTGGTATGCTCCCTGTATGTCGCTCCAGTAAGTAATCTGGCTGTTGCATAATATGGTAAATACTTTTTTGGGTTTCAGGGTTTGCAAAATTGAGGTGAGCATTAGATTCGATAGCGGATTAGATTCGAGTAATAAGGTAGTTTGCATCTATGTCAAAGTTGTTACATACCCATCACCCCACAGAGGATATTTGCCACTAACGGAGAAAGGAGGGGTGAAGATCCAACAGTAGACAAAATTAAAAAGGTTTCCCCTGACATTAAGTCTAGTTGTGTCCGGCTCTTGGGGGGTGGTGGTGGTGCTCATCTCCATTTCTAAGCTGAAGAGCCAGCATTGTCCATAGACACCTTCTAGGTTATGTGGCCAGCATGACTGCATGGAGAGCTGTTACCTTCCTGCACGAGCGGTACCTATTGATCTACTCACATTTGTATGTTTTCGAACTGCTAGGTTGGCAGAAGCTGGGCCTGACAGTAAGAGCTTACCCCGATCCCAGGATTTAACCACCAACTTTTTGTTTAGCAAGTTCAGCAGCTCAGTGGTTTAACCTGCTGTGCCACCGGGGGCCCCAATGTACACAAAGTAGACCTAGTTAAAATCCATTGACTCCCAGCCTGAAATTTCATCCTGTTTTTGTCAAATGTAAAGCTTCGGAGAGGGAATACGAGAGACAACCAGAGGACATTGCTCTGGAAAGGTCATAAGCAAAAAGAATAAAATTATACGACATTACTACCAAGATCTGAAAACCAGGTGGAGCGGGGAGAGGAGGAGGAAACGATTCAAGCACCGTAGCACTAGTCTCTGCAGACCTTATGCAAGCACCACGAAGGCAAAGGGGAAGAAGCATCACAAGAGCAGAATAACATCTTTCTCCCCATCGGCACAAAGATATCTCTCTCAGCGATTTAAACGCTGCGTTCATTCTTGCTCGTCGCTGACCCTCTGCTCTATATAAAGAACATCCCTCCATTTTTAGAATTCTTGCTGGAATATGATTATGGATGGCCAGACTTCAAATATCCTGTTTGACGCCAGAAAGGGAAAAATCATCCACGACATTCAGCACAGTATTTACAACAGGAAAGGGACGCACGTATATAGCAGGAATATGTAGCATGTAAGAATAAAGGATTTCAAACCTATGTTTTCCTACTGAGTGATATTACAAGAATTTATGGCCATTTTTCAACTTTTATTTGCATTTGGGAAATTTCATTTTGCAAACAAAATACTTTTTCGTGCGAAACTTGGGATTTGGGAATAAAACAGTGTTTTGTGCAAAAAGCAACGCCCTAAAAAGTAATGAAATGTAAAAGATCAGGTTAGGGTCACCATTAAGTAAGACATTACTTAAAGGGGCATAAGAATTTTTTCAACAATTCTGTCCTTTGTCAGTGCTGACTTTTGTGTGTGTCAGGAGTGTGATGAAGTGTGAATTTTAACCTACAGTTATGTATAATTATAGATAGGTGTTTAAAAAGGGTAAGTATTTAAAATGGCATAACTGGGGGGATGGTAGCCAGCTCAGCTCACTCTGAGCTGGGTTGCCACGGAAAAAGGGGCGGAGCCAACTGCCACTTGGCAGGGCAGCCATTTTAAAACGGTCAGTCTGTACTCTGAGAACTGCAGGAAAGGCTGGTTCTACAGTGTTGAGAATCAGGGAAGCAGTCTGTAGTCAGAGAACTATGGGGAAAAGCTGGTTCTACTGTGTTGAGAACAAGGAAGGTTTAGGCTTTTAGCCTGTGTGGTTTAGATAGGTCAAGTTGACTTATTTAGATTAGTAGTTAGTGTATGAGCAAAAAGGGGAAGAGAACCCCAGTAAGCATCTTTACTGCAACAGAAATAACATAGGGAAAGAATAAGCTGGTACCTGAAGTGAACTGTTAAGGAAAGAAACTCCGTTTGAAGAAAAATAAAGTTAAAACCTGTTTAGTGGAAGGAACAGTCCTCTCAAGAGTTGCTTTATGAAATGCTATAAATGTAACCTCTAAAGAAATGTGCCTCTAGTAGTTAAGAAACATTGAAACTATACTTCAATAAACTTGTTACAGTTTCTCTTAAAGCCAAGTCAATATTACAAATACTTTCAAGTCAAGCCGCGCCACACATTAAAGAAATCCCAACAAAATATTACAAGCTATTAACTGTGTTATCAATTTTATAAATCCATTACAAATAGTAGGAGACCCTGATAAATCAGTGACGGCCCTACTGATTCTGGTGTCGTCTTTACAAAGTGGTAGCGTTGTTACAAATTGGTGGCATCTTTGCAAGGAGTAACTTCAGAAACTGCAAGTTGCTTCTGGTATGAGACAATTGGCTGTGCAAGGACATTGCCTAGGGGATGCCTGGATGTTTTAGGGAGGCTTCTCTCATGTCCCTGCATGAGAAGCTGGAGCTGACAGGCGGGAGCTCACCCTGCTCCCCAGATTTGAACCGCTGACCAGTCAGCAGTCCTGCTGGGACAAGGATTTAACCCATTGAACTACCAGGGGCTTCAGTGTTGACTGAAGGCTGCCAGTTAGGGAAGGTTAAGGCAGAGGAAGTTTAAGTCAACACATCTACAATGAAGAGAAAAGAATTCTGTAACTATGACACTTCCCCCTAAAATGTCTTCACTTTACACCTTATTTAATCTATGTGCAACTTCTAGTCCTCCCACCTGTAATTATAATTTACTACCCATTTTAATGCTCATGTGACTTTCCATCAATTAATTAGATATGTGTTTCTTAACTTGCTTTAAGGGAGAAGAAATAGAAAAACAGAGTATGAGACTAAAGTGTGCCCATTGTAATGCACCTAGTTCACACAGTTGCACAAAGGGGTGTTTCTAATGGCAATGCTTGGGGAATCTGTTGAGATTATATCTGGCACCAGGACTTGGAGAGCCCTTCAACACACGGAACACTCAAGACAAGGGTGGAAACTTAACCTTGAAGAAACAGGACCTGAATATTGGCAATTTTACTGAACTGCTCAGGGCCCAACCAAATGACCAATCAAGCCACTTTCTGGAGCAACCTTGAAGAGGAGAAATAATCACACAAAAAGAGCTAGTGAAGATTTAATCTTAGTCTCAAAGTAGGTAAGAGCCTCCACCCGAATACCTTGCTTAAGGTCATCCTTGTTCTGCTGTTTGAGCTTCTGTGTTTGTGGCAAGGTGAAATGTTCCTTTTCCTCCTCATTTTGCAGCTGGTTGTTGTTTGCATAGACACCACCTTGGCTCTGCTGATTCCTTTTTCTGAATTCAACAGCAATGCTCCCATTTCCTGGTGAACAAAACATGAAACGTGAATGAGTCATCGCTGCTGTACTTAGAGGAGGCATTAACACTAGAAGATAAAATCTGTGAAAAGTTACCTGTAGTATTTTGTTCGGTTTTGAAGCCATTCTTGTTCCCATTTTGTTGAGTCCGGAGGAGTTCCTATACAAAAAGAAAAAAGAAAAAGCAACTCTATAAATCTTTATAGCAACATCCAGTTCCTTTCATTGCAGTTGTGTTGGACAAAAAAACTACACAGCCTTGTATCCAACAACTCCTAGAAATAGAAACTGGACACATAAAGCAGCAGCAAGCATCTGTAGTCCTCTGAGGCCCTTTCTATACTTTCTATATTCCAGGATCTGATCCCAGATTATCTGCTTTGAATTGGATTATATGAGTCTCCACTACCAGATAACCTGGGATAAACAGATAATCTAGGATCAGATCCTAGGATATAGGGTAGTGTAGAAGGTGCCCATGAGAAGACAGGGAAGCTTAGACAATGATGCTGGGGAAAATGGAAGGATAAAATAGTGAAGAGTAGAGACATCACACTGGCAACCAAGATCCGCATAGTTAAAGCAATGGTATTCCCCATAGTCACCTACGGATGTGAGAGCTGGACCATGGGGAAGGCTGAGCGAAGGAAGATAGATGCTTTTGAACTGTGGTGTTGGAGGAAAGTTCTGAGAGTGCCTTGGACCACAAGGAGATCCAACCAGTCCATACTTCAGGAAATAAAGCCCGACTGCTCACTGGAGGGAAGGATAGTAGAGGCAAAGATGAAGTACTTTGGCCACATCATGAGGAGACAGGAAAGCTTGGAGAAGACAATGATGCTGGGGAAAATGGAAGGAAAAAGGAAGAGGTGCTGACCAAGGGCAAGATGGATGGATGGTATCCTTGAAGTGACTGGCTTGACTCTGAAGGAGCTGGGGGTGGTGATGGCTGACAGGGAGCTTTGGCGTGGGCTGGTCCATGAGGTCACAAAGAGTCGGAAGCAACTGAACAAATAAACAACAAAGAAGGGGCCCAAGTGTTGTTAACTGCAGCTCCCATCACCCCCTCAACTGTTGGCTAGGTCTTCTGGGAGTCAAAGTCCATACCTGTAGTGGTGTGAATTGCCCGCCCTGACGTAAAGAATGGGTAATAATTGAAAAAGCCATCCTATGTCTTTACACTGGAGAGCAGAACCACAAGGTATTTGCATCAACATAGTAACTGATACTTTCATTCACACCTTTTGTGAAGGAAAATATCAATATCTTGTGAAATAGAGGTCCATAGCAAATATTTTGTTTTTATTCTGCTACATGTTCAACTTCACCACATGCTGTTTCGTCCCACTGTCACTCTGCATGTTTGCTTTGGTGAGAACCTCACGAAAGTGGAACAAATGCCAATCTCTAGGTCAGTAGTTCCCAACCTATTTTTGACCAGGGACCATTTGTTCAGGGAGAACGTTGACCAGGGACCACTCTTGAACATTAGTACCAAAAAGGTTACGACTAAATTCTTGGTCAACTTTAAATCTGGTTTGGTTATTTGGGGTGCTGATTCAGAAAATTGCATTTGATAGCCTTATCAGATCTAGTTTCTGATACAGAACATATACCATCCAGTAGTCACCATCTGCTCACCCACAGAAAACCATATTTTATAATCTAGAGCTGATATGATAGTAGTAAGCTTTTATGGGTAGTCAGCCTCTCCCCTCCCGACGTCCCCATTGCCTCGGCACTATAAGATGGTTTCGCGAAACCAGTTGCTCTCCTTGCCGCGTGGTTTCGAGGCAACAGTGTAGTAATGGTGACCATGCACCATATTTTCATACTTGTGGACCACTGGTCATCCATGGACCACAGGTTGGGAACTGCTCTAGGTCCTCCAACACAACTTCTGCTGGAGTCACACTGGAGGATCTAGAGCAGTGGTTCTCAACCTGGGGTCCCCAGATGTTTTTGGCCTTCAACTCCCAGAAACCCTAACAGCTGGTGAACTGGCTGGGATTTCTGGGAGTTGTAGGCCAAAAACATCTGGGGACCCCAGGTTGAGAACTACTGATCTAGAGATTCCTCGAGAAAAACATTTAAATTAAATCCATGAATAATCAAATCCACAAATGTGGAGAGGTGACTACATTACCATACAAATAGCTGTTCCTTTTTCACTTTCCTCATCACCTTGCACCTTATGCATATAAATTAGGCTGACGCTCAGATAGAGAAACATTAATTCTAACTCAGTATGGCTTATGTATAGGAATCTCACATCCCAGCTCCCATTTTAATTGCCCTAGTAGAGTAAGTGCTTGTTTAGGGAGAAACTACCCCTTCCAAAACTTTCTGTTGAACCAGCTGATCTAGTAAGTGCATTGCATGGAGAGAAGGCATGGCTCCGAGGGAGATCTACATCTGATTAAATCTTAGGACTTGCCAGCTCCCGATCCTAAATATAAGGACCGCTAGACTGTCTCCTCCTCTCTCTACTCCGGCTGTCTCATTATTGCATAACACTTTCTCCCTCTGGTAATAAGCTGTAGTGAAAGGAAAATGAGCAAATGAGGCACTGACAGACGAAGGAGGGAAAGACATAATTGAAAACTGATGACAGAAACATCTGTGGGCAGAGGCTTCCAAATTCACCGCTTTGTAGCAGCATTCTGCTAAAAGGAAGCCTGAAGAGGGAGCGGGGAACACAATGGTTGCCAAGGGGGAGCTGTTTTTGGAGGCAGGGCTTCCTCCGGTCTTTGAAACTCTAAAACTCTTTGCTGGTGGGACCTTAGGAAGAAATGTGATAGTAAGGAGAAGGGGTGCTGTACGGCTTCATAGTGGAGTACATGGGTGTGCCATATCCCAGGTTCAGTCCTATAAACACTTTCTGATAAACAGATCACGGTCTACTCATTAAACCAGGGGTCCTCAAACCTTTTAAACAGAGGTCCAGCTCCAACTGTTGGAGGGCCAGATTATAATGTGAAAACAACATGAATGAATTCTTATGCACACTGCACACATCTTATTTGTAGTGCAAAAAACACTTTAAAACAAAACAGTAATTAAAATGAAGATTTATTTATCGTGTCATCAGCAACCATTGTTTTACAATTCTAACAGAGCAAAACAAACACAGAGATTAAAAAGAAAAAGAAAAAAAAACCACACAGATTTTGTAAATTTGGTATTTGGTTAAATGTCCTTTGACCAGTATCTGGCCACTTGGAGTGCCTCTGGGGTTGCCGCAAGAAGGTCCTCCATCGTGCATGTGGCAGGGCTCAGGGTGCATTGCAGCAGGTGGTCAGTGGTTTGTTCTTCTCCGCACTCGCATGCCGAGGATTCCACCCTGTAGCCCCATTTCTTAAGACTGGCTCTGCATCTCGTGGTGCCAGAGCGCAATCTGTTCAGCGCCTTCCAAGTCGCCCAGTCTTCTGAGTGCCCAGGGGGGAGTCTCTCATCTGGTATCACCCATGAATTGAGGTGCTGGGTTTGGGCCTGCCACTTTTGGACTCTCGCTTGCTGGGGTGTTCCAGCGAGTGTCTCTGTAGTTCTAAGAAAACTATGTCTTGATTTAAGTCGTTGACGTGCTGGCTGATACCCAAACAGTGGATGAGCTGGAGATGTCTCTGCCTTGGTCCTTTCACTATTGGCTGCTACTTCCCGGCGGATGTCAGGTGGTGCAATACCGGCTAAGCAGTGTAATTTCTCCAGTGGTGTGGGTCGCAGACACCCCGTGATAATGCGGCATGTCTCATTAAGAGCCACATCCACTGTTTTAGTGTGATGAGATGTGTTCCACACTGGGCATGCATACTCAGCAGCAGAGTAGCATAGCGCAAGGGCAGATGTCTTCACTGTGTCTGGTTGTGATCCCCAGGTTGTGCCAGTCAGCTTTCGTATGATGTTGTTTCTAGCGCCCACTTTTTGTTTGATGTTCAGGCAGTGCTTCTTGTAGGTCAGAGCACGGTCCAAAGTGACTCCCAGGTATTTGGGTGCGCTGCAATGCTCCAGTGGGATTCCTTCCCAGGTAATCCTCAGAGCTCGGGATGCTTGTCTGTTCTTAAGGTGAAAGGCGCATGTCTGTGTTTTAGATGGATTAGGGATCAGATGGTTTTCCCTGTAATAGGCAGTGAGAGCCTATGAAGAACAACTTAAACAAATATAAACTTATTAATATTTTAGTGGGAAGAGTGGGCCTGCTTTTGGCTGATGAGACAGGATTGTTGTTGATGTTGTTGTCGTTGTGTGCTTTCAAGACGTTTCAGACTTAGGTTGACCCTGAGTGAGGGCCGGGTAAATGACCTCGCAGGGCCATACTTGGCCCCCGGGCCTTAGTTTGAGGACCCCTGCATTAAACATTCTTCATATACACAAGGATTTGTCCCCAGTGGAGTAGATTGTTTTCCCCCCAAAACTATCCAAACAAAACTGTAAATATTTCTTTTGCTTCTCTCATTATTTGAAAGTGAAAATCACAATCTTTTGTCACTATTCGTAGCACAATAAGCAGAACAGAAATTGCTAAAAACTGGAAGTATTGGAAAATCTTTCTCTTAGATTCTGATTCTGGCTGTTTCAGAGTGTTGGGTTTCATCCCCAGACTGATCAAGTTTCTTGTGTCATCAAGTTTCCAGACCTCAATGAGTAGCTAGGCTAGAGACAGAGCCAGGCCGAGGGATTCCTCCTCTCACATTCCTATGTATGTTTTCCCAGAAAACATGAATAGGAATTTTTACTCTTCCTGTCTCCTCCCCCTTTGATGATGTAGCAATGGAAATCTGTGAGGGAACTTCTTATTTAAGTTTTATTGCCTTGGGTTGATCATGTGGTCTCCACAATTTTTGTCTCTTCTGCTTTTTCTTCCAGTAAGGACACATTTTGCCTCTCTCTAGGCAAAATGTAGCTGCACAGATTTTTTTTTTAACATTTACCTCCTTTGAAAGATGAGACTTAGCAAGCTAGTTAATTCCAAGGCCTTTTCTATCAAGAATGTTGTTTTTTTTTACTCCAATAAATATTTTGAACCTAAAGTTCTGACTCTGCAATCCTGAGCCAACCTATGAAATAGAAGCCTATCCCAGCTCACCACACATACGTTTCTCCTGGATATGAAGTTTACTTCTGGTACTCTGCTATATTTATGGTGGAATCACCTCAACAGAGAGTTATTTTTTGATCCTAACAGCTCAAGGTCCTTCCACACAGCCTTATACCCCATATTATCAAGGCAGAAAATCCCACATTATCTGAGTGTGGACTCAGATAATCCAGTTCAAAGCAGAGATTGAGGGATTTTCTGCCTTGATATTCTGGGATATAGAGCTGTGTGGAAGGACCCTCAGATTCACAGAGAAACTGACTCATTGGTTGAGGATAGGGGCCCCTTTCTCCCAACATTATTGTAGCAATAGGAACTGCCATTTTCCCAATCTTTGGAATTATAGGATTGGCCATGAAGGGAAGACCTTTAAATACCTTTGCTTGGGAACTCCACTGATACCTCTGAGTAAACTACAAATTCCAGAATTCCATAGCACGCAGCCATGGAAGTTAAAATGGGATCACACTGCTCCATCTGTGTTGTGTGGAAAGGAAAGACGGCAGTAAAGGAGATACTTTTGAGGCTACATGGTCTCCTTTCATCACATTTACTTGCAAAGAAACGTGATCCTCAAGATGAATGTATGAAATACCAGAAGAACCTGTTTCTATGAAGGAAAAAAATGTTCCTGGCAATTATAAAGTATGATCTTGGCGAATTGTTTGTCCGCAAGCCTTATCTGTTGAAATGAAAACACACTCATTAATCACTTGAATATTTTATATGTTATATCTACTTCAATTAAGTTTTGCTTTGATTTTTTTTTCTTTTCTTCTATTTATAATTGTAATAAAATTGCATGGAAGTGGGGGAGGGAAGAGTCTGAATGCATATGATGGGGAAGATTCTTCTCTGCTTAAGATGTCAGACAGCTATTGCCAGTTAGAAATGATTGCACCAGGTGAAGGAAGAGTCCAGCCTGGCATGAAGCAGTTCTCGAAGGCCCCTTGCACACTGCCATATAATACAGATTGCTAAAGCAGATAAGCCACATTATCTGATTTGAACTGGATTATATGAGTCTACATTGCCATAAAATCCAGTTCAAAGCGGATAAGGTTAAAGGTTCCCCCTCAACATTAAGTCTAGTTGTGTCCGACTCTGGGGTGTGGTACTCATATCTACTTGTAATCTGAAGAGCCGGTATTGTCCACAGATGCCTCCGAGGTCATGTGGCCAGCAAGACTGCATGGAACGTTGTTACCTTCCTGCCAAAGCGGTGACTATTGATCTACTCACATTTACGTGTTTTTGAACTGTTTAAGCTCTTCTGGGGAGGCCCTGCTCTCGGCCCCACCTCTATCACAAATGCGCATGGCGGGGATGAGGGACAGGGCCTTCTGCGTGGTGACCCCCCCCCCCAACTGTGGAATTCACTCCCCGGTGAAATTAGACTATTGACGTCCCTCCTTTTCTTTAGAAAAAGTTAAAAATGTGGATGTGGGACCAGGCCTTCAGGTAATTTTGCTGACAATGACAGGGACAGTGATGACAATCGCAATGGAAATGGACTATTGGCATGCTTGATACAGTCTCTAACTACAGAATTTGGCTCAGATAAGGCCACCAGGCTGTTATTGAAACAAAAACAGATGTTAATTAATTAATGTGATTTAATGTTTTAAATGTATGTAATTACTGGATTTTATTATGTATTTCATTATCTGTACATTGGAGGCATTGAATTGTTGCTGCCCTGAGTCCCCCCCCCCCCCCCCCGGTGAGGTACAAATATCTGAAATAAATAAATAAATAAACTGCTAGGTTGGCAGAAGCTGGTGCTAACAGCGGGAGCTCACCCCATCCTGTGGATTCGAACCGCCAACCTTCCGGTCAGCAAGTTCTGCAGCTTAGGGATTAACCTGCTGTGCCACTGTGGCCCCTATCAAAGCAGATACTCTGTATTTTATATAGCAGCGTAGAAAGGGACTAAGTTACTAAAAGGATAATCGAGTTTAGGACTCCTGCTCCAAGTATCCTGGAGTTTGCACAGCTGGCTAGAGGATTCTTGAAGTTGTAATCAAAAACAACAACATTTCTATAAGTTAAAGTCTACCTGAAGACACATAACAACAAAAAAAGGGGACACCCGTGACATGAATATTAAGTGCACGAAATTACATTTCCTGTTCCAGAGAGCCCGATTCTCATCCTGAACCACACATGTACATATACTTTTTTAAAAAATAGCAAAATGATGAGAGACAAATCTCTCAAATGTGTCACCACACACAGCATTCACGGTAGAACACGCCATACATGTTCAAATGAGATAAAGCGGAACAACAGGACAAAACAAGGAGACGGAAAGTCATCGGTTTGTCATCGCTTTCCCCTGGAGGCCTCTGGAACGCTGGTTTTTGTGGTGCCAGGCACACACAGCCTCCTGGCTTACAAACCCCTCTGGCTCCTAAGCATTTACGGATAATTGAGTGTTGGCTCCCACACAAAAGGGTAGTTTTGTGCATCTCTTGGTTAGGCTCCATTTTCATTAAAAAGGCATGAAACTGCTTAATTTGTGTTTAAATTTTACAGCAGATCCACCCAACTTTTTATTTACAAAGTTGCCCGCATTTTAGAAGAGTGCTCTCCTAAAATGCAGACCTGACTTCAGGCCACAGTGAAGAACCTTCTGTATACTAGTCAAGATCTTCAGCTCTCCCATCAGGGGAAATGACTTTTCTCACTCTTGTTCCCCTCCTTCCGGGTTCCTTCACAAAGGAAAACCAACAAGGAGCTGGAAGAAGGAGTGTGAGACCTTTCTTTGGTGCTGCTGAGTTATTCCGTAGGCAGCATGCAACCCAGTCTTGTGGCCAAGGTGGAATAGATAGGCATTTTTCTGTATTTCTTCTTTGCCTTCCTAGGTTCAGGGAAGTTGTGTGTGTGTGTGTGTGTGTGTGTCATGACACACAATGACAACCTCAATTTAATGTAGAGCTGGCAATCACACAGCCCTCTAGCATTCCTCATCATTGGCTATGTTGGACATTATGGTTCAATAACATCTGGAGGGCTCCATGATTCCCATCTCTGATTTAAAGGCTGGAAATCTATTTTAAAAACAAAAGCGCTTTAGAAATGGAACCTCTCAAAAATTCAAGGAGTCAGGCAAAGAAAAGAATCACAAAGGCCACAAAAGAGATCTCCAAAGTCGATTCAGTCTAAACTTTCCTGGAAGGACTTTTAATTATCACAACCATCCTTTGCTATTTAAGTAAACCTTAAACAAATAGCTGCCATAATAATATAACCCCTGAAAAACCACCTCCACCAGGAAGGTAATTTATCCTAATTTATTTTATTGCCCATGTTTTTATTTTAATTGCTTGTATTGTTGACCTTGAAGGAGCTGGGGGTGGTGACGGCCCACAGGGAGCTCTGGCGTGGGCTAGTCCATGAGGTCACGAAGAGTCGGAGACAACTGAACGAATGAACAACCACCTTGTATTGTTGTATTTGGGCTCGGCCTCATGTAAGCCGCACCGAGTCCCTTGGGGGGATGGTAGTGGGGTACAAATAAAGTGTTGTTGTTATTATTATTATTATTATTATTATTATTATTATTATTATCCCCTTCCTCTGCTGAGAGAAACTATGGAACTCTGGCTGTGCTTCCAGCTGTTGAGAAAGGAGTCCATCTCCTTCCTCAATGGAGAGATGCAACTGAAGCAGGGCTCTGTTTCTTGATCCAGAGCTGTGCTTTAGTCTGCAGAGAAATCAGTCAGATTCATTTCTCTCCACAGAGGAAGTTGATAAGCTCCTTTCTCAGCAGAGAGAAATCTATGGCTCCACAAAGCTGGGTTTTGGTACCCATCGAAGGTGTGACTTTTGGAAGCCTAATAAGGGCAGGCTGAGTCTTCTCTTCAGCTACTCTCTCATCCACAGGGCAGCAGGTGAGTATGGGGAGGAAATATTTTGACTGTATACTAAATAGCATTTTCTGTACTCAAAGGTATCCTGACTGCAGGGAAGTCCTCCAGATATTCTGTGAAAATTGTATTACAGTAACATTCCTGGAACCAATTCTATCATATAATACATGCCCTTACTATATTAGAACATTATATTACAAATAAGTAGTAGACTCCACTTCTTGAACATTACTTTGCCTGTCATGTTCTCTACACCACTAACCATAAAGAAGCATGTTTCTTGGTCTGCAGTAAAATGAAATCATTACTCTATTCTGTACTTATTATGAAAGCAAAGCAGGATTGGGTGATCATTCCTAAAGGATGAAATGAAATAATGTAAAGTCATCTGCTATTAAAATCGCTGCCCAAAGTTATCCTTTACTTTATAGCATCTTAACTACTTCCTCAGTCTGTGTGTCTATTTTTAATTCTTTTTTTCCCTAGTATTTAATGGAAAAGAATGACATAGCCCTTGAAGAACAGCAACACTGCTGCACACTCCATCATTACTTGACTGGTTGAAAATTAGACAACACAGGCCTAACTCTTGATTTTCCCTATGCATCTAAGTCCTTTTAGGAGTTTCTAGGCAGGGGAGCCCCCGGTGGCTCAGTAGGTTAAACCACTGAGCTGCTAAGCTTGTTGACTGAAAGGTCGCAGGTTTGAATCTGGGGAGTGGTGTGAGCTTCTGCTGTCAGCCCCAGCTTCTGCCAATCTAGCAGTTCGAAAACATGCAAATGTGAGTAGATCAATAGGTACCGCTCCGGTGGGAAGGTAATGGCACTCGATGCAGTCATGCTGACCACATGACCTTGGAGGTGTCTACAGACAACACCAGCTCTTTGACATAGAAATGGAGATGAGCACCACACCCCAGAGTCAGACACGACTGGACAATGTCAGGGGAAAACCTTTACCTTAGGCAGGAAAAACCCTAGCAATCCGCATCTGGGAATGAGAGGCAGAGCCTTCTCCGTGGTGCCCCCCCCCCCGCGCTATGGAACTCTCTCCTGAATGAAGTCAGGTCTGCGCCCTCCCTCCTGACCTTTAGAAGCAAGTGAAATCCTGGCTGTGGAATCAGACATTTGCAGAGTGGCAACGGAGACTAGTAAATACTAAAGTTATTGACCACAATGTGTGGACTGAGTTGGACAATGTTTCTAACTTGGCAAATGGTTTTATATGTATTGTAATTTTTATGCATTTTAACCTATTGTTTTATGGATGTTGTTTAAATGTTATTTATTGTTGCATTGAATTCTTGCTGTTAGCCATTCTGAGTTCCTCCACGGAGGTGAGAAGAAAGGGATATAAAACTTCTAAATAAATAAATAGGTAGCATTCAGAAAACATTTACTGTTGCCAATTTTGGGGGCAATCCATGATTGCGCTAAGGAGACCTCATTTTGGGCCAGGACTCACAGTTTAAGAAGCAGTGATATAGACTGCATCTTTTTCAAATGCTTTTGGCAA
Organism: Anolis sagrei; assembly: GCF_037176765.1. NCBI lineage: Eukaryota > Metazoa > Chordata > Lepidosauria > Squamata > Anolidae > Anolis > Anolis sagrei. The sequence goes on along the minus strand of NC_090021.1, from coordinate 165,183,244 downwards.
GATGCCTATCTTGGCATATATTTATTTTTGCACTTATACTTATTCCTTAAGCATCTCATTTCTTTTACCTCCATTTAAATAAAAAGAAACACCACAATAGCAAAACTGTTCCAGGAATTGAGGCAGGAGGCATACTGATGATAATGTGGGGTCTAATAGGGCCAATGCATTCACTGTAGGTATGTTTGCATACATTGTTTTTTCCAGGCTTGAACACAGAGAGGAACAGACACATCATTGGACTGAATGCAACAAGGAAACTTCCTGAGCCCTCTTGCAATCTAAAATGTTCCTGTGGTCTTTGCGGTGGAAGCAGTGTGGTTTCCTTTTCCACAGCCCATGATGTAATGAACAGCCGCAAGGGAAGGGTATGATATTAACATGCCTACATCACGGCTGACTACAGCATGCTGCTTGAGTGTCTCTCTACATCTCTGGCAGCAGGAGCTAACAAAAAGTGCTCTCCCTCATGCCGGGATGAAAAAGCAGTGCTCAGAGGGAAGCTCCAACACAGCTGCAGAGATACATCAAATTTATACAAGGAAGCACTTTAACATCTGTAGATATGAAAAGTATGCATTTGTTCCTCTAGGGGGGGGGGGGTATGTGGGGAACAACTGAACTGTAGAGGAAAATGTACTTTTCCCCTCTTTCTCTCTTTCCCTATCTTCCAATCTCCATGATTAACTAACTAAGATGCTAGGTTGCCAGAATGGAAAGACGGCATTCTTTTCTTTTCCTTGTACACAAGCAGACTGGGGTGGCAATTAGGTTTAACACTGGCTGTGGGATATCCTCCCCTCCTCCCCCATTACACTTGAAAAGAGCAGATGGGCTTGGAAGGAAAAAGGAAAACACATCTTTTCCCCAACACAATGCTTGCTGCCTCCTTGCAGCTACTACCTGAGTGGCTAGCATTGCTTCTCCCAGTTAAGTGTCCAAAGGGCATTCAAGGAATGAGCTTGTACACATGGCCAAGCCCGTAGCCCGGATTTCGATTCGAGTTTTTTTTCGGGGGGTCGGGGGGCTGAGTTTCGGGGGGGGGGGGGGCTGAGTCTGAGTGAAAGAGGGTCTACCCTAGCAAACCTTTTGTATCATTACCCCAATACCCCAATGCATATGGGATATATTGAGTATGGTGATCAGATCATGATATGAATAAACATAACAGTTTAAATAATGCACCAGTAAGGCCTTTTTGCGAACCACTATGAGAATTTCGGGGGGGGGGGGGGGAGGCTGAAGCCCCTCAAGCCCCCCCCCCCGGCTACATGCCTGCACATGGCCATTTCATAGAATCATAGAGTTGGAAGAGACCACTAGGACATCCAGTCCAACCCCCTGCCTTGTAGGACAATCACAATCAAAGCACCTCTGACAGCCTCTGTTTAAAAGCCTCCAAAGAAGGAGCTTCCATCACACTCCAAGGCAAAGAGTTCCACTGTTGAACAACTCTTACAGTCAGGAAGTTCTTCCTAATGTTTAGGTTGAATCTCCTTTCCTGTCATTTGAACCCATTGCTCCATTGAGTTCTAGTCTCCAGGGCAGTGGAAAACAAGCCTTTTCCCTCTTCCTTATCCTTTCAAATATTTAAATATGGCTATCATGTCTCCTGAAAGAGCTGGACCATAAGGAAGGATGACCGAAGGAAGATAGATGCTTTTGAACTGTGGTGCTGGAGGAAACTTCTGAGAGTTCCTTGGACCACAAGAAGATCTAACCAGTCCATACTCCAGGAAATAAAGCCCGACTGCTCACTGGAGAGAAGGCCAAGATGAAGTACTTAGAGGCCAAGATGAAGTACTTTGGACACATCATGAGAAGACGGGAACGTTTGGAGAAGACAGTGATGCTGGGGAAAATGGAAGGAAAAAGGAAGAGGGGTCGACCAAGGGCAAGATGGATGGATGGTATCCTTGAAGTGACTGGCTTGACTCTGAAGGAGCTGGGGGTGGCCACGGCCAACAGAAAGCTTTCGTGTGGGCTGGTCCACGAGGTCACAGAAACGACAGAACGAATAAACAACAAATCATGTCTCCTCTCCACCTTCTCTTCTGCAGGCTAAGCATACCCAACTCTTTAAGATGCTCCTCGTAGGGGATGTTCTCCAGACTTTTGATTGCCTCCTCTGGACATATTCCAGCTGAGAGTCAAAATCTCTCTTTAATTATGGTGCCCAGAATTGGATACAGTGTTATTTCAGGTGAGGTCTGACTAAAGCAGAAAAGAGGAGTACAATGATTTCTCTTGATCTAGACACTATACTCCTTTTGATGCAGCCCAAAATCCCATTGGCTTTTTAGCTGCTGCGTCACATTGTTGACTCATACTAAGGCTCTAGATATTTATCACATGGACTCTAGTTGAGCCAGGCCTTGTCTGTCTTGTATCTGTGCATTTCATTTTTTTCTCACTATATATTTTTTTCTACCCCATATTTCACACTTCTTCATGCCACAGGAGAAACGTACGCTAATACAAATAAACAACTTGAACACAGAAGACTATATTGATTTCCAAGAGCCCAAGGTCACCGTCTGTCAGGACTGGAATTCTTGGCTGGGTGCTGTTCAGTGTAACTCTGTGTTTACCCAGAAGTGACTCCCACTTAGCTTTACCTAGGAAAAGTAGACTAGGAGTAAAGCCGCACCAATTCTATGGGAATTAACTTCATGCATAAAAATGCAAAAAGTTAATATCAGCATGAGTATTTTGCATTCAATTTTATATACAGCATTAAGCAATGTCATTGGTGGCACCTTCTCATCCTGTTCTTGAACTTCAGAAGAGGCCTCAGGTAGACTTCTGGAAACTATTCCAACTCCAGCTGGTACTTCAGCCTCCCTTGCTATAAGAATCAAAATATTAAAATAATTAGGACTACAAAATTCATAACTCTAATCTGTTGCTTAATTTCAGAAATCCCACAGCTCTCTGTTTAATTACATTCCAGAACAAGGAAATCCCCAGCTTCACACTTTAAACTGGAAAGTCTTTTTGTAATTCTGAAAACTGACAAGAGCTAAATCATCAAATAAGCAAAGCCTTTAATGTGTTGGATAGAGACATTCAATCATTGCTAATTTTCACTTATTTGGCAGAGACATCGTTGACTTCATAGAGTGACATAGTCCTTGTTTCATGCGTTAATCAAATGTACAGATTTTGTTTTACTATTTGAAGAACTTTTTTCTTGATCAATGCATCAAACTTAAAATGTTATAGTTATAAAATCTTTTACTTTTTCCATACTTTGTTTCCTTGTACAACCTGTCATAAAGATAGAAATAACTGAAACATTCCTTCATGCTATATTTCATTAAACACACATGCCTAATATACTATGAGGGTTGAATGAAAAGTAATGCCTCCATCTTCATTACTTGGGTTTGGATGGGAATATTTTAATAAATCAAACGCAGAAATAATCTTTAGAATGTGCTCTTTAACTACCACTATTCACTTTTCCACATAATCACCAGACAATTGGATACATTTCTGCCAACGATGAACAAGTTTTTTGAACATATCATGGAAGAAGTCGACAATCTGTTTCCACAACTCATCATGCGTTGATCTTCCGATAGCCAAGCAAAGCAATAATGTGACCCACACGTTCTTGTGAAACGTTGATTATGCTTGAAATTTCTCTCTATGCTTGAAATTTCTCTCTATGCTTGAAATTTCTCTCTAAGTGATACGACGATTGTCCTGAATCAATCTGTCAACATTTTGCTTGTGAAACTCGGTGGTTGCTGTCACAGGACGTCTAACTGTTCCCACAGCAACATCTTTAAACTTACTCGCTCAATGACACACAGTACTCATATCAACACAATCACCATAAATGGCTTGCATTCTCTGGTGAATCTCCTTTGGGGTGACACCTTCTGTTGTCAAGAATTCAATGACTGCACGTTGCTTAAGTTGCATTGACTTACTGTCTGCGCCGTTCAATGCTAAGGCTTCCCACCAAAATGGAACTGTAGAGGCGAGTCTACTGAACAAGCCAGTACTTGCCACATACCAGTACTGCCATTTGTTGAGGAGTTACAAAGGTGGAGGCATTACTTTTCATTCAACCCTCGTAATACCAGGCATCAGAACAAAGTTCATTATTTGATATTTAGAGTATTTAAAATAATCACTTCAATTCAGTTGTCTTTATTCCAATAATTAATAAAAGATTGAACTTTGTCAGAGATTAGATGGAACGTCACCCTTCTAATCCCCAAGAGTTCATATCAACGAGATCTATTCATGAGTATGACTGTTGGGATCTGAAGTATGACTGTTGGGATTCTTCAGTGAGCCACTGATGGGATCTGGGCTGTCCATCAAAGAACATTTATGCTAAAGACTAACTGGTGTGAATGTGACAACACAGGCCTTTCTTCTCACTTAAAAGGAGAAGAGTTGTGTTCATGGGCTTGAGAAAAGAAGAACCCCAATTGGAGAAGCATTGGAGAAAGAGAACAATGTGTGTGTGTGTGTGTTTAACTCATGTATCTGCTACTAACATTTATCTATCTACAGGCAGTCCCTGAGCTACAAACAAGATAGGTTCTGTAAGTTTGTTCTTAAGTTGAATTTGTATGTCAGTTGAAACAAGTGTAACTCCAGCCATTAAAAAACATTTCAATAACATCCCCCATAATGTTTGTTTTAGTGTCTGTGGCCCTGTTCAGAAGATTTCATCACACTTTCTGTCTCTGTGACAGTTGGATTTTGAAATTTTGGATTGTCTGGGATTAGTGATTAAGCTTCAGTGGAGACGCTTCACCCCCATGATAATTCTTACAGAAGTGGATTTCATGTCTGAGGGGTACATTTCCTCACACTTACTGTTATCTCACTGTTTGTAATTAGGAGTGATATGTAAGTTGGATGTTTGTAACTCAGGGAGGGAGTGCCTGTATAGTTATAGATAGATAGCACAATCATTCAGTCATATAACTCAATGCCAGTGAAGTTACAAGAACTAACCAATAGGCCTCAACATTGGAGGGCTCAACATGGACCCTTTATCCGGGGGCCAATACAGAGAGGTGAATGACTGTTTGGCCCCGGGGTTAGTTTGTATTGCCAGACCCCAATTGCTGGCGAGAGGGAGTCCTGAATGGCATGAGGGAGAGGGAGTGGCATGCCAGACAGCCACCCTTGCTGTCCCCCTTCTCATCATTGCAGTGGCCAATGGACACAACGTAGTGTCTGTCACTGTCACTTGAAACAACGTCAGCCGGGCCATTTTGGGCAATGAACAACAGCATCAGTCATGTCACACCCACTGGCCACTGTGACAACAAGAACAGGAGGGGAGCAGAAAATGTCATCTTATGCCCCCGAGACACCCAAATCTGGGGAATACAAGATGGCTGTGTAAACAGTTGTGGTTATTATTGTCTTAGAACTGGCCTACTTGCTTGCACAGACCCAAAGTCAGGATTTGCTCCAAATTCTTGGGGAGAATCAGGAGCAACCTGCAATTTAAGTTAACATGGTTCAAGGCTACCTTCCCTGCCCCGAATCAGCTCTGAATGCCAGTGTAGATGTGCCCATACTCAATGGTTATAAACTGGGACTGTGGTGCAGCTGGATGGGAGTCAGCTGCATTAAGATCATGAGTTCAAAGCCAGGCAGGATGGAGTGTAGCTTGTTGTCGACCTTTACAACCCGAAAGACAGTTGCATCTGTTAAGAAGGAAATTTAGGTACAACTTACGTGGTAAGGCAAATTTAACTAATTTACAAGGCCATAAAAAATCTCCAGGAAGTATGCAAAGAATGAGGAAAGTACTTCATCAGTGTCACAAATGGACGGTGAAGTGACAGCTCTCCTGGTGGCCAGAAGCTGGAATGTTAAATAGCCACTGAGTGTCATGAATTCGATGCAAGCCCGGGTCGGAGTGAGTGTCCAACCAATTAGTGTCGCTTGCTGTCGACCTTTGCAGCCCGAAAGACAGTTGCATCTGTCAAGTAGGAAATTTAGGTACCGCCTACGTGGGCAGGCTAATTTAACTAATTTACGATGCCATAAAAATCTTCAGCAAGTCTGGAAAGAATGAGGAAGTACTTCATTAATGTCACAAATGGACGGTGAAGCGACAGCTCCCCTGGTGGCCAGAAAAGTTAAACATTGCCCCTGGTGGCCTCATGAAAAGTTAAATTGCCTCTGTGTCTGTCTATATATGTTGTGTGTCTATGGCATTGAATGTTTGCCATGTATATGTACATTATAATCCACCCTGAGTCCCCTGCGGGGTGAGAAGGGAGGAATATAAATACTGCAAATAAATAAATAAACAAACAAAAATGCATGATAAGTGCAGAAAGTTGGAAAAACATTGCATTTTCTCAGATGCATAATAATAATAATAATAATAATAATAATAATAATAATAATACTTTATTTATATCCCGTCCTATCTCCCTGTAGGGACTCAGGGTGGTTTACAACAATTGGCAAACATTCAGAGCCATAAGGTGCTGGACGAAGATCAAAATAACCAAATAACCACCATAACCAAATTATCTTTGTCCACTGGGAAGTGCATTTCCCCATAAGAGGCACATGTGATACCTGGATTCCTCTGAACTACGTAACATGATTTTTGTTCCTGAGTTATAAATGTCATTTCCTAATTGTTTCTAGCATGAAAACATGGGAAAACTTTGTTTTTGTGGACACCTTGCAGCACATTTTACTCTAATTTTTCAATGAATATCTCATTGAATCTCAATCAATGCAACATAGTTTATGGCAGCCACAAAAACAAAGTTTCTAGAGTGTAACAACTACTTTCGAAGTCAGTACCACACAATTAAACAGAAAATAACACTTTCAAACCAGGAACAGATTTTTTCCTCAAATTTTGTTACATAGTGTTATTAATGTTTCTTGAGGGCTCTCACTAGTACTAAAAGATGGTATGCAGCCATTTCATCTTTCTTTCCTGATTTTTTTGGTGCTAAGGAACAACATGGAAGGAAATGTGGAAAGAGATGGGGGAGGGTTACAAATGGAAGGTGATGTTATGTGAACCTTCCTAAAATTATGTGAAGGAGACAGGGTGTCTCCATGACAAAAGCCTTGTCTGGAAGTGATCCAAGCAACAGCTGTATGTTTAACATGGGGGTGGTGGTGAAGGATTGTCTGGGAAATACCTTTTCTTCACTTCGCTGCAGTGCTTTAAACAAGATTAACAGAGAGTCAGGATTAATCTGACTCCAAAGCACTCCAAAGATAGTGGATTCCACTTTTAAGTCGTGAAAGAATGGCACAGATTTAGGATTGTGTGTTTTAAGTCCTGAGCTTGTTCTGTTAAAAAGGGTTACAAGAATGAGAAAAATTTCAGGAGGGCTTTTCAGAGACAATACTCACTAGATTCTCCCCCTCTATCCCATGTCTTTATAGCAAACGAAAGACCTCACACACATTCAAATAAAAGCAAGAGATAACATTTTTTTTAAATCAAAGAGGACAATAATTCCAATTAAGAACCATTTACGACAGTATCACCCAAGCATGGGAAGGAACAGATTCCCAGTATATGAAACCACTACATAGTGTAACTGTAACTGAAGTAATAGTACAGGTTGAATATCCCTTTTTCCTAAATGCTTGGGACTAGAAATGTTTTGGATTTCAGATTATTATTTTTTTGGAATTTCTATATTTGTATACACATATGTAATGAAATGTCATTGAGATGTGATTCAAATTATACACAAAAATCAATTTATGTTTGGCATACACACTGTTATGTTTCTGCAGAAAAAGTAGCTATTGATCTACTCACACTTGCATATTTTTGAACTGCTAGGTGGACAGAATCTGGGGCTAACAATGGAAACTCACCCCGTCCCACAGATTCGAACAGCCAACACTCCGGTCAGCAAGTTCTGCAGCTTAGCGGTTTAACCCGCTGCACCACCACAACCACCACAACAAGTACTTATAATACTAACTTAATAACAAATAGGTTTAAGTAAGAGTTTTCTAAGAACAGTTTGACAATAAAAAGAAACAACTAAACAGAAACAACCAAGAAGAATATTCAAGCAGAAAAGGAAAGAAGATAACCAACTGGAATCCAAGATTCAGCATAAGAAGAGATAGTTAATAGGTTTAAAGGACATAGAAGAAACATAGACTTCCCAATTTTTTAGTAGTGCAAACAATGAATGTTAGGGTAACAGAGACCAAAAACTGAATGTAATGCAATATAATGTTTTAAAAGGTTCCTTACCTGCCCTCCTCACCACCCTCCAGAAATGTGTTTAAATCTATGAAACCAATCTATTAAATTACTAACAATAACATGAATACATCCTACCTTCCTTCTCCTACCTCCCTACTCTATATTGTGAAAAAAAAATAACACTTAAGAAAAATCAATGGGCAGGGTTTCTGAAGCACTCCATACTTTAAATCAGGGGTCCTCAAACTAAGGCCCGGGGATGCTGGATGCGGCCCTCCAAGGTCATTTACCCGGCCCTCGCTCAGGGTCAACCTAAGTCTGAAACGACTTGAAAGCACACAACATGACAACAACAATTCTATCTCATCAGCCAAAAGCAGGCCCACACTTCCCATTGAAATACTATTTATTGATTTACGACATTTATATGTTGCCCTTCTCACCCCGAAGGGGACTCAGAGCGGCTTACAAGATATATATACATACAATAAATTATATTATTAGCATAGTATAATATTAGTATTATATAATACTATATTGTACTATACCATTATATTGTAATATTATTAGTAATATTACATGTAATATAAAATATATAATATATAATATCATATTAGTATTATTAGTAGTATTATATTGTATTACATTATAATATTATAAATATTATATGCTTATACAATATATTATATTATATTATATTATTAAGATAGCACAGGAGACAAGGTGGAACTTGTCTTTTAAGTTTATATTTCTTAAAACTGTTCATTTTAAATATTGTGTTGTTTTAAAGTGTTTTTTTGCACTACAAATAAGATACATGCAGTGCTCATAGGAATTCATTCATTTTTTTCAAATTATAATCCGGCCTTCCAACAGTTTGAGGGACTGTGACCTGGCTCTCTGTTTAAAAAGTTTGAAGACCCCTGCTTTAAATAGTTTATATTTTTTCTATGAAAATTGATCCCTTAAGGGAGTCTAGGAAGAATTTCATCACAACTTCACCCTCCCTGTGGTTTTAAACCCAGGTGAACCTGTAAAAAAAAAACCTAGGTGCCTTAAAACCAGCTGTAGGGGCTGCATGCAGTTCTGAGGCCGTACATTTTCTAACTCTTCCTATTCAGGTCCACAAATGACACCCTGTTGATGTTCTTTGCTTTCTGACATTTGTTGACCTAAGAGGGGATAGCTGAAATGCAAACTGGGCCCCCAAAATAGCCTCAATACCATACTTTCCTTTCAACTGGCCTTTTGGGGGAGCAAAAGAGTGTGAGATGTACTCCCAGGAATTGTGATGCACCTCTCAAAAGACCTTAGGGCTTAGCGCACTGGTTAAAATCACAAATGCCTCCAACCCATGCCAAAAGTTGGGTTCCACTCATTTCCCATGGGAATGGGGTGTTTGGTTGTTTTGTTTGGCCTGTGTGTGGGGAAAACTGCCCCTTTGAACCATTAAAGTGTCCCATTGTGTCTCCTAAGGGTTCAGCATGGTTTGTATGTAGAATAGAAAGTATCAGTTGTAATTCCTGGCCTCTCCATTGGAAAGGATTTTCAGATAACCAAGTTGGAGGAAAGACTTTACTGCAGCTGTTCTTACTTACTTACTTACTTACTTAGGCGATTCCTCGTTGTCTGAGTAGGATAGTCTTCCAAGATCAGTGTACTGGTGGGTCCGTAGGTGATTGTGGAGCCCTCTTCTTGATCTGCATCTTCTCCCACAGTGAGGGCATTGGTTTCCAGGTGGAAGGCAGTCTCGATCAGGGTTGGCTTGACACACCTTCATCTTTGAACGTTTCTCTCCTTTGCCCTTCATTCATATCTCTTCAAATTCTACAGTACTGCTGGTCACAGCTGACCTCCAGCTCAAGGGCCAAGGCTTCCCAGTTCTCAGTGTCTATGCCAGAGTTTTTAAGGTTGGCTTTGAGCCCATCTTTAAATCTCTTTTCCTGTCCTCCAACATTCCGCTTTCTGTTCTTGAGTTCGGAGTAGAGCAACTGCTTTGGGAGACGGTGGTCGGGCATCCGGACAACGTGGTCGGTCCAGCGGAGCTGATGGCGGAGTACCATTGCTTCAGTGCTGGTGATCTTTGCTTCTTCCAGCACGCTGACATTTGTCCGCCTGTCTTCCCAAGAGATTTGCAGGATTTTCCGGAGGCAGCGCTGATGGAATCGTTCTAGGAGTTGCATGTGACGTCTGTAGACAGTCCGTGTTTCGCAGGCCTATAGCAGGGTTGGGAGGACAATAGCTTTATAAACAAGCACCTTGATATCCCTACGGATGTCCCAGTCCTCAAACACTCTCTGGTTCATTCGGAAAAAGAGCTGCACTCGCAGAGCTCAGGCAGTGTTGTATTTCAGTGTCAATGTTGACTTTTGTGGAGAGGTGGCTGCCAAGATAGCGGAAATGATCAACATTTTCTAATGTTACACCATTAAGCTGTATTTCTGGCACTGGAGATGTATTGGAGGTGCAGCTATTCACCACAGAGGGAACTGCTGGAGTCAAGGATGGCCCTGAACATATGGAAATGTAAAACATCTCTCTACTTCGTTCTTCTTGGAGTAAGGGACTCTACTTGACCCCGTGGTAAGTGCTGCCATGAAGCAAAGCAGGGGATAGTGTTTTAGATCTCAAAAATAATTTGAGTCATCCAGCTGTGACCTCCCAATATAGAATAGAGAACACGTCAGGGGTATGAACACATTGTTGCAAAAAAAAAAAAAAATCCAGGAAAGATAGCCTATCTAAAATCTCATTATGACTAAAGTGACATACAAATGGTCTGTAAATAACCGCCATTGTTTCCAATTTTGGTAAATAAGATATGTGAAAAACAAAGGTCTTTAACTACTCACAGTGTCTGCTTTTATCAGGCTGAGGATTATATTGTTTCGCCAGATCCTGTTTATCTTAGTGGAAATATTTGCAACCCAGAAGGAGTGTAGATAAAGGTAACCATGATTAAATAGAAAGCAGCAGAGAAGGAAGGATTTTGTGTAAACATGCTACCACTGGATTTTAGAGGAATGAACACCCTGCTGTGAAGACTTAATTAAATGTTAATTGTTTGCCATGAGTTCAAGGGTAGATGCTCTAGAGCATGAAAAATCAGAAGACATTCATTAATGAATATTGAGCTTGAAGTATATTCTGGCTAAAAAATGGAGAAGGGGGAAAAGCATAATAAGTGTTATTTTTAGTTTGACTGACTGCAGCGCAACCCTCACAAAAAAATCTGGTAATGTAAGGGGGGGGGATTTGTCCTTAAAATATAAAATTTTAAAAATGACTTCACATTATTTATTCAATTGCATTAAGGTCAGTGGTAGATAGAGACACAAATAAAATGCGGGAGAGGTTGAGATGCTTGAGAAATATGGAGGCAGCATTCGCAATCAACTCTACCAGAATTTCAGCTCTTGAACCTAACTGTAGATGCACAGATCCGGAATGGCACAAGGTGGCCCAAAACCTGCCCATCTACCCCTTATTAATATAGGTTGAACGTCCCTTATCCATAAATCTGACATCCAAAATTGTTCACGTGGACCGTTCACACATTTGCTTTCTGATTTATTTATTTAATTTATTTCCAGTATTTCTATCCCGTTCCTTCTCAACTCCCAAGGGGGACTCAGGACGTGATGGAATGACACTTTGATTTATGCTCAAAATTCTTTAAATTATTGTGTATTAAATTACCTTCAGGCACTTAAAGTGCATATGAAATATAAAATAAATGTTGTATTTAGATTTGGGACCTATTTCCAAGATATTACATTAATTATATGCAAATTTTCCAAAATCCAAATAAATAAAAATAAATCTAAAATCCAAAACACTTCTGATCCCAAGCATTTCAGACAAGAGATACTTGAACTGTGTCAGTTTCTAGCTGCATCAAGGTCTACAAGTATCCTAGACATTGTGAGATGGCATGTGATGCAGCATTCTCTTCAGAGCATTAGCTTTTACATTTTTGAAAACAGAGAAAAATGTAAAGCAAAGCCAATGTCAGCAAATGGGGATTTCTGTGGGACTCATGAGCTCTGGTGTTCGTCCCTCATTCCTGAGTGCTAATGTTGGCCCTGTGGGATTCTTCCCAGCTTCCTCTGTTGATTCTCTACTTCCTCTTGGTAAAAGCCTGAAGAGCCAACTCCCAAAACTAAAAGATGGCTGATGAAGGAAGGAAGAGAAGGAAAGGAATGGGAAAGAGAAAGGGGAAGGGGAAGGGAAGGGAAAGGCTAAGAAATCCCATTGGCTTTTTTTGCCGCCACATCACATTTTTGTCTCATGTTTAACTTGTTGTCCACAAGGACTCCAAGATCTTTTTCACAAGTGCTGCTCTCGAGCCAGGCATTGTCCCCCATTCTGTATCTTTGCATCCTGGAAGGCCCAGTTTTGGCTAGTGCATCGGTTGCATCCTTTCCTTGGGAAGACAGATCTGGCCATTGGGATTCACACCTTAATTACCTCCTCTTCAAGATGACTTTACTGTGTTCTACATGGGACTACCCTTGAAAAATGTTCAAAGCTGGAACTAGTGAAATTGTGACAGCCAGGTTATTGACTGCGCACATTAGAAACACCATTGTTGGTCTTGCTCAACTATATTGACTTCCAATTTGCTGTTTCTTCCATCTGGCAAGATTGCGTTAAGGGCTGTGTGACCACCCGGCACGTGGTAGTGACTCATGTTTAACTCAGACTACAATTTGCCCATGACTAAGCTTCTGTAAAAATGAAAAAAGAAATAATGCTTGGAATTGAGTGGAGAAAATGGGGACAATTTAAAACTAGTTGAAAAACCAGGATGTCAGATAAAATGTGGCAGGGTATGCATGAGACTTCCTGGAATACAATAGCTTTTGGAGAATATCTTCTGTTTTGGTCAGGCCCGCAAGCGAGACTGCTTCTGGGGACTGGGAGCTGCATATCTACATGGCCACTTTTTTCCTAGGAAGAGCAGTACAAAGGCAAGCCCGAGCATTAATGAACCAAGCCATTACTATAATCCATCAAACATAGCCAAAGAATTGAGAATTTAATTGCTCAAGCTGTGCAATCTCACTGCTTGAGCCAGGAAACATAACGGATTCAGGGCTGCAGCATTATGGGCAATGATCAAAGCCCCAGGCCTCTCCATTCTCTAATGACTATGGCTAAGTATTCCCTGAGCAGGATCTTAACAAGTCAAGCTGAAGATTTGGAGAAGAGAAACTGCATTTTAAAAACACTGTTCCTTGATCCCACTCCAATCCGACCCAAAACCAAGTTTTTTTCAAAGAAAAAGCTTCCTTTTCTCTTCACTATTCTTAACACCTTTCCTCTGGACCAGAAGTGTGCAAAATGTTTGTATGTGTATCTTTAAAGTGCATGTAATATCATCAATGTCATAGGGTTTTCTTAGCCCAGGAATACTTGCATTTCTTTTCTCTGAATACAGCCTACAGCATCTAGTATTCCTTGGTGGTCTCTCGTCCGACTACTAACTATGGCTGAGCTGCTTACCTTCTAAGATCAAACGGGATCTGGTACCTTTGGAGTATGTAGGCTCTATATTCCTGCTGTGCAAGGGCTAAAAAGGGGGAGTTGGGAAACCAGTTTCTTATCTTAAAAGGTATGCTACTATCAGGGATCTACAGTACAAACAGTGAAGAGGAACAATGTTGTTTTGACAGCAGATCAGAATGAACTGGATGGAAACTTGTCCTTACCCCAAAGATTTCTGGGGCAAAAATAATATTTGTTTGTATGTGTGGTTTCTAGCCCTCTAAGGCAGTGGTTCTCAATCTGTGGGTGCCCAGATATTTTGGCCTTCAACTCCCAGAATTCCTAACAGCTCGTAAACTGGGTGGGATTTCTGGGAGTTGTAGGCCAAAACACCTGGGGACCCACAGGTTGAGAACCACTGCTCTAAGGTGTTCTGGGAGCCAACAAGGCCTCCTAACTCCAACATTTGCCCAACCAAGATGGGCAGCTGTAGGCCTCTGAGGCCCCTTCCACACAGCTGAATAAAATCCTTTAAACTGGAATATATGGCACTGTGCACTCAGATAATCCAATTCAAAGCAGATATTGTGGGATTTTCTGCCTTGATATTCTGAGATATAGGGCTGTGTGGAAGGGCCCTGAGTGTTGTGTTGCAACTACCAGAATTCCTTTTCATTGGTCATGCTCACCAGAGTTGATGGGAACTGTGATCCAACAACATCTGAAAGGCTACACTTTGGATGAAATCCCCTGATTTTGGAATCTAAGAAGTACTAGTTGGCTAGTACTTGGATGAGAAACCACCAATGAATACCCAGGCTATATTTCAGAGCAAGAAACTGGCACAACTATCTCTTTGCCTAAGAACATTCATTAAGTCATCATAAAGTCAACTGGGGACTTGAAAGCATATGAACACATACGAAGAGTGGGCTAATTCAGGGAGTGAAATGCTTAGAAAAGAAAGATTTCAGGCCTCCATAATCTATGTATGGTGACCCCAATGTAAATGAGGCTGCATATTTTTACATCAATAAAGTAAGAAAATGAAGCTTAGACAAATACCCTTGAAATTGGTTTTCAGACCTGTTCCTGGCTCTGATTCAGAAAACTGAACTGGATGGACTGCATCAGCTCTACTTTCTTAGACATTGTTATCATGACACACGGCAACTGGTAGATGACATGTGTACTGCAACTAAAGCTGATAGGGGAAAACTGGCACCATTTTTGGAATCAGCAGGTAACATAAACCCAGAAACAGGTCTAACATTTGAGGCACCAAAATGTGTGTTGGCTGGTGTAATAGCTGCATAGTGGGGTGGTTGTCATTGCACAACAAATAAGGCCAATTGAAATTCCCTCTTCTACACAACTCTTAAAGCTACAGGAGGCTTGTGTCTTATTAATACTAGCAACCCTAGTTCTTATCTGTAACTGGCAACCCTAGTTCTGTTACCCACCTCGAGTCATAAGGAGAGGTGGGTAAGAAATAATAATAATAGTAATAATAACAACAACAATAAAAGTGGCCCCAATGGTGATCGGCACACTGGGTGCAGTACCTAAAGACCTTGGCCTGCACTTAAACACAATCAGCGCTGACAAAATTACAGTCTGTCAGCTGCAAAAGGCCACCCTACCGGGATCTGCATGCATTATTCGCTGATACTTCACACAGTTCTAGACACTTGGCAAGTGTTCGATGTGTGATCCAATACAACAGCCGGCATAGTGATCTTGTTTGCTGTGTACTAATCTTGTTATGTTTCTAATAATAATAATAATAACAATAATAATAATAATAATAATAATAATAATGTTCTTGTTTGCTGTGTACTAATCTTGTTGTATTTCAAATAATAATAATAATAATAATATGCAAAGGCTCTGGCATAAACCAGTACAGGTGGTCCCAGTGGTCATTGGCACACTGGGTGCCGTGCCAAAAGATCTCAGCCAGCATTTGGAAACAATAAACATCTACAAAATCATAATAGGTCAACTGCAAAAGGCCACCATACTTGGATCTGCACACATCATTCGAAAATACATCACACAGTCCTAGACGCTTGGGAAGTGTCCGACTTGTGATTTTGTGATACGAAATCCAGCATATAGATCTCATTTGCTGTGACTTACTGTGCTTTTGTGTCAATAGTGATAATAATATGCAAGCAATCAAAACATGCCTTATTGGATGCCTCCAGTCTAACACCATTGTGGATCTGGCTGGAAGCAACAGAGTTTGGAAAACTTGCTTTTTGGACGACAAGTTCAAGAGTCCCATGAAACAGTTTGGAGAATTACATTTTGAAAGTAACTCTTCCAAGATCTGGGAGAACTGATGGGAATGTTCAGCTTTATAGAATGTTTGCAATGTTTGTATGTTTTGACTGTGCTGTGACCTGCCTTGAGCCATAATGAGAGGCGGGTAAGAAATAAATTTATTATTCTTATTATTACTATTATTTTTATTATTATTTTTATTCTCTGTGTGGCTTATTTGTTTCTCAATTCAGAGGATGGTTGTTGATGGTACTGCAAGATGGTTATACTGCTTGTACTACAAGAAGACTTCATCACTTGTGTCCCAGAAACATGGAGCATCAGATAGAGTAATAGAATCATTGAGTTGGAAGAGACCTCATGGGTCATCCAGTTCAACCCCCTGCCAAGAATCAGAAAAAGCACATTCAAAGCACCCCTGACAGATGCTAGACTTTTGTCTCTGTGTTGTGTTTGCATCTGCACAGGTAAGCATACTCTTATTATGATGCCTTCATATCTACCAGCTGGTGTTCTGCTTGTGTGGTAGGTAAAATGACTCTACAGGAAACTTTACAGTGATTCTATATTGTGTGGCTATTTCTGCACATTGACCAGTTGGGAGATGATTGTCAGCATGCAATGCCATGATTGGTACTGATCATGTATCCAGGGATTGGTACTGATCATGTATCCAGCTCTTTGGAAGCTTTTAAACAGAGGCTGGATGGCCATCTCTCAGGGGTGATTTGAATGCAATATTCCTGCTTCTTGGCAGGGGGTTGGACTGGATGGCCCATGAGGTCTCTTCCAACTCGTTGATTCTATGATTCTATGAGGGAATCTGTAATTATTGGCATGTGTTCTGCCATTCAATTTGCTCCTGCAGGACAATGTTGGTGCCTGGATTGTCAGCAAAGGCACATAAATGCTCTGCCCATTGTGGGTGTATACGCGTGTGTGTGTATACGCGTGTGAAGAGGGTGGTGGGGCAAAAAGCCATTCAACAATATGTTCCCTTCTTCTTGATAAACCAAAAACATGTCAGTCAGATTCGGGGGATTGCATCAAAGTGCCTCTCCGAAGCTTGAGTGACTCATATTGGCCGGCTGAAACTCAGAAGAAAGACCTGACCAGATTATAAATGAGCTGCCTTCTTCTTTAAAGAATTGCTAACATGAAGATAAAAATACACTTGCATTGGGCACGTGCCAAAAAAACATACACACACACACACACACACACACACACATGCATATCCTTGTAGTTGTTTTGTACTAACACAAGTAGTATTGTCTAAGCAAAACAATTTGATTGGCCAACCTACTTATTTTGTCTGACATTTAAGTTATACGTGTGATCTGTTCCTTTTGGATAAGAGACTACAGTACATTTTCTGTCCTTACCTTCTTCATCTGGAATTAAGCCAAATTGCCGAGGATCATCAGTAGCTTGGATGGATCCCAAGAGTGACGGACAGATGATTTCTCTATCAGGACACTTGATGGGGCTGCTGAGTGAAGTGTCTTTATGGTATTCTTTAGAAGGAGAGAGGAAAGGGAAGGGGGCCCCAGAGAATAATGTTATCAAAATGTACCGCCTGAAAACCAAATTCCCTGCTCTTTTGAAGGCCTAGGAAACAACCTTAGATCTCACCAATGGACTGGGAATTGAAGTTTTGCTAGGCTCCAACATGGATCTGTACTTCTCACGGCTTCTTTCTGATACATTCCATTATTTCACTTTCATTTAATATTTATGTACACAGTAAAACTGTAAAATGTTGTTTCTTTGGACTACAACACCCATATCTATGCTGGTTGTGAGATTATGGCAAAAAATCTAAATAATAATAATGTATTGTTGAAGGCTTTCATGGCCGGAATCACTGGGTTGCTGTAGGTTTTTTTGGACTATATGGCTATGTTCTAGAGGCATTCTCTCCTGACATTTCACCTGCATCTATGGCAAGCATCCTCTGAGGCACTGAGGATATATCTGAGGATGCTTGCCATAGATGCAGGCGAAACATCAGGAGAGAATGCCTCTAGAACAGTGGTTCTCAATCTGGGGTCCCCAGATGTTTTTGGCCTTCAACTCCCAGAAATCCTAACAGCTGGTAAACTGGCTGGGATTTCTGGGAGTTGTAGGCCAAATACATCTGGGGACCCCAGGTTGAGAACCACTGCTCTACAACATGACCATATAGCCCGAAAAAAACCTACAACAACCCAAAATAATAATGACTTGCCTAAGATTTGCTTCTTCACATTCATAGTCTTGTTTGTTTGTTTATAAAAATGGGATAGAAATATAATAAGTAAACATTGTTGTTGAGCAATCCGAACGAGAACCAATTGAGGGAGTTTGCCATTGTCTTCCACTGAGGCTGAGGTTTTCCAAGGTCACCCAATGGGTTTCTGTGGTTGAATGGGAAACTGAACTCTGGTCTCCCAGAATTTTAGTTCAATACCCAAACTGCTATATAAAACTGGCTCATAAATAAATAAATAAATAAATAAATAAACAACTAAATTTCAACAGTTATGACTTTTTCTGGGTAATTCTGAAATGGTAAAGGAGTGTGATTAAATGGTAGAAGCTTCACTTAGAATATGAAAATTAGCAGAATTAATGTCCACATTCTCCAGTTTGTGCTTTTGAGCCAACATGGTATTGTATTTTGACTGCTGGGCTACAGCTCTGAAGACTAGGGTTTAAATCAGTGTTTCTCAACCTGGGGGTCGAGACCCCTGGGGGGGTCGCGAGGGGGTGTCAGAGGTGTCACTAAAGACCATCAGAAAACACAGTATTTTTTATTGGTCATGGGGGTTTCGTTGTGGGAAGTTTGGTCCAATTCTATCATTGGTGGGGTTCAGAATGCTCTTTGATTGTAGGTGAACTATAAATCCCAGCAACTACAACTCCCAAATGTCAAGTCCCCCAAACTGCACCAATGTTCACTTTTGGGCATATTGAGTATTTGTGCCAAATTTGGTCCAGTGAATGAAAATACATCCTGCATATCAGATATTTACATTATGATTCATAAAAGTAGCAAAATTACAATTACCAAGTAGCAACAAAAATAATTTTATGGTTGAGGGTCACCACAACCAGGGGCGGCTCAACCCATTACGCAAAGTAAGCATTTGCAGTATAGTTGATTTTGCCCAGGGGCTTTCTTGAGGCACTCTTGGGGGAAAATAGACCTTGACATATGCGAGTTGTAGTTACTGGGATGTATAGTTCACCTACAATCAAATAGCATTCTGAACTCCACCAACTCCCACGACGAACAGAAAATATATATCAGTGATTGGTTGGGGGGGGGGGCACCAAAATAGTTTGCTTACTGTTGAAAATTACCTAGGGACGCCTCTGACCACAACATGACAAACTGTATTAAGGGGTTGCGGCATTAAGAAGTCTGATAAACACTGGTTTAAATATCCTTTCATCCATGGATACAGATTGGGTGACCCTGGACAAATCCCAATCTCTCAGAGGAAGGCAAACCCAACCCACCTCTGAAAATACCTTGCCAATAAAACCTTGTGATAAGGTCCCTTAATGCTGCTGTAAATTGGAAACAGCTTGAAAGCACTCAACAACAAGTGTTTTTAGTTTGTTGACACTGGACAGTCTCAAACTGACAAAATTATACTTCCTATGGATTGTAGGGGAGAAGGAAACAACAATAATTAAACCAAGTTTAGGTTTATGGCACAATTGCATTGTGGCAAATACACCTGTGTACTTGTAGAAAACATTTGATGGTTTTAAATTGTTCATAATGTTGTAAAGGGGCATTAAATACACCCACATTATGAACCCAAGCTAATTGTTTTTTTTTCTTCAATTGGTAGTAAAACTTACAACTTCTGCTTAATTTCTAAAGTGTTCATATGTATTCAGTTTTAAATTACACATTGTATTGCTTTTAGTCTTCTTGGCCACTTTTTAGAGAGAAAAAGCAGGATATAAATAAATATCACCATCAGGCAAGTCAATGATGCTACTTTCCCAATATTTAAAGTAGACAGAGGAGCCACAGTGTCAACAAACTAAAAACACTTGTTTTAGTTTTTAGTCCAGCCCTTTTGATGGCTGGACTGCTGACCTGAAGGTTGGGTTGCTAACCTAAAGATTGCCGGTTTGAATCCGCAAAATGGGGCAAGCTCCCATCTGTTAGCTCTAGCTTGCGAGGACATGAGAGAAGCCTCCCAGCAGGATGGTAACACATCCGAGCATCGCCTGGGCAACGTCTCTATACACAGTCAATTCTCTCACACCAGAAGCAACTTGCAGTATGTTCTCAAGTCTCTTCTAACATGATAAAACAAATGTAGACAGGAATTGTTTCCTCCTCCTTCTCAATGTAGGGTGGTCTGTACACTAAATCAGCCTTAAGTAAGCCATCTTAAATCTGTTCTTTCCAGCCCTACATCCTTCCCATCCTTGTGATACTGCAGAAGACTATACCTGGGACATTCTACATGCAAAGCATGTGTTCTTCTACCAGAAGTCCCACAAATTACACTTTTTGACTATAGTTCCCATAAAGTACCAGCCAAAATAGCCAATGGCCATGCAATCTGGGAGTTGGAGTGCCAAGAAACAACTTGTCCAGCTACTATTAACTAACTGACCTATTGTCCTCACTCAAAACAAGGTTTTGTCTATCTGGAGTAACTCACCTCTTTCATACTTGTGGTTATTTTCAGAACACACCTCTGTCTTCCTTATCTTCTTTGTACCGAGAGCATAATCTTTGTTATTTATGGGAGGTAAGGTGAAACTGACTTGGGAAGTATCTGTAATCTGACTGCTCGTCATCTGCTCTTGCTCCCTTTTATGGTCTGACTCCAAAATGAGATCATTTTGCAAAAGGGTCAAGTGCTTATTACAGCTATCAGTCATAGACTGTAGTTCATTACTGCATGTTCCTGAAATGTAAGAAAGAAAAATAATAGAAGTTAACTAATGAACATTTCATCCATCTGAAAAGTATTTTCTCTCACACAATGGCTAGAGGACCTTTTCAGAAACTTATGATTGAACTCTTACCAAACAAGAAAAGACTGCCGAACTTCATATGCAAGTGTAGAGATGACATGCGAGTGTGGAGAAGAGCAAACTACAGACCACCTGCTGCAATGCAACCTGAGCCCTGCTACCTGCACAATATGTGCAACAATTCATAGATCAGTACCAATAAACTCAAATCTGAATAACAACCTCCCTCAACCCGATGCCTCCTGATTTGTTAGAGCAATGCTTTTCACGACATCTGAAGTGGGGGATTGAAAGTTATCCCCCCTCCCTGGGTGCCACGTACTCAAACTATACACCTCATCACATGATATACTTTTAGTGAATGTGCTGGTTCACCTATACTTCTATGATGGAGCTTGACAGCTTCTATCCCATGACATAGATAAACTTCCAGCGGGGATCCATTGTAACAGTATAGGTAAATCGGTACATTCCGCTGTGGTGGTTTCCCATGTCGAATAGATGTCAATGGGGATAAGCCAGGTGGACAATGCTTCCCCTGATGGGATGGGGCAACGGGTGATTTGGGCAATGTGGGGCATGGGGAAATGGGTTTCCCATGTCCCTCTTCCAAAGGCCACCGTCGGATTCACCACCATGTGCGGTGATTCTGGCAGCCCATTTGTTTCCATTGGGTACAATATCTCATTTCTTTTTTGGAATCTTTCTAGGGACTGGCAGTCAATGGAGTACTGCTTGGAGCAGCATTGCATGGAACTATGGCTTCCATTGTCCCTAGCCAACACAAACCAGGAGTACACAAAGAACAGTGACAAGTGGGACTAGCAACAAAATCTTGCAGTGTAGACCTCTCTAGTTTACTCTTCCAGTCAATCACACATGGTCTTTTCCATGATCTTCAACTTCTCTCCACTTATATCATGTCTTCCATTTTTAACCCCAGCAGTTAGACCATTTTCAGTTTTTGTTGTATGTTTTTCCTCTGTTGGGCTGCTTTAGATCTTCCCCACAAGGAAGATTTAAATTTAATTTATTACTCTGGGATTCCCCATACTTTCCTTTCATGTGAGTAGGTGAAGCTCTTTTGGCTTTTGGCTATAAAACTGATGGCATTTGGCTCTACATGTTATTTATTTATTTATTTATTTATTTATTTATTTATTTATTTATTTATTTATGGTATTTCTACCCCATCACTTCTTTACCCCCAAAGGGGGACTCAGGATGGCTTACAATGAGCCACTACATAACAATTACAATAATAAAACCACAATTGAACATAAATCATAATTAAAACAATACATCAGCAAACATCAAAACCGTAAAACAGTCTTGCAGGGAAACGGCCATGTCAAACCCCCAAAAGATAAAGCCATAGATAGGGCATGGTGGGAGACCGAGGGCAACTGTCTTCTCGTTCTATTGAGCCTGCTTGTGTTTTACACCAAGGAGAACATGGTTTCTAGTTTGACAAGACGAGGGCAGAACCCTTTGAAGTGAACACAGAGACTGCCTTTGATGCATGTACATTTTCTAACTTTGCTGGGTGTAGGCCAATTAAAACAAGCCTATTCAATGAAAGTTGTTTAAAGCACATAACAGGAGCTGATGGTGAACAGAATGGAAGAGTTTTCTTTGACTGAATCGCCGTGATACACCTGTACCAGTCGTCCATGGCGCAGTTGTACCTTTCAGCCTTTTCACTTTGTCCTGAGTCTCCCTTCCCACATGAACCAGCAATGGAAGGACCACAAGTTCCTTTGAGAGTTCACGGGCCGCACATTGTTTCCAAGGAGCTGTGGGCGAGTCTTCAGGTATCTGAGGTAACCTGAAAATCTCTGGCACCTAGGAGAAAAACAAAACTTCAAGACATTTCATTTGACATACTTGAAACCACCCATCTTTGACATTTTTGACACCACCCATTTCAAATGACTTCAGATGGATTAAAGAGCCCTTTATACTCCATACAGTCTTATTCTGGCTCTGTAAAGGATTGGCGCTCCAGGTGGGCAGAGTTCCCAACAAAATTCTGATTCCAAAACTGTGAGGCTTTTGTTCATTTGATGAGCTACACCCACTTTGAAATAATGTACAGGAGAATCCGTGCTTGTGTTTGTAGCAGAGTGAGAACAGCCAGGGTGCAATATAGTGCCCAATTAGTCACACTTACGCCCCTTTGATTTCAGTATAATCTGATCCATTGCATAATTACTCAGAGGTGAGCCTCACAGGCACGGGATGGCAGCAGCCTTAAGCAATCCTTAACAGGATTGACTCCACAATTAGCCAGAATGAGAGGGATGCTTCAGATGGCAGATGGTGGGGGGAAAGCACAGTAGAAGCCCCTTTCTCTTTCCCTCTCAGACAGGCCCGTAGCCAGGATTTCGTTTCGGGGGGGGGGGCTGAATTTTTTTCAGGGGGGGTTTCGGGGGGGGGCTGAGTTTCGGGGGGGGGGCTGAGTCTGAGTGAAAGAGGGGCTAGCCTAGCAAACCTTTTGTATCGTTACCCCAATACCCTCATGCATATGGGATATATTGAGTATGGTGATCAGATCATGATATGAATAAACATAACAGTTTAAATAATGCACCATTAAGGCCTTTTCGCGAACCACCATGAAAATTTCGGGGGGGGGCTGAAGCCCCCCGAGCCCCCCCCCCCTGGCTACATGCCTGCTCTCAGAACTTGGTATGCTAGACAACCTTTCTCAGGGTAAGGCATTTCAAAGAAATTGATTCTGGATGTCTGGTTTTTCATTTATATAGCTCACTAGCTGTCCCCTGCCACGCGTTGCTATGGCCCAGACTGTTGATCTGGAAAATAATGAGAAAATTTTGGTTTCCAATATAAGTAATGTCTTTCTGCTTGTGGGTAAACAGTATTTCTTGTTGTTTCTTTGTCAGTGTTGATGTGGAGAGTGTCTGGTTTGCCTACTCTGGAACATGCAACATATAATTGTCCTTCTTCAGGGGTCCCTTTCAAATCTATGATACTATATTTGTGTGTGTATGTGAATCATATCTATCTATATCTATGGCTGGATGGCTCTTTGTCAGGAGGGCTTTGATTACGTTTTCTTGCCCTGGTAAATGGAGTTGGACTGGATGGCCTTGAGTATTTTTTGTTGGTCAAGAGGGTTCTGTGTGGGAAGTTTGGCCCAATTCTGTCATTGGTGGGGTTCAGAATGCTCTTTGATTGTAGGTGAACTATAACTCCCAGTAACTACAACTCCCAAACGTCAAGGTCTATTTTCCCCAAACTCCATCTGTGTTTGGGTGTATTGAGTTCTTGTGGCAGGTTTGGTCCAGATCCATCATTGTTTGAGTCCACAGTGCTCTCTGGATGTAGGTGAACTACAACTCCCAAACTCAAGGTCAGTGCTCACCCCTTCTAGTGTTTTCCGTTGGTCATGGGAGTATTTCATCTTTGTCTCTAATATCCTTCCCTCCAATGAGCAGTCAGGCTTTATTTCCTGAAGTGTGGATTGGTTAGATCTTCTGGCAGTCCAAGGCACTCTCAGAACTTTCCTCCAGCAACACAGTTCAAAAGCATCTCTCTTCCTTCACTCAGCCTTCCCTTTGGTCCAACTCTCACATCCATAGGTTACTACGGGGATTACAATTGCTTTAACTATGCGGATCTTTGTTGCCCATGTGAAGTCCTTACTCTTCACTATTTTTTTGAGATTGGTCCTTGCTGTCCTCCCAAGAAGTAAACATCTTCTAATTTCCTATGTCTGCAGTAATCTTCATGCCTAGAAATACAAAGTCTGTCATTGGCTCCATGTTTTCTCCCTCTATTAGCCAGTTATCAGTTTGGTTGCGGTAATCTTGCCTTTTTTGATGTTTAACTGCAACCCAGCCTTTTCACTTTCTTCTTTCACCTTGTTTAGAAGGCTCCGCAGCTCCTCCTCGCTTTCAGTCATCGAAGTGGTATCATCCGCATACCATATCATCTGCATATCATCCAGCAATTTTAACTCCAGCCCTGGGTTTTTCAAGCCCCGCATGTGGCACAATGTGTTCTGCATACAAGTTGAATACAGCCCTGATATACTCCTTTCCCAATCTGGAACCAGTCTGTTGTTCTGTGGTCTGTTCTTACTGTTGCTACTTGGTTGTGATACAGATTCCTCAGGAGACAGACAAGATGACTCAGTATTCATATACCACCGAGTATTTGCCGCTAGTTTGTTACATGTGTTGAACTAATTTTCAATGTCTTGAAAATTCCTAACTCTATATGTTATAATCAAATATGTTTCCCACCATTTCATTTTTTATCAATATGTATTGTTTATGGATGACTAGCTGCATGTGTCTTAGAAAAAAAATGGGAAGAAAAGTCACGAAGCTTATTAGTTTACAAAAAGACTTCCCTATAACTACCATGAAGTTCAGCCCAAATGCCACCAAAATGGTGCTAAATGTGAAACCTTCCTTCTCCGCTTGTTTTACGTTGTGTCCAGATATTTTTGTCCCCAGACTATTTAGGTATTTTTGTCATAGTCTGGGAGGAAAATTACTGTTCTGGAGTGAAACTTTCTAGTCGATATATGATTTTGAGATTGGTCATGTCCTCCATAATTTTTTCAAAGGTCTGTTTGTTGTATCCCTCTTTCCTTTCATCATGGGATTCAAAGAAATACACATGGGATTTCAAGACTGGTTGCCCATCTATGCTGTCTACCTTCAGAAGCAGGGTGTCTACTTCATGTTTCTTCAGATCATGTATCTATTTTTGTGTGGGAATTAACATGACAGAAGCTCCTACAGCCAATTGGTTTAATCATTTTATTGTTAGAAGCCCATTTATTTTCTCCAGGAGAAAGGAAAAGACTGACTTGTTTCAACCTACAGGTGCTCTTAAGGCTTCTTTAAGAAGCTACCTATACTTGATCTGAGGTAGTCCTCTAAAATAGGCCTAAAAACAGTGGTTTCAACCAGGATTCCCTGAAAACCTTCAATTCTGGGAGAGGTTGCTAGAGTTTCTGTAGGAGAACATAAATGAAAAAGCAAAACATTACTTTTTGAGAGGTAAGTTTAATAACACTATGTAACAGAACTTTGTTCCTGGGTTGTTTTGTTGTTCATTCGTTCAGTCACTTCCTCTTTGTGACCTCATGGACCAGCCCACGCCAGAAATCTTTGTCTGCCATCACCACCCCCAGCTCCTTCAAGGCCAATCCAGTCACTTCAAGGATGCCATCCATCCATGTTGCCCTTGGTCGCCCCCTCTTCCTTTTTCCTTCCATTTCCCCAGCATCATTATCTTCTCCAAGCTTTCCTGTCTTCTCATGATGTGGCCAAAGAACTTCAACTTTGCCTCTACTATTCTTCCCTCCAATGAGCAGTCGGGCTTTATTTCCTGAAGTAGGGACTAGTTCCTGGGTTATACATGTCATTTCCTAATTGGTTCTATCATAAAAACATGGGAAAGGTTTATTAAATGGCAAAAACTGTTTCTGTGGGACATCCTGCAGCATATTTTGCTATAGTTTTTCAGTGAATATCTCATAGCACCACAACCAATTCAACATAGTTTGTGGCAGCCACCAAAACCAAATTTATGGAATATAATAACTACTTTCAAAGTAAGTGCTGCACAATTAAACAGGAAATAACACTTTCAAACCAGGAACAGCATTTCTTTTCAAATGGTGTTATATAGTGCAATTTTATGCATAGCTTCCCTGGGACCTGAAAATTATTTGAAAGGTTCCTCCAGAGCAGTGGTTCTCAACTTGTGGGTCCCCAGGTGTTTTGGCCTACAACTCCCAGAAATCCCAGCCAGTATACCAGCTGGTAGGATTTCTGGGAGCTGAAGACCAAAACATCTGGGGACACACAGGTTGAGAACCACCACTGCAGAGTAAAATGATTGAGAAAGGCTGACTTACGAGCACTCATAGACTGATGGTGAACTGAAATGTTTTGGTTTTTTTCAACCAACAAACTAAGCAACTGTTCAGCATCTTGAGAGGTGTCCCTTGTGTCTTCTACAAATTCCACTGGATGCTCCCCAGTTTTTGTTTCTTTTTTGCTGTTGCTTATTTTCTGATAGTTGCAATTCTATTAGGTAGAAGAACACCTACCTGCTTTTTATGCTCCTTTGTAGCTCCACCTTGCTCTGATCTTTCTTCTGGGTGAATAGGTGGGAATAAACCTGTATCCATTGAGGGTCTACTTCCATCAACATTTTTCAAATGTCTTTGGTTAACTGTCAAAAGTTCAGAAAGAAGATTAAATAATTGCCACACAAATCAAATTAGATGCATCCAAAGGCTCACTTAACCCAAGGATGACAAAGTTGGTGTTAAAAATATTACTTAGCTGAAGGTTAACATAACCTTCAAGGATTTCCTACTTGTCCTTCTAGAGCAGGGGTCCTCAAACTAAGGCCCGGGGGCCGGATGTGGCCCTCCAAGGTCATTTACCCGGCCCTCGCTGAGGGTCAGCCTAAGTCTGGAACGACTTGAAAGTACATAACAACAAAAACAATCCTATCTCATCAGCCAAAAGCAGGCCCACATTTCCCATTGAAATACTAATAAGTTTATATTTGTTAAAATTGTTCCTCATTTTAATTATTGTATTGTTTTAAGTGTTTTTTACGCTACAGATAAGACATGTGAAGTGTGCATAGGAATTCATGGTTTTTTTTCAAATTATAATCCGGCCCTCCAACAGTTTGAGGGACTGTGACCTGGCCCCCTGTTTAAAAAGTTTGGGGACCCCTGTTCTAGAGTCTCCAAATACAAAAGTAGTAAAATCCTTATCTTCTGAAACTGTTCCAAACCACATATTGAATATTACTATATTATAGGCACATACTATTGCATTCATTAGAATGTATTAACCTGCACCGGGACAGTGGCGCAGCTGGCTGGGAATCAGCTGCAGTAAGATCATTACTGACCAAAAGGTCATGAGTTCGAAGCCAGCCCGGGTCAGAGTGAGCTTCTGACCAATTTGTGTAGCTTGCTGTCAACCTTTGCAGCCCGAAAGACAGTTGCATCTGTCAAGTAGGAAATTTAGGTACCGCTTATGCGGGGAAGCTAATTTATGATGCCATAAAAATATCCAGCAAGCATGCAAAGAATGAGGAAGTACTTCATCAGTGTCACAAATGGACGGTGAAGTGACAGCTCACCTGGTGGCTAGAATCCCCTCATGAAAAAGCTGGAATGTTAAATAGCCTCTGTGTGTCTGTCTATATATGTTGTGTGTCTATGGCATTGAATGTTTGCCATGTATATGTGCATTGTAATCCACCCTGAGTCCCCTGCGGGGTGAGAAGGGCGGAATATAAATACTGTAAATATATTACTATTAAATATTACAATAATTAAATGACAAAGTGGCATACGTCTTACCACTAGATGAGATTTTTCTTCCAGGGAGAAAACCTCCATAGAAAGTCACATGAGATTGCTCACACCATAGATCAGAAGTGTCAATGATGGTATTCGCCAAAGTTGGATAATTGACAGAATTATTTGTCCTTTCAGTGTGGCCCGGCTCATCTTTATTGGCCTCTCTGCCTTTGTGAACCTCTGTCCAGCTCTCCTAGAAGAGGTCAGAACAGAATATTTCAAACATTGTGTTTGAGTAACTGTTCTAGCTTCCAGCGAAGACTCGCTTTCCTTTTTCCAGTCCCTTTCTATGTCACCTAGAATCAGACCAAGGACTTCATCCCAAGCAATAAGTAAAGTGTTGAGGAATCATTGTTTTCCCCTTAAGCTCCGCAATGCCCTGTTTGGAAATTAAACCAATGATTTTTCTACCCTCACCACACGTTTTCCTTCATTCAGCTTTCTTTTCAAATTATCCATTTCCCCTCCCATCACACGGAGACACATTTCTCCTCCCACTGTCTCTCCCCCCATTTTCTTTTACTTGGAAGAAATTCTCTGTTCTGCTTGTTCTCGTGGAAGTACTTTTTAACATGAGATCATTAAACGGAATTTCTTCTATTCTTTATTATAGTCTAAAAGTACAGATATTTCTCAATTCAAAAGTTAACTCTATTGAATTTTACATGGTTAAAAAAGATATAAATTATCGTTCCATCCTCCTCGGTTCTAAAGATTATGGCGGAAGAAAAGAATCAGTGTTGCCCATCTCACCGCCTCCCGCCCAGAATGAGATCATTGTTATCTTTACAAGCGGACAATGGGGAATTCCCATCACATGTTAAATTTGATGTTTTTACCCATATCTACATGGGGAATTAAAAAAGTAACCCATTGTCAATCATCTTAGGAAGTGCAGAAAAAAACAAACCACACTTTAGAAATGGCAAAATACATGGAACCCACCACAGGAGCTTGCATCATGTGATGGGCTCTGTTGGTGGCTGTTTTTTAAATGTGTAGAAATGCTGATTTTATTGCGTGTGATGAAGTCCCAAGGCATTTTTTTTGCTTAATGCAGAGCAGCATATGAAGTTCCTAAACCACACTAGTCAGGTACAGTATCCCAAACCAAGTTACTTTGGTGCAAGAGGCCAAAAACATCCAACAAGTCCCACTATTCCTATCTCTGGAAGTAAACATGTATGAATAACAAATTAAATGTATTGTCGAAGGCTTTCATGGCCGGAATCACTGCGTTGTTGTAGGTTTTTTCGGGCTATATGGCCATGTTCTAGAGGCATTCTCTCCTGACGTTTTGCCTTCATCTATATATATTTGTGGAATGACCAGAGTGGGACAAAGAACTCTTGTCTGTTGGAGCTAGGTGTGAATGTTTCAACTGACCACCTTGATTAGCATTTGATGGCCTGGCAGTGCCTGGGGAAATCTTTTGTTGGGAGGTGATTAGATGTTGGGAGGTTGTTCTGTTGTGCACTGGGCCTGTAAAGAATTTTCTTTAGAACAGGACGTGCAACCTTTGCCCAGCGGGAAGCCAGGGGCCCCAAAGAGAAGTTCTCAGAGGTTTTCCACCACAAATAATCTTTAGATGGCTTGTGATGTATAACAAAGTATTTTATTAATGAACAATCAAACAGAAACTTCTCTTGTCTTCAATAAAGCTAAACAAATGCTTCCAAGCTTTATGCAACTGGTGACTTCCTAATCTTGCCCACGAATGACAGGCTTCAATAACTTCGTCTTTACTTTAAATGGAAAATCCCCTTTTTAACTTCTCCCAGGCTGACTGTAATCTAACCCTTACAGATGTGGGCTCCGCTACCGGGTCGAACTGCTTCTCGAACGCCGAGTGGACCTACCAGTAAAGGCTTAGATGTTCTCCAGATGGAGTTCTTTGGTCTTTAGGGCTGTTTCCCTGGAAATCTTTGGAGACTCTTAAGACTGTTCTCCCCCGGAAGGTCTTGGATGCACTTAAGACTGTTCTCCCCTGGAAGGTCTTAAGGGTTAAAGCTTTTGTACAGGGGAAGCTTGCACACGTCCTGTACATTAGCTTTCCTTGCTGAGACTAACTAAAAAATGGCTCCCTTCCCTTCCCAATTGCCCTGAGCAAGGGGCGGGACCAAAACTTAACGATGATGGACAGGTGACTTGCCCTATGACTGCAACCGAAGGAAGCCATCTATCTGCAGAGTCCCTGAAACCTAGGACTGCAAACAAACATTTAATACAAAGCAAATAAAGTTGGAGCTCCTGGTACAGCCGTACAAGCACAGAGGTGATTAGAGGAAACAATCAAGAACATCTAATCATCTCCCAACAAAAGATTGCCCCAGGCACTGCCAGGCCATCAAATGCTAATCAAGGTGGTCAGTTGAAACATCCACACCTAGCTCCAACAGACAAGAGTTCTTTGTCCCACCCTGGTCATTCCACAGATATATAAACCCTTTTTCCTAGTTCCAACAGACCTCATTACCTCTGAGGATGCTTGCCATAGATGCAGGTGAAACGTCAGGAGAGAATGCCTCTAGAACATGGCCATATAGCCCGAAAAAACCTACAACAACCCAACAAATTAAATATCTAACTATTTGCTGCGTTTGCACAACAGTCAAACCTGCTCCCTGAGGGAGTTGCTTCATTTTCTCTAATAGTAGAAGAAGCAAGTCCTCAAGGCAACTGAGGCTTATGATGAGACCAACATGATCAACCCTGTCATTAGGGAAAACAAGGAAAGTCGCATTATGCTTCCAGCTCTGGTCACAGTTAAAGGGCAACACATTGTTAGAAGTTAACTCTAGTAGCCTCTTAGTATCCGCTAGGGTTTGGGTGTCACTATTTGACTAGTCCATCTTTATCTGAAACCAATGTGGGTGATGCTTACTGTAAGACAAAAAGGAGGTTGAGAGATAGCCTGGTGTAATGTTTGCATCTCGGACCAAGACTCTGGAGACCAAGGTTCAAATCAGCTTTACAGTGTTGGATACTCACTGGTTGACCTTGGGTAAGTCAGACTCTCTCAGATGAAGACAAAGGCAAACTTTCCCTGAAGAAATCTTGCCAAAATAAACCCAAGAGAGGTTCGCCATAAGGTTGCCATACATTGGAAACAGCAACGAAGTCGGAAAGCGAGCTATGCTTGCCAACACTTAGTTTTATGCCAGTAGATGGAACCAAGTAGGTTATCAAAGGATATCACATTTTGCTGATTACAGAGACACTGGGGGATAAAAAAAAGTCCCTTCTACACTACCGTATAAAATCCAGATTATCTGCTTTGAACTGAATTATATGGCAGTGCAGACTCATATAGTCCAGTTCAAAGCACATAATGTGGATTATCTGCTTTGATAATTTATTTATTTATTTATTTGCAACATTTATATGCCGCCCTTCTCACCCCGAAGGGGAATCAGAGTAGCTACAAGATATATATACATACAATTGATTGTGTTGATGTGAGTACTGTGTGTCGTTGGGCGAGTAAGTTTAAAGATGTTGGGGTGGGAAGATCTGACTTGCGTGACAAACAAAGAGTTGGACGACCTGTGATAGTAACCACCGCGTTTCACAAGCAAAAGATTGACAAATTGAATCAGGACAATTGTCATATCACTCAGAGAGAAATTTCAAGCATAATCGGCATTTCACAAGAATGTGTGATTCACATTATTGCTTTGCTTGGCTATTTGCTTGGCTATTTATTGCTTTGCTTGGCTAAGATCTATGCACGATGGGTACCCAGGATGAGAGAACTGTGAGATGCTGGTTGCGGAAACAGAGTGTCGACTTCTTCCGTGATGGCTTCAGAAAACTTGCTCATCGTTGGCAGAAATGTATCCAAGTCAATAGTGGTAGGTTAAAGAGCACATTCTAAGGATTATTTCTGTGTTTGATTTATTAAAATATTATTTATTTAATATTTATTTAAACCCATCTAAACCCAAGTAATGAAGATGGAGGCATTACTTCTCATTCAACCCTCGCATATCACGCTGTATATAAATATATACCATAAACACAATTAAAACATCAGACTGAACTAGAGGGCGTATGGAGTTGTTAGCCTTCAGCCCACTTTCTCACTCCTTTTTCTGCCTCATCTCAATAAAAATAATCAGGTCTGCACTTAATGTCAGTCCGAATCATAACAACGCGATGTAAATTTAGATCTCTTCCACCCACTCTTCAAGGTACAGGAGCCATGGCCTCTACAGCACCTGGTTTTCAAACTACAAAGCCAGCCCTGTCTGAATTATTGAATACATCCATCCCTCATGCTCAACTTCAAAATGCTCTCACATTTAAGTTGAATGAGCTACTCTTAATGATACTGAAATAACGATGGTGAAGTCCCCTTCCATGTGAAGTGTGAAGGAAGTTTCAAAGCTTGCAAATCTAACTCATTTAAGCCCAGCTCATCATAGATAAGATTTCAAACCCTGAGGGTGACCCCAGTCATTAGAGAAAAAGGAGGTGATTTGAGAGCAGCACAATGACAACCTTATGGCTGTTGCTCTTCAACTCCCTGATGCCTTCCTTCTGCTGGAGGTCACAGCTATAGATGCCACTCCTAGCTAAGGCCCCTTAACCAGCCCCAATGGAAGTCCAAGGTCACTTCTACACTGCCATATAAGATCCAGATTATCTGCTTTGAACTGGATTATATGACAATATAGGAGGGGCCCAAAGGTGAGCTTCAGCTCCCAGTCTGCTGAGCTTCTGTAAACTTTCTTGGGTCTGACCCACAGAATGGATACTAGTACTACACCATGTATACTCATATATAAATGGAACTCATTAATTTTGGTGGCCAAAATTATGGATTTTGATGTGGCCCATGGAAAAGTCATTACACAGAGGTGGAGGTACAAGATGCAGAAAGGCACTTATTTTCACATCTGGTGGACTTGTAGAACGGTTCAACATTTTTGGAAAAATGTGATTAAGGAAATAAACAAAATGATTACTAATAAGGTTAAGAAAAACCTCAGAAATTTATCTATTAGGACTTTTTAGGGAGACAATTATTAAAGGGGATGAAGACATTTGTCAATATAGACATCTGAAATAGCAACATCTTGGAAAGCTGGAAAAGAACTATCTAAAAAGAATTGGGGAGAAAAATTATTAGATTATATTCAAATAGCCAAACTATCTAATGGAGGAATGGGGAGGAAATAATTAAGAGTTCGCTAAAAAATTGGAGTCTGACATTTGGATATCTGGAAAGAAAGACCAATGTAGTTTTTAAAGTAGCCACAAGGAGAATCTACTAAAGTAGTTATAAGGGTTGGTTTCATTAGATCTAAGATTCACAGTGAGTAGTGACTGTAATCATCGCTGGTGAATTTACAGATGAGAGTAAGGAGGGAAACAGTTTCTAAGGGTGTTGTAATGTATCTGTTTTGCTAGTTATTGTAATTATTGTTTCTGCTTGCCATTTGCATACAATAAAATTAAAAACCTGAACACAAAAAAGTAATTACACAGAGGAAGAGTCAGATGTCTTTGGCAACCGCTTCTCAGACATTTAAAAAGCCTTCCAGATTAACTGCTTTGAATTGGATTGTACTGTGGTGCTGGAGGAAAGTTTTGAGAGTGCCTTGGACCGAGAGAGAAGATCCAACCAGTCCATACTTCAGGAAATAAAGCCCGACTGCTCATTGGAGGGAAGGATATTAGAGGCAAAGATGAAGTATTTTGGCCACATCATGAAGAGACAGGAAAGCTTAGAGAAGACAATGATGCTGGGGGAAATGGAAGGAAAAAGGAAGAGGGGCCGACCAAGGTCAAGATGGATGGATGGCATCCTTGAAGTGACTGGATTGACCTTGAAGGAGCTGGGGGTGGTGATGGCCGACAGGGAGCCCTGGTGTGGGCTGGTCCATGAGGTCACGAAGAGTTGGAAACGACTGAATGAACGAACAACACAACATTGCCATATATTCCAGTTCAAAGCAGATAATCTGGATTTTATATGGCAGTGTAGATGGGGACCTTAAAAGAACACTGATTTGTATGAAAGTTCGTATGAAAATGTGACTTTTATTTCTTGTGATGGTCTATGACCGAAATAAATTATTTGATTTGATTTGAAATACTGACCCCCTCTATATTCTCCACTGCTCCACTGCCTCTGGCTTTTTTGAATGACTAGGTGGGAAAATCGTGTCTTTGGTGATACTTTTAGGTTTTCTGGGGACAGATTAAACTATCCCAGAAAGGAGAATATTCCATTTTTAATAATAGGAAATATTGTACCTTAAATTTAATTAAAAAAGGAACCAACCCCTTCTTTGAGGTCCCATCTACACTGTCATATAAAATCCAGATTATCTGCATTGAACTGGAATAAACATAATAAACATAATAATAAACATAATAATAATAAACATAATAATAATAAACATAATAATAATAAACATAATAATAATAACTTTATTTATACCCCGCCACCATCTCCCCAAGGAGACACACGGGGCAGCTTACATGAGGCCACGCCCAGCAATACAATATACACAATATAACACAAAAACACAACAGAAAATAAAAAAACCTAAAATACAAAACCAATGTATATAAGCGATGCAACAATAAAAAGTCAAAAATATTACGACATTTCATTACGACATTAAAATTATTTATTTATCGTGTCAGGAGCAACCAGATATTTATATTAAATTTTTAACAAAATAAACAAACAAACAGACAAAACACAAAGTTTGCACGCTCGGTAGTTAATTAAATGTCCTTTGACCAGTATCTGGCCACTTGGAGTGCCTCTGATGTTGTTGCAAGGAGGTCCTCCATGGTTCATGTGGCAGGGCTCAGGTTGCATTGCAGTAGGTGGTCTGTGGTTTGCTCTTCTCCACACTCGCATGTTGTGGATTCCACTTTGTAGCCCCATTTCTGAAGGTTGGCTCTGCATCTTGTGGTGCCAGAGCGCAGTCTGTTCAGCGCTTCCAAGTCGCCCAGTTTTCTGTGTGCCCAGGGGGGAGTCTCTCATCTGGTATCAGCCATTGGTTGAGGTTCTGGGAATGATCACCATATATATGGCAGTGTAGACTAATATAATCCAGTTCAAAGCAAATAATCTGGATTTTATATGGCAGTGCAGATGGGGCCACTGACTCTTTCAGGATGGACTAAGCTCTCTCCTTTTGCCATTCTATTCAGAGAAGGAACTGGCTCCTTTGTAGATAAGTATGTTTGCCGTTTATATGTTGTGCTCCGCCCTGAGTCCCCTTCGGGGTGAGAAGGGCGGAATATAAATGCTTTAAATGATATATAAATAAATAAGTATTTGAACTGAGTCGCTAATAAGTCAAGCCATGTTTTCAGGGTGATTTTTAGTTAAAAGTTCGTACACAGAAATATAATTCTTATTCTTACGGCTTTACATTTCCCAGAAATGAAATTTGGTACCTTTGAGCCAAACTTCAAATATATTACTTTACAAAATGACACTGACAACTTCAGAAAAGATTGTGTCTCCACAGCCCCTTACTCTTGTATGAAAGCACAATCTTGGTAGTGTTGCTGACACTCGGATCCATTCAAGTCATTCTCAACAAATGCTACGAGAATATTCTGAATGGAAGGAAACCAGAAAATCTCCCAGTTGGCTGAAGCCCGAGGAAATCTCACTTGTAAGAATGAAACTCGTAATACCTCTGGGATCTCTCTGTACGCCGTATCCTGGCTCCAGGTGGTCTCCTTTGTTTGCTGCCGTCTCAGGTGAAGGCTCAGTTTTCTGACGGAAATTCTTAAAGGAATTCGAACTCTTTCTCTGATGCTTTTTTCTTCTTCAGAGTTTTGCACCAATCTGACTTTATTCTCAGGCTGCTTCTGAAACGAAGGGCCAAGGCCTGTTGGATGTGAAAAATGTCTTTGCTTAGGGAAAAATGATAATATAATCCTACATATGTGTGTACAGACTGAATATTACTGTTTTAATTGAGGGTTACTTCAAACCCCAGATTGAAAATGTGATGGAGTCTCTCTGCAGAGTTCCTGTAATTCACAGAATCTGGGAGCTGCAGTCCAAGAAAGTAAATATCCTAAACAAGCTGGAATGTGTCCAGAGGAGGGCAACTAAAATGATCAAGGGTCTGGAGAACAAGCCCTATGAGGAACAGCTTAAAGAGCTGGGCATGTTTAGCCTGAAGAAGAGAAGGCTGAAAGGAGACATGATAACCATTCATAAATATGTAAGAGGAAGTCATAGGGAGGAGGGAGTGAACTTGTTTTCTGCTGCCCTGTGAGGTCGAACCCAGAACTCCCTGCTTTCAAGCTAATCTGACCTGCAGCAGGGAGTTCCTCAGTTCTCTATTGCCCCACTTGGGCCAACCTACATGAATGTGGCCACAGCAGCAGCTGCAACCCAGAAGCCTTCTTATTACTTCGCTTTCTTCCCCTTCCTAACATTGTAACTAATCTCCCCAATAAAGTATCAATTAATTGTAACTTTTTCAATTGTGTTACTTTGTGTCTTTTACTGCCGCCAAACTCTTCTCTACATAAACCTTTCCTCTCCCAGGTTGCAGATGGCTGCCGGCCTGCACGGAATGTGATTTTTGCATCCCAGGGAGGCCGAAATTGCTCCTCTGAACCGCGGATACGGAAACCCATTGGGGCCCCGGTATCCGTGAGTCAACAGATCGTTTCAAAATCGGTGAAATTCTTCTCCAGGGAGAATTCTAAGACTAATGGCTATCTCAGTTTAACTCCGCTAACCCCTCCACCACGAGAATAATCATTTATGCTTCCAAAACCTCAACCTGGAGCCCAGCTGTTCTCCTGAAGGTACTGCCTTGTTTCCACCATTTTGTGGATGCCTAGGGAGTCTGCCGATTCTGGGAATCTGTCGCGGTCACCCCATAGGACCCCCAAGATGTTGGCGGGCTGCCTTGGTCCTTGGTGAGGAAGGATATGTAGTTCTCTCTGTGGATCTTGATCTCCAGCGCTGGCAGTCATCTCACAAGAACTCTATGGATTCTGGGACACCTTTTCCAACTTGCCTCCCATGGATTTTACAACTTTTATCAACTTTTGCCAACTTTTTTTGCCTCCTAGCAAAGACCCCTAAATTCTTGTTTGATATCACCTGGAGACTAGGACACAATGGAACAATGGCTTCAAACTACAAGAAAGGAGATTCCATCTGAACTTTTCCTGACTGTGAGAGCTATTCAGCAGTGGAACTCTCTGCTCTGGAGTGTGGTATAGGCTCTCTTCTTTGGAAACTTTTAAACAAAGACTGGATGGCCATCCGTTGGGGGGTGCTTTGAATTCAATTTTCCTGCTTCTTGACAGGGGGTTGGACTGGATGGCCCATCTCTTCCAACACTATGATTCTAAACTCTGCACCTAAATTTATACAGATTTTGGCAAATCATATTTAAATTCTGATAATTTCCTCTGGGAGGCAAACACGTGTGATTTAAATGGGCCTTTCCCCACTTTGCTTGGCTAGAACAACATCCATGCATGCACGCACAGAGGTGGAGAATGGCTCACAGATAAACTGAATGCAAAAACAGAATGTACAAATGCCTGAGGCAGAAAATCTTAATACCTTCCTTCTATTACTAATTAATATTCCACACAATCTTCTGGGAAATTGTCCCGGACTGCGTCCCTTTGAAATGAAGGGAAACTGTGAGAAAGAGATGTTTCAGTTGTTGGCAGAGCAAAGGCAGCGAGAAAGATCAACCTCTTGGGAGAGTGAATTTGACATGCAAGGTATCACAGCCTCAGAGAAGGCACCTTTGGGTGTTATTTCAGACCATGATTCAGAAGGCAGTGGCACAAGCAAGAAGGGCACAGCAACCGACCTTAACAGACAGAAGCATGGGAAACGTCAGTCCTTTGCAAAGCCCAGTCCCAAGCCTGCCTCCTCCTCAATGTGACAGCCTTTCAAATAATTAAACATGGCTATCATTTCCCTTCTCAACCTCCTTTTCTCCAACATGAATACATAGCCTGAAGGTAATCATATATACATAAAATATTTCTAATAATTTTGTGCATGAAACATCAGAAGGCGAAGGTGTCACAGCCGAATAAAATCCCACATTGTCTGCTTTGAACTGGAATATATGCAGTGTGGACTTAGATAGTCCAGTTCAAAGCGGATAGTGTGGAATTTTCTGACATATAATTCTGGGTTATATGGCTGTGTGGAAGGGCCCACTGTCTCAGCCATCGCTGTTGACAATTTTGGATTTGGGAGTATTCTGAATTTTGGAATTTGAAATCAGCCTATATCTGCTAGAGCCACAGCATTCAACAGTACATGTCCAGGTACATTACATTGCCTTCTCACCCATTGTTTTAAACTTTTAATCTTCGTTACTAGCCCTGGACATTGTGATTTATTTTTTGTGTTTAACTGCGATTTTATATTGTTTGATGTGCTTTTAATATTGTTTTTTGTATTTTATTTTGTATTTTTATTTTATTGTCATTGTATGTTGTTATTAGCATTGTTGTACTGTATTGTACTGTATTGCTTGGCCTTATGTAAGTCACCTTGAGTCCCCTTGGGGAGATGATGGCGGGGTACAAATACACCGGGACTGTGGCGCAGCTGGCTGAGAGTCAGCTGCATTAAGATCACTACTGACTGAAAGGTCATGAGTTCGAAGCCAGCCCGGGTCGGCGTGAGCTTCCGACCAAAATTGTGTAGCTTGTTTTCAACCTTTGCAACCTGCAACCTGTTGCATCTGTCAAGTAGAAAAATTAGGTACATCTTTGTGGGGAGGCTAAACTAACTAATTTACGAGGCCATAAAAAATCTCCAGGAAGTATGCAAGTATGCAAAGAATGAGGAAGTGACAGCTTCCCTGGTGGGCAGAAGCTGGAAAATTAATAGCCTCTGAGTGTCTGTCTATATATGTTGTGTGTCTATGTAAGCCCGTAACCAGGATTTCAATTCGGGGGGGGGGGGGCTGAGTTTGTTTCGGGGGCGGGGGGGGGGGGGCTGAGTCTGAGTGAAAGAGGGTCTACCCTAGCAAACCTTTTGTATCGTTGCCCCAATACCCCCATGCATATGGGATATATTGAGTATGGTGATCAGATCATTCAGATCATGATATGAATAAACATAACAGTTTAAATAATGCACCAGTAAGGCCTTCTCGCGGACCACCATGAGAATTTCGGGGGGGGGGGGCTGAAGCCCCTCAACCCCCCCCCCCTGGCTACATGCCTGTGTCTATGGCATTGAATGTTTGCCATGTATATGTGCATTGTAATCCACCCTGAGTCCCCTGCGGGGTGAGAAGGGTGGAATATAAATACTGTAAATAAATACTGTAAATAATAATAATAATAATAATAATAATAATAATAATAATAATTTTACATTAAACTTCACAGTGGCTTTCAATGGCAGACCTATACTGAACCCATTATGGCAGTCTAAGGAACTCATCAAATGGAGACCCATAAGCAGGGGGACAGCATGGGAATCCATGAGGAAGCAGGGGAAAACTTTAGGCAGAGCCCCACACATCGCCCCCTTACCATCACATGGTGTAGCCCATCTGCCCACGTCTTCTTGAATCAGAACATGGGTAAGTCACCCATGTTCTCAGGACAACCACTCAATACACTGCTGAGAAGCAGCCAGGACAGAGCTCCGCCAGAAGTAGCCCTATGTCATGTGTTGGGCTCTAGAAGATCTGTCCTGGCTGCATCTCAGCAGTGTTTTAGAATGGGGATAAAGCCCCATGTGATGGAACCAATCCATTCAAGACATGACTGTATCAGAAATAGGCATGGCTGGCTCCCCAGTGAAGAAAAGTCCTCTCAGCTCCAACCAGCTTCTGAGCACACACTAAAATCTGATCATACAAATCAGATTCAAGTTTATTATCTACAGTACCTGTGTAAATGTGTGATTCTTCTAACTCTGTCTGTAAATATGGGCATGGTGAATAGAAGATATGAAGAAGATTATATTTTGGTGGAACAGCGGACAGATCCTGTTGTTTCTTCCTGTCATCTCGTAAATTTTCCTCAAGCAACAATGGATCTCTAATATATCCTGGAATGTACAAAACATACATAAGTCACTTGTATAAAAGAATTAGCAAGTTCAAATACTGACCCTTCTAATTTGGCACTATTTAAAGTCAGGATTCCTATCTTTTGGTCCTCCACTTGTTTAAGACTTTGGTTGACTGAACCCCTGACCATTGACCATGTTCTCCTGGAAGTGGAGTTGAATACATGTGGAGGACCAAAATGTGAAAGCCAATAGTCTAAAATACAATGACAACAGCTCTAAAGGGTTTTGGTGTAGCAGGATATGGTCAAGATTGAATTTGGGACAGTTTGCATTTAGTTCTGTTTTTTTTAAGGAACAGACACAGCACATTGGAAAAGAGTAAAACAGAGGATGAATATTAATTAATTAGTTAATTAATTAATAGTATTTATTTTCCGCCCTTCTCACCCCGCAGGGGACTGGGCGGATTACAATGTACATATACATGGCAAACATTCAATGCCATAGACACACAACATACATAGACAGACACACAGAGGCTACTTAACATTCCAACTTTTTCATGAGGGTATTCTGGCCACTAGGGGAGCTGTTGCTTTACCATCCATTTGTGACACTGATGAAGTACTTCCTCATTCTTTGCAGGCTTGCTGGAGATTTTTATGGCATCATAAATTAGTTAAATTAGCCTCCCCACATAGGCGGTACCTAAATTTCCTACTTGACAGATGCAACTGTCTTTTGGGCTGCAAAGGTCAACAGCAAGCTACACAAATTGGTCGGACACTCACTCCGACCCAGGCTGGCTTTGAACTCATGACCTTTCGGTCAGTAGTAATCTTAATGCAGCTGACTCCCAGCCAGCTGCACCACAGTCCCACAATATAGCAAATTTAGGACTGCAGCAGTGTGTGCTATCAATGCGCCCCAGAATATTATTCTATCACAGCTCAGTTATGGATGATATCAGGGTGCCAATATATTATTTTATTCCTTAAACTAAATTTTACGAGCTCCAAAATGTCATTGGAGGAAATTTGTAAGCAACAATGAACTCTAACCTATATAACATATACTTTGTGTGCTGGACCAGCACGCTGCATAAGAAGGTTCTGAATTTCCACTTGGCCTTTTAAACCTTTGGATGTCCTTGGGAAACTCATATTACCTCTGTCAAAGGGGAGGAAATGGTAAACTCCTTCTGAACAATGTATTGTCGAAGGCTTCTGAACAAATCTTGCCAAGAAAATCCCATGATAGAGTTTCTTTAGGGTCATTGTAAGTCAGGATGATTTGAAGACACACAACATAAACAAATATCCCAAAGTGTCCCCTTCAGAAATATCTATACTATTATTTTCCTGCTTTCTTGCAACACTGACCTGCACTCTGAAGCTTTTGCAATATGCTCGGGTCCCAGGTCTGAGAGAGTTTCAGGAGATACCTCTTGGCTGAATAGCCTGGTCTCATCTGTCTGTCAGTCCGGAAGTATGGCTCACTTAGGAAGTGAAGACATGGCTGCCAAGCAATCCCTTTCTTATTTGCCTGTAGCCAGAATGAGAACAAAATGTTAAAAGCTTAAAACTTATAATTCAATAAAACTGGCAACTGACAAATTTGATCTGAAAAGGCAGGCTTAGATCGTCCAGGTAGCTAAACTGAGGAGGGGGTAAATGTACTGGTTAGTTGCCTAAGAAAACCCAATGAAATGGGGTCACCATAAGTTGAGAGGCGACTTAAAGGCACATCCACATACATAGGTATTGTATTTCTTTTTTCTTGCTTTTCCTGAACAATGTTTGTTCTGTTGTGAATTATTTTATACTAACTTGGGGACATGGTGACGCTTGGGTTATTTGAAAAGGGCATCAGAATAAGGGTGAACTACAACTCCCAGATCCAAGGTCATTCACCCCCAAACCCTGCCTGTATGCACAGTTGGCCATGTTGGGTCTGTGTGCCAAGTTTGGTCCAGATCTGACGTTGGCTGGGTTCAGGGCTTTCTGCAAAAAGGTGAACTACAATTCCCATGTGCTAATGGCAATCACCCTCCAAACCAGACCTGTATGCAGTAGGCCATGTTGGTTCTCTGTGCCAAGTTTGGTCCAGATCTGACGTTGGCTGGGGTCAGGGCTCTCTGCATAAGGGTGAACTACTACTCCCAGATCCAAGGTAATTCACCCCCAAACCCTGCCTGTATGCACAGTTGACCATGTTGGGTCTGTGTGCCAAGTTTGGTCCAGATCTGACGTTGGCTGGGTTCAGGGCTTTCTGCAAAAAGGTGAACTACAATTCCCATGTGCTAATGGCAATCACCCTCCAAACCAGACCTGTATGCAGTGGGCCATGTTGGTTCTCTGTGCCAAGTTTGGTCCAGAGCCTATGTTGGCTGGGGTCAGGGCTCTCTGCATAAGGGTGAACTACTACTCCCAGATCCAAGGTCATTCACCCCCAAACCCTGCCTGTATGCACAGTTGGCCATGTTAGGTCTGTGTGCCAAGTTTGTCCAGATCTGACATCAGTTGGGTTCAGTGATTTCTGATAAGAGTGAACTACCACTCCCAAAATCAAGATCAATTACCACAAACCCCTGCAGTATGTTCTCTTTGTCATGAGGAGTCTGCGTGCCAAGTTTGGTCCAGATCCATCATTCATGTGGGTTGCAGTGATCTATGGGAGCTGAATTGGGTGAAGGTACTGCAAATCTCATTGTCTGTGGTCCATCCTCCCC
Source organism: Anolis sagrei (assembly GCF_037176765.1). Classification (NCBI taxonomy): domain Eukaryota; kingdom Metazoa; phylum Chordata; class Lepidosauria; order Squamata; family Anolidae; genus Anolis; species Anolis sagrei. The sequence goes on along the minus strand of NC_090021.1, from coordinate 165,140,139 downwards.
CAAAACTGCACCAGGATGTATAGTGGGTCCTAGGGGAAGGTCTGTGTGCCAAGTTTGGTCCAGGTCCTTCATTCGTGGGGGTTGCAGTGGTCTCTGAAACTCAGTGAAGGTACTGTAAGTCACATCATCCATGGCAAGTGTGGTCCAGATCCATAGTTGCTTGGATTCACAGTGCTCTCTGGATATAGGTGAACTACAACTCATATAAATCAAAATCACTTCCCCCCAAACCTGGTCATGAGCGTTCTGTGTGCCAAATGTAGTCCAGGTCTATTGTTGGTGGATGTCACAGTGCTGTGTCTTCATGCAGGGTGAACTACAACTTCCATCCTGTTGAGTCAGTTCCCCAATCCCCTCCACTATGTTCGGTTGCTGATCAGTTCCTCTGTTTGCTGTGTACCATAGGAAAGGGTTAAGGGAGAGGCAGTGGGTGGGGCCATGCAAATTCCACACCAATGGAGAGAGAAAGGAACACTGGGATGTGTCTCTCACTATAACCTGCAATGTCCTTGGAGGGAGTGCTTTTGGTGGCCCCTTAGCACTGTGGGTTATCGCTGTTTGAGGAGGTGGAAGGCTGACTGTGTAAGTGGACACCCCTGCCACATACACACATACAGATGTTCACTTTTTTCACTTTTATTATGTGTATAGGTGTGTGGAAACTAATGTCAATTTTGTAAAAAAAAACTTTATAGGAGCAGTGATGCATTCAGAAATCCATATTGTTCAGTGCAGCACATCAGCTTGGAAACATCATGTGTGGACTAAGACTTTTAGCATCTCACAGCTAACGTGACCAATGAGGAGTAATTATCCCATCAATGATAGTTCTAAAATGCTACTTTCCCAACACTTGCAACATGTGTTTTACTGCCTCCAGGCAAGCTCTAAAAATTGTGAATGCTTTCAGTATACTGTAGATAATTTTCAACTCAACTGAAGCTCCATTGTGAAAAGTACTTATTGCCTAACTTGTGCCATCAGTAATGCTCCTCCCTCACAATCCTTTGTAACAATTTTTGAGCGGAAGTAGCAATATTTGTACATAGGCACATGTATAAGTGACTTTACAATTATTGTAAGTGTACTCGTTGCATGAAGAATGCCAGTGTTTAAGCATTGTTTGAATCGATTACATTATGTTACAAGATTCTTGTTCCTGGGTTATAAATGTCATTTCCTAATTGGAAAAAAAGTTTATTAAACTGCAAAAACTTTGTTCTGGCAGGACATCCTGCAGCACATTTTGCTCTAATTTTTCAAAGAATATCTCACAAGAGTCACAACCAATACAACATAGTTTGGGGCAGCCACAAAAACTAAGTTTCTGGAGTATAACAGCTACTTTCAAAGTAAGGACCAGACAATTAAACAGGAAATAACACTTTCAAACCAGGAACAGAACATTTTCTAATTTTTGATACAAAGTGTTATATTACTGTTCCTGGCCAAGTCCTACTTAAGCATTAAAATGAGTTTTGTGTGTGTGTGTGTGTCAGGAACCGCAAGTTGCTTCTGGTGTGAAAGAATTGGCCGTCTGCAAGGACATTGCCCAGGGGACGCCCAGATGTTTTTTTGATGTTTTACCATCCTTGTGGGAGGCTTCTCTCATGTCCCCGCATGGGGAGCTGGAGCTGACAGTGGGAGCTCACTTGCACTCTCCCGGATTCGAACCTGTGACCTGTCGGTCTTCAGTCCTGTCGGTGCAATGGTCTAACCAATGAGTGAAACCATGTGGCTAATTGAAAGAGAAAGCAGTTGGGGATGTCTGTTTACACACCAGAGTCTGGTTTACTGCAGATAGACCGCACGCTCATTTGGATATATATATCTTAATGTGTATATAATTTTATATGTAAACAAGCCAATTTATGCTCACAATAAACTCCTTAGTTGGAATGAAACAGTGCACAACTAAGTACATCTTTTTTTGTTGCTATAAACCACAAAAAAGTAAAATCTGTATACAATCCATAAATAGGCAAAGGCTAGGACATGGATTGTGATGACAAAAACAATGACGTGGAGAACAAGCCCTATGAGGAGTGACTTAAAGAGTTGGGTATGTTTAGCCTGCAGAAGAGAAGGCTGAGACAAGACATGATAGCCATGTATAAATATGTGATGGGAAGTCATAGATAGGAGGGAGCAGGCTTGTTTTCTGCTGCTCTGGAGACTAGGATGTGGAACAATGGCTTCAAAGGAGATTCCACCTGAACACGAGGAAAAACTTTCTAGCTGTGAGAGCTGTTCAGCTGTGCCTCTGCCTCGGAGTGTGGCGGAGGCTCCTTCTTTGGAGGCTTTTAAACAGAGTCTGGATGGCCATCTGTTGGGGGTGCTTTGAATGTGATTTTCCTATTTCTTGGCAGGGGATTGGGCTGGATGGCCCATGAGGTCTCTTCCAATTGATTCTAGGTTAAAGGTTTTCAACATATATATCCTTAACCTGTACAGCAATCACATATGCAGAAAACAGAAAATATCTCCTTCAGCTGGACTGGAATGCATATGCACAATTGCACTAAAATTTCACGACTACACTAAAAATAAAATTACAAAAATCAGTGCAAGAATGTAAGGTACAAGGGTGTGTATACAAGTGCAGGATCATGAATTGCAGAACCAGTGCAATTATACTAATGAAAAGAGATGAGATATCAAGGATATTCAACACGGTATGTATCCAGTATCAATGATAAAATGATTGTAGTAGAATATTGGGTTCACGTGAATGTATATGAGATATTTCCTCACAAAGCAAATACTACGATGCAGAACTAAGACTTAAATCTTCATAACTCTGAAGATGATGACTATCTTAAAAACGTGTTGATGGTAAAGGAGATTCTAGTTAATTAAAAAACACAGTTCAAACCAGACTTCTTGAATAACTTCTGAAGGTATTTTGTGAATTATTCTACTTAAGTGTTTTCAAACATGTTTTATCATTTGGGTTTTATCTCTGAGTGAGAAAGTGCCAACGGCCTTAGTAATGCAGAATAAACAAACCTTGTAGACAAAATGTCTCCTGTCATTCTGAGCAAAAACAAAACCTGTTGTCACTTGATCCTTAGCAAGCTTGTATGTGTGGGATTGCTTAGTATGAAGAACAACAATGGAATGGCATATTATTACACGAACGAATGTGCTAGCTTAATAATAATAATAATAATAATAATAATAATTTAATTATTATATATAATATATATAATAATATTATATTTTAATTATATATATATATATATATATATATATATATATATATATATATAATATTATATAATAATAATATTTTGCTTCAAGTGCAAAAGACAAAGAGTGAATACCGTAAAAACACAATCCAGAGCAGAAGAGAAAACTGGCGAAAGAAGTCTCTCCATGGACAGTTCCTGGGAAAAATTGAGAGCCAAATCGACAAAGAAAAAACATGGCTGTGGCTCACAAATGGAACTTAGAAAAAGGAGACAAAGGAAGGCCTAATTCTGGCAGCCCAAGAACAAGCCATTTGAATCAATGCCACCAAAGCCAGAATTGAAAAGTCAACGACAGATCCCAAATGTAGACTCTGCAAGGAAGCAGATGAAACAATAGATCACATCCTCAGCTGCTGCAAGGAGATCGCGCAGACAGACTACAAGCAGAGGCATAACACCGTTGCTCAGAGGATTCATTGGAACTTGTGCCACAAATACTATCTGTCTGCGACAAAGAACTGGTGGGATCACAAGCCGGAAAAAGTTACAGAAAATGAACACATCAAGCTACGCTGGGACTTCCAAATTCAGACAGAAAGAGTTTTGGAGCACAATACTCCTGACCTTACGATCATGTTAAAAAACCAAGTATTGATTGTCGATGTTGCAATCACAGGCGACAGCAGATTGAAGAGAAACAACTGGAAAAGCTGACATGATATGAGGATTTAAAGATCAAACTGCAAAGACTCTGGCACAAGCCAGTCAAGGTGGTCCCAGTGGTGATCGGCACACTGGGTGCAGTGCCTAAAGACCTTGGCCTGCATATAAATCAGCGCTGACAAAATTACCACTTGTCAGCTGCAAAAGGCCACCCTACTGATATCTGGATGCCTTATTTGCCAATACATCACATAGTCCTAGACACTTGGGAAGTGTCCGACATGTGATCCAATATAACAACCAGCACAATGATCCTGTTTGCTGTGTACTAATCTTGTTGTGTTGATAATAATAATAATAATAATAATAATAATAATAATAATAATAATATATTATGGATGATAATTTTATTACCATGGACTTTTACCTTCCCTTTGGTTAATCATGTTGAGATCTCATCATGTACCAACAAGGCAAGAACCCCTTGGAGATTCATTTATTTTCAGATGAATCAACCTTGTTTTGGCTCAGTTTGACCCCAGCAAACACACTAAAATTGGCACAAAAAGTCATAAATATTTTTGAACTTTCTTTAAAAATAAATAAATAAATAATTGAGTGGCATTCATCTTATGACTTATGGAATATAATAAATCCTGTTGTTGTCATATGCCTTCACATCAGTCCTAAGGCCAACCTATCATGGGGTTTTCTTGGCAATATTTGTTCCTTTGTCTTTCTCTCAGGGTCCTTCCACACAACCATATAACCCAGAATATCAAGGCAGATAATCCATAATACCTGCTTTGAACAGTATTAGTCCACACTACCATATAATCCACAATACCTGCTTTGAACTGAATTATCTGAGTCCACACTGCCATATAATCCAGTTCAAGGTGGATTTTATGCAGCTGTGTGGAAGGGGCCCAAGGCTGATGGAGTGTGACTTGCTCAAGGTCAAAAGTGAGTTTCTATGGCCAAAGAGAGATTCATACCTGGTTTCCAAAGTTATAAGATGCATCTACACCTTAGAATTATTGCAATTTAACACTATTTTTTTTCTGCCATGGTTCTTTGCTATGGAATCCTGGAACTTACAGTTTGTTGAGACACCAGCAGAGAAGGCTGAAGACCTTGTAAAAATACAACTCCCATGTCCCTGATAAATCCATGACAGCTGTAGAATATGATAAAGTCACAATATGGGATTGTCAATTTGAAAGAACCAGGGCACTTTTTTCAACACTGAACCAATCCAATCCATTATTGGGATATTAGAGGAAAGGAAAACACCCCACAGGATACACCTGTCCCGTTGTGGACTTGAATTCACTCTGCTAGTTTTTCAATAGATAGATGATCACCTTTGCTTTAGAGCAGGCATGGGCAAACTTGGGCCCTCCAGGTGTTTTGGACTTCAACTCCCACAATTCCTAACAGCCTACCTTTAAATCTCTTTAAATCTCTTTTCCTGCTCTCCAACATTTAAATCTCTTTAAATCTTTAAATCTCTTTTCCTGTCCTCCAACATTTAAATCTCTTTAAATGTTTTTAAATCTTTAAATCTCTTTTCCTGTCATTCAACATTTAAATCTCTTTAAATGTTTTTAAATCTTTAAATCCCTTTTCCTGCCCACCAACTTTCCACTTTCCGTTCTTGAGTTCAGAGTAGAGCAACTCCTTTGGGAGACAGTGGTCGGGCATCCGGACAACGTGGCCGGTCCAGCGGAGTTGATGGTGGAGGACCATCGCTTCAATGCTGGTGGTCTTTGCTTCTTCCAGCATGTTGACGCTTGTCCACTTGTCTTTCCAAGAGATTTGGAGGATTTTTCGGAGGCAACACTGATGGAATCATTCCAGGAGTTGTATGTGACGTCTGTAGACAGTCCACGTCTCACAGGCATATAGCAGGGTTGGGAGGACAATAGCTTTATAAACAAACACCTTGGTATCCCTATGGATGTCCTTGTCCTCAAACACTCTCTGCTTCATTTGGAAAAATGCTGCACTTGCAGAGCTCAGGTGGTATATTTCAGTGTCAATGTTGACTTTTGTGGAGAGGTGGCTGCCAAGGTAGCAGAAACTGTCAACATTTTCAACTGTTACACCATTAAGCTGTATTTCCGGCATTGGAGAGGGATTGGCTGGTAACTGCTGGAAGAGCACTTTGGTTTTCTTGATGTTAAATGACAGGCTGAGCTTCTCGTATACTTCCACGAAGGTGTTTAGAGTGGCTTATAGGTCTTTTTCTGAATGTGCACAGATGATGTTGTCATCAGCATATTGGAGTTCTCCTACCCAAGTACTAAAGCAGTACTGGCCCTGCTTAGCTTCCAAAATCAGACGGGAGCCGGTGCCTTTTGGATAGTGCTGCACCATATGAGTCACAATGTACGTGGAAGGGAGCAATGAGAGTTTTGCTATATCCTTTGAGCACTGATTAAAATAGAGAAGGAAAAAGGAAGCAACTAAATAAGCTGCTTTGTACCGATTTCACCCCCTGCGTACAGATACACACACAGGCTATAATGACACATTAGAGTGTGACATTGCAGCCAAATCTCCTGAATTCTGTGAAATAGTTTCATCAACTCCGTAGCTTTTGAGAAATGAGCCGGTGGTTGAAATTTGCTGCATGCCATGATTTGTTTTGTTTGATTAAAAATATTTCTGCTGCCACGAGTCTCCTGTGTGCAGCTTAAGGTACAAACTGAATCCATAAATAGCTTGAAAACATGGCTGGGAAGGTGAAAGATGCTTTATGAAGTTGCTGATTCACACGCCTCATTAGTGACTTTACTGGTGGCAGGGACGTTTTCTTTTCCCCCCTTTCGAACCGTTTTGTCGTCGTTCTCCCCCTCCCCACTCCCCTTGTTGCCCTTTCCGCTGAAGCAAGATGTGAAATTTAGAGAAAATGTCAAAACCTAAATTGGTCTTGGTTTCTAGCTGAGCTGAACGCCATTGTATTTTATTATTAGCATGTACCGCAGCCTTGTTATAAAAACGATTCAAGTGCTTTGAGTAATAGCAGGCATGCTGAGACCTGTCCATTTTCTTCGGTTGCCACAGGAGTTTCTCTCTGTATTCGCTCTGTTCCCAGGTTCCAGTTGACATGTTTCAGCTCAAGGATATATTTGTGTAGGCATTTCTGGTTTCAATCTTTTGAAAAACTTCTTTCTAGCAGCAAATATTCAATAAAAACATTCAGAATTGGTCTGTGTAAAGGAAACATTAGCTCCAGATACCTATACATTCCTCTAACAGGTAAAGGTTTTCCTCTGACATTAAGTCCAGTCGTGTCCAACTCTGGGGGTTGGTGCTCATCTCCATTTCTAAGCCGAAGAGCCAGCATTGTCCATAGACACCTCCAAGTTCATGTGGCCAGTATGACTTCATGGAATGCTGTTACCTTCCCGCCGGAGGGGTACCTATTGATCTACTCACATTTGCACGTTTTCGAACTGCTAGGTTGGCAGAAGCTGGGGCTAACAGTAGGAGCTCACGCCGTTCCCCGGATTCGAGGCTGTGACCTTTCGGTCAGCACGATCTGATTGAAAGTTCTGACATTCCTCTACCTGTTGTGAAAGGATAGAGTCACTTGGGATATACTGGCAGGGGGAAAATTAGGGGATTACCCCATAAATATGAATTCAGTTCACCTCTGTGAAATTTCCCTTCAATCCCCAAATTCCTAACAGTGCAAGTCAGAACAGTGGGCCTTTGGCATCCGCCAGGGTTTGGCTCCCAAAGGCCCCTTCCACACAGCTGTATGCAGGCCCGTAGCCAGGATTTCGATTCGGGGGTGGGGGGGGGGCTGAGTCCGAGTGAAAGAGGGTCTACCCTAGCAAACCTTTTGTATCATTACCCCAATACCCCCATGCATATGGGATATATTGAGTAGGGTGATCAGATCATTATATGAATAAACATAACAGTTTAAATAATGCACCAATAAGGGCTTTTCGTGAACCACCATGAGAATTTCGGGGGGGGGGGGGGGGCTGAAGCCCCCCAAGCTCTCCCCCTGGCTACATGCCTGGCTGTATGAAATCCACATTGAAATGGATAATATGTGAGTGTGGATTCAGATAATCCAGTTCAAAGCAGGTATTGTGGATCATCTACCTTGAGATTCTAGATTATATGGCTGTGTGGAAGGGCCCAAAGATGTAAAAATCTGTGGATGCTCATGTCCCATTAGAATCACAGAATTTAGAGTTAGAAGAGACCACATGGGCCATCTAGTCCAACCCCCTGCCATGCAGGAAAAGCACAATCAAAGTACTCCCATCAGATGGTCATTCAGCATCTGTTGAAAAACCTCCAAGAAGCTTCCACTATACTCTGAGGAAGAGTATTTCGATCAGGAAGTTCTTCCTAATGGGTTGCTGTGAATTTTCCAGGCTGTATGGCCATGTTGCAGAAGCATTTTCTCCTGATGTTTCGCCCACATCTATGGCAAGCATTCTCTCTCCTGATATGGACAATGTTTCTTCCCATCCCTAATGTTTCTTCCCATTCCCATACTCTGGGTGCAAGGACACTGTCAATGGTGATGCTGCTGCTAATGATGCTGATGATTGTGATTATCCTGCTTTTATCTCGGTTTGAGACATAAAGCGGTTCAAAATCATTTTTTTAAAAATAAAAGACTGACTAGGTTTCTTTGTGCAAACTTATTAAAACTAGTGGCCAGGATAAAAAGGACTGAACCCAACAGCTGGAGTTATAAAGTTTTTCATATGATGTATTTTTAAAGCTTTTCTTTGTTTTAACTTTATAGATCTCATGCTTATCTTAGCCTGTATTACACTGAGCGCTCTAACTGGAGGTCATCTGTGACCAGCAGTGCTGCAGAATTTGAAGAGGCACGAATGGAAGGTGAAAGGGAGAAACATGCCAAGAGGAAGGTGTATCAAGCTAACCCTGACCGGGATCGCCTTCCACTTGGAAACCGATGTCCTCACTGCGGGAAAACATGCGGATCAAGAATAGGGCTCCACAGCCATCTACGGACCCACACCAAGACACTACACCTGGAGGACCATCATGCTCGAGCTACGAGGGATCGCCTAAGAAGAGATTACACTATGTAACAAAATTTGAAAAAAAGTTCTGTTCCTGGCTTGAAACTATTAGTTCCTGTTTCATTGTGCAGTCCTTACTTTGAAAGTAGTTGTTATGCTCCAGGAACTTCATTTTTGTGGCTGCCACAAATTGTGTTGAATTGGTTGAGACTCTAGGGATCTAATAATAATAATAATAATAATAATAATAATAATAATAATAATAATAATGCAGTGCCTAAAGACCTTGACCTGCACTTAAACACAACTGGCACTGACAAAATTACCATCTGCCTGTTGCAGAAGGTCACCTCCCTGGGGTCTGCACGCATTATTCGCCAATACATCACACAGTCCTAGACACTTGGGAAGTGTCCGACGTGTGATCCAATACAACAGCCAGCAGAGTGTCTGCAGTGGATTCATCTTGTTGTGTTTCTAATAATAATAATAATAATAATAATAATAATAATAATAATAACAACAACTTGGCCACGGTAGTCCACGCTCTGGTTACATCCCGTTTAGACTACTGCAACGCTCTCTACGTGGGGTTGCCTTTGAAGACAGCTCGGAAGCTCCAACTAGTCCAACGCTCGGCAGCCATGATTTTAACAGGAGCGGAGCGCAGGGAGCATACAACCCCCCTGTTGCGCCAACTCCACTGGCTACCTATCTGCTACCGGGCTGAATTCAAAGTGCTGGCGTTGGCCTTTAAAGCTCTAAACGGTTCCGGCCCAAACTACCTATCTGACCGCATCTCTGCCTATGAACCCACCAGGACTTTGAGATCTTCCGGGGAGACCCTGCTCTCGATCCCGCCTGCTTCTCAAGCTCGGCTGGCGGGGACAAGAGATAGGGCCTTCTCGGTGGTGGCTCCTCGGCTGTGGAACGCCCTTCCTACAGACATTAGACTAGTACCATCTCTAATGGTATTCCGCAAAAAGGTGAAGATCTGGATGTTTGTGCAGGCGTTTGAGTTATTTAGTGCAATCTGGTAATGGAACATAGGAATGGAACAATGGATGATGAACCTGGACTACGCTTGGATGATGAGAAGATTGGGTACGGTTGTTTTTTGTAATAATTGTGCATTGTAATTGCTTATTGGTAATTTATGGATAATGTGTTAAGTCAATTGTTATATGTTGTATGGAACCACTGCTGTTTCTACTGTTTTTACTGTTTGTGAACCGCTGTGAGTCGCCTTCGGGCTTGAGATACAGCAGTATATAAGCAAAGTAAATAAATAAATAAATAACTTTATCTCATTGGGATATAATCTGTTTATATCACTGTGTGTATCCCATATTTTTTAGGACTGGATGCAGGCATGTAGCCGGGGGGATGGGGGCTTGGGGGGCTTCAGCCCCCCCCCCGAAATTCTCATGGTGGTCCACAAGAAGGCCTTAATGGTACATTATTTAAACTGTTTTGCTTATTCATATCATGATCTGATCACCATGCTCAATATATCTCATATGCATGGGGGTATTGGGGTAACGATACAAAGATTTGCTAGGGTAGACCCTCTTTCACTCCGACTCAGCCCCCCGAACCAAACTCAGCCCCCCCCCCCCCGAAACAAAATCCTGGCTACGGGCCTGACTGGATGCATTCTGTAATGAGACGGGATGCATACTTTCCTCATCACACCTGATTATTACGATTCTTATGATTTGAAAATACTGTGCTTTGACACATCACACCACAGAAAGCTGTCTTCTCCCAATCCATTCAAAAACACCCCCTACATCACTCTGTGACCTTTTAAAAAGTATTGTTGCTTATGGGATGCATACAGCTTTTCCTATCACACACAGCAATGGAAGAATATATGGTATTTCAAAAAACACTATTAGAATTCCATCTGCAAATAATCTGTTTCTGCCATGCTTTGCAGCTGGATTCCGACAGAATACTGATGGGATGTGGCCAACGTCATGTGACGTGACCTGTTCAAAATCATTCTCAAGTTTCTTATATCAGAAATGGAGTATTTCCTAATGTGATAAGGTCCTAGTGAAGTCGAAAATGACCCCCCCCCCCACATAAGAGATAGTAACTTATAGTTTTGCTAAGGGCAAGGACGCCAGGCTGGATAATAAGGATTAAGCCTTGGTCAGTTTGGTGTGTATCATTTAATCAAGGCTTTATGCTCTATTTTCATATGTTTACAGCAGAAAGTAACCAATTTATTACTGAAAATCATGCCACAAAAGTATTTGCATTTTTCCATCTGAGGCACACCTGGGCTCCTGATGGTCCCCCATCTCACAAACAAGGGACTCTCTTCCTCCCTCATGGATATTTCCCTTTATGGACCTTCCTATGAATAATATGAACTATGGACACTGGGGAAAGGTAGTTGGGTTTACTCTCTGTGTTATAATTTCTACATTTTCATATTTTCTCCTGTATTTCTATATTTCCCTTCATGTATTTGACCTTGCCCTGGCCCTTTTGCCCCCTTCCCCTCTCCTTGGGGGAAATCTTCAAGGAAGCTGCCCTGCCTCTGGAAAAGCAATCAGCGATCATGAAAATCTTTGGACATTCTTTGCATGGACAATAGTAAAGGGAATCCTTTTGTCTTCAGAGTTGGGCCACCATTAGGATTTCTGTTTGGCAGACTTTTTAATCACATAACAATGGGGGGAATATGACCTTAGAAAAGTCCTCTTTTCCTCCAAGCCTTTTTTTTCTTTTAAACTTCTCCACAAAGAACTTCCACCTAAGTCTTCCCCTTTGTGTCATATCTAATGGCGACAGGAAAACTCGGATTTATTTAACATATGTTTATTGCCTTCACTCACGAACACAATAGAATGGCTTGGCTGGCGGACCCCCCACCTGGATCTCGCTAAGCCTCAGGGACAATTTTGCCATTATCCACTCCAGAATGCATTGTCTCCCTTCATCCTGCTTCCCTCCCTTCTGATTTGCTGGAGCGTTGAGGCAGCAGGAGCCTCCTGATAGGCTCTGGTGCACTGTGAAAGCCCTGTGATTGGCCCTGATGCATGGGCCTTGCCAAGCCTCCTCCCAGCTGTTTGCGTGTCAGCCAATCCCCTTCGAGCTGGGCGGGAGGGGGGAGCGGGAATTTTGAAACTCACCACTCTGTATTTTCTATAAAAATGGCCTTTACTTCTGTAACCACATGCTCTGCTTGGCGAATGAATGCTGCTCTGCATCCTTTTCAGCTGAATCGCTAAAAAACCTCGGTGGCACTTCCACTTGGTGAGACCTTTTATTGGGAAAAATCAGGGATTGGGTGCTTCTCTCTGTCTCGCCAGGGTAACGAACTCTTTAAAGAGTCAGATTGGTCTCTGCCTCCTGGCAAAGACCCCTAAATTCCTGCTCTATAGCACTAGGAGACGTTAATTGAAAAACTATAGCGAAATGTCCTGCATGAAGCCACAGAAAAACAATGTTTTTGCAGTTTAATAAACCTTTCCAATGTTTTTATGCTTGAATCAATTAGGAAATGACATTTATAACCCAGGAACAAAAATCGCGTTACATAAGTGTTGTTTATTTTTGTATGTGTGTTGCTTATATTGAAGAGGCAAGGCATATGTTTTACAACAAACAAACAAACAAAGAAGCCAGAGGTTTAGTAGCTTCCCATATCGGCCCTTAAAAGGGACAATAAATATACGAGCTTAAAACTTGAAGATTTGAGAAAGAGAAAAGCACATTCAGATGATGTCTTACTCATCCAGTAAGAGGACATTGGCGTGCCTGATGTGGTGGTGTAATGGGTTAATTCTGTCCTCGTCCCCTGGCCTCTCTCAAGGCAGCAGCAACAGTGTGATTTGCAAGTGCCTGGGAATATCCCTGCTGGATTCTAATTGTCTGTGGCAGTCCGCACATGATTTCATGTGTTTGGTCACAGCAGTCCCCCTTTCCTGCTCCTTTAATCTTTGATGGAGACACTGATGTGGCTCAAACCACAGGCGGTGAATTTAGAAGAGCAGGTTGTCTTTCCTCCTGATTGGGTCAGACAGCATTTATTAATGGAACCCCTTCTCAGGAATGCGAAAACAGGGAATGCCGCTGTTGACTGGAAGGACAAATTGAATCTGTTTAAATATGCCAGATGTTCCTGGCTTCACATATATGGCACTCTCAATCCGGATGTCGGTTGCATTTCTTTTAAATGGGGAAGCCCATGTTATAAGCTTAAATTGGTTTCACTGTCATCCCCTCTTCCCTACAAGACCCTGGAAAGTGTAAATCTGTGTCACAGAACTAAAGATCTCCAACTTCCAATTCTCAAAGCACCTCACCAAACTCTGAAACCCCAAGGGAGCCTTTTAAAGCTTTATATCACAGCCAAAGTGACATAAAACTGAGAGCTAAACGTGTGGCAGAGACAAAGCTGAATTACCTATGGTTTACTGTGAAAATTGGTCTTTGCTCAGTCAAAAATTGGTCTTTGCTCAGATCTGCCCCTTCCCTCCTGACTTTCAGAAAGCTGGTAAAATCTTGGCTCTGGAACATAGCATTCTCAGAATGATGATCGAGTCAATAACTACTGACCACACTGACGAATGGTGATGGATTTGTGATTTACCTTGACAACTTGGCTTTATGTAATTATTTAATCTGTATTTTAATGTATTAATGTATTATGATATTAATATGCTTTAGCTTATTTGTGTATGAATTTCCTGTTGTTAGCCGGCCTGAATCCCTCTTCAGAGGTCGAGAAGACCGGGTTATAAAAGCTCTAAATAAATAATTAATTCAATAAATAAATAATAAAACCACGTGCTATGTTAATTGTGTAGAGTACAGAAAAGTCTCAGGTTCTCTCTTATTTCTAAATAGATACATGCAAACGAGGAGAGGTGGGTAAGAAATAATAATAATAATAATATTTTTTTTTTGTGTCAGGAGCAACTTGAGAAACTGCAAGTCGCTTCTGGTGTGAGAGAATTGGCTATCTGCAAGGAGGTTGCTCAGGGGACACATGGATGATTTGATGTTTTACCATCCTTGTGGGAGGCTTCTCTCATGTCCCCGCATGGGGAGCTGGAGCTGACAGAGGGAGCTCATCCATGTTCTCCCTGGATTCGAACCTCCAACCTGTTGGTCATCAGTCCTGCTGGCATACGGGTCTAACCTAGTGGTTCTCAACTTGTGGGTCCTCAAGTGTTTTGGCTTACAACTCCAGCCAGTTTACCAGCTGTTAGGATTTCTGGGAGTTGAAGGCCAAAACATCAGGGGGCCCACAGGTTGAGAACCACTGGTCTAACCCATTGCACCACTGGGGACTCCTAACAACAACAACAACAACAACAACAACACGAAATCCAGCATATAGATCTGCTGTGGTATATTGTGTTTTTGTGTCAGTAAAATAATAATAATAATAATAATAATAATAGTAATAATAATAATAATAATAATACTAATAATAATAATAATAAATACTTTATTTATAGGCTACTCTATATCCCTGAAGGGACTCAATTATATTATTATAATTAAATTATAATAATTATAATATAATTATTATCTTGATTAAGGCCCCTTCTACACTGCCATATAATCCAGATTATCAATGCAGATTATCCAAAATATCTTCTTTTGTCTGGATTATATGAGTCTACACTGCCATATAATCCAGTTCAAAGGAGATAATCTGGCTTTTATATGGCAGTGTAGAAAGAGCCTAAGACTATGGCTGGATCTACACTGCCCTATATCCCAGGATCTGATTCCAGATGATCTGCTTTGAATTGGATTATATGAGTCTACACTGTCAGATAATCTGGGATAAGCAGATAATTTGGGATCCGATCCTAGGATATAGGGTAGTGTAGATCCAGCGTATGGTATGTGCAAAAGGGATTTTCAGCTTTCTTCCTACACTTAAATTTGCACCCTCTTCTTGAGATGATTTTTAAAAAAGACCTCACAGTTACTAATGGATGATGTTTTTATATGGAGAGAGGAAGAATCTAAAAGGAAATGGCTTGTAATTAAAGTCAAGCATTTCCAATCTGCACAAAGCAGTTCTGATCCAATTCAGTCAGAACTAAAATGTTATTCATATTTGTGCTATTTAATTAATGGGGTGTGTGGTTCGGCTCTAGTATTTTTAAAAGCAAATAAATATTGCTTCTTATTGTTTTCCCCCACAACTCCCACAAAATCATATAGCGAAGTAGGTCCAGGACCATAAAAGATAAAAAAATGACTGTTAATTCATAGGAAAATATACATAGTATTAATTCCTGAATTGGAATAGCTGTTGATTAGGGCTGTCCAACCACGGAAAAATTTGTTTCTAAACTCGATTCGTTTTTAGGGGTTTTTTGCGTTTCATTATTTAAAAGAATTCCGAATTTTTTCTTTAAAAAAGTTCGATATTTACGAAATTTCGGAAATTACGAAACAATTTCGAAACAATAACGAATCGATTCGTTAATGGCGGACGCGATTGCGCAATATGCTAAAAAACCCTCCAAATGGGACAGGGGGAACTCCTGAAGCTCCCCTCTCCCTCTGTTGTTGACTGTTGGTGTGATAATTTATTTTTTTATCACTGATAAAACAAACAACAACTATAAAACTTGCACCAGACATACGGAAATAATAACGAAATAATAACGAAACAATTACGAAACAATTACGAAATAAAATTTAAAAATTCGTTTCGAAATTCAGTTGCTCCTGAATGGTTCGATATCGCTTCGTTATAAAAAAAAATAACGAATTATTGACGAATTACGAAATTAACGAACGAAACCACCCAGCCCTACTGTTGATCTCTTACCTCTTTACTGCCATATGCCAAAATGGCTCGAACTAAATCTTGAAGGGTCTGCAGTTCAACATGTAGGGCCCGGCTTTTGTTTCCTGCTCTTCTTCGGGACTTTCTACATTCTTTCCATCTCCTTGATGGTTTAGCCAGATCTTCAGAGTAGAGAATTAGGGCACCTGTTCTGGTGCTGTAGGTCTTAGGAAGACATAGTTTATAGGGTCCCTCCAGAACCTGACTGTTACCTAGTAGTTGACTGATCTGAGAACGGGTTTCAGGAGATGTCCAGTTCAAGTAATCCTAAAATGGAAAGGAAGAGGAGGTCAATAAAGCAATCACAAGGGGGATGTTAGGAAGGGAAGCCTGACAAATTTACTCACTTGCACATACATCTGGGGGCCTTTCCACACAGCCATATAACCCATAATATCAAGGCAGATCATACACAATATCTGCTTTGAAGTGGGTTATCTGAGTCTGCACTGCCGAATAATCCAGTTCAATGCAGAATTTCTACCACCTTGTAAAAAGGACCTGAAAGTACCAATCATAGAGTTGGAAGAGACGTCATAGGCCATCCAGTCCAACCCCCTGCCAAGAAGCACCCCCGACAGATGGCCATCCAGCCTCTGTTTAAAAGCCTCCAAAGAAGGAGCCTCCACCACACTCCAGGGCAGAGAGTTCCACTGCTGAACGGTTCTCACAGTCAGGAAGTTCTTCCTAATGTCCTTTCCTGCAATTTGACGCCATTGTTCCGCATCCTAGTCTCCAGGGCAGCAGAAAACAAGTTCGCTCCTTCCTTCCTATGACTTCCTCTCATGTATTTCATAGAATCATAGAATCAAAGAGTTGGAAGAGACCTCATGGGCCATCCAGTCCAACCCCCTGCCAAGAAGCAGGAATATTGCATTCAAATCACCCCTGACAAATGGCCATCCAGCCTCTGCTTAAAAGCTTCCATACATTTATACATGGCTATCATGTCTCCTCTCAGCCTTCTCTTCTTCAGACTAAACATGCCCAACTCTTTAAGCCGCTCCTCACAGGGCTTGTTCTCCAGACCCTTAATCATTTTAGTTTCCCTCTTCTGGACACATTCCAGCTTGTCAACATCTCCCTTCAATTGTGGTGCCCAGAATTGGACACAGTATTCCAGATGGAAGAGGTGGCAAGGCTCCTGCTTCTGCCAACGCTGCTGCCCTTGCCGCCCTCGCTCGCTCGCTCGCTCACTCACCCACCCTCCCTTGCTTGCTCACTCACTGGACCGGGTTCCAGAAAACCGCGAAACAGCAAGTTCACAAAAAGAAAACAGCGAAGTAGCAAAGGAAACTGTACTTCAGTGTAGAGGGGCCTAAAACTGCAAGAATTTCCCTCCATAGTCATGCTGACCACAAATCTCCAATATAAATAAGTTCCATTTCCATGATATACAGACTCCCAGCAGCTTCCAGAGCACACTGGAAGCTGCTGGGATTCTGTATATCATGTAAATGGAACTTATTTATATTGGAGATTTGAAGTCAGCATGATTATGGGGGAGATTCTTGCAGTTTTAGGCCCCATTTACATGCCCCACAAACATTTGGTGTGATCTTTTAGCAATCTATTATATGACAATGAGTACAAAAGGATGTATGTACATGGTTGCCTCAGTATTCCCTGGGATCAGCTGGAAGCCAGCAAAGGCCGTTCCCTGTGATTTGCACATGATGAGCCTGTCACAAGATCAGGGCCCCAAACACATGAATTAGATTTCCGTCTCCACAGTGGACCACTGTAGTCCTCCAGTGCAAACCTATCTGGGTGGTAGATCAAGTCTTGAGGCACAACCATGTGACAAGTTGCCACAGAAGCCAATGGCAAGGAAGACCTTTCCAGAAAATGTACCATATGTGCATGTTATGAATATGCCTTTGTTACAGACGAGATTCTAGTTATTTTCCATCTGTGGGTACTGGACTATTTTCTTTCCTTGGCACTCAAGATACAGCATTTTCTGCACAGGTCTAATATGATCTTTCTCCTCCCTACTATGTATGTGCACAGTTATTAATATTAGTTTAGCCATTGTTTCGATTTGTTATATGTTGTTTTGGGCATTGATTGTTTGCCATTGTGTTATTTTTGCTGGAAACCGCCCTGAGTCCTCTCAGGGAGATAGGGCAGGTCATAAATAAATAATAATTATTATTTTACTGACACAAAAACACAGTATGTCACAGCAAATGAGAGATATATGCTGGATTTCTTCTTCTTCTTCTTCTTCTTCTTCTTCTTCTTTTTCTTATTATTATTATTATTATTATTTGAAACACAACAAGATGAGTCCACAGCAAACAAGATCACTCTGCTGGCTGTTGTATTGGATCACACATAGGACACTTTCCAAGTGTCTAGTACTGGGTGATGTCTCGGCAAATGATGCATGCAGATCCCAGTAAGGTGGCCTTTTGCAGCTGGCAGATGGTAATTTTGTCAGCAGTGATTGTGTTTAAGTGTAGGTTAAGGTCTTTAGGCACTGCATCCAGTGTGCCGATCACCACTGGAACCACTTTTACTGGTTTGTGCCAGAGTCACTATTATTATTATTATTATTATTATTATTATTATTATTATTATTATTATTAGAAACACAACAAGATGAGTACACAGCAGACAAGATCACTCTGCTGGCTGTTGTATTGGATCACATGTCAGATCCAATACAACAGGAAGTTGGAGCTTTTGGTACAGCCATACCAGCACACACAGTCCTAGACACTTGGGAAGTGAAGTGTCTAGGACTGTGTGTGCTGGTATGGCTGTACCAAAAGCTCCAACTTCCTTTTCTTTCTTTGAGTATTTGCATGTATTCCAAAGTTCCATGCATTTTGCAATAAGGTGGCTTCCCTTGGTTTGCAATTATAGGGCCTATAACCCATCAATCATTGTTAAGTTTTGGTTCCGCCCCTTTCCCCAGGGCTCTGGGAGGAGAGGGAGCCATTTTAGGTCAGTCTTGCGTTGGAAAGCTTAGCTACAGGACATGGATTAGCTCCACCTGTAGAGAAGCTTCGTTTCTCACAGCATCCGGGGGAAATTCCAGGGGAAAACAGTTCCAAAGGACTCCAGCTGGAGAATCTACAAAGCCTTGACTGGCAGGTCTACTCGGGACCCAAGAAGCATTTTGGAGCCGGGAGTAGAGCTCACACCAGCAAAGTTTAGAAAGTAGATTGCCCAAGGAGGGGTTAAAAAGGGTTTTCCTCTTAAAGAAAAGAAACAGTTCACGAAGCCAGTTGCCTATCCCTTGCAGACAAGATTAAGAAAGCCACCAGTTGATTCAAAGCCTTGAAGTATTTGTTTGACCTGTTGAAGATCTGAGAAGTATTTGATTGTTTTGTTGAAGACCTAAGCAATAATAAAGGACTTTGTTAAACTTTTCAAGCTTCTAAAGACTCTGTATAGGAAAATCCTTAGGGCCTCTCACTCGAGGCACCCCGGCTTCCCGCTGGACACAAAGAGCACATCCTATTCAAAAGCCAATTGCTATAGGCCTAGCACGTGACAGCACACTGTGTGATGTATCTGTGAATAATGTGTGCAGATCCCAGTAAAGTGGCCTTCTGCAGCTGGCAAATGGTAATTGCCAGCACTGACTGTGTTGTTGTTGTTGTTGTTGTTGTTGTTGTTGTTGTTGTTATTATTATTATTATTCCAGCCTGGACTATGTGGTGTGAATCAATTTCCAATGCAATGAAACAGACTACGTATATGAAACATTATGTGTGTATATGTTTATAGATATTTTGTTATGGAAACTGTAAACCAATGGGAACAAAAGCACTAGCAAAAGTCACAAACTGCTTCCACATTGGCTAGGACTTATTAGACAGAAAAATAATTGTGCTGTGATTTTTATACATTAGTAACTTTGCTGCCACATGATAACTTTTAAAACTAGAACTCACCTCAGGGTCAAAATGCACCTCCAGCTTCTCTTGTTTGTTTCTGATCACTTCTCCAGCCCCACGACTTAACAAAGACAGACTGGACATTATTCACAAACCCGTTGACTTTCCCATCTGCTTTTGAAAATGTAACTTTGCTCCTTTTAAAGGGTTCCTCATTTGAGTTCTGCCGATAGAGCTAGACGATCGTGTTAAAAGTGGCTCTTTAGACTGGAGACATCAGTCCATTATTCTGTGCTGTATTAAAAGTACAAGCAGAAATATCAAAACAACCGTATACTGTAGAATCACAGTCCTCGGCTTTGTTTTCCCTCTCTAGGTTATTATTTTTCTTATCATCTCTCTTCCTTCCGTTCTGGTTGACCCAAGAATCTGCGAAACGCCACTGCCATCCTTATTGTGCTCTGAGGTTGTTTCTGCGTTGCCATGGCACTAAAAGGAAATTAAGTTGTTTAAACCAGCAAGAGGGAAGGGCGGGAAGGGAGAGAAAGAGAGCAGATTTCGGAAGGCCTAGGATCAGATTCCAAGAATGCATTGTCCTGCAAAACCCCCCACGGAAAGAGCAATATTATCCTTCTTGCAGCCGGCAACATCCAAAAGTCTGCTTCCCCCCTCCTCCTTATTAAAAGCTGGACTGCAGCTGATGTACGCTTCCCTTTTTTTTGTCACAGATTTAGCACCCTTTCTTGTACTTCACTCTCTAGTTGTGGAAGGAGGGAAGTGATAATGGTGCCGCCACTAAACATTGCTTCATGAAAGAGCCAGCAGCCTTTTGTGATCTGTCCAAAATCTTTTGCTTGCCTTACTCCTGATCTTTATCCTGTCATTGATCCTCGTAGCTCTCTCCTTCCCCCTCAGACTCACATCCATTTTGGAGAATTGCAAGATGGTAAAGAAGCCTTTCTGATGAACATTTGAAGGATTAGGTACCCCTTGATTGTCCACTATTAGTTTCTTATCTCCGCAAGTATTACTACTCCTCTGACAGTAGGTTCCTCCAATTTCTCATCAAGAAGTATAGGATCTCTTACTACAGCTCTCTGGGCTTTGCCAGGGTTTGCAAATAGGGCACTTACAAAGGAATTTTTTTAAAAAGATGAAATCCACTGAGGGGGACCTATGGTCTGAAAGCGAAAATCTCACTCATTTTTTAAGAGTAATCTATAGGTTTGTGTAGGGGCTATGGTTAAACCGCTAAGTTGCAGAAGTTGCTGACTGGAGGTTCGGTGGATCGAATCCGCAGGATGAGGTGAGCTCCCATTGCTAGCCCCAGCTTCTGCCAACATAGCGGTTTGAAAACATGCGAATGTGAATAGATCGATAGGTACTAGGCTTGGTTGATTAAAAAAATGGTTAAAAACTAATTTTGGAGGTAGGGGGAGTTGGTGGTTCAATTCAGAATTGAATTCCAAATTTTACCGGAAAAAAATGCTGAAGGTGTTCAATGTATTGTTGAAGGCTTTCATAGCCGGAATCACTCAGTTCTTGTGGGTTTTTTCGGGCTATATGGCCATTCTAGAGGCATTTCTCCTGATGTTTTGCCTGCATCTATGGCAAGCATCCTCAGAGGTGACCTCACCTCTGAGGAAGCTTGCCATAGATGCAGGCAAAACGTCAGGAGAAATGCCTCTAGAACATGGCCATATAGCCCGAAAAAACCCACAAGAACTGAAAAATGCTGAACTTTCCGAAATTTCTGAATCACACCTAGCTCCAGCAAACAAGAGTCCTTTGTCCCACCCTGGTCATTCCACAGATATATAAACCCCTTTTCCTAGTTCCAACAGACCTCACTACCTCTGAGAATGCTTGCCATAGATGCAGGCGAAACGTCAGGAGAGAATGCCTCTAGACCATGGCCATATAGCCCGAAAAAACCTACAACAACCCACATTTCTGAATCGCTTCGTTAATGGCAGAGAAAGATCTTAAAGCCCTGTACTCTCACACTAGTGCTCCTTTTGGTGCTAGTGCTAGCTGTCCCCTCTCACGCTAGCTCTTAACTGATAATGCTGCTCATACATCAAAGCAAAACCCGTGCCAAACAATGGCTCTGAACACAAAACGCTCCTAAGGTGAGATGCTCCTAAGTCAAGGTTCGACTCAGTTCAGTTATGAACCAGACTTCTGTACTGCAATAAGCCAGGATAATTTCAGCTGACTATTGCTCCTTGGAACCTGGAAACTGTAGTCGCTCAACTTGGAATAAGCTAGGATCTTACACTAATTTCCTGTAATGATTTGCATATTACAGGAAGCTATAGTTAATTACAGACTCCTTCAGTTAGTTGAATGTATACTGAAAAAGAAAGTGGCTACATGCCAGAATAGAAGGCTTGTTTATATCTCAATAAGATTTTATCATCCAAAACGAACCTTAACATCCTTTTAACTTGAAGACCAGTTACTAGGATGTTGATACTTCTGTCAAAGCACTAGATATTGAATAGCATGCAATGATTGGTGCTTGGCCATGGTGGTTCACGCTCTGGTTACATCCCGTATTGACTACTGCAATGCTCTCTACGTGGGGTTGCCTCTGAAGACTGCCCGGAAGTTGCAATTAGTCCAACTTTCGATAGCCAGATTACTAACAGGAGTGGGGTACAGGGAGCGCACAACTCCTTTGTTGCGCCAACTCCACTGGCCGCCAATTAGCTTCTGAGCACAATTCAAAGTGCTGGTTTTAACCTACAAAATCCTATACAGTTCTGGCCCGGTTTACCTGTCCGAATGTATTCTCCCCTATGAACCACCAAGACAATTAAGATCTTCTGGTGGGGCCCTGCTCTCGGTCCCACCACTTTCACAATCGCAACTGGTGGGAACGAGAGACAGGGCCTTTTCTGTGATGGCCCCTTGGCTATGGAACTCTCTCCCAATTGAGATCAGATCTACCCCTCCCTCCTGTCCTTCAGGAGGCTGGTATTTATTTATCATGTCATCAGCAACCAGACATTTGTATTACATTTTTAACAAAAAGAAACAAACAAACAGACAAAACACAGAATTTGCAAGCTTGGTAGTTGATTAAATGTCCTTTGACCAGTATCGGGCCACTTGGGGTGCCTCTGGTGTTGCTGCAAAGACATCCTCCATTGTGCATGTGGCAGGGCTCAGGTTGCATTGCAGCAGGTGGTCAATGGTTTGCTCTTTTCCACACTTGCATGAGGAGGCTGGTGAAATCCTGGCTATGGAAGGAGGCATTCCCAGAGTATGGTTGAAACCGGCTACAGAACAAAGTTATCGACCACACATACAGACTGAGCTGGACATGATTTTATCTTGGCGATTTGGCTTATTTGTAATTTTAATCGATATGTATTTTAACTCGTTATTATTTGATGATTTTAGATTGTACTGTTAGCATTGAATCCTTGCTATAAGCCGGTCTGTGTCCCTTTATGGAGGTTGAGAAGATCGGGATATAAAAGTTTTAAATAAATAAATAAATAAATAAATAAGGAATGGTTTTTAAAACTGGCACATAGGAGGGGGGTTGTCTATTGTGCAAATGGCGCTCATGAGTGTGCAAGGACATGGAAATCGTCGGCCACTAAAATGCCATTCTTCTTGGAAATACCATCTGCAGTGTGCTTTCTAAACAGGACAATCAGTACATTTTGAATGAAATAGGGGTGTTGTTTTCCTTTTGTATTGCTGTCATTTTTCACTCCGCAGAAGCAAAATCTTCATTTTACGGCAGGATCAGAGAAAACCTTTTCTTCCCCAACTTGCTTTTAAAGCTAAAGCTAATTTGTCTTAGGAATTCAATTGAACTGGCAGGGAGAGAGAGTATTAATCTGGCTTTAGAAGAGGAAGCATGCCATTGATACCGTGAGGGCGTTGTATTCACTGCAGAAACTGGTACAGTCTGTCAAGTGCACTTGAGCGTCAATCTTCTCAAAGTGCCCCCCTGCTGCCACGTACAAAGTTATACAGCAGGCTACCTTCAGTTGGATTTTGTAGACTGCCTTTCACGCAACGTGTTCTCAAAGTGCTTTACAAAATACAAACGTCAACAGAAAATGTACAAAAACAAACACACCTTCAAGTACAAGATAAGAGTTTCCCAAGGAGATAGAAGCAGCTTTTATACACTGGGCATTAGAAGAGAAGTAGACATCTGCTGATTTATATGTTCAAAGGGGGAGAACATTTGGATATTTATCCACACTGGTTTCTTATATAGAGAGACTGAAAGCTGAAAGCCACTGATTATGTCTCAGGGACACTTCTGTGCAGTCTCTGAACACATTAGTCCATCTGAATCATGCATGTGCTGTGTGTATCCTTATAGATGACTCTCCTCTATTTTAATGGCTGTCCAGTGCAAGTCCAGTTTGGAGAGGTGGCTTTGTATTTCTACATGAAATCTTTAAAGTTTTTATTCTAAACTTTAAATGACCATGATATTTATGGGCTGAATAACAACACTTCACATTATTATAATTAATTTTGTAGGGTTGCATCAGTTTCTGGTGATTTTAATTGCTTCTTTAATAGAAATGAAATAATGCACCGGCATATTATTAACAATTATAATAAAGGATTACTTTTATAATTTCCATTAAAATGATTAACATTAGCTAGTGGCAGATCAAATTAATATTGAAACATGCTAATTTTGTGACGCTGCATCACCAGACTGAATGCCTAAGAGAGAATCCTTGATTTTCATCTAACCAGCTGCAGTGACCAGGAAAAGAAACTTTTCATTTGAAGCATCCTATTCATGGACCACTTTTATGAAATCTTTTTAGACATAAAATTACATTTGGTCCAGCTGATGATGTTTGATCTGTACAAGATATCATTATACTTTTAAGAAAGAAACTGTCTACTTTGACTAAATGTTGGTAATGTAATACAGTTTGAGGCAGCATAGTATAGTGGTTCTTAATCTGTGGGCCGCAGACCACCAGTGGGCCGCAAGGATGAAAATCTGGTCTCCGGGTCTCCTTCCTCTTTTTTATTTTATTTATTTTATTTATTTTATTTATTTTATTTATTTTATTTATTTTATTTATTTTATTTATTTTATTTATTTTATTTATTTTATTTATTTTATTTATTTTATTTTATTTTATTTTATTTCCACTCCATTCATGCTACCTGCCAGTCCTGCCCTGTTTCTAGGTGGCTGGTTGCTTCTTAATCACAAAAACATCTTTGAAAACTTAGCTTACACATCAAATATCAATACGTCTAATAGCTAAAACTTTATGTTAATTTACTTTCTCATGAGCAGGTCCTCCAATGAGAGCGGTCATTATTATCCAATTGCACTGATACGTTGAATACTCTGGTGTCCTTTGCTTGTTCTACAAGTATGCCTTGTTTTTGCTGCTCCTCTTCATTTTATTGTTATTGTTCTGGGCATTTTGGGGGGCATTTTAACCACAATATTATGGTCTGGACTGATATGGGAGGTGGTCTATCAAAGTGATACCACGAGTTACTGTGCTGGTACGGCTGTACCAGGAGCTCCAATTTTATTTGCTTTGTATTAAATGTTTGCTTGCAGTCCATGGTTCCTGGGTTTCTGCAGATAGGTGGCTTCCTTTGGTTGCAGTCGTAGGGCAAGTCATCTGTCCATCATCGTTAAGTTTTGGTTCTGCCCCTTGCTCAGGGCAATTGGGAAGGGAAGGGAGCCATTTTTAGTAAGTCTCAGTAAGGAAAGCTAATGTACAGGATGTGTACAAGCTTCTCCTGTACAAAAGCTTCAACCCTTAAGATTTTCTGGGGGAGAACAGTCTTAAGAGTCTTGAAAGATTTCTAGGGAAACAGCCCTAAAGACCAAAGAACTCCAGCTGGAGAATCTTCTAGCCTTACTGGTAGGTCCATTCAGCGTTCAAGACGCAATTCGACCCGGTAGCGGAGCCCACATCAGTAAGAATTAGATTACAGTCAGCCTGGGAGAAGTTAAAAAGGGGGATTTTCCTTTAAAGCAAAGAATTAGTTATTGAAGACAATTTCCTGTGCTTCGTGGACAAGATTAGGAAGCCACCAGTTGCATAAAAGCCTGGAATCATTTGTTTAACTTTCTGAAGACAAGAGAAGTTTCTGTTTGATTGTTCATTAATAAAGGACTTTGTTATACTTCACAAGCCATCTAAAGACCATTTGTGGTGGAAAACCTCTGAGAACTTCTCTTCGGGGGGGCCTGTGTAATAGAACTACCTTTCAGTCGGCTAGGCCGAAGCCTGCATGACAGTGGCTGGCATCTTGGAAGTCAAGCAGAGCAGGAGGAGGAGTCAAGCTGACTCCTGATTGGGTATAGCCAGTAGGGGAGGAGTCAGTTTAGAGAGGGAAAATAAGCTGCCTAGTTTGACACAAAGGAGAGAAGAGTCTTAACATCTGACAGAGAAGGTTGTGGTTTTGAGATAGGGAGTTACAGCAGGGATCTGACCGAAGAAGAAGAGCTTTCAATGAGCCTTTAGGTTAGGGAAATAGGCTGAGACAAAGGCTAGGAGTTTTACTGTGCTGTGAGAGCCAGTAAAAGAAAGATTTGTCTCTAGAGCTGACTACCCTTGGTGGAGACAGATAGGGATCTGTGCTCCAGTGAAACTGTGTCTAAAAGTAGAACAGTTTGTTAAAGGATCTCACAGTTGTTAAAAGCTATTCTGTCAGGGGAACTGTTTGTTTAAGTAACCAAGTTTATGCAACTGAATCAAGCTTCTGTACCACTCATTTCCAACGAGTTGTTGTTATTCTAAAGTTTAAATAAACTCTTACTAGTTAACTTTTAACTGGTGTATGCCTCAATTTATACGTTCTCTCAGAACTCATTCTATCAACTCATTTTGTAGTCCAGTCAGTTAGTGGAGGAAGCCATAGAAGAATCAAGAGCTCAAACACCTATTACCTATATCACATTCACACCTTTTGGTTCCTCAGGCCAACAATTCTGAGGTGGTGGCGGCTAATACTACCAAGAACATTCGGTCACTTGTATACACAGCATAGGGTCAGCCTTTGAATTTCTCTATTATATTAGTGGCAGCGGTGGGATTGTTGTGTCCACCCTGCTTGGATAACCCTTTCAACTTCTTTATAGCCTGGCTTCCCGATGGGCTCAAGTCAAACGTCCTGTTTAAAGGCAATTATTTACAGGCCCAGTGTGCAACAGCACAATTACTGCTCCGGATGACTATTGCTCCAATCAAGGTTGTTTGATTACTCATGATAGAAGAAGTATTATGAACACACCTAATACATTTTTAAAACAGTGTTTGCATTGTGTATTAACAGTGAATACTCTGAGAAGATAGGCAACAGTTTGTCTTGGCAATGGATGCAGCACACACAATAGGGTCTATCTGTATCTGTCTCTACATAAGTAAATAATAAAAGTGAGAAACCCAACGCAACAACAACCTACACCTTTCTACCTCACCCCTGAATGTCTCAACTTGGCACCTTAAGACATCACAAGTGTAAATTGCTTCTCTTGCAACAGTTTTTTCCCTTTCTTTCAAGTGAATATTAGTTCTTCTTGTGAAAGTTGCTGAGTTGATATCCTTGGAGGTGATGGCTCCAGCTCTGTACACAAATTAGGTTTAGCAAAACACAGTCACAGAGCAGCGTTTCCAGCCAACATGCCTGAGCTACGTTCGTCAAGAGGACGAAGGAAGGAGTTATAGTAGATTAATCGCTCTGCTCGCGTCAAAGCATTTCTTCGGAAGCTGTCAACATGGGAGCCAATTAGCGCCAGAAATGGCAGGATAGGGTTAGGGGGTTGTTTTCAATACTATGGACACATGGGATCCGATATTGTATTCCCACTTACCAGGTTAAGTAGGCCTTGACGATGAAGATCTCACATATTTGTGCAACCCACTGGCTTGTCTGCAATTACCCTACCACTATCCCATTTCTGACACATTTTAGAGCAAAACGAAAAACTAATAAAGCTTAGATTTTCCAAAATGAGCTGCTCGTGTTTTTAGATCTTCAAAGGAAATTCTTCTTTCTGTTCTGTCACCATTAGGAACATCTGGGGCCATAAGGGAGGGCCTTTTTGCTGGCCACTTCCAGAATGTGGACAGCCTTACAAAAAGAGCCAAGATAAGCCTTTGACATTCATATAAGTTAACATGTAGCTATAAGGGTATCCAACCAGATGAATACAAGCTCGTGTCTTTTTTACTACTGCATTTTTATTGTGTTTGTAGTTTTCGATTAAGAGTCAATTACAAATTTGTTTTTGCTAGGCATTTCACCATTGTTAGCCTCCATATTATTAGTGATTTTGGAAAAAAGACAGGATACAATCACATCCATTGGGGATAATATTGTCAGCATTAATTGGCATACGTTCTTCAAAGTTTCAGAAGGCAGCCTTTTTCCCTGCTGTACCTGGAGATTTGAGGGCTAAGCTTGGGGTATTCTGGATGTAAGACACATGCTTGGTCATTAAATGAAGGCCCCATCTACAGTGCCATATAAAATCCAGATTATGAACTGGATTATCTGACAGTGTAGATTGATATAATCCAGTTCAAAACAGATAATGTGGATTATCTGCTTGGATGATCTGGATTATTGAGCAATGTAGATCAATAATCTCACCACCACCTCCAACTTAATGTTGGCAACACTTCCTTGAGAGTAAAACATGTTCTCTGTGTAGTGCTAGGTAAATATCAATTATATTTATCTAATTTGGAAAATTAGTTAAATTATAACTGAAGTTATAAGTGTAGCATTCCATGAGTTTGTTGTCCATTGGCCAGAGAAGACAGTTTAATTTTAGGTTCAAAACAACTAACGATTGCTAGATCAAAATGCCAAATATTCCTATCAAAATGCCAAATATTTTATGGGTTCAAATTATCTGTTTTGAACTGGATTATCTGTCAGTGTAGACACATATAATCCAGTTCGAAGCAGATAACGTGGATTATCTGCTTTGATAATCCAGGTTATATGGTATTGTAGAAGGGGCCTCAGTTTGCAGCAGTTGAAGGAGGTTAAGGCTGGATCCACACTGCCATATAATCTAGTTTATCAAAGCAAATCAGCCAGATTAAGATCTATAGAGACACTCGCTGGAACACCCCAGCAAGCAAGAGTCCAAAAGTGGCAGGCTCAAACCCAGAACCTCAATCAATGGCTGATACCAAATGATGGATTACTTCCTGGTCACACAGAAAACTGGGCGACTTAGAAGGTGCTGATCAGACTGCTCTCTGGCACCACGAGATGCAGAGCCAATCTTAAGAAATGGGGCTACAAAGTGGAATCCATGACATGTGAGTGTGGAGAAGAGCAAACCACTGACCACCTGCTGCAATGCACCCCAAGCCCTGCCACATGCACGATGGAGGACCTCCTTGCAGCAACATCAGAGGCACTCCAAGTGGTCAGCTACTGATCAAAGGACATTTAATCAACTACCAAGCTTGCAAATTCTGTGTTTTGTCTGTTTGTTTTTGTTAAAAATGTAATACAAATGTACACAATAAATAAATAGCCAGATTATTTGCTTTAAACTGGATTATATGAGTCCACACTGCCATATAACCCAGTTCAAAACAGATAATCTGGATTTTATATGGCAGTGTAGATGGGGTCTTGGAGCAAAAGGTGGCAGTGAGAAAAGAAGAGAGAGACTGGATCTGAAGCAGTTGAAAAGTAGATTGACAGGTTTGATTAACTGGGAGTTCCCATATCAAACTAGAAGAATTGGAGAGATTACAGTGATTATAAAATTTAGCATGCCGCACAGTTTGGTGCTGCTTAGAAGATTTTAAGTGAAAAATAGATTGTACACGTGTTCCTGAAAACACTGAGTTTATTTAGATATTAAAATGTTGTAAAGCAGTGCTTTTGGCTTGGAAAGATTAGCTG
Source organism: Anolis sagrei (assembly GCF_037176765.1). NCBI lineage: Eukaryota > Metazoa > Chordata > Lepidosauria > Squamata > Anolidae > Anolis > Anolis sagrei. Next base: position 165,110,645 of record NC_090021.1, on the reverse strand, counting down.
TTTACAAGAAACGTTGCCCAAGGGGTGCCCAGCTGTATTTACTTAGTCTTCGAGGAGGCTCTTTCCGTGTCCCCCGTCTTCCTCCAGGAGCAAACCAAGAATGGGCTATGTGGAAGTCCCTGAACTGACTCAGAAGTGGAGTGGGCAGATCAAACCTTGCAAAATGGCACTACCTAGAAGAATCCTCCACCTTCTGTGACTGAATACGGACTTTAGAAGGGTCTCTCCAGTAAGAGAGACCCCTAGGACCGCACCAAAGAGGGTCTGCAACCTTGGCGAGGACAGAGAAGACGAATTCCGGCGATATTAAACAAATAAATAAATAATTGTCTCACCAAAGCGGAAGAAGAGGCGACCGAGGCTTTTAATTGAGCGATTCAGCTGAAGCGGATGCAATTGCAGGGATAGCTCACCTACAAGCATGCCGTTACAAAGTTTGCAAGTATTTTTATAGCCAAAACATGTACAGAGATTTCAAAATTCCCGCCCTCCCTTCCCCGTCCTGCTTGACGGTGGTTGGCTGGTGGCCAAACAGCTGGGAGGAGACTTGGTGGCCCGCCCTCAGCCTCGGCCAATCACGAAAAATAAGACATTAAAATGGACCCGATCCGCCATTTTGTGGATACGGAGATCTGAAAGAAAAAACTCCGTATCTGCGGTTTCAAGCAGCACGGATCTGGCGTCCCCGGAACGCCAGGGAGGCATTCCGGGCAGGCTCGCAGTCCCCCGCAGCCTGGAAAAGGTTGAATTCATGCATTTAGTTGGCTCAGGCAAGAAGTGACACAAAGTATCAGGCTAGAAAGTTAAAAAGTTGCAATTTCAAGTACCTTTATTAGGGGAATAGTTACAATGTTAGGGCTTGGGGGAAAGTGATAGAAAGGCATAGAGGCTTGGTACAGTCTCTGTTTGAGCTGTCTGTTGGGGCACATTTCATCAGTTTGTCCCAATTTGGGCTTCCAGGAACTGCGGAACTCTCTGCTGCGGGTCAGACCAACTTGAAGGCGGGGGCCTCCGCTGCCCTCGATGACATGACTGTGGAGCAGAACAAGCAACTCCGCATCTGTATGCTTGTTCGCAGTGTCCTGCCTCATGCACAAAGGAAGAACTGTTTAATGCTATAAATGTGGCCACCTTTGCCCGTTTTTGGTCTAAAATTATTTAGTTGTTTGTGTTCCCTTTATTTTATCCATTTTATACTTATTTATTTATGCAATGCTTTTGACACTAAATAAATAAATTTATATAATATATTACCCTGATGGCTTTGTCCAAAGAGAAGCAAAAACTACAAACCAGCATTGTAAAAGCATAATTTTACCAGGAATGCAATAAAGGATCATAAAGCATTTTGAATAGTAAACTAGTGCTGTATAGATGACAAATTGTAAGATTCACATTTTGAAGACAGCAGCCAAAAAGTTACAGACATCAGCTGTATAGCCTAAGCCAATTATTCTTGAGTCTTTGTCTGCATTGGAAATTACTTAAAAGTAAGCATGTTTATGATTCATGGATTTGCATGTTAAATTGCAGGAGAGACAGAACTTTATTAAATACACTCGCAGGAAAATTATTTCAAGAGGGGTTGTTAAAAGAGAGTTAATTATATCAGTTACAAATGTGAGAAGCTTATAAAGCATGCTGAGTACTAAATTGGTATCATGTATACATATGTAAAATAGGAGTGAGTGAATAGATGTTTGGATTGAGAATCAATTTTTAGAATTATACATAAAGCATGTGTGTGTGGTGGAGGTGCATTTGAGAAGTTGTATGAGACTTTTGTGAAATTCATCATCGCCAATGTACTGCAGGGGTGAGGAACATGTTTTCAGCTCTGATACACTGTGTATGGCTGTTCTGTAGTATTATTCAGTATTGAACATTAACATTTGAATTGGTGTCATAATGTCCACTTGCAAACACTTAACACTTTTGAAAGCTTAGAACAACTTCAGATGTCTGGGAACCTATACTGTTCTATCTATGTGTATGTATGTGCCTTGAAGTCACTTGCCAACATTGCTTTGTCTCTACTCAGAAATAAACTCAAGTAGGACTCATTCCCAGTTAAGCAAGTATCAGATTGTAACCATAATGAATATAACATACTATCTTACAAAACTAACTTGAAGATTTTATTTTATCTTTGTAGATCAGAATAAAACGAGGCAAACGAATTCAATCTGATGTCTCATGCGAAAACTCGAATGGTATCAGGAATATTTGCAAGATAATATGGAACTTAATAGCTGTTTCGACGCAAAGAGTTGTTGCATTCTTAACACACTGACTAGGGAATAAACAACATTCTAATAATTATCTGCTTTAAACTGGATTATATGTGTCTGCACTGCCAGATAATCTGCCATAAGCAGATAATCTGGGATCAGATCTTGGGATATAGGGCAGTGTAGATCCAGGAAGGCCCATCGCACTCACTGGAGTTTCTCCCAGGGTATGGGACATAAGATCCATTGGCACTGGGACTAAGTAGCCTTGAAACACACACCCTCAGCCCAGGGTGTACAGCAAGCTAAAGTGGCATCAATGAAGCATACCAGTAAGAGTGACATCTAAATCATGGTCTAGAACATGTTTGCATGGTCTTTCAGCAGAGAGCCATCTATGTATATAAAAATGCTCTGTGCATAATGAGTACCTTAAAAACAAAAGAGCCAATGAACGAAATCACACCAAATTTGGCAACAAAACGTCTCACCACACAAGGAATGACCATCACTCAAAAAATTATAATTTTGTCATTTGGGAGTTGTAGTTGCTAGGATTTATAGTTCGCCTATAATCAAAGAGCATTCTGAACTCCACCAACGATGGAATTGAACCAAACTTGGCACACAGGACTCCCCTGACAAATGGAAAACAGGGTTAGGTGGGCATTGAACTTGGTTTTGGAGTTGTAGTTCACCTACATCTAGAGAGCATTGTGGACTCAAACAATGATGGATCTGGACCAAACTTGGCACGAATACTCAATATGCCCAAATATAAACACAGATGGAGTTTGGGGGAAATAGACCTTGACATTTGGGAGTTGTAGTTACTGGTATTTATAGTTCACCTACAATCAAGGAGCATTCGGAACCCCACCAATGGCAGAATTGGGGCAAACTTCCCACACAGTACCCTCATGACCAACAGAAAATACTGTGTTTCCTGGTTGTCTTTGGTGACCCTTCTGACACCCCCTCACAACCCCCCCCCCCCAGAGGTCCCAAACTCCAGGTTGAGAAATGCTGCCTTAAGGCCATCCAGTCCAACTCCCTTATCAGAGCAAGAAAATATAAAGCCCTCCTGACAAAGAATCATCCAGCCATAGATATAGATAAATATATATGATTCATACACACACATATGTTTATGACAGATATAGTACCATAGATTTGAAAGGGACCCCTAATGAAGGACAATTATATGTTGCATGTTCCAGAGTAGGCGAACCAGACAAAAATGCTCTGTTTGTTTTGAGTGACATCATAACTCAAAATCCACTGGAGGAATTGCCACTAAATTTATCCACAAGTCACCTACTAACCCAAGGAGTGACACATATATATGTATATGACAGATGCAGTATCAAAGATTTGAAAGGGACCCCTAAAGAAGGACAATGATATCTTCTCTGTTCCAGAGTAGGCAAACCAGACAATCTCCACATCAACACTGGCAAAGAAACAGCAAGAAATACTGATTACTCACAAGCAGAAAAACATTACATATATTAGAAACCAACACTTTCTCATTACTTTATTTTCCAGATCACCAGACTGGGCCACAGCAACATGTGGCAGGGGACCGCTAGTATTTTATTTAAAAAATCCCTGTAAGTTAGCTGTCAAACATTTTTTAAGCCTCTTAAATGTACTGTACCAGCCATGGTAGTTAAAATGGGGGGAAACTGCATTGGTTCTACAAGGCAATTAAGGGCCCATCCAGACAGCCCCTTTAATGCGGGAGTTCCCACAATTAAAAAGGGGATGTACAGATGACATCCCTGAGAAACACAAATTAATTCACCACAAACCAGGAATACCCTTGAAAGGTGCAGGATAAACACACTACTTCTGCTGTCTGGACTGCTCCCTCAAAAGTTCTGGCCTTTTGAAAGGACAATCCAGACAGTAGTCCTATGGTTTTCTGGGCTAAATCAGCCCAGAAAACCATGAAAACACAACCCCTCTTTCCAAAAGCCCTTTTAAAAATAAAAGAACTTACCCGGTCTCCTTTCTAGTGGTGGCGGCAGGAGAGTTCCAATACCATGTGAATGGAGGCCAGGTGAGTTCTTTTATTTTTTTAAAGGGCTTTTGGGAAGGGGATTAGAGTGTCTGGGTGTTCTCCCAGAAAGTTCTAGCACACTTGAGCAAAGAAACTACAACTCCCAGGAAGCCATGGCAACTAAAGTACAATCAAGCTGCATTCGTTCTACAGTATAGAGTCCCCAAATTAAGGCCTACGGGCCGAATGCGGCCCTCAGAGTCATTTACCAGGACCTCATCCTACACCTTAGACTTAGGGTCACCCTAAATCTGAAATGACGTGAAGACGCACAACAACAATCCTAATCAACTTGATTATCTCATCAGCCAAAAGCAGGTCCACACTTCCCATTGCAATACTGGTACACTTCTGTTGGTTGAAATTGCTCTTCATTTTAAATATTATATTGTTCTTTCGTGTCTTTTGGCACTACAAATGAGATGTGTGAAGAAGTGTTCATAGGAGTTTGTTCAAGTTTGTTTTCAAATGATAGTCTGGCCCCGCAACAATCTGAGGGACTGTGAACCAGCTTAAAAATTTTGAGGACCCCTGATGTAAATGCACCCTGAAAGGCACAAATAAAAAAGTGCTGTCCAAGCTTCCCCAGTTGATTTCTCCTCAGAGGCACCTCCTCCCCGAGAAAATGTGTGGGTGGCTTTGCATCTTTGCAGGAGGAGTAGAACGGCTTTAAAACCCTGAGAGGGCTGCCTGCTTTCAGGCTGGGGGCTAGCATACAATGTAAAGGGGCCTTGGGCCTGGCCTGACTCATTCCTCCTCCTCCTTGCTGGCCCTGCTTGCATGGCAGCCGTTCATGGCCCCTGGTTCCTTGACAACTGCCTCTGTGGGCTCCTTCTTTGGGGTCTTTTCTTCTTCGGGAGGCCCCTGCGGTGACACCCTGCCACCGCGACTAATCACCATCTGAACAGAGTGTTTAAAAGGCAGCCGGTGCAAGGAGGGGGACAGCATGGAGTCACAAGGAAGTCGGCTAGGGAGAGAAGGCAACAGACCTCGTAAAACTACAACTCCCAGTATTGCACAGCATTGAGCCACCGCAGTGAAAGTGGGGCCAAGTTGCATTCATATAGATGCACCTCTAGGGACCTCATTGCACTAGAGATTGAATCTACTTTAAATCCGGTTGCTGCCTCCTGCAGAATTCTGGAGTTTGTAGTTTAGGGAGAAGCCTTTAATGGCCTCCCTAAACTACAAACCCCAGAATTTTGCAGGAGATAGAAACCGGATTTGAAGTAGATTCAATCTCTAGTGCAATGAGGTCCCTAGAGGTGCATCTATATGAATGCAACTTGGCCCCACTTTCACTGCGGTGGCTCAATGCTGTGCAATACTGGGAGTTGTAGTTTTACGAGGTCTGTTGCCTTCTCTCCCTAGCCGACTTCCTTGTGACTCCATGCTGTCTCCCTCCTTGCACCGGCTGCCTTTTAACACTCTGTTCAGATGGTGATTAGTCGCGGTGGCAGGATATATATTTTTTTGGTCGTCTCAGGAGCGACCTGAGAAATTGCAAGTTGTTTCTGGTGTGAGAGAATTGGCCGTCTGCAAGGATGTTGCCCAGGGGACGCCCGGATGATTTGATGTTTTTATCATCCTTGTGGGAGGCTTCTCTCATGTCCCCGCATGAGGAGCTGGAGCTGATAGAGGGAGCTCATCCGCCTCTCCCCGGATTCAAACCTGCGACCTGTCGGTCTTCAGTCCTGCTGGCACAGAGGTTTAACCCACTGTGCCACCAGGGCTCTGGTGTGCTGAAGTAGTAGGTTTATATGCTCCACCAAAGGAAAGCTCTTAAGCTTGGCCACGGGTCCATCCTTGTATAATAATGCCGTTCGAACCAATGTAAACCTAACGGTGCATCTGAAGGAATGCAGCTTGGCTCCACTTGAACAGCAATGGCTCAATGCTGTGCGATCCTGGGAGTAGTGGTTTATATTGTCAGAGGCCCCTTCCACACAGCTGAATAAAATCCCATATTCTGCTTTGAACTGTAATATATGGCAGTGTGGACTCAGATAACCCAGTTCAAAGCAGATATTGTGGGATTTTCCGCCATGATATTCTGGGTTATATGGCCATGTGGAAGGCCCAGAGAAGGCCATGTAAAGCTACAATCTCATTATCCCATTGCATTGAATTATGGCAGCTCAAGTGATGCCAAACTACATTCATCATACAGTGTGGATAGAGCCATAGTCCAGCGCTCAAACCACTACACCACTCCCAATGCGATTTCCTCCCAAAAGCCAAAACTGAGGGAGAGAAGCCATGATTCGTTTGGTTGACAGGTCTCTTAAGCCCCATCTGCACATTTTAATGCAGTTTCAAACTGGTATTAAAGAAAGTGGTTTAACTGTGGAGATAATTACAAGGGAACCAGTTTAAATCCAGGATGGTGATCACACAAACCACAAAGCACTGATGTGCATAAAGGGCTTTCTTTCGCATGCTCTCACTGAAGTTTGTTGTCTGGCTGCTGCAACGGGGAGCTAGCTTGGCGCTGCTTTAAATGGTCAGTGTGGATAGGAAGAGGGCAATGAAGGAGAGATGTGCCTACAAGACCTTTGTATAAGGAGTCAGTGTGCTTTCCAGGAGCCAACTGGGGAGAAAGATCCTGGCTGGGGATGGAGGGGCCCCCTGAGACGTTTGGCTGATGAAACACCACAGGATGTGACTCCTCTAATTTGATCCCATTTGAGCAATGAAGCACCTTGCCGTCTTTCACAACAGGGTGCCACGGGGAAGGGAAATGCAAGACTTTCCAGGCAAAGTTATGGGTAGTCACATTTGGCTCTTCCAGTGTCGAGAAGGCCGTGTTTGTGCAATAGAGGGAATGGAGACTCAACCCACAGAAACTTCACATGCTGTCTGTACAGTCCTTTCCACTGTCTGCAAAGATCAAAACTGAGGACAGAGTATTGGCAGAACTTATTCCGACTAGGGGTGCATGTATGTCATAGAATTAATGCAGTTTGACACCACTTTAATGCCCAAATCTCAATGCTATGGAGTGCTGGGAGCTGTAGTTTTACAGTGTCTTTAGTCCTCTCTGCCACATAGGGCTGGTGCCTCAACAAACTATAACTTCCAGCAGGCCCATAGCCAGGATTTTGATTCAGGATCTACCCTAGCAAACCTTTTGTATCATTATCCCAATACCCCCAGACAAGAGTTCTTTCTCCCTCCCTGGACATTCCACAAATATACTATACAAATATACTAACGGCGCGCCATGCAGTCATGCTGGCCACATGACCTTGGAAGTGTCTACGGACAATGCCGGCTCTTCGGCTTAGAAATGGAGATGAGCACCACACCCCAGAGTCAGACATGACTGGACTTAATGTCAGGGGACTACCTTTGCCTTTACTTTTTAATTAGGCGATCCCTCGTTTTCCGAGGATGACTGTCTTCCAGTGTTCTTGTGGATCCGTATGTGGCTGTGGAGCCCTATTCTTGCTCTGCATCTTCTTCCGCAGTGAGGGCATTGGTTTCCAGGTGGAAGGCGGTCTCGGTCGAGGTTGGCATGACGCGCCTTCCTCTTGGCATGCTTCTCCCTTTCGCCCTCCATTCGTGCCTCTTCAAATTCTGCAGCACAGCTGGTCACAGCTAACCTCTAGCTGGAGCAGTCAAGGGCCAGGGTTTCCCAGTTCTCAGAGTCTATGCCAGAGTTTTTAAGGTTGGCTTTGAGCCCATCTTTAAATCTCTTTTCCTGTCCACCAACATTCCATTTTCCGTTCTTAAGTTCGGAGTAGAGCAACTGCTTTGGAAGACGGTGGTCGGGCATCCGGACAACGTGGCCGGTCCAGCAGAGTTGATGGCGGAGGACCATCGCTTCAATGCTGGTGGTCTTTGCTCCTTCCAGCATGCTGACGTTTGTCCGTCTGTCTTCCCAAGAGATTTGCAGGATTTTACGGAGGCAACGCTGATGGAATCGTTCCAGGAGTTGCATGTGACGTCTGTAGACGCCACAAATATATAAACTCCACTTGCCTCGTTTCCAACAGACCTCACAACCTCTGAGGATGCCTGTCACAGATGTGGGTGAAACATCAGGAGAAAATGCTTCTGGAACATACCATACATTCCGGGAAACTCACAGCAACCCAGTGATTCTAGCCACGAAAGCCTTTGACAATGTTTATGCATTTTCACACATGTTCTGTGACCCGCATGCTACAGAATCTCTGGCGGTAGGTACTCTGATTTGAACGAGGTGTGTTTCTTGTTTTCGTGAGGAACAATATTCAGAAATAAGATTCCCCGTTGTTCCCTCTAGTGCTCATTATCTCCCACTTACGAGAGCTTGCATTTTGTTTTTGCTGAATCAGTTTGGTAAGGCGTCAAGTATTGCACCAATTAGCAACCAGTAGGAGTGTGGAGTCTCTTTCCTTCTCTCCATTTCTGCATGGTCCTTGAGGAGGGGGGAAATTAATTTCCATACCTTTCCCAGGGCAAATAATCATAATCATTTCTGATGTTTTAAAGGTTGACTTTTTCCCTCTCCCCCAAAGGTTTTGAGCAGTGCGAGATCTCCCATCTCCAGAGAAAATGCAGTTGCCTTTCTTGTTTAAAAATACCTCCAATTTGTTCAGTCTCGCTGTACTGTGGAATAACATGAAATATATTTCAAAAATCTCTCCCGCATAATTTATGAGAAAACCATCAGCGCTGTACTGGAATATTTCTTAAAAGCCTTTGGCACTAAAATAAAAATAACGGAGTCCTTGTACGGGCATCGCTGCACATCCACACACGTTCCTCCTCCGCATCCATGCCCACATACACATCCTTACATGTGGCACACACACAAATCAGTCCTTGGAAGGGGCCACAAATCTGGTATCAGAGACATGCAATGAGAGAGGGACTGGTCCTTTTGTTTGAATGGTCTCTCTGGAACTTTTCCATCCTGCCTTTGAGAAACCAGCAGGAACCGTTTCTTTCTCTCCCTAGGAGTCAATTAGAGAAACCCAAATTATTACCATTTGAATAAACAATAATTTCTTTGCCTCCACTCCCTGAAGCTCATTACTAGTAACTAAAAGCCAGAACTAATTAAGTGATCTGATAGTGTAAATCCTGTTAAGAATTTTTTTTTATCAGACTTAATTAATTCTCTCCTGAAATCTAAGCTACTTTTAGGACATGCCAAGTTATTTCTTTATTTTGAAAATCTTTCAATCTCTCTCCCTAAGTCTACAGTAAGGTTTATAGCAAAGATAGAGATTATGGCCTTCGTGATGTGGTTGGACTCTAAAACCCATCAGCCTTAGATAGCACAGCAAATAGGGAGTAACCCAAGCACTAGAGCAGCGTTTCTCAACCTTCCTTAATGCCGCGACCCCTTAATACAGTTTCTCATGTTGTGGTGACCCCCATTCATAAACTTATTTTCATTGCTACTTCATAACTGGAAGTTTACTACTGCTATGAATCATAATGAAAATATTTATTTATTTGTTTCGGTTACTTCTACCCCGCCCTTCTCACCCCGGAGGAGACTCAGGGCGGCTCACAATGGCACAATTCGATGCCGGCATCACATAACAGTAGTATAAAACAATATAGCAGCAATTAACAGTTGCATATCTGATATGCAGGTTGTATTTTCATTCACTGGACCAAATTGGGCAAAAATACCCAATACACCCACATCTGATGGTGAGGTTGGAAGGAGGGATTGGTTTTGTCATTTGCGAGTTGCTGGGATTTATAGTTCACCTACAATCAAAGAGCATTCTGAACTCCACCAATGATGGAATTGCAACAAACTTGACACACTGAGCTCCCATGACCAACAGAAAATCCTGATATGCAGGATGTATTTTCATTCACTGGACCAAATTGGGCACAAATACCCGATACGCCGAAATTTCAATACTGGTGGGGTTGTAGGGGGGATTGATTTTGTCATTTAGGAGTTATGGTTGCTGGGATTTATAGTTCACCTACAATCATTCTCCACCAATGATGGAATTGCATTAAAATTGACACACAGAACTCCCATGACTAACTGGACTAAATACTGGAAGGGTTTGGTGGGCATTGACGTGAGTTTTGGAGTTGTAGTTCACCTACATCCAGAGAGCACTGTGGACTCAAACAATGATGGATCTGGACCAGTGTTGGCACAAATCCTCAATATGCCCAAATGTGAACACTGGTGGGGTTTGGGGAAAATAGACCTTGACATTGGGGAGTTGTAGTTGTTGGGATTTATTGTTCACCTACAATCAAAGAGCATTCTGAACCCCACCAATGATAGAATTGGGCCAAACTTCCCACACAGAACCCGCATGACCAATAAAAATACTGTTTTCTGATGGTCTTTGGCGACCCCTCTGACACCCCCCCCCCCCCGGGATCCCAACCTCCAGGTTGAGAAACGCTGCACTTAAGCAACGCCTTTCTCATTCATTTTTGCTTACTGGGGTGCTAGCTAATTTAGGCCTCTTCTACACTGCCATATAATTCAGATTATCAAAACAAATAATCCGGATTATTTGCTTTGAACTGGATTATATGAGTTTACACTGCCATATAACCCAGTTCAAAGCAAATAATCTGTATTTTATATGGCAGTGTAGAGGGGGCCTAACAGTTGTAGTCTACCCTATAGTTTTTCACCTGTAATTACAAAGTGTCTCCTATTCTTTGGGACTGACTTTCTACAAGGTTGTAAAACTGATAGGCATGACTTTCACCTTAAAATATAACATACCTCCCTTATCCAGGCATTCGATATTCACAATTTCACCCCCAAAAATATTATCTCCATTCACCAGAAGTGTTTGTGGCTCTCCCTAAGTCCTCCAGTGTAATTCTATGGCCCTAGTATAATCAAAATATAGGGTTCTTGTAATGCAGCTGCAATTCTTACCAACGCAAAGAAGAATAAACTTAGGTCCCTTCTTCCACAGAGCCATATAACTCAGAATATCAAGGCAAAAATCCCACAATATCTGCTTTTAACTTGATTATCTGAGTCCACACTGCCATATAGTCAAGTTCAAAGCAGAAAATGTGGAATTTTGTTCATCTTTGTAGAAGGGGCCTTGGTTGATCATCTTTGACTCATAATCAGGACTTGCTGACAGATATTTCAGAATTTCAGATTTCGCTCAGATATAGGCCAAGCGCCTTTGGTGCCTGTCTTCTGGAAGTTATAATTTAAGGTGTGTCTCTGTACCAGTCGGCTTATCAGTTTCACACCATTTTAATGATCGTGACTTCATCCCAAGGAATTTGGCATTTGGCAGAATATTAAGGATTCTCCACAGTAAAGCTTGAGCTCATCTTGTGTTTTGCAGTACCCAAGAGAAACTCACTGCCTGTCTGCAGAATTAAATAGGTTCCTCTCTGGGTTCCTTAGGACCCTTTTACACTTCCCTATTTCTCAGGATCTGATTCCAGATTATCTGCTTATCCCAGGTTATCTGGCAGTGGAGAATCATATAATCCAAAACAGATGATCTGGGATCAGATAATGGGATATAGGGCAGTGTGGAAGGGGCCTTAGTACCTTCCAAACCAAACTATATGTCCAGGATTCTTTAGAATGAAGCAATGACATGAGTAATTAGTTATGTGCATCTTGTTAGTGATAATCATTGTAACTGGTTAATTCCATGATCACTAACAGTATCTTAAAAATATGTCTGTCTAAAAGAAATGACTAAGAGCCCCCAATGGCGCAGTGGGTTAAACCACTGAGCTGCAGAACTTGCTTATTGAAAGGTCGGAGGTTCGAATCCGGTGAGTTGCGTGATCTCCTGCTGTTAGCCCTAGCTTCTGCTAACCTAGCAGTTCGAAAACATGCAAATGTGAGGTACCGCTCTGGTGGGAAGGTAAGGACGCTCCATGCAGTCATGCCGGCCACATGACCTTGGAGGTGTGTACGGACATGCCAGCTCTTCGGCTTAGAAATGGAGATGAGCATCAACCCCCAGAATCAGACATGACTAGACTTAATGTAAAAGGGAAATAATAATAATAATAATAATAATACCCCTTCACCATCTTCCCAAGGGGATTCAGAGCGGCTTGCATGAAACCAAGCCCGACAACTCATCAATTTTTTTAAAAAGGAAAAAAACAATACAATTAATATATTTATTTATTTATTTATTTATTTATTTACTATTCTTGTATACCGCTGTATCTCAAGGCCGAGGGCGACTCACAGCGGTTTCCAAACAGCAAAGACAATAAAAACAGCAATAATCAATATACAAAACAGTTAAATTACACAGTTCCAATAATAACCAATAAGCAATCAACAAAACACAATTATCACAAATCCCATCCCCCCGATCGCCTCATCATCCAAACGTGATCCAAATTCGTCGTCATTGTTCCGTTCCTATGTTCACATTACCACACTTGCACTGAATTATTCAAACGCCTGCACAAACATCCAGGTCTTGAGCTTTCTACGGAATGTCATGAGCGATGGTGCCAGCCTAACGTCTACAGGAAGGGCGTTCCACAGCCGAGGAGCCACCACCGAGAAGGCCCTATCCCTCGTCCCCGCCAGCCGTGCTTGAGAGGCCGGCGGGATCGAGAGCAGGGCCTCCCCAGAAGATCTCAAAGTCCAGGTGGGTTCATAGGCCGAGATGCGGTCAGATAGGTATCTTGGGCCGGAACCGTTTAGGGCTTTAGAGGCCAGTACCAACACCTTGAATTGGGCCCGGTAGCAAATCAGCAGCCAGTGGAGCTGGTGCAACAGGGGGGTTGTGTGCTCCCTGCGCTCCGCTCCTGTTAGAATCATGGCTGCCGCGCGTTGGACTAGTTGCAATTTCTGGGCTGTCTTCAAGGGCAGCCCCACGTAGAGAGTGTTGCAGTAGTCTAGGCGGGATGTGACAAGAGCGTGGACTACCGTGGCCAAGTCAGACTTCCCAAGGTACGGCCGCAGCTGGCGCACAAGCCTGAGCTGTGCAAATGCTCCCCTGGTCACCGCCGAGACTTGGGGCTCCAGGCTCAGCGACGAATCCAGGGTCACACCCAAGCTGCGAACCTGTGTCTTCAGAGGGAGTGCGACCCCATCGAACACAGGCTGTAACCCTATACCCTGTTCGGCCTTGCGACTGACCAGGAGTATCTCTGTCTTGTCTGGATTCAACTTCAATTTGTTCGCCCTCATCCAGACCGTCACAGCAGCCAGGCACCGGTTCAGGACCTCGACAGCCTCCTTAGTAGCAGGTGGGAAGGAGTGACAGAGTTGGACATCATCTGCGTACAGGTGACACCGTACCCCGAAACTCCGGATGATCTCACCCAGCGGCTTCATGTAGATGTTAAACAGCATGGGAGACAGGATAGAACCCTGAGGAACCCCACAAGACAAAGGTTGTGGGGATGAACAGATGTCCCCCAATAACACCTTCTGGGAACAACCCTCCAGAAATGACCGGAGCCACTGCAGAACAGTGCCCCCGAGACCCATCTCCGCAAGGCGTCCCAGAAGGATACCGTGATTGACGGTATCGAAGGCCGCTGAGAGGTCCAGAAGCACCAACAGGGACACACTCCCCCTGTCGAGCTCCCGGCGCAGATCATCCACTAAGGTGACCAAGACTGTCTCAGTTCCATGTCCCGGTCTGAAACCAGACTGTGCCGAGTCTAGATAATCCGTGTCTCTCAAGAATACCTGGAGTTGTGAGGCCACCACGCTTTCCAGGACTTTGCCCAAAAAGGGGAGATTGGAAACCGGCCGAAAGTTGTCAAATTTAGTGGGGTTTGGTGATGGTTTCTTCAACCGCGGTTTTATTATAGCTTGCTTTAAGCTCGCTGGAATTTTGCCTTCCCGAAGGGAGGCATTAACCGCCACCTCCACCCACTCAGCCAATCCCCCTCTGGCCTCCTTTAGAAGCCAGGATGGGCAGGGGTCTAGGATGGACGTGGTTGGCCTCATTCCTCCAAGTATCTTGTCCACATCCTCGGGCTTCACCAATTGAAATGAATCCATCAAAATAGGACAAGCAGGTGCCTGAACCGGTGCCTGGCTCCTGTGACGGTCTGGATGAGGGCGAACAAATTGAATAATATAACTCACATATAAACAGTAACACGCAAGGATTTAAAAAACCTATGACTTTTACCTAAAAGAAATGACTATGATGATTTAGGCATTTCAAATCAATTGGCAAGATTGTTGTCCCTCACAATGCAGAATCTTTAGGTAACTCTTCTGTCTGTCGATAAAGATGACCTCTCAACTTTACAACAAAAGGCAGTAATCATCATCATCATCATCATCATCATCATCATCATATTTATTTGTAGACCACTCTATCTTCCTGAGGGAACTCAGTGCTGTTTCCAACGTGTATGGGAAACATTCAGTACCAAAAGGGAAAAAACAATTCAAACAAATTACATCAGGACAAACCATGTTAAACAATATAAAAGTAGTTTAACTCTAAACTTAAAAGAAAAAAGGTTTGCAGCACTACCTTTTGTAGACTGGGTCTAACTCATTCATACAACTACAATAATAGACCCAAGGTTATGTGATAAACTTATTTCCCTCATTCCCAGGTAGAACATTCTCAGGTACATCTTTTCCACCTTGGTTGTTCGAGCTTCCTTTTTGTTCTAAAGCAGGTTCAAAGGTGGCAGCTTCCCTGCTCCCCTTTTTTTAAAGGATACCTCCAGACTGAGATGCCTCATAACGTTAAAAAAGTATTTCTGAGGACCCTTCTATGCTGCCATATAATCCAGAATATCAAAGCAAATAATCCATAACTGAATTGGGTTATATGAGTCTACACTGCCATATAATCCAGTTCAAAGCAGATAATCTGGACTTTATATGGCAGTGTAGAAGGGGCCTTTGTTTCTAGTGTTCTCCATCCTTTCTATTTCAGATTAGGATAGGAACCATGTGGCACTCTTCAGAGGTTGGAAGTCCCAGCAGCACTTTCTAGCATGGCCAGTGGTGAAGAATGCTGGGGTTTGCAGTCTAAAAGCATCTGGCAGGCACCTGTTTGACCCCTGTTTAGACTATAAGCCTGAGGGAAGAAGTGTTCCTGTCTGTTTTAAAATGAACTTTGCACAACCTATCTAGCTTCAGGATAGGGGATAGATGCCCATCATCATCTTTATCACCATTGAAGAGAGATCTGAGATATGGCATGTTGTCAGAAAATAATATTTCACAATTAGATAGTATCAAGGGAAGACAGAAAAACGCAGAAAAGAAAAAAAACCCAAGGTGGAATTAATGAACAGTTTGCTGTTGAAATACAATGCTATCCTATGTATGTCGAGTCAGTCCTACTGATTTAAAGGGATTTACTTCTAGATAATTGGATATAGAATTACAAATTAAATGCTTTTTTAAAAAAAGTACAATCAGACCTTCACATTTATGGATTTAGCCTTTCAGATTTGATTATCCAGAAATTTGATTAATAAGGTTTCTCTAGAAATCTACAAATCTTTCAATAGAGATTATGGCAGTCACTTGACCACCGAATAGAATAGAATAGCTTTATTGTTATTGTACCCAATACAAAGAAATTAAATGCTTTCCCCAGCACACATCACAAAAACAACACATCCATCCCTCCACACTGCAAATATCACTGCACAGCCCAATGCCACATCAATGCGAAACCATGGTGTTCAATATAGCTACTGATCTAGGATAGAGTATTGCTGGATGGTTTAGACCAGGGGTCCTCAAACTTTTTGGATTACTGTAATGCACTCTACATGGGGCTACCCTTGAAAACAGCTGGAAATTCCAACTGGTTCAACGAGTGGCGGCCAGGTTGCTAACTGGAGCTCCTTACAGGGAGCGGTCAACCCTCCTGTTTAAGGAGCTCCATTGGTTGCCGTTCATTTACCAGTCCCAATTCAAGGTGCAGGTGCTTACCTACGAAGCCCTAAACGGTTTGGGACCCGCCTACCTGCGTGACCGCATCTCTGTGTACGAACCCACACGATCTCTTCGATCATCTGGAGAGGCCCTGCTCATGCTCCCACCACCATTGCAAGCGCGATTGGTGGGGATGAGGGAAAGGGCCTTCTCGGTGGTGGCCCCTCGACTCTGGAACTCACTCCTCAGGGACATTAGGCAGGTCCCAACTCTGGCAGTCTTTAGGAGGAGCCTGAAAACGTGGCTGTTTCAGTGTGCCTTCCCAGAATAAGGAAACTCCTTGCAAGATGTCCTTAAACGCACTTTAATCATGACTTTAGATTGTCTGCACATTTCTTCCCTCTCCGAAACCTCTATCCCAATTACATGTTACCTGTTTATGCCCAGCATTATTTTTTAAATTTTTAATTATTACATTTGGCCCAGCCATAGGTTTTTAAATGCGTCGTGTTATTGTTATTGTTTTTTGCTTATTTTGCTTATGAGTTTATGTATTCTTTTTGTATTATTGCTGTTATTGTTTATTGTTGTGTTGTGGGCTCGGCCTCATGTAAGCCGCACCAAGTCCCTCGGGAGATGGGGTACAAATAAAGTTTATTATTATTATTATTATTATTATTATTATTATTATTATTAAACAGAGGGCCAGGTCACAGTCCCTCAAACTGTTGGAGGGCCGGATTATAATTTGGAAAAAAAAACCATGAATGAATTCCTATGCACACTGCACATATCTTGTTTGTAGTGCAAAAAATACTTTAAAACAATACAATAATTAAAATGAAAAACAATTTAAACAAATTAAAACTTATTAGTATTTCAATGAGAAGTGTGGACCTGCTTTTGGCTGATGATATAGGATTGTTGTTGTTGTTGTCGTGTGTTTTCAAGTCATTTCAGGATATCAAGGCAGAATATCTGCTCTGAATTGGGTTATCTGAGTCCACACTGCCATATATTTCAGTTTAAAGCAGAAAATGTGGGAAGGGGCCATAGAGAGGTGTTATTTCATGGTTTCTCTACTGCAGCAGCCCTATGCCCCTAACCCCATGAAAATAAAAGGCTTACTGTATAAGATTGCACCCTATAAACATAACAACAGAGACCTGTCAAAATAGGATGGCATGATGCAGTCATATACTATGATAGCTTTGAATTTTGTGTTGCAGAGCTTGCATTCCAGACAACTTCAAGAAACATAGCATTCAAAATGTGCAACGTGTTCTTGATTATTAAGAGACCTTTTCAGTTTGTTTTGTTTTCTACTGCATACGACTGGCTTTGCATACACTATCTTGGTTTCCGGATGAGTATCTTGTTCCCTCGAGTACCTTCCACAATCAGAAGCCTTGGGGGAAAGTCATCCCTTAAGCAGGAGAGCTGGGAAGTGATTTGCATCGCCACCTCCTCACAGTGAGCGGTAACACTTCTGTAGCAAGGAAAGCAAATAGTCAAGAAAAATTATTTGAATAGTCAAAAGAAGCTTCTTTGGGTTTTGGTCTAAACCTTAAAGGAGCTGTCCAAGGTACTTAAACATCTCTGGAAACCATTTTCAGCATCTTGGGCAGCTTCTTTAAAGTATAGGAGATCTAAATCAAGAGCGGGGATGCTATATACCCAGCCGGGAAAGACATTACATGAGTAAATCAAAATGGAACGACAATGGAAATAATAAAATGAAGAGATGACAAAATGATGCTCCTTAAAAAAAAGAACCATGTGAAGATGATTCTACAATTTTAGAAAGTAAAAACTGAACAGATAACCTAGTTGCGTTTCTTGCATGAATTGTCTAACACACACACACACACACTTACTATAGAAAGTGTAGTAGAAGCTGTACATAGAGCATTTGAGAGAAATAAATTGCCAGGAACAGATGACATACCAAAAGAGATGCTTCAAGCTTCAGAGACAGACTCCAGTCCTAACTAAAATCTGTCAACAAACATGGAAACCAAAACAATGCCCCACGTTTTGGAAATGCTCAATATCTATTCCAGACCACAGAAGAGTATATCAAGAATAGCAATAACTACAAGTCTGTTGCATTTATTTCTTGGGCTAGCAAAGCGATGCTCAAAAACGTATATTGTATATAGAATTAGAAATGCCAGATGTCCAAGCTGGGTTCAGGAAAGGAAGACACACAAGGGATCATATTGCCAATATACACTGGATCATGGAGTACACTGAGAAGCCCTCACCTTAGTAGCCTTTAAGAAAAATCTGAAAGCTTGGCTCTTCCGATGTGCCTTTAGAGAGTGACCATTTGTCCCAGTGTTGCCCCTATGATGCACTTTCCCCTGTCCTAAACTGAAAGTCTAACTCCACTCAGTTCTTGTGGGTTTTTTCGGGCTATATGGCCATGTTCTAGAGGCATTTCTCCTGACGTTTCGCCTGCATCTATGGCAAGCATCCTCAGAGGTGAGGTCAGAGGTCACCTCTGAGGATGCTTGCCATAGATGCAGGCGAAACGTCAGGAGAAATGCCTCTAGAACATGGCCATATAGCCCAAAAAACCCCACAAGAACTGAGTGATTCCGGCCATGAAAGCCTTCGACAATACATCTAACTCCACTGTTCATACTTTTTGGGCTCCTTTTTCTGTTCCTACCTCAACCAGGGTTTTATCATTTTATCGTCCATTTAGCCTGCCCATTGTGTTTAATTTTATATATGTCAATCTCCTTTATTTTATTTTGTTACTTTATGTATTTTATTCTGATGAAACTTTGTTGCCTGCATTTTGTATTTTATCTTGCTGTATTGTATCTTTGGGCCTGGCCTCATATTAGCCGTCCCGAGTCCCCTTCAGGGAGATGGTGGCGGGGTACAAATAAAGATGATTATGATGATTATTATCCCAAGCTGCATTCATAACTGAAATAATGGCCTTCTAGGGCCCATAAGACATTAACATTGAAACCACAGTGGCAACTGCAGACATCCTCTTTAGTGGTTTCCTCTTCTCTCCTAAGGCATTCACAGTCCTCAGATATGTCAGCTGGCCCTCACACTTCACCTAATGTTAAAAGCTAGTCTTGCCTGCCCTCTTGCCCTTCCATCTGCTCCCTTGCTCTGATCCTCAACCCACCACTCACTCTTTTCCACTCTGTTTCCCCAGATATTTATGCCTGAGGTCAAACTGCCTTTCCTCATCCCCAGCCACCTATTCTGCTCTTGTCTGTCATGTTAATGGTGACATGTGTCTAGGAAGGGACATTCCACCTTTGTTTTACAAAGGAAGATTGCTCAAAGAAATAGAGTGACCACCAATGAGTCTCCTTGGAGCAGGGCCTTTCCTGGCCATGCAGGTGCCTTCATGTTCTGCCACTGAAGGCGAATGCATCTTCTTTTCTTTAGCACTATGTTTCTGCTTTAATTGCCATGGTAGCATTCTATAAAATCCTGGGATTTGCAGTTGTGAGGTTTGCTTTTGAACTCCTCAGCCACATAATTCTTCCCTGGTGCCTCTGAACAAATTGCTATCCACCCCCCCACCCCCCGAATATTGCTATAATATTAAAACTGGAATCATACTGCCTCCATTATATCTTTAACCTGGCTTGATTACACTATGTAACAAAATTTGAAAAAAAAAATCTGTTCCTGGTTGGAAAGTGTTATTTCTGATTAATTGTGCAATATGTGCTTTGAAAGTAATTGTTATACTCCATTATTTCATTTTTGTGGCTGCCACGAACTATGTTGCATTGGTTGAGACTTGAAGAGATTATCATTGAATCGTTGTGCTATAGCAAAATACACTTTTTCCATGTTTTTTTAATGCAGCCAATTAGGAAATGAAATTTATATCCCAGGAGCAAACATTGTGTTACATATATTTGGCTCATTCACCATTGTTTTTGTTTCCTCTCTCAGGGTGCATCTACACTGTCAAATTAATGCAGTATGACATCATATGACTCAATGTTATGGAATCAGTTGTACTCAGGAAAACTCACATATTTATTACATAAGTGAATGATCTTAAAATGGATTGTTTATTATTATTATTATTATTAATTCATTTTATCCTGCTTTTCTTCCATAGATGGGATTCAAATATTGTTGTTGTTGTTATTATTATTTGAAACGCAACAAGATGAGTCCACAGCAAACAAGATTACTCTGCTGGCTGTTGTATTGGATCACATGTCGGACACTTCCCAAATGACTAGGACTCTGTGTGTGTGTGTGTGAGAGAGAGAGAGAGGAATCTTCAACTGCTGCAAGAGTCTCTCACTGCTCACTTCACCTATTTCTGACAGCATTGTCAATTGTATAATTATCAAACTGAATTGAAAGAGTGGAGAATCATTGGGTTTTCAGATGTCCTGGATCTCATCTTGCAGAAACCCTAGTCAGCATGGTCAATTGTAAGAGAAGAGTTGTATTCTGAAATTGCTGGACAGCTAAAGGTCCCAGTCCCTGTTGTTTGGACTAACCAAGCATTTTACCACAACATCAACTAACATTGTGAGCTCTTCCACACAACCATATAACCCAGAATATCAAAGCAGAAAATTCCACAATATTTGCTTTGAACTGTGTTATTTGAGTCCACACTGCCATATATCCCAGTTCAAAACAGATAATGTGGGATTTTAGTCAGCTGTGTGGAAGGGGCCTGTCTTCTGTGCAGTAGCCACAAAAGTAGGGTATAATGTACTATATACAGAAAGGCTGGGACCAGAAAGCACTAACCGAATGGTGATTGTCAAACACTCTTAGGATTTCCAGATCTCAGCGCCTGACTTTTCAGCACCAGGGCTCAGGGCAAAGGGAAGGAATCTCATACTGAGAATACTGCTTTGAAGACTGTATGGATATTTTCCTCCTTTGTTAGACCTGGTGTTTTTGTTTGTTGCCAGCCCCACTAGATTAAATTAGTTATATAATTTACATAATGTTGGCTTATCATTCAGTTGTTGATGTGCTGAGTCTCCTGTAGCTGAGGATTAGAAACTGAATGTAGGCCTATGGTTTCTAAGCCTTGGGTACTTCAGCAACTTCGTGAAATAAATAACATGTTGCTGCCAGATCCCTGGCAGCAATTTTCATGCAGTTCTCGGGTCTAAAGTCATTGATTAATGACTTTGTATCTGCTGTTTCTCTGCCACAACGCAACACTCTCCATAGGCCATAGCACCAGGTTTGAGGGAGAAAAAATGGCTAGCGTTTATTTATTTATTTGCCGTATTTATATATTGCCATTTTCAGCCTAAAGACAACTCAGGGCAGTTTACATTCGGCACAATTCAATGCCTCCAACAACATAAAAACACGTTAAAATATTAGCATATCTATATAAATAAAAATGCAATGTTCGTTTGTGGGATTAACATACCTCAAAAACCACTGGACTAATTGACATCAAATTTGGCCACAAGACACCTACTAACCCAAGGAGTGACCATCACTCAAAAAATTGATTTTGTCATTTGGGAGTTGTAGTAGCTGGGATTTATATTTAGCCTACAATCAAAGAGCATTCTGAACTCCACCAATGATGGAATTGAACCAAACATGGCACACAGGACTCCCATGACTAACAACAGAAGGGTTTTGTGGGCATTGACGTTGAATATGGGAGTTGTAGTTCACCCACAACCAGAGAGCACTGTGGACTCAAACTATGACCGATCTGGACCAAACTTGGCACGAATATTCCATATGCCCAAATATGAACACAGATGAGGTTTGGGGAAAATAGACCTTGACATTTCGGAGTTGTAGTTACTGGGATTTATAAATCACCTACAATCAAAGAGCATTCTGACCCCCACTAATGCCAGAATTGGTGCAAGCTTCCCACACAGAACCCCCATGACCAATAGAACATACTTAAGGCCATCCAGTCCAACTCCCTTCAACAGGGCAAGAAAGCGTAATTAAAGCCCTCCTGACAAAGAGCCATCCAGCCAAAGATACAGATAGATATATATGATCCACACACACACAGATATAGTATCATAGATCTGAAAGGGACCCCTAAAGAAGGACAATTATATGTTGTATATCCCAGAGTAGACAAACCAGACAATCTCCACATCAACACTGACAAAAATAAAATAAAATCAAGAAATACTGTTTACCCCCAAGCATAAAGAAATTACATATATTAGAAACCAACACTTTCTTATTACTTTATTTTCCAAATCACCAGACTGGGCCACAGCAACGCGTGGCAAGGGACAGCTAGTAAAATATAAATACATATAAAGTCAATAAAAACAATAAAAACATATATCCTCAGTGTCTCCTTACTGAAAACATTATTCCATCACATTGTCCAGTCATTCCATGGATATGTCTCTGCCTGTTACATTGCATTTGCAAATGCTTGCTCAAAAACCCAGGTTTTAACTTTTTTTTGCGAAATGTTACAAGGGAGGGGGACAATGTAATATTCCTGGGAAGGGCATTCCAGTGTCCCCAGATTATACATGAAGCTTACTGCAAGATCAGTGCATATTAGCCAGCATCGCTACTTTCCTAAGTTTGGCAACTTTCTTATGTCTCTACCTCGGCAAGCTGCTTGATATGTATCAAGGAAGTTCCGCTTTGTTTGGTCAGGGTGGGGAGGCCCATTGCTCTCCAGATGTTGCTGGACTCCCAAGCACTAGATTAGCTCTCTCCAAAGATCAAGGATAATGAGAGTTGTGGGTCAAACAACTGGAGTGCCATTCATTCCCCATTCTTCTTTCGACCTCATCAGACTGGGCTTACTTCAGTGGCATACACAAGTTCAGTCATAGTTTACCCACAGCCTGCTGGCTCACATCCTGTGACACAGAGGAACTTCTGGTGGGGCTCTGTGGGTAAACTATAGTAGAACCAGCGTATGCTACAGAAGCCTCCTGTGTTGCACCATAAGCAATGGGGGGAAGCAGCACAGTCAATGCTTCTCCCAGTAGGGTCGGCATGCCAGTAAGCCACACAATGCAGGATATGGGGCGATGCGTTCCTCACGCCCCGCAATGGACTGCATCAGATTCGTAACGATTCATGGAGATTCCAGTGGCCTTTATGATAAGGTCCCTACTCTTTCCTCCTCCGCTTTCTCCTTCTCCCTCTTCCTTCCTTCTCCCTTTCTTCCAAAATTGGGATTCAAATGCAGGTCTTGTTTCTGTTGACGTGCCATGCTTTTGGTTACTAGTTCAATATTCCAAACCCATCTGATAATGCTACATTTCATTTACGGACCTGCCTCAGGGGAGCGTGCTTGCTCTATCCATGTTCAACATTTACACAAATGACCAGCCACTGCCAGAAGGGGCAGAGAGTTTCATCTATGCTGATGATCGTGCCATTACCAATCAAGCAGGAAGCTTTGAGATGGTTGAACAGAAGCTCTCCGAAGCTCTAGGTGCTCTTACTGCCTATTACAGGGAAAACCAGCTGATCCCTAATCCATCGAAAACACAGACATGTGCCTTTCACCTTAAGAACAGACAAGCATCCCGAGTTCTGAGGATTATCTGGGAAGGAATCCCACTGGAGCATTGCAGCACACCCAAATACCTGGGAGTCACTCTGGAGCATGCTCTGACCTACAAGAAGCACTGCCTAAACATCAAGCAAAAAGTATGTGCCAGAAACAATATCATACGAAAGCTGACTGGCACAACCCGGGGATCACAACCAGATACAGTGAAGACATCTGCCCTTGTGCTGTGCTACTCCGCTGCTGAGTATGCATGCCCAGTGTGGAACACATCTCACCACACTAAAACAGTAGATGTGGCTCTTAATGAGACATGCTGCATGATCACAGGGTGTCTGCACCCTACACCACTGGAGAAATTACACTGCTTAGCCGGTATAGCACCACCTGACATCCGCCAGGAAGTAGCAGGCAATAGTGAAAGGACCAAGGCACAGACATCTCCAGCTCATCCCCTGTTTGGGTATCAACCAGCACATCAACGACTTAAATCAAGAAATAGTTTTCTTAGATCTACAGAGACACTCGCTGGAACACCTCAGCAAGCGAGAGTCCAAAAGTGGCAGGGTCAAACCCAGCACCTCAATCCGTGGGTGATACCAGATGAGAGTCTCCCCTCTGGGCACACAGAAGACTGGGCGACTTGGAAGGCGCTGAACAGACTGCGCTCTGGCACCACGAGATGCAGAGCCAATCTCAAGAAATGGGGCTACAAAGTGGAATCCACGACATGCGAGTGTGGAGAAGAACAAACTACAGACCAACTGCTGCAATGCACCCTGAGCCCTGCTACATGCACAATGGAGGACCTTCTTGCGGCAACACCATAGGCACTCCAAGTGGCCAGATACTGGTCAAAGGACATTTAATCAACTACCAAGTTTGCAAAGTGTGTGGTTTTTTTTTATCTGTTTGTTTGTTTTGTTCTGTTAGAAATGTAACACAATGGTCTGGTTGCTGATTACACGATAAATAAATAAATGTATGGACCATGTTCAGGAGGTGACAGGATAGGTTGGCACCTGTTGGGATACAAGGTGGTGATAGTCTGGATTCTTTCCCTAGAGGTAAACCTATTTTCTCACTCACTTCAACCGTTCTAATATCATTGGTCATCCTATGCCAATGTAACCTCTTCACTTTTCCCAGGGGTGAGAATATGTGGCCCTTCAGATGTTGTTGGATAGCAGCTCCCAGTTTTTGTCCTCACCATTGGTGATACTTCTTTATAACTCTCATCCCTGCTTTCTCAGGAAACACAGCACATGTTAATTACCAAAGTCCGCAGCGATCTGCCAATTCATCATGATTGCATTTCATTCCAAAAAGTTTCCTTCTAAGACAAGAACTTCCCAAATGCTCCTACACCACGTGGCAGTCAATCTACTGAGTTTTATTATAGTTCTTCAAGATGTGGGACGTCTTTGGTTCAGCACTTTGGATAGCTCCTTGAATGTTCAGACTTAAACCTGGAGTACACTTACCACTCCAGTGATGCTGGGCATGTAATAGATTTAGAGCTGAAGCCACTTTGATTCCAGTTTTAGGGGCAAGTTTATGAATATGATCATCACCGTCACCCATTAACCATAATGGTTGCCCTCTGTGGAATCCTGCTGTTTGTAGTTTTTGGCTGAGGATTTCAAAGGCCCCTTCCTCAGCTACCAATACCACAGGATGTTGCCATGGAGTTAAAATACAATCGTTGTGCCATAAATGTATAGTGTATAAAGACTGGGCTCGGCTGTCAAACAACATCTGGAAGTCTGCATATTCCAGTTTTCAGAAGACCGTAGAATGTATAGGCATTCCAGCTGGTGGCCCTGCAAACCAAGCAAGGTTTTGGTGAGGCAAATTCTTTACCTGTGAAGTAAATCCTTTATTGCTGTGCTCCTGAGTTGCGATAAAAGGATGAAAAAGTAACAGTTGAATCTAGATTGGTTGAAATTCACAAGCATGTGGACAATTTCAACAGAAAGGAGGAAACCATGAAAATGAACAAAATCTGGCTACCAGTATTAAAAAAAAACTCTAAGATTACAACAGCACAACAACAGAGAGGAAACAAACAAGGACATCTAATTAGCTCTCAACAAAAGTTTGCTCTAGGCACTGTCAGGCCATTATATGCTAATCAAGGTGATCAGTTGAAACACTCACACCTAGCTCCAGCAGACAAGAGTCCTTTGTCTCACCCTGGTCATTCCACAGATATATAAACCCTTTTTCCTAGTTCCAAAACACCTCACTACCTCTGAGGATGCTTGCCATAGATGCAGGTGAAACATCAAGAGAGAATGCCTCTAGACATGGCCATATAGCCCGAAAAAACCTACAACAACCTAGATTGGTTTCCTTGCATTAGCTGCGCCAATGCCTAGCCTGTGCTCACATTCCCTGCTTCTGAGTATGTTCACTTTATGGACGTGGAAGGATTCATTTTATAGTCTTAACCTTAGGGAAAAATCCAGGTGAAATGAGAAGAAAGATGAAGGAAAAAAAAAACACGAACCCTGATTCCAAAGTGTTTTTCCCTATCCACCCCCACAATCCTATTCAGTTCCAGACTGCTACGTGTACATGCAGAAGGGTGTCGAATGACATCCATTTTACTGGCTGCTGTTCCCAATGGAATGCTGCTATGCACAGCTCATAAAACAAGGACAGGAAACTCTGGCTGAAGTGTCTATGTGTTGTTGCCTAGAAAGAAAGAAAGAAAGAAAGAAAGAAAGAAAGAGAGAGAGAGAGAGAGAGAGAAAGAAAAAAAAGAACGAAAGAAAGAAAGGAAGAAAGGAAGAAAGAAAGAAAGAAAGAAAGAAAGAAAGAAAGAAGAGGGGAAGGTAGAGGGGGAGAGGAAGAGATTGAGAGAGAGAGAGAGACAAATGTTAAAGTATAGCGTTACCAAACCTGTTTGAAAATTAAAACTTTACAAATCACTTTTTATAATGGGTATAATTTGGAAAAAAACCGTCTTTGCAGTCTGACTGTTCCTTGAGATAATCAAAGGTTGCTTTGAATGTGTGCATGTGTGCATGCATACAAACATATTTTTTTCTTTTAACAACAAACTCCATGCACGCACACACATACATCATCATCTTTCATTTCTTTCAGAGTCAGTGTCTTTTATTTTTCTTTTGAGAGAGAACATTTAAAAGTTCTAAAGAAAGCAACACGCTCAAAAGCAAGCTCGAAACAGAGAGATGCAAACAACTGGTGGCAATTAGCGCCAGTGTTTAATTAGTGGCCAGCTACACTGCGCAAGGGGCATTTTCAATCTTTGCCTTAGTGATCTTGTTTTTCTTTACCAACCTGTGTGCCGGAGCACCACCATGCTTGTGGGTGGGAGGGGAAGCCGGGTGTTCAAGGCATTCTTGGAAAGAGGCCACCGAAGACACTCGATCTGGTTCATAGTTTAGATAAACATTTGGGAAGCTGTTCAGTTTGACTGTCTCCAGCACAGACTCTATTAAAAACAAGAAGATGATTTTGGGCCAGGAACATGCTTTGATGTGCATGGAAAAAAGAAAAAAAGGAGGGGAGACTACTGACAGTTAGAAGTTTAGAGAAGTGTGGGTGGCATAAACTTCAAAAAGAGAGTGCACATTTTTTTTTCCACCATGGACAGCTTAGTCATATTTGTTTTATTATTATGTCGCAAGCTTCATGTTCCTTGGGCTCATCCTAACAGAGCCAGATACACTCACAGGATAACCTCAGAGTGTAAGAATGTGTTAAGGAAGTGCTCTCATGGTTGGCTCCCTGCGCGAAAAAGAAAACTGGCTGGACCTCCACAGAAACAACAAGAGGAGCGGTAGCATAGCCATGCTGATTTGGGGGGTGTCCAAAGAGCAATGGTTTCAATCTTGGGTTCAAATCTATGCTGTTTGATGTGACCTACAATTCATTGTGGAAAATGTGAATTTCCATAACTATTTGGGAAATGGGATTCATAACCTTTTGGAAAACCACTGGTCACAAACAGAGGTGGCCCTAGGTAATTTTCAATGGTAAGCAAGCAGTATTTTGGTCCCCCCCCCCCCCCCCCGCAACCAATCACTGATATATATTTTCCATTTGTCATGGGAGTTCTGTGTGCCATATTTGGTTCAATTCCATCATTGTGGAGTTCAGAATGCTCTTTGATTGTAGGTGAACTATACATCCCAGTAACTACAACTCGCATATGTCAAGGTCTATTTTCCCCCAAGAGCGCCTCGAGAGTGCCCCTGGGCAAAATCAACTATACTGCAAATGCTTACTTTGCGTAATGGGTTGAGCCGCCCCTGGTCACAAACATATATGTATTTGGCAGAATTTCAGAAGTGCTCCTTTAGTTGCCCAAAAACATCTACTTTCCCTTAAAATATATTTGCCTTTAAATCATGCTCTCAAGAGACAAAATAAAGAGTCTTCTTTAAAAGTAGCATAGGTGGTTTGCTCACAAACGACATGTATTCAGCATACAGATACTTTGCTTGTCAATCCAGTTACACATAGATTTGAAGTAGTTTTTCTGTGTAGGTGACACAGGGCATTTTTCTTAGAAACAGTAGCTCATAGTCCAAAGCATCTCTCTGTTCTGAGAGACTAACAGAATCTCTGTCTAGTCTGAAGCATACATCTGACTGTATACTAAACTGTACTGTTCCTGCAGTCTTCTAAAGGCACACTGAGATCTAAAATGGAGTCTGAGTCCTGAGGAAGCCCAGTTCTGATCACATGGTCTGCAGCCCCTCCCACAACAAAGAGACTGAAGAAAACTGCAAACCAAAACACACATATACAGGGTGAGGCAGCATAACTTCCTTTTTAAAAATGCGTGCCATTGAGTCGGTTGAAGACGTAGCGGAGCGCTAGTGGTCTCGTTCGAGAGGCGGGAGTATAAAGTTTTGTCCTGACACAGTTCAGTCGCTATCATGTGCTGGAATAGTGAGCACTGTGCTTTGGCCGTTGAGGCCTACTTTTTGAGCGGATTTGGAGTGGCCGGCCCGCTCTCCAGATTTGGTCTCTTGTGAGTTTTTTCTATGGTGTTTTTTGAAATCCCGTGTTTATGTGAACCATCCAAGGACTCTACAAATTTGAAAACCAATAACGCCTGCTATGCTGGCAAGAGTTATGACAAACGCCAGAAATCAGTTTATTCAGTGTATGGAGAATGGAGAATCAGGTAAGTGACGTCCCCCATTCTCCATTCTCCATACACTGAGTAAACCGATTTCTGGCGTTTGTCATGACTCTTGCCAGCATAGCAGGCGTTATGTTGGTAATTTCTTCCTGGATTACCAACAAAACTTTAGGTAAACAAAACTTTAAGTATGTGCCTACATTATAAAAAAAATAAAAATTTCAGATTCATACAATGGGTTTTATTAAGTTTTGAAAAAAGGAAGTTATGCTGCCTCACCCTGTACAATACAGTAAGCAATTATATACATAGTAAATAACTAGTGGAGACTTGAGAAGGTTGCTGTTTCCAACTATTCATGATAAGAGTTGGTCCCACATATCCGGGATTCAACCATCCACAGCTTGAATATTTTAATACTTCATTCTATTTTGACTTTACATAGAAAGGACACAATTTTACTATGCTATTCTATGTAATGGGACTTGAGCATCCATCCATACTAGATCTTAGAACCAAACCCTGGCAGATACAAAGGACCTACTGTATTACTACTACAGATAAAATTTGTATTCAAACTTGTGTCGTACTGAGAGAAGTGATCTACTGAAATAAATGAAACTGAAGCCAGTTATGACCAACACAATACCCTTGTGTACACTCAACCCACAGTGTTGGACCTGGTGCAGCACTGGCTCAAATTTGTCTGCTTTGATTGGAAATGCATTTTCTTTTGCCAGCCTAGAAGGAAATGTAAACAAAGGCCTTCTGCTGCCTATTAGATCGGGTCCATCACCAAGAATGCCTTTTGTGTCTTTTTTGTCCTCTCTGCAAATGACACAATGGACAAGACAATATATTAAATCCATTGAAGGAGAAATCTGATGGATGTGCAGAGGATAGCATTCCTGATATCCTCTCCGAAGGAAATACTTGCCTCACACAAGACCAGCATGATGCAGTCACACCGACCTGCATGACCGCATCACTGTGTATGAACCCACACAATCTCTTCGATCATCTGGAGAGGCCCTGCTCACGCTCCCGCCTCCATTGCAAGCGTGACTGGTGGGGACGAGGGACAGAGCCTTTTCGGTGGTGGCCCCTCGACTCTGGAACTCACTCCCCAGGGACATCAGACATGCCCCAACGCTGGCAGTCTTTAGGAGGAGCCTGAAAACGTGTTTGTTCCAGTGTGCCTTCCCAGAATAAGCAAACTCCCAGGGACTTTTTAATGATCTAGGATTGTCTACATGCTCTATCCCTCTCCAAAATTTCTATCCTGTTATATGTCACCTGGTCACGCCCACCATTATTTTTAAATTTTTAATTAGTACATTGGCCTTGCCATAGGTTTTTAAACGTTGCTGTGTTATTGTTAATGTTTATTGCTATTTTCCGTTTATGAGTTTATTTATTGTTTGTATTATTATTGCTATTGTTTTCGTTGTTGTATTGTGGGCTCGGCCTCATGTAAGCCACACCGAGTCCCTTGGGGAGATGGTAGTGGGGTACAAATAAAGTATTATTATTATTATTATTATTATTATTATTATTATTATTATTATATTAAGCCTTGTGGAACTGAAAAAGATATTTTAAAATATCTGAACATAGAATGTTATTTTTTCTGGATGATAGGTCTCAGGATTGTGAGGCTGGAGGGGTCACAGAGATTTTCAGAGAGGGAAACCCAATCTTTTAAGGATAGCTATATGTGTGGTCTTGCATTTCATGAGCAAACATCTAGTGCGGGTGGCACAATTTGCTCTCTAGCCACTTAGCAATTTGTGGCCATGAACCACTGTACCCACAACACATTTGTACATATTATCCAGTCATCTGTATCACCTTCAGGAGGAGCCATAAATCATGGTGCAAGAGTCCATATCCTGACATATCATATCACTAGGTGTGGCTCTCTACTAAAGTACTGTGGATGAAGCACAATTCTACTGAATACTTTATAAGGATGCAACCTGCCTGCTATTAATTCAATCCAGATCATTGTGATAGCTGGTGAATTCTTCAAGTTGCTTCTTGTCTCCCACTTTTTTTCCCAATGTGATGGGAATATTTTCATGCATGGGAATCTACTTCACCAAGAACCATAATACATTTATTAGCCTTGAAAGCAGCTCAGGTCTTTTTTGCTTTGAGTTTTTAGAGACCAAACTAGTAAAGTCACTTTTTAAAAAGGGTATTATGATGAATACTGGCAGGGCCTATCCTTACGCAAACTTAGACAACTACTTTGGGCAGCGGAAAGAGGAGGGCAGTAGTCCCTTAGCATTATCTTTTGATTTTCCTGCTTCTTCCCTTCTCTTGATGGATAGAGCTGTGTGGGACACCTCGCCTGTCCTGATCCCACAACCTGGCCATCTGCCTCAGATGTGGTGAAGGATGATCTCCTATCATGATGTGTACTGAAGGGACGTTTATCTGGGTCAAGGGCTCTAAATTGATATTGAGTTACAAGTTCCATCAGCTTTAGATGATGTGGGCTGGATGGCCATCTGTCAGGGGTGATTTGAATGCAATATTCCTGCTTCTTGGCAGGGTGTTGGACTGGATGGCCCATGAGGTCTCTTCCAACTCTTTGATTCTATGATTCTATGGGCTGCTGTCCAGCATGGATTTCTCATTTTCCTCATTCCCTAGGACAATGTTTCTCAACCTGTGGGTCCCCAGATGTTTTGGCCTTCAACTCCCAGAAATCCTACCAGCTGGTAAACTGGCTGGGATTTCTGGGAGTTGTAGGCCAAAACAGCCGGGGACCTACAGGTTGGGAACCACTGCTCTAGGGAATACTAATGTGATTCCTCTTATAACTATCCAAGCGACATGGGACTGAATCATCTGGGAATTTTCCCTGTCCACATTTTATGAGAAGTAGTAAGGCTTCTGAAAGATGTTCAATGTGTTGTCGAGGGTTTTCATGGCCAGAATCACTGGGTTGCTGTAAGTTTTTTGGGCTGTATGGCGATGTTTCAGAAGCATTCTCTTCTGACATTTCGCCTGCATCTATGGCAGGCATCCTCAGAGGTTGTGAGGTCCTCACAACCTCTGAGAATGCCTGCCATAAATGCAAGTGAAACGTCAGGAGAGAATGCTTCTGGAACATGGCCATACAGCCCGAAAAACTTACAGCAACCTAGCTTCTGAAAGAACCGGATAGAGTTCTAAACACATTCAGTTCAATGCAGCTTACAGAGAAAAGGTTTCACTGTTTGCAGCTCAATGGGTTTAATAAAAATCCTAAATCACTACAGTTATAATTTTCAAAATATTATTGTGCCACAGTTCAAAAAAAAGTCTCTTGTTTTATATATATGTAAGGCAATTTGCTGTCTTTTGCAGGGAGAATTAAGTACCCATTTCTGCCTGAAAACTTTTGTGCTACTCAGGAAGCCAAAGTCTCTATTGCTTATTTTTCATGTAACTGGTATATTCATTTTCACTTATATATTCATAGTCACTTTATTTATTCATATGTTTTATATTTTTTTCTCTCTTTCTCGTTCTATATTCTTTAAAACACATATCGACAGTTTATGGATTTATCGCTCACTTTAATACAAATTTTGTTTTAATTATATATTCTAATAAAGATTATTTATAAAAAAAAACCTTTTGTGCCAATCGGAAGGCTATCTACTTTCATAACAGCTGTAGATAGCCAATTCTCTCAAACCAGAAGCGACTTGCAGTTTCTCAAATCGCTCCTGACACGACCAAAAAAAAAAAAAAAGCTGTAAGAGGTCCAACACAAGTATTATTGTCAGTGTTAGTGTTGCTGTGTGCCTTCAAGTCCTTTTGATGTATGGAGCCCATACATTGGATTTTCCGGGGCTGAGGGTGTGACTCTCCTCAAGTAACCCAGTGCCCTTCCACCCAGTCCTATATCCCATAATATAAAGGCAGAAAATCGCACAATATCTGCTTTGAACTAGGTTATCTGAGTCCACACTGTCATATATTCCAGTTCAAAGCAGATAATGTAGGATTTTCTGCCTTGATATTCTGAGATATAGGGTGTTTGGAGGGGCCCCCAGTGGGTTTCCAATCACCAAACATGGAATTGAACCCCGGTCTCCAGATTTGTAATCCAATACGCGAACTAATACACTAAACTGGCTGTCTACAATATATTACTTTGCTTATTTGTCAGCATGTGGTTTTGGGTCTGCGGAAGAACAACTGGTTGCAACCAGTCCGTAGAATGAGGTGGGACACAGTATTGTCTCTACATAAATATGCTCAGGGAAGATTTATTTTGGCAAGTTGTACTTTCCCACTCAGCAGCAAGTGTCATGTGTTCCTAGATTTTTTTGATTTTTTTCTTTCCTAACCATGCCTATACAAAATAAAAAAGCTTACTTCTAATCAACCCAAGTTGTGACATGGCTTTGGCACCCTGCGCAAACAAGCTGTTGCAAGTCAAGATTTCCTAATACTGAAAAGGGTTGGCTTACACTCCTCAAAGGCCAAACTCTAGGGGCCCTCCCCGCTTCTAATTTCTTTCTAAAATTATATGAACAGAATTACTTGTTTGATAGAGGAAAAGGAACACGCTGCCCATAAAATTGCCTTTTCCAAGATGAATTAGGCCCCTTCCACACAGATGAACAAAATCTCACATTATCTGCTTTGAATTGGGATATAGGGCAGTGTGGACTCAGATAATCCACTTCAAAGCAGATATTGTGGGTTATTCCTCCTTGATATTCTGGGATATAGGGTTATATCTCAGGGGAATGGGTATGTATCTCAGAAATTTGGGTGTTGCCATCTAAAAAGTTACTTTTCCA
Organism: Anolis sagrei; assembly: GCF_037176765.1. Taxonomy (NCBI): domain Eukaryota; kingdom Metazoa; phylum Chordata; class Lepidosauria; order Squamata; family Anolidae; genus Anolis; species Anolis sagrei. The sequence continues at coordinate 165,077,079 of NC_090021.1, read as the reverse complement.
AATTCTGATCATGGAGATAGTAGACTTCAGCAATGAAAAGTCACATTGACACTTGGCAGTCAAGTTTATCTGGTTTTGGGGAAGTGGAGTATTATTTGGGCTCCAATATCAGAGGGGTGATTAACCAGTGCTTATTCTGAAAATTTTAAAGGAGTCTTCTAATATCCTGGATTTTGTCCTAAAAAGCGACTGGCTCTTTTAAAATTCACACTAAAATAGAAGTTGATTCACTGATATGGAAGCTACCGTTCCCCACTGCAGGTTGTCAGGAAATGTTTTGAATTGTGCTGCTGTATGGCTGTCAATCTACTTGGCAGGGATTTCTTCCATGCATCACAACCCATAATCCAGGCCACACTGCACCCAGTAACAACGGAAAACTGCATTTAATAAAATGTACAGCCCAGGCCTAAGTATGTATTACACTATGTAACAAAATTTGAAATATTTTCTGTTCCTGGTTTGAAAATGGCTGAGCGTGGGTTTGAACTTTAGTCTCCAAAATCGAAATCTAGTGCTTAAACTACTGCACCAGCTCTCTATTAGGATGTAGTGCTCTTCCAGCAATCACCAGGAAATCCCTCTCCAATGCCAGAAATACAGCTTAATGGTGTAACATTAAAAAATGTTGACCATTTCCGCTACCTTGGCAGCCACCTCTCCACAAAAGTCAGCATTGACACTGAAATACAACACCGCATAAGCTCTGCGAGTGCAGCCTTTTTCCGAATGAAGCAGAGAGTGTTTGAGGACCGGGACATCCGTAGGGATACCAACGTACTTGTTTATAAAGCTATTTTCCTCCCAACACTGCTGTACGCCTGCGAAACGTGGACTGTCTACAGACGTCACATGCAACTCCTGGAATGATTCCATCAGCGCTGCCTCCAGAAAATCCTGCAAATCTCTTGGGAAGACAAGCGGACAAATGTCAATGTGCTGGAAGAAGCAAAGACCACCAGCACTGAAGTGATGGTCCTCTGCCATCAACTCCGCTGGACCGGCCATGTTGTCCGGATGCCCGACCACCGTTTCCCAAAGCAGTTGCTCTTCTCCGAACTCAAGAACGGAAAACGGAATGTTGGTGGACAGGAAAAGAGATTTAAAGACGGGCTCAAAGCCAACCTTAAAAACTCTGGCATAGACACTGAGAACTGGGAAGCCCTGGCCCTTGAGCGCTCCAGCTGGAGGTCAGCTATGACCAGCAGTGCTATAGAATTTGAAAAGGCACGAATGCAGGGCAAAAGAGAGAAACGTGCCCAGAGGAAGGCGCGTCAAGCCAACCCCAACCAGGACTGCCTTCCACCTGGAAACCAATGCCCTCACTGCGGGAGGAGATGCAGATCAAGAATAGGGCTCCACAGTCACCTACAGACCCATCGATAGAACACCGACTTTGGACTACGAGGGATCGCCTAGGTAAGTAAGTAAGTAAGTAAATAAGTAAGGATGTAGGTAAAGATAAAGGTTTTCCCCTGACATTAAGTCCAGTCATGTCCGACTCTGGGGGTTGGTGCTCATCTCCATTTCTAAGCCGAAGAGCTGGCTTTGTCCGTAGACACCTCCAAGATAATTTGACTGCCATTACCTTCCCACCAAACCGGTACTTATTGATCGACTTACATTTGCATGTTTTTCAACTGCTAGGTTGGCAGAAGCTGAGGCTAACAGCGGGAGCTCACCCTTCTCCCCGGATTCTGGAGACTAAAGTTCAAACCCACACTCAGCCAGGGAAACCTCCCTGGGATGAGTCACACTTTCTCAGCCTCAGATGAAGTCACAATTAATGACAAGAATACCTTATGATGAACACATTGTGCCAAGAAAACTCTGCGATGCGTTTACCTTACCTCAGAAATTACTTGAGTGCACCCCAACACAACATCAATAGCTCCTGGTGATGCATTTGCAAAAGGGTTCAAAAGCTAATCATGATATAATCTCCCTTCCCCACTGTACGATGACCTGAACTCATGTAAAGAAGGATACAGATGCAACATAAAGAGACATTTGCGGGGAGAAAACTGTTGACATATTGAATTACTTGATGAAAGCAATATTCACCTATCTAGATCAGATGTTCTGGGGCTCTCAGCCCATGCTAACAGTCATTAGGAAGGGTTGGTGAGTGTCTAGCAACTTCTGGAAAGTCACACTTTCCCTCTTTGGCTTGAATATGAAACAAAGATGGGGGACATGTGGCCCTCCAGATGTTGACTTAGGCGCCTTCTACATTGTCATATAATCCAGATTATCAGATAATCCACATAATATTCTTTGAACTGGGTTACATGAGTCTACATTGCCATATAATCCAATTCAAAGCAGATAATCTGGATTTTATATGGCAGTGTAAAAGGTGCCTAGGAGCCCCCGGTGGCACAGTGGGTTAAATCACTGAGCTGCTAAACTTGTTGACCGAAATGTCGCAAGTTTGAATCTGGGGAACAGAGTGAGCTCCTGCAGTTAGCCCCAGCTTCTGCCAACCTAGCAGTTCGAAAACATGCAAATGTGAGTAGATCAATAGGTACTACTCTGGCATGGTGCTCCATGCAGTCATGCTGGCCACATGACCTTGGAGGTGTCTACAGATAACGCTGGCTCTTCGGCTTCACAATGGAGATGAGCACCCCACCCTAGAGTTGGACACAACTGGACTTAATGCCAGGGGAAAACTTTTATCTTTACTAAAACGTGCCTTTGAATCTCCTTGTGGAGAAAAAAAGCAGGACATAAATCAACATAATAATAATAATAATAATAATAATAATAATAAAACATCACCCTACTTGGATCTGCACGCATTATTCACTGATACATCACACAGTTCTAGACACTTGGGAAGTGTCTGACCTGTGATCCAATACAACAGTCAGCAGAGTGATCTTGTTTCCTGTGTACTCATATTGTTGTGTATATAATAATAATAATAATAATAATAATAATAATACCTCCCAACTGTCATTACAGATGGGAGCCAAAGGTGAGGAATAGGAGTTGCAATCCACAAATATTTGGGGAGGCATAGGTTGCTCTCCACTGATTTAATGGTTAACGTTATTCTGCTTTAGGACATCAAAACCATGTTTGAAATTAACAATTATGTGCACAGTGTTTTCAAAGTAATTCAGAACTGCTGTCAACAGACCCATTGTCACCAGTATTTGAAATGTCAGCTTTGATAAAGGGGTGCTGATCAAATTAAGACTTGTTTACTCAAAAACTCATCCTTGTGTTGTTCAGTGAGATTAAGAATCCAATCTGGTGTGTCCACACAGAAGTTAAATCCCACACGTAATCCTACACACTGACAATACAACTAGCAAACAAAGTCAGGATGTAATGAATTGACCACCAATGCCTTTCATCTTTCGGAGAGACAAGGGGGTGGGAAAATCCTGACTGGAGAAACTTCCTGAAAGAAAGTGAAACATAGAAAAAAGTTTTGAAACGCAGAATAGCAATAGCCTCATAAGTATTTCTTGGAAATCAAATTCCTTTTATAAGGATACCCAGTAATGTGAGGCAACTTTTTTTTTGAAAGGCTCACTTCCCATCAAAGTCCCAAATTATGCTTTTGTGGGACGAGGCTGCATTTCCAATTTAAAGCAAAATAAAAAAGGTGCTTCTTTAGACTGCAATTCCAATGGCCATGCTGCCTGGGGGATTCTGGGAGTTGTAACCTAAAAGCCATCTTCTCCAGTCTATGACTAAGGCTCCTTCTGCACCAGTGTTTCTCAACCTTCCTAATGCTGCGACCCCTTAACACAGTTCCTCATGTTGTGGTGACCCCCAATCAGCAAATTGTTTTCATGACAACTTCACAACTAATTTTGCTACTGTTTTGAAGCATAATGTAAATATCTGATATGCAAGATGTATTTTCATTCACTGGACCAAATTTGGCATAAATACCTGATACACCCAAATTTGAACACTGGTGGCATTGTGTGGGGGATTGATTTTGTCATTTGGGAGTTGTAGTTGTTGGGATTTATAGTTCACCTACAATCAAAGAGCATTCCGAACTCCACCAGTGATGGAACTGAACCAAACTTGGCACACAGAATTCCCATGACCAACAGAAAATACTGAAAGAGTTTGATGGGCATTGACCTTGAGTTTTGGAGTTGTAGTTCACCTACATCCCGAGAGCACTGTGGACTCAAACCATGATGGACCTGGACAGGCCCGTAGCCAGGTTTCGTTTCAGAGGGGGGGGGGGCTGAATTTTTTTCAGGGTTTTTTTTTTGGGGGGGGGCTGAGTTTCGGGGGGGGGGGCTGAGTCTGAGTGAAAGAGGGTCTAGCCTAGCAAACCTTTTGTATCATTACCCCAATACCCCCATGCATATGGGATATATTGAGTATGGTGATCAGATCATGATATGAATAAACATAACAGTTTAAATAATGCACCAGTAACCACCATGAAAATTTCGCGAACCACCATGAAAATTTCGGGGGGGGGGGGCAAGCCCCTCAAGCCCCCCCCCCCCCCCCCCCCCCCCGGCTACATGCCTGGATCTGGACTAAATTTGGCATGACAATCAATATGCCCAAATGTGAACTTTGCTGGAGTTTGGGGAGAATAGACCTTGACATTGGGAGTTGTAGTTACTGGGATTTATAGTTCACCTACAATCAAAGAGCATTCTGAACCCCACAAACAACAGAATTGGGGCAAACTTCCCCCATGACTAACAGAAAATACTGTGTCTTTGGTGACCCCTCTGACACCCCCTCACGACCCCTCCAAGGGTCCCGACCTCCAGGTTGAGAAACGCTGGTCTACACTACCATATAAAATCCAGATTATCTGCTTTGAACTGGATTATATGGCAGTGAAGACTCATATAATCCAGTTCAAAGCAAATAATGTGGATTATTTGATACTCTGGATTATATGACAATGTAGATGGGGCCCTAGTCAACATCTGGAGGGCCACATGTCCCCCATCCTTGTTTCCTATACAAGCCAAGGAGGGAAGGTGTCACTTTCCAGAGGTTGCTAGACACTCACCAACTCTTCCTAATGACTGTTAGCATGGGCTGATAGCCCAAACACATCTGATCCAGATAGGTGAATATAGCTTTCATCAAGTAATTCAATGTGCCAGACGTTTTCTCCCCACAAATGTCTCTCTATGTTGCATCTGTATCCTTCTTTAAATGAGTTCAGGTCATTGTACAGAGAGGAAGGGAGATTATGTCATGAGATTATGCATCGCCAGGAGCTACTGTTGTGGTGTTGGGGTGTGCTCATGTTATTTCTGAGTTAAGGTGAACCCATCATAGAGTGTTCTTGGCACAATGTGTTCATCAGAAGGTATTCTTGGCATGAATTGTGACTTCATCTGAGGCTGAGAAAGTGTGACTCACCCAAGGGAGGTTTCCCCGGCTGAGCGTAGGTTTGAACTTTAGTCTCCAGAATCAAAGCCCAGTGCTTAAACCACTATACCACACGCTCTCTATTAGGATGTATCAGATAATATTTATATTGCCAGAAGTAAAACTTAAAGTAGAATCGAGGAAGCTAAAGTGCCAAGGTAGAAAATCATAATTCCAATGAAAGTTTGGTATAAATTTAGAAGCCTGGAAAATCTGAAGAAGGATTTTTGCCTACTTTAGAAAGACAGTAAGAGCTGGCATTAGGCGAGTGTGTCTGGAGTGAATATTGCTCTGTAAAGGCTCTCTTCTAATAAGCTTGTTCCACATCTCTGAAGGCATGGGAACTTGGAGAACTGGAAAATTAATATGTACTAGGGCTTGGGGATCAGTTGTTTGAGCTAATAAAGCCAAGTATGTTGTCACATGGGTTGTATAGGATGGGTGCATTTTAAAGGATGCAGGCCCCTTCCACACAGCTGTATAAGATCCATATTGTACTAGATTTGAGTCCCCCCAGGAGTGAGAAAGGCAGTATATAAAAACTGCAAAAAATAAATAGATTATATGGCAACGTTGACTCAGATAACCCAGTTCAAAGCAGATATTGTAGATGATCTGCCTTGATATTCTGGGTTATATGGCTGTGTGGAAGGGCCTGTGGCTGTTCTGTGAAAATCCTGTGTGCTCATCATCACCATATATGCTTTCTGCTGTGGAGATAAACGAATGTGCTTCAGTTCATTGGGCTGGATACAAAAATGGTCATGCTTGGTCAACACTTAGGAGCCTTCCACACAGTAATATAACCCAGAATATCAAGGCAGTAACGGCGCTCCATGCAGTCATGCCAGCCACATGACCTTGGAGGTGTCTACGGACAACGCTGGCTCTTCGGCTTAGAAATGGAGATGAGCACCACACCCCAGAGTCAGACATGACTGGACTTAATGTCAGGGGACTACCTTTACCTTTACCTTAATTCACAATATCTGCTTTGAACTGGAATATCTGGGTCCACACTGCCACATGATCCAACTCAATGTGGATTTTATACAATTGTGTGGAAGGGGCCTTATTGAAATCAGTCATGATGATCCTCTATGCCCAGCTGATAGGTATAGCTAAGTCTGTATCCATCCATTATCTACAGTGGGCCTAGTCATGTTTAGATATTATATAGCAGTGAGAAACTTGGGACGTCCCAGTTGTAGTTCCTGCCGAGCCACCAACCTGTGTGTAATCTTGGACCAGTTGTTCTCTCTCTATGCCAGATCTGCTTCACAGGGCTGTTGTGTAGCTGAAGTTGGGGATGGTGGTGAAACCCATGCTTTGGGTTCACTGGTTAAAAATATAACAGACACAGAAAACAGAATTCACTGCCTGCAATGTCCTACTGACCTCATTAGGACTGCAAAACAAATAACACTATAGGAAAAGGTAAAGATTTTCCCCTGACGTTATGTCCAGTCATGTCCGACTCTTGGGGTTGGTGCTCATCTCCATCTTCAAAACAAAGATACCTCCAAGGTAATGTGGCCAGCATGACTGCATGGAGCGCTGTTGCCTTCCCGCCAAAGCGGTACCTATTGATCTACTCGCATTTACATGTTTTCAAACTGCTAGGTTGGCAGAAGCTGGGGCTAACTGCGGGAGCTCACGCTGTTCCCCGGATTCGAACTTGCAACCTTTCAATTAGCAAGTTCAGCAGCTCAGCGGTTTAACCAGGGGCTCCTGAATAACACTATGTAACACAGTTTTTGTTCCTGGGTTATAAATGTCATTTCTTAATTGGTTCTAGCATAAAAACTTGGGAAAGGTTTATTAAATCCGCTTTGATAATCTGGATTATATGGCAGTGTAGAAGGGGTCTATAACATCCTTTGGTCTAATGCAGATCTAAATACGGACCTCAATAGAGAGGCCACCATGCAATCCTATGTATATTTAACTGGAAGGATCTACTGGTTTCAACTAGACCTACTTTGTATGAGGGCCCTTCCAGACAGGCCCTATATCCCAGGATCTGATCCCAAGTTTTCTGTTTATCCCAGATCATCTGGCAGTGCAGACTCATATAATCCAGTTTAAAGCAGAAAACCTGGGATCAGAACCTGGGATATAAGGCCTGTCTGGTAGCAACCAGTAACTGCTACATACCAAGCTAGTTTGGTGACTTCAATGCCCATCATTCCCAGTCCACAGGAAAGGCAATTCTAACAATACTATCTCCAAAGGATCTCCTTGCGGCAACACCAGAGGCACTCCAAGTGGCCAGATACTGGTCAAAGGACATTTAATCAACTACCAAGCTTGCAAACTTTGTGTTTTGTCTGTCTGTTTGTTTGTTGTGTTAAAAATGTAATAGAAATGTCTGGTTTCTCCTGACACGATAAATAAATTTTTAAAATCTCCAAAGTAATGCCCTCTTGAATTAATCTGGGCTTCCTTTTGAGTAGACACTCAGGCTAGGTCTATACTGCCCTTTATCCCAGGATCTGATCCCAAATTATTTATCACAGTGGAGACTCATATAATCCATTTCAAAGCAGATAACCTGGGATCAGATCCTGGGATATAAGGACAGTGTAGAAAGCAGACCCACTGTGTTTGCCTTATTTCAGAGTGCAGCCCTATGCGTATTGATTCAGAAGTTTCATTCAGCTGAACAGTTGCAAATCTTCAAAGAGAACAGTTTGCTTGAGGCCACCTAGAATTAACAAATGTTTAAGGAACTCGGTGATTTAACAAAACGGTATTGGAAAAAAAAAAATTAATATGCTTCTTTTGGAAAAAAAAAACCCCGTTGTATTAAAAATCCATTTATTTTTTGTGTTCTGTACATAAAGAGATGAGTCTTACACAGACTTTCCAAAAGCAAAACCAAAAAGTAAGTAAAAACATAAATACATATATATTTTCTTACAAAAATGTCAGATTTACAAAATATACACACTGCACTTTCAGCTTGCCTTGTTGTGCACGCACTTGAAAAGGCTCCCAAACAAATGAAGACCTCAGCAAGTAGATCTTATGCACTGCAGAATGAATGGAGAGCTTCTCTCTCGCTCTCTGTTCGATCCCCAAAAATGGTACACGCACACCATTCCCATCAAATGGCTTCTCTTTCTCCCTTACCAAAGCTGCTCAGTGTCTTGTTTTAAAAAGAAACTTCATCTTCATTCATTAAAAAACAGAAGAAAAGGGAAATCATTACAGTCTTGGGAGGAAGAGAAGGTAAGGAGAACAAAACCAAGACTCATTACAACTCTCCAATTCGTCTTTAGGGCAAAAATAAGCCAAACCTTTTACATTCACAGATATTTTTTAAGAGTAAAAAAAAAAACGCAGTTAAAGCAATGTTAAGAGGAAGGGAAATGGAATTGCTTCATATTTCAAGAAGAAATACGAAACCCTTTGGAAGTGAAGCTGCATTTCTTTGACTGGGGGCCCCTCGCCAAGGAAGATTTTATCTATGCTGATGTGGAACATTTTGCTTGGTTTCATTTTAGAAGTATATTTAATAAAACGGCCATGGAAGTGAAAGATGGAATACATTGCTGCCGTTGGATGTTTTAAAGAAGTGCATATTTTAGGGCTGAGGCAAAGCAGTTAGCTTGGACCTACTACTTCTAAAGATTGCAATCTTACGATTGTTCAGGAGTAAGTCTTTTTTTCTGAAGAGATACACACAGACACATCTCCACTGCACACCACTGTGAGAATCCAGGATGTGTTAAATTGTGGACCTGGTGCTGCTTCTACACTGTCCCAAGTTATCTGCTTTGAATTGGATTATATGAGGCCCTTTCTGTAATTTATTTGTATTTTATGGTGCTATTATGTGCTGTTCTGTAAGCCGCCCCGAGTCCTTTCTGGGAGATGGTAGGTAACGGTTTTCCCCTGACATTAAGTCCAGTTGTGTCCGACTCTGGGGTGTGGTGCTCATCTCCATTTCTAAGCCGAAGAACCAGCGTTGTCCGTAGACACCTCCAAGGTCATGTGGCTGGCATGACTGCATGGAGCGCCGTTACCTTCCCGCCGGAGCAGTACCTATTGATCTACTCACATTTGCATGTTTTTGAACTGCTAGGTTGGCAGAAGCTGGGGCTGACAGCGAAAGCTCACGCTGCTCCCCAGATTAGAACCTGTGACCTTTCGGTCAACAAGTTTAGCAGCTCAGCGGTTTAACCCATTGCGCCACCGGGGGCTCCTTCTGGAAGATGGTGGTGGGATACATATAAAATTGTTGTTGTTGTTGTTGTTGTTGTTATTATTATTATTATTATCATCACCATTCTACACTGCCATATACAATCCAGATTATCTGCTTTGAACTGGATTATATGGTAGTGTAGACTCATCCAATCAAAGTAGATAATGTAGATTACCTGATTTGATAATTTACACTGCAGGGCAGTGTAGAAGAGGGCTATGTCTCCACTGCCAGATAATCTGGGATAATCAGATAATCTGGGATCACATCCTGGGATATACAACAGTGTAAGAGGAGCATGGGCTTATGCTGCTGAAATTACAACTAATGTCACTCCACTGATTTCCATGGGGCACAAGAGCAAATCCTATATATGCTAATTCCAAACTATCCCTGAGCAGAATTTATTTCAAGTATGTAAATTTTGGGTTACTGTGAGTTTTCCAGGCTGGATGGCCATGTTCCAGAAACATGGTTGTACAGCCAGGAAAACTCACAGCAATCCAGTGATCCTGGCAATGAAAGCCTTTGACAACATATATCAGTTTTGCAGATACTCAACTTTGCACTTGATTGCGTCAAGCACGCAGAGGCACCTTCTACACTACCATGTAATCCAGATTATTAAAAAAGATAACCCACATTATCTTTTTTAATAATATGAATAATATAATATGAATCTACACTGCCATATAATCCAGTTCAAAGCAGATCATTTGGATTTTATATGGTAGTGTAGAAACAGCCAAAGTGAAAATTGCAACCTGACACACATTTCCTACAGGATAAACTTTCATTGACCACAACAGCACTTCCTTTGAGCAAACAAGGCTAGAACTGTTTTCTTGTTTCCTAACCCAGATTAATCTTAGGCCCCTTCCACAGAACTAAATAAAATGCCACATTATCTGCTTTGAACTGGAATATATATAGCAGTGTGGACTCAGATAACCCAGTTCAAAGCAGACATTGTGGGATTTTCTGCCTTGATATTCTGGGTTATAGGGCTGTGTGGAAGCACTTTGGCAATCCATTCATTTTCCATGGAATTTTAAAAGCCGAACTGCAAACAATCTAGATCTGGAGCCCTACAGACGTGGAGGGGAAATTAGTCAAGTTTCCACCCCTTCCCTTAATACAATCTCCAAAAGGACTCATAGATGTCTTTCTTGGGAGGGAGGGATAGTGATCCCAGAATATCACGGCAGAAAATCCCACAATCTCTGCTTAGAACTGGCTTATCTGAGTCCGCACTCAGATAATGTGGGATTTTCTGCCTTGATATCCCAGGCTAAAGGGCTGTGTGGAAGGGCCCTTGGTGGGGGGAAGAGAGATGGTGTATGCCTGCTTTACATATTTCAGTCCTGGCTGTTTTCTCAGGTGTTCTGAATTAAAACTGCAGTACAAATAAGAGGGAGAAAGAGAGCGAGAGGAGGAAAAGGAGGAGGGGAGTATCTCAGATTTCTTCAGACTTAAACAAGAGACCTTAGCGAAACTTGTTTCCCTTTCCCTCCATTTTCCTAAAAGGAATGCAGAGCCAATGCAGGCTAGCCGCAACCTAGCTGAACCTCAACCAATGCTTTGTTACGGTTCCCCCATAAAGGAAAACCGATCCCATGCTTCTGCCCTGCCTGGAGAAACACACTTTTGTTTCTCTTTTGTCCCCTTGGACAAAAGAGAGGAGAGTAAAAAGCATTCTCTCCAAAATCAACATGTCACTTCTTTTTCAGAGCAGTCCTCCTTGGCCCCACACCCCCGTCCCCTCCCCAAAGCCCTTTTTGCAGAAAGGAGGATTCCTACAGAAGTAAAATGAATGGAGGAAATTCCCCACCAACACAGCTTGAGCCAATGCCTGTTGACTCGGGAAGTTGAAGCCCCAATGCAAAAATGTACGGTAAGGGTGCAATCCTATACACTTATTGGAGTCAATGGGTTCAACTTCAGAGCAGACATAAGATAGGATTTTGGCTGCGAGTGCTCCGGCTCTAAAGAGACTGAGCATATTTATGACAGCGTGAAATTAAAAGGAAAGAGCCATGTATTAATTTGTAGTGGCAAACTTTCCAGGAGGTTCAAATGAGAGCTGCTGCCTTCTACAAAGAAATTGCTCAGCGTGCATCCTGTTCCTGCTGGAGGAGCCAACGTCGTCCAAAAAAATGGCTTCAAACTAAAGAAATTGGACTCAAGGCTGGGGTAGCATCTATCTCAGGTAGCAAATAGTGAGCAAAACCATCCTATGCAACCCTGGGGAGCAATGTTCGGCCCCTAAAGAGTTGGTCACAACTCTAACGTCCACAAGCAGTGCCTGGTTACAACACAAGACACATCCTTCCTTGTGAGGAAACAACCCCTCAGCTATAAGCCTCTGAGGCCCCTTCCACACAGCTGTATAAAATCCACACTTAACTAGAGTACATAGCAGTGTGGATTCAGATAACTCAGTTCAAAGCAGATATTGTGGACTATCTGCCTTGATATAACTAGGAAGCCCTGGCCCTTGAGCGCTCCAGCTGGAGGTCAGCTGTGACCAGCAGTGCTGTAGAATTTGAAGAGGCACAAATGGAGGCCGAAAGAGAGAAACGTGCCAAGAGGAAGGCACATCAAACCAACCCTGACCGGGACCACCTTCCACCTGGAAACCAATGCCCTCACTGCAGGAGAACATGCAGATCAAGAATAGGGCTTCACAGTCACCTACGGACCCACCACCAGTACTTGGAAGACAATCCTACTCAAACAACGAGGGATTGCCTAAGTATTCTGGGTTATATAGCTGTGTGGAAGGTCCCTGACACACCATGGATGCAAGTTGAGTGGAGCTCTGCCAGATCTGGATTAAAAGCTCCCCTCTTGGGTCACCTTTTCATACCATCTTTGCCCACCCAGCTAACTTTCCAATGAAGACCTTGGCCACAGTTGCTCCCTGCAATCCTACAAGTGGCTTTGGATTGTTTTGGTCTCTCATCTATTCCATGATTGTCCTAGAGCTTGGGAAAAAGGTTATCATTACTAGATGAAAACCGCCAGAATCCAATGGCCACCAGTTGGAGATGCCATCCAAAACAGTAATTATAATTATTTTAACTAGAGTTTTCAGAGCATCTCTGCCTTTGGGTTCTGGAAATTGTCATCCATATGTGACTACCACCCACTCCCCTATAATATCCAGAATCCTCCCAACCAGGATAGCTACTGATGGGGAAATTTTCGGAGCAGCTGCTCCATTTCTGTCCCTTGTACAAAGGGCTGGGAGGGAGGCAATGCACCTCTTGGGTCTATATTTTGAGAGGATGAGTTACTGGAAGTCCAGTTTGCCATCCCAGAGACAGAAATGTGACTTAATTTCTGTTTTGTTTGTAAACCTTCACTTCTCCCTCCCTCTCCTTTCCCGTTGGCATAATTCCCACATTTCTCTTTGAATCGCATTTTCAGTTATTTGTCTTTCTTCTTTTTCTTTTCTAAAAGGGGTTGGGGTGCAGGGTGGGGGGAACAAGTAGAGGAAAGTAAAGACATTCTCACAGGATCAGAAACAGACCTGTTCTGAAGAGCAAAGTCTTAAGAAGGACACTTATTCTGCACTCTCCAACTTGGCTAGCAAGGTAAACATTTGAAGAGAAAGAGAGACCAAGTTGGAATGTTTGCCGCACGTAGAAATCCAACCATCCCTTGGAAAGAGGAAAAGGCAGAGTATGAAGGAACAACGGACCCCTTTGCACGTACGCAAACACACACACATCACAGCCACCCTCCCTCTTTCCTTCAGGCAATGCCTTCGCCACAAGAAGGAAGAGCAGCCGTGTGGGAAAGGACCGGCAAACTATAGGAGTACAAGTCTAGGTCTCATACTGCCGTCTCCCCTTTGCTCCCAGTGCTGAGTCTGTGGTAGAAGCGCCGCCAAGACTGGAGGGTCTTGCCAGTCCAAATCCAGAAGCCGGTGGTGATGCCCACAATCATGGTCATGAGATACTTGATGAGGAAGACTGTGAAGTCAGGGCTCATGGGGGCGAAGTTGGCGGCAGGGCAAGTGATGGCGTAGCTCTTGCAGTTCTGCAGGAGCCAGGTCTTCTCCCAGGTGTCCTGGAAGGCCTGCTCGTAGAAGTAGCAGGCCAGCACGATGGTGGCCGGCACGGTGTAGAGGACGCTGAAGACCCCGATACGCACCATCAGCTTCTCCAGCTTCTCAGTCTTGGTGCCGTCGTGCTTCATGATGGTCCGGATGCGGAAGAGGGAGACAAAGCCGGCCAGCAGGAAGGAGGTGCCAATGAAGAGGTAGACGAAGAGTGGGGCCAGGACGAAGCCCCGCAGGGCGTCCACGCTGTAGAGGCCCACATAGCACACCCCGCTGAGGACGTCTCCATCCACCTGCCCCATGGCCAGGATGGTGATGGTCTTGATGGCTGGCACAGCCCAGGCGGCCAAGTGGAAGTACTGGGAGTTGGCCTCAATGGCCTCGTGGCCCCACTTCATGCCTGCCGCCAGGAACCAGGTGAGTGAGAGGATGACCCACCAGATGGAGCTGGCCATGCCAAAGAAGTAGAGGATCATGAAGAGGATGGTGCAGCCCTCCTTCTTGGTGCCCTGCACCACTGTCCGGAAGCCATCCTCCGAGAAGCGCTCCACGCACACCACACGGTCCTCTAGCAGGAAGCCAGCCACATAGGCCACAGCCACCATGAAGTAGCAGCCAGAGAGGAAGATGATGGGCCGTTCGGGGTAGCTGAAGCGCCGCATGTCCACCAAGTAAGTCAAGACGGTGAAGAGCGTGGAAGCGCAGCAAAGCACCGACCAGATGCCCACGAGCAGGCGGGCAAAGCGGACCTCGGCCTGCTTGAAGTACATGAGTCCTCCGTTGGGCAGGTCAGGATCGCATGGGGCGCCACAATCCCGCTCACCTAGGAAGCGGTAGCCCAGGTACGGGGGCACCTTGAGCTGCCGGGGACAGGAGAAGGTGAAGGTGGCGTGACCGGTGGTGGGAGGCAGTGGGTGAACAGGGGGTCCGGGTAAGTGTTCTGTGGGGTACGAGGCGGTGGCAGGGCTCCCCGGGGCGACGCCTGCTCCACGCCCTCCTCCCCCGGAGGATGAGGTGTCGGAGGTGTTCTGTCCCACGCAGATCTCCCCAGCGCCGTGGACGGGGAAGTTCTCACAGCGCAGGCGCTCGGGCCACTGGAAGCCAAACTTGTTCATGAGGGCCTCGCAGCCGTGGCGGGCCCTCTCGCAGAGGGAGCGGCAGGGCGGGATGGCTTGCTCCAGGACGGTGCAGACCGGGGCGTACATGGAGCAGAGGAAGAAGCGCAGCTCCGGGGAGCACTGCACCTTGACCAGCGGGTAGAACTGGTGCACCTCCAGGCCGGCATCCTCCTGGCTGGTGTGGCCCAGCAGGTTGGGCAGGATGGTCTGGTTGTAGGCAATGTCGGTGCACAAGGGGATGGAGATGGGCTGGCAGAAGCCGTGGTCCGGCACCGAGATGCCCTTCTCGCCCTGCGAAGAAGAAGAAGAAGGCTGCCCACGGCTGGCATGGGGCATCAGCCAAGCTAAGGCCAGCAGACCCCACAGGCCCATGGCTGCTGCCCTGAGCATTGGGGGATGGGGAAGAGGCCAAAGAGGAGGAGGATGCCGGAGGATTGTCAGAGGATGGTGCTGCTGCTTCTCCCACTCAGGGCCCCGAAGGCATCGCCCACTCAGCAGCAGGAGGAGCCTTCCAGAAGAAGCCAAACCGGATCGCTGCCTGTTTGGACTCCCGCCAGGAGGGAGAAGCACCAGGGCGCCTCTCCAAAGCCAAAGCAGGTCTCCCCTCGGTCTCTCCTTCTCGGCACCCTTGGAAGACCCACCTCCAAAAGTTTCCTCGCGTGGAGAAGCCCCGCACTCCCAAGAGCGCCCTTCCTCCTCCTCCTCCGGGACTTCTCGGCAGCTTCTCCTCGCTTTTGAATGCAAAGGCTCCAAGGGAAGCCGCTTGGGAGTCTCCCTCCGCCTGGCGATCGCTCCCTCGGCCCCTCCGCAGGGATCCAGATCCAGAGAAGGAATGCGCCCTGAGACCTCCCTCCTCCTCCTCCTTCTCTCTCTCTCTCTCTCTCTCTCTGCGAGGGAAAAAAAGGCTCCTATATGGCTGAGCGTTCTCTCTAGCCCCGCCCCTTTCTCCCCTTCTCCATTCACAAGACCGAGAAGGGGGCGGCGTCTCCGAACCCTTGCTCCGGCCAATGGCGCGCTCTGTTGTCTCCACAACTCGGCTCCGGATTGGGCAGGGCGATCAAAGGAGGGGAGGGGCGGGGAGGAATGTGGGCGGGGCCTGCCTTAGGAGGATTCCATCGCTGGAAAAGTTGAAAGAAACTTTTTCGCCCAGGGTTGGCTGAATGGAGATGGAGGGAAGCAACGCAGAACAAGAGGAGGAAGGGGAGCCCGTTGGTCTTCCTTCTTCACACAGAGAGAGATATATATATCCTATGTACCTAATATTTTACATATAGATACTATATAAATATTACATATATATATATCCTAATATTTTACATATAGATACTATATTAATATTATAGATATACATATATACTATATATACTATATATATCCTACCTAATATATACATATATCCTATATAAATCTCTCTCTCTCTCTCTCTCTCTATATATATATCCTACCTGATATTTTACATATATATGCTATAGAAATGTTATATAAATACATACATATGATATATATATATATATATCCTACGTAATATTTTACATATACATCCTATAGAAATATTATATAAATACATATGATATATATATCCTACATAATATTTACATATATATCCTATAGAAATATTATATTTATATATATCCTACATAATATTATATATATATATCCTATAGAAATCTCCTATATATATATATATCTCCTATGTAATATTTTACATATCTATCCTATAGAAATATTATATATATATTCTATATATGCCCTACCTAATATTATATATATATATTCTATATAAATATTATATATATACATATTATATATATATCCTATGTAATATTTTACATATCTATCCTATAGAAATATTATATATATATATTTATATATATATTTATCCTACCTAATATTTTACATATATATCCTATATAAATCTCCTAGAAAAATACATATATATATATACTATATATATCCTACCTAATATTTTACATATATATCCTATAGAAATGTTATACATATACATATGATATATATATCCTATGTAATATTTTACATATACATCCTATATAAATATTATATAAATACATATATATATCTTACATAATATTTTACATATATATCCTATATAAATATTATATATATATCCTACCTAATATTATATATATATTCTATATAAATCTCCTATATATATATATATATATCCTATGTAATATTTTACAAATATATCCTATATAAATATTATATATATATATACACATATTATATATATATATATATATATATATATATCCTATGTAATATTTTACATATCTATTCTATAGAAATATTATATATATATATATATATATATATATATATATATATATAAATCCTACCTAATATTTTAAAGAGCCCCGGTGGCACAGTGGGTTAAAGCAGGTTCGAATCCGGGTAGCAGTGTGAGCTTCCACTGTTAGCCCCAGCTTCTGTCAACCTAACAGTTCGAAAACATGCAAATGTGAGTAGATCTATAGGTACCGCTCCGGTGGGAAGGTAACGGTGCTCCATGCAGTCATACTGTCCGCATGACTTTGGAGGTGTCTACAGACAACGCCGGCTCTTCGACTTAGAAATGGAGATGAGCACCACACCCCAGAGTCGGACACGACTGGACTTCATGTCAGGGGAAAATCTTTACCTTTACCTACCTAATATTTTACATATATATCCTATATAAATATTATATAAATATATATATTCTATATATAACATTACATTATATGTGTGTGTGTGTGTGCATATATATATATATATATATATATATATCCTATGTACCTAACATTTTACATATATATCCTATATAAATATTATATAAATATATATTATATATAACCTAGTATTTTACACACACACACAATATATATATTGTCATGTCAGGAGCAGGAGCATCCTGTTGTGAGAGAATTGGCTGTCTGCAAGGACGTTGCCCAGGGGACGCCAGATGATTTTTGATGTTTTATCATCCTTGTGGGAGGCTTCTCTCATGTCCCCGCATGAGGAGCTGGAGCTGATAGAGGGAGCTCATCCGCCTCTCCCCGGATTCGAACCTGCAACCTGCCGGTCTTCAGTCCTGCCGGCACAGGGGTTTAACCCACTGCGCCACCGGGGGCTCCCACATATATATATATATATATATATATATATATATATATAATATGTAAAATATTAATATTTGTAATGTTTTTATTCCAGCAAGAGCAGCTATTTTTGTTGTTGCTGTTATGTTATGTTCTGTTCTTATATGTTTTCAGTCATTGCAATAGTTCTATTTTAAGCTATGTTAATTTGACCTATGTAGTATATTTTGGATATTGTTTTAACAGTTACTTGCTGTAAGCCACCCTGAGTCCCTTCTGCGAGAGAGGGCGGGATATAAATCAAACCTATTATTATTTTATTATTATTTACAACAAACTCCCATTGCTCCATCCTTTGCACAATAACATCCTATAAGATCAGGATCTACCCTCAGGGTGGTCCAAAATACTGTTTGTTAAAATTATCATTAGTTAAATGCATGCATGAAGCTCCTCTCCTTTCTCCTCCCCTACCAGGGCCAGGAAATGTATTATAGATTGGACTGTTGGGGGGCAGGGGGAATAGGATGTGATTTGAATATATAGAAAGAAGGAAGGGCAGGAAAAATGTTCAGAATTAATAAAAAGGAAGGCTATGCTGAAGGGTGAACTGAGTGAGGCTTGAAGCAGTTTTTTTTTAAAAAAATGCGTACACTATATATTGGATTTTGTCTGGGAGAACAATTATTTCTCTGCAAATCAATTGATCCATGGTGCGCAGCTGCCCTCTTGATGTCAAACAGATAAACAAATTTAACCTTGAGCAGCTCCTTTTTTAAAAAAAATGGTAATCTCACAGAAGTGCAGACACTCACTCCTTCCTTCGACATCTTATCTTTCAGAAATGTTATTTTACCGAAATTCAGCTATACAAAGCGCTTAAAGCTCCTTCCCCTTGCCATATTAGCTTTAGTTTATATCTGGAATAGTGTTTGCAGATTTGGTTTAGTTTCTGGGTCCTCAATGAGACAATAGTAATGGAGAGGGGTTTTATTTGTGCCAGGAGCAACTTGAGAATCTGCAAGTCGTTTCTGGTGTGAGAGAATTGGCTGTCTGCTAGGTTGTTGCCTAGAGGTTGCCCGGATGTTTTACTTTCCTGTGGGAGGCTTCTCTCATGCCCCTGCATGAGAAGTTGGATCTGACAGATGGGAACTTACCCTGCTCCCTGGATTCGAACCGCCGACCTTTTGGTCAGCAGGCCTCCCAGCACAAGGGTTTAACCCATTGCACCACTGGAGGCTCCAGTCAGGAGTAAATAGCCTGAAGAAGGCAGCCTCCATGTTTTGTGAAGACATGATGGCTTCCATCATAATTTCACCTTTTAGTGGTCTGAGCATTGGTCTGGAGATTGGGGTTCGGATCCCAACTCAACCATTTAAACCTTCTGAGGTCCCTTCCACACTGCCATATAAAATCAAGATGATCTGATTTGAACTTAATTATATGGCAGTGTAGACTCATAAATAATAATAATAGTAATAGTAATAATAATAATAATAATAATAAGCTGACACGATATGAGGATTTAAAGATCGAACTACAAAGACTCTGGCACAAGCCAGTCAAGATGGTCCCAGTGGTGATTGGCACACTGGGTGCAGTGCCTAAAGACCTTGGCCTGCACTTAAACACAATCGGCGCTGACAAAATGACCATCTGCCAGCTGCAAAAGGCCACCTTACTGGGATCTGCACCCATTATTCGCCGATACATCACACAGTCCTAGACACTTGGGAAGTGTCCAACGTGTGATCCAATTCAACAGCCAGCAGAGTGTCTGCTGTGGACTCCTTGTTGTGTTTCTAATAATAATAATAATTATTATTATTATTATTATTTATTTATTTATTTACTGTATTTGCATACCATCTTTCTCAGCCAATTGGCGACTCAAGGCAGTTTCCAACAAATCAGTATACATAAAGCAAGCCCAGGAAGTTACAATAAGGCAAAATAAAGTAATCCAGTTTGCAGAAGATAATGTGGATTATCTGATTTGATAATATGGATTACATGGCAGTGTAGAAGGGGCCTCAGAGGGGGAAGAGAGGAAGGAAGGGAGTCAAAGGGATCTGGGAGAATCTACACTAGTTTTCCAAAGTCACTTCTGTTACTGGTGGGGCAACATCACATAGTTTATTTTAAAGCATATTTTCAAGGCAACATTTTCACCCTGAGACTTGCAGACCAGAGAAGAGAGAATCAGGCCTTAGATGAGGGAACTCACATTGTCACCTTACGTGTTAACTTTCACTGTTTCCTATCCTTCACTTTCCACAGTCACACTTCCTCTTTAACAACCTTTCTATCATGTTTGTGACCTGCTGGTTCCTCTTTTGAATTTTTATGGGATGATTGGTTCTGTTTGAACATTTCCAAAGAGACATTTCAAGGGCGCGTCTACACAATTTCTATACAATCACACATATTGTCTCCCTTCATCCATAGCATTTAGGTTTTAAGAAACAGCAGGAAAACACAGCTTTGGCAGCACATGAAACTTGTGTGTGGTGACATCTTGCCCTGTAAGGAATGGATAAAGAAATTTGTTTTCTAGTGAAGCAGGATGTAAACATATTCCATTGTAATTAGGGGCAAAGTAGAGTGGAACCTCTACTTAAGAGTGTCCCAACTTAAGAGCATTTTGATTTCAGAACCATCGCTCACCCTGGATTTAACTTTGACATAAGAACAGTGTTTTGAGTTAACAGCTAATGTCAGTCTAGGGCTTTAGGGCTTCAGGGAAGCAGCCTCCGGGCCTCATGCTCTTGTCCACTTTGAGGAACTTTGGGTTAGTTGCAGGCCCGTAGCCAGGATTTTCATTCAGGGGAAGCTGAGTTTGATTCGGGGGGGGGGGGGGAGTCTGAGTGAAAGAGGGTCTACCCTAGCAAACCTTTTGTATCATTACCCCAATACCCCCATGCATATGGGATATATTGAGCATGGTGATCAGATCATGATATGAATAAACATAACAGTTTAAATAATGTACCAGTATGGCCTTCTCGCGGACCACCATGAGAATTTCGGGGGGGGGGGGATAGAAGCCCCTCAAGCCCCCCCCCCTCCCTGGCTACATGCCTGGTTAGTGGTGTGGTTTTTATTCCTGGTATGTTTGGCCTCGTGGAGGGAGAGATGGAGAAAGAGCAAGAAAGGAAGGGAGACTGGACTGAGTCTAATATGAGAAAAAATACAACTTGAACTATGTATCCGCATGGAATATATTCTAAGACCCTGCCCCAGTGGATACATGAAACCGTGAATAATAGCACACGTGCTATACTTGGTCTGGAAACATACAATAGAATCTCAGTTGAGATCCTAGAGAAACCTACAAAAACTTCTGGGGAGAGAGAATACTTTTGGGAACATTGGAAAGTGAAACTATGGATGTTGGATAGGTGAATAAGGTGGCCATATGGTAGAACTAACCTGAATTCCTGAAACTTGAGATGGCCTTCATATTAGGTATTACCTGGGAAAGAATTTACTAGGGATTCTTGTTCATTTTCACTTTCTAGATTTTTTTTGCATTTAATTTGTGCTATGACTTGTTTCTCCCCTAGTTTCAGCTATCTGAGTTGGGTCATTGACCTACCATTTAAATCAATGACATACTTTTTCTCACCTTCCATCTTGGTATTTTTAATAATCATGATTGACATCCTTGACTATATGGAAAATCCTTCATTTGTAAGGAGTGACAATAATCCTAATGCCCAATATAACTCCTGCCAATCTATGATTTTCTGGAGTGTAACCTTTAGCAGGGAGACAAATCAATAGGGTAAAAAAAATGATTGATGTCATGGAGAAGTGAAAGAAAATGGTGTTAAGGGAGAGAAACAGGCTGCAGCAGACTGGCGTTTCCTTAAAAAAATGTACATGCTTGTCCAAAATAATATTTTTCAATTTTTATGGGGGTAGACTGGCAGGTGAGCTATGTTATTCTATTATAGGAAAAAGTGTAACTAAGTGTTTCAAAAACAAACAATGTTGTGGATTGCACTCATTTCATCAGTTGAATAGAGCATTGCACTGGGACTGTGGCGCAGCTTGCTGGGAGTCACCTGCAATAATATCACTACTGACCAAAAGGTTATGAGTTTGAAGCTAGCCCAGGTTGGAGTCTGTGTTCGACCAATGTGTGTAGCTTGCTGTTGACCTTTGCAGCCCGAAAGACAGTTGCATCTGTCAAGTAGGAAATTTAGGTACCACTTATGTGGGAAAGCTAATTTAACTAATTTACGATGCCATAAAAATCTCCAGCAAGCCTGCAAAGAATGAGGAAGTACTTTATCAGTGTCACAAATGGGTGGTCCCCTGGTGGCCAACAGCTCCCCTGGTGGCCAGAATACCCCCATGAAAAGTTGGAATGTTAAATTGCCTCTGTGTCTGTCTATATATGTTGTGTGCATTGAATGTTTGCCATGTATATGTACATTGTAATCCACCTTGAGTCCCCTGCAGGGTGAGAAGAGCAGAATAGAAATACTGTAAATAAATAAATAAATAAATAAATAAATAAATAAATAAATAAGATGATAAATTATATATATGATTTGTGGACTGAGAGCAATGGTGCTCCATGTTAGAAGGGGCATTGAATCCTTTCCTGGTAGTATTTTGAGCTTTGAAGTGTCAAACCATTTCCTTGGATAGCTCCTTCAAAATTTGGACAAAAATTGAAAGCAAATTCATGGGCATCACAAGCTGTTACTGAGCAAATAGGAATGGAAACGGAGGATGTATAATAATATACTTTATTTATATTCCGCTCTATCTCCCTGAGGGCAATCAGAGCAGATTACAGGTACATATATGGCAAACATTCAATGCCGTTATTCAATTGACAGAGACAGACAGCACATAAACAGAGGCAAGGCTTTCCTCTTTTCATCTCCAGCATCTGGCTGTGCTCAACTCGACTATGAAGAGGTACTGTTGTTTTCATTTTCCACGCCAAGGAGCCTGCCATCCTGGTCGGATTTTTACCGGCATGTTTTTTAGGGCGTTTTTTACCAACCCCAAAACGGTACCTATTTATCTACTTACATTGTTGTTTTCAAACTGCTAGGTAAGCAGAAGCTGGGCTGATGGCAGGAGCTCACCCTGATCTGGGCTTGAACTGCCCAGTCAGCAGGATCTTCTATAGCTGGCAGTTTAACTGCTATGCCTGCTTGGCCCCCTCTACACTGTCATATAATCCAGATTATCAAAGCAGATGATCCACATAATCTGATATGAACTGGATTATATGCCTTTAGCCTTTAAAGCCCTAAATGGTTCTGGCCCAGTTTACCTGTCCGAACGCATCTCTCCCTATGAACCATCTAGGTCAGGGGTCCACAAACCTTTTAAACAGAGGGCCAGGTCACAGTCCCTCAAACTGTTGGAGGGCCGGATTATAATTTGAAAAAAAGAAGAAGAATGAATTCCGATGCACGTTGCACATATCTTATTTGTAGCATAAAAACACTTTAAAACAATACAATAATTAAAATTAGGAACAATGTTAACAAATAAAAACTTATTAGTATTTCAATGGGAAATGTGGGCCTGCTTTTGGCTGATGAGATAGGATTGTTGTTGTTGTTATGTGCTTTCAAGTCGTTTCAGACTTAGGTTGACCCTGAGCGAGGGCCGGGTAATTGACCTTGGAGGGCCACATCCGGCCCCGGGCCTTAGTTTGAGGACCCCTGATCTAGGCGCTTAAGATAGTCTGAGGAGGCCCTGCTCTCAGTCCCGCCTTCTTTGTAGATCCGATTGGCAGGAACGAGAGACAGGGCCTTCTCAGCGATGCCCCCCCTGCTATGGAACGCCCTCCCTAGGGATATTAGATCGGCCCACTCCCTCCTAACATTTCGAAAGAGAGTTAAAACCTGGCTGTTTGAGCAGGCATTTGCAGACGCAGTATAACTGATTAATCATGGAACGATTGGACGATGCGACGGAAAATGATTTTAATGATGAGACGCTGAGGACTTGTACTTTATGGTTTTTGATTGTTTTATTGTTTTTATATGGTTTATATTATACTAGCTGTGCCCTGCCACGCGTTGCTGTGGCCTATAGTAAAACTTATCAAAGTTGAGGTTGAGATCTGGACTATTATGAAAGAGAGGTCCCTACCTATTCCTACCCCCTTTTCCTCCCCCTTTCTCTCCTTTCTTCCTTCTCTACCTCTTTCTTTCTTTCCTTCTTTCACTACTTGGTTTCATCCTTCTCTCTTTCCTTCATTCCCTCCCCCTTTCTTCCTTTGCCTTTCTTCCCTCCCTGTTTGCTTCCTTCTTTCACTTTTTATTTCCTTTTATTTCACCACCATCATAACAATAACAATAATGCAATGCATTGCCTCTGGGACCTGACACCTCTCCCATTCCCCCTAAAAGGGTCTCACAGGAACAATAGCATCATAATAATAATAGAAATAACAACCTTTACCCGCCACGTGTTGCTGTGGCCAATCTTCCCTCTTTCTCTCCTTCTTTCCCTCCCTCCTTCCTTCCTTCCTTCCCTCCCATCTTTCCTTCTCCTCTTCCTTCTCTATCTCTTTCCTTCCTTCCCCCTTTTTCTTTCTCTTCTGGTCTCTTTTCTTCCTTCTCTCTTTCCTTCTTTCCTTCCCTCCCTCTTTCTCTACATCTTCCCCCTTCCTTCACTCCCTCTTTCCTTCCTTCATTCCCTTTTTTCTTTCCTTCTCTCCTTCCTTCCTTCCCCCTTTTTCTTTCTCTTCTGGTCTCTTTTCTTCCTTCTCTCTTTCCTTCTTTCCTTCCCTCCCTCTTTCTCTACATCTTCGCCCTTCCTTCACTCCCTCTTTCCTTCCTTCATTCCCTTTTTTCTTTCCTTCTCCCTTCCTTCCCCCTTTTTCTTTCCCTCCCTCTGTCTCTCATTTCTTCCTTCTCTACCTCTTTCCTTCCTTCCCCCTTTTTCTTTCTCTTCTGCTGTCTCTCTTTTCTTTCCTTCCATCTTTCCTTTTATTTCCTTTTCTTCTTCCTTCTTTCTCTAACTTTCCTTCCTTCCCCCTTTTTCTTTACCTCCCTTTCTCTTTCTTCCTTCTTTCCTTCCTTCCTTCCTGTCTTTCCTGGATTTTGACAGGGTGGGAAGGGGCGGGGTGGGGTTTGGAGGTGGCGTGAAGTAAAAGGAGGTAAGATTGGGGCAGGGGAGTGATGGAGCGTGGGGTTGCGTGTGTGTGTGCGGCGGCGGGGGGAGTGGGGTTGTGTGTGTGTGGCGGCGGGGGAGTGATGGAGCGTGGGGTTGTGTGTGTGTGTGTGCGGCGGCGGGGGGAGTGATGGAGAGTGGGGTTGCGCGTGTGTGTGCGGCGGCAGGGGGAGTGATGGAGCGTGGGGTTGCGTGTGTGTGTGCGGCGGCGGGGGGAGTGATGGAGAGTGGGGTTGCGCGTGTGTGTGCGGCGGCAGGGGGAGTGATGGAGCGTGGGGTTGCGTGTGTGTGTGCGGCGGCGGGGGGAGTGATGGAGAGTGGGGTTGCGCGTGTGTGTGCGGTGGCAGGGGGAGTGAAGGAGCGTGGGGTTGCGTGTGTGTGTGCGGCGGCGGGGGGAGTGATGGAGCGTGGGGTTGCATGTGTTATGGGCATGGGAATTTTGGTTAAGTTTCGTTGGGGTTTTTTTGAGTTTTGTTGTTTTGCCGTTTTGTGAGTGTGTTGTGTTGTTTTCCATTTTGAGTAGATATGTTTGTACCTTGTGGGTTGTGTTATAGGCATGGGAATTTTGGTTAAGTTTCATTGGGGTTTTTTTGAGTTTTGTTGTTTTGCCGTTTTGTGAGTGTGTTGTTGTGTTGTTTGTCATTTTGAGTAGATATGTTTGTACCTTGTGGGTTGTGTTATGGGCATGGGAATTTTGGTTAAGTTTCGTTGGGTTTTTTTGAGTTTTGTTGTTTTGCTGTTTTGTGAGTGTGTTGTTGTGTTGTTTTTCATTTTGCGTAGATATGTTTGTACCTTGTGGGTTGTGTTATGGGCATGGGAATTTTGGTGCAGTTTTGTTGGGGGTTTTTTGAGTTTTGTTGTTTTGCCGTTTTGTGAGTGTGTTGTTGTGTTGTTTTTCATTTTGAGTAGATATGTTTGTACCTTGTTGGTTGTGTTATGGGCATGGGAATTTTGGTTAAGTTTAGTTTGGGGTTTTTTTGAGTTTTGTTGTTTTGCCGTTTTGTGAGTGTGTTGTTGTGTTGTTTTTCAATTTGAGTAGATGCGTTTGTACCTTGTTGGTTGTGTTATGGGCATGGGAATTTTGGTTAAGTTTCGTTTGGGTTTTTTTTGAGTTTTGTTGTTTTGCCGTTTTGTGAGTGTGTTGTTGTGTTGTTTTTCAATTTGAGTAGATACGTTTGTACCTTGTGGGTTGTGTTATGGGCATGGCAATTTTGGTGCAGTTTCGTTGGGGGGTTGTGGAGTTTTGCTGTCCCGTTGAACCAACCTAACAGATTTATATATATAGATGTAATGTTTTTGATTGTATTTTATTTGTGGGGCATTGACTGCCAACTGTAAACCACCTTGAGTCGCCTCCGGGCTGAGAGGGGCGGTATACAAATATAGTAAATAAATAAATAAATATGAGTCTACACTGCCATATAATCCAGCTCAAAGCAGATAATCCGTATTTTATTTTATATGAGTCTACACTGCCATATAATCCAGCTCAAAGCAGATAATCCGTATTTTATTTGGCAGTGTAGAAGGGACCTAAGAAACTTTTATTGGATGATGATGATAAGGTAGGTAATCACATTAACATATGTATAGCAAAGAATATTCAAAAATGGCAAGCAAGGTTAAAGCAGATAGTTTTCTAGTTAAAATAAAATCTGTACCTCTAAGTGAAATCAGACCCTGTTTCCTCCTGCAATTTCTGTTGTTTGCCTTTACTTTCATTTACATTTCTTCCTGGAAAAAAATTCCAGCAATCCATGGAGAATACCACCAGGATCATCTATCCATGGCAAAATGTCATTATGATTGTCATACTTCATTCATCAAATGGATCAGCAATGTGCATGACAGTTTTACATGTGATTGACTTTTATAACATGCAAATTTATATAATCTGCTAATTGTTTTAAAAAAAAACCTGGAGTATGGAACCCTCATGATCATGGATCAGAATTGAAAAACATGGATCAGAATGGAAAAATTACAGAGCCGGACACTTTTAATTGATATTTTTATCCACCAGGCGATACATTAGGATCGCATTTAGTTCCCTAAGACCACCTTCACTGTATGATGAGACATCTCTCCTGCTCAAAATGTGACCCAAGTCAAAAGGGATGCTGTTTGGGGGCTATAATGAAAACAGGGTGAAAACCATTTCCCCACTAAGTTGCTGTCTACCTATATACAACCAGATTTTAAAGGGCAGGAGCAAAAAATAAAAAATAGGGGTGATGAATTAGAGTTGAAAGAAGTAACTTTGAGAAAGAAGCTCTCCTTTCCTCTGCTTTTCTCATTGAGTTTTACATTTTTGAATTTCTTTTCTTTTTTATGAGCAAAATCTGTTGTTGTTTCTTGTCCTGGGGCCTTGGGGCCTTGGTTTGCCTTTGTATGTTCTCCTTGGCTGGGTTCACTTGGATTTCCTCATCTTTTTCGATGCTCGCACTCTTTTCCACACACAAGTCGTTTCCCCTGGTGCCTTCTGAGTGCTGAAACACGTCTCTTTCCTGAAGAGAAGACAAAGAGAAGGGAGCTGTGTTTTCAGATTCATTTTTCCCCTTCCAACAATTTTACAGCGGGTTTGGCTTTCTAGTGCTGCGCCTTCCAGAGACTCCAGCACAGCTCTGATTAATTTTTGCTCCTATTTTTTTTTTGCTTTGTTCTGCTCCTCTCTAATGAGGACTCTGCCTTGTGATTTTTAACTTGGAGCTGGCTTTTTCCTGGGCTAAATATATTTTTCTTTTTGGCTTCTGAACTACAGTACTTTGAATAAATCCTAAGCATCCCTTCCAGTCTCCTTCATTCATTGATTCACTTGCTAACTTCATTTTTTTCTTTTGTTTTGCCCCAGAATATTTTCCTCTGCCTAAAATTTCCTGCAAATCAGTCTTCCTCTCCCTTCGTGTGAGTCTTCAGGAACTTTCCCCTTGAAAGAAGTGCAGTACCCCCATTTTCTTTCTCAGTTTTTAGGTCAAATTGCTAGAGAACTGGGAACTTAGAAAGCTTTAACTAAAGTGCTGGGGAACTATCAGTCCAATACAATGTGAATGAGAGTTATCATAAGGCCCTTGTGCACTGCTATATAAAATCCAGATTATCTCCTTTGAACTGGATTATATGGCAGTGTAGACTCATATAATCCAGTTCAAGACAGATAATATGGATTATCCATTTTGATAATCTGGATTATATGGAAGTGTAGAAGGGGCCATAGTCATGGTTTGATTGTGGAGCTAGTAAAGGTAAAGGTTGTCACCTGACATTAAGTCTAGTAGAGTCTGACTCTGCGGGTTGGTGCTCATCTCCATTTTTAGCCGGAGAGCCGGTGTTGTCCGTAGACACCTCCAAAGTCATGTGGCCAGCATGGCCACATGGAGCACCGTTACTTTCCTGCAGAAGCGGTACCTATTAATCTACTCACATTTGCATGTTTTTGAACTGCTAGGTTGGTAGAAGCTGGGGCTAACAGCGGGAACTCACGCTGCTTCCCGGATTCGAACCTGTGACCTTTCGGTAAGCAAGTTCAGCAGCTCAGCGCATTTATTTATTTATTTACAACATTTATATGCCGCCCTTCTCACCCCAAAGGGGACTCAGAGCGGCTTACAAGATATATATACATACAATATATACAATTATTAGCATAGTACAATATCAGTATTATATATTACTATATTGTACTACACCATTATATTGTAATATTATTAGCAATATTACATGTAATATTACTAATAATATTACTAATAATATAACCCGCTGTGTCACCAAGGGCTTCGTGTGGGACTATATAATCCTATATAATCCATGTTCAACATCTATACAAATGACCAGCCACTGCCAGAAGGGACAGAGAGTTTCATCTATGCTGATGATCGTGCCATTACTGCTCAAGCAGGGAGCTTTGAGATGGTAGAACAGAAGCTCTCTGAAGCTCTAGGTGCTCTAACTGCCTACTACAGGGAAAACCAACTGATCCCTAATCCATCTAAAACACAGACATGTGCCTTTCACCTTAAGAACAGACAAGCATCCCGAGCTCTGAGGATCACCTGGGAAGAAATCCCACTAGAGGATTGCAGCACACCCAAATACCTGGGAGTCACCCTGGACCGTGCTCTGACCTACAAGAAGCACTGCCTGAACATCAAGCAAAAAGAGGGTGCTAGAAACAATATCATACGAAAGCTGACTGGCACAACCTGGGGATCACAACCAAACACAGTGAAGAATCTGCCCTTGCGGTATGCTACTCTGCTGCTGAGTATGCATGCCCAGTGTGGAACACATCTCACCACGCTAAAACATTAGATGTGGCTCTTAATGAGACATGCCGCATTATCACTGGGTGTCAGCGCCCTACACCACTGGAGAAACTACACTGTTTAGCCAGCATTGCACCACCTGACATCCGCTGGGAAGTAGCAGCCAATAGTGAAAGGACCAAGGCTGTGGCATCTCCAGCTCATCCCTTGTTTGGGTATCAGCTAGCATGTCAACGACTTAAATCAAGAAATAGTTTTCTAAGATCTACAGAAACACTTGCTGGATCACCTCAGCAAGCGAGAGTCCAAAAGTGGCAGGCTCAAACCCAGAACCCCAACCAATGGCTGGTACCAAATGAGAGACTCCCCCCTGGGCACACAGAAAACTGGGTGACTTGGAAGGCGCTGAACAGACTGCGCTCTGGCACCATGAGATGCAGAGCCAACCTTGAGAAATGGGGCTACAAAGTGGAATCCACGACATGTGAGTGTGGAGAAGAGCAAACCACTGACCACCTGCTGCAATACAACCTGAGCCCTGCCACATGCACAATGGAGGACCTCCTTGCGGCAACACCAGAAGCACTCCAAGTGGCCAGATACTGGTCAAAGGACATTTAATCAACTACCAAGCATGCAAATTTTGTTTTGTGTCTTTTTGTTTGTTTTTGTTCTGTTAGAAATGTAATACAATTGTCTGGTTGCCCCTGACACGATAAATAAATATCGGACTTCAAGAAACTACCAAGAAACTATTAACATTCACTGTCCTAATACAGACTTGTGCCTCCTCCAACATCTGGAGAAGGCACAAGTTCCTCAAGGACTTGAAGTATTAGAAAATGCTAACTATTGTTATTCGTATTTAAAATCTCAAAATCCTTGGTGGCCCTTTATTAAATTTCTTCCACAGAAAAGGAAAAAAATGCCCTAGCAGTTACTTTTCCCCGAGTCCTCCATTAAGAGTTGTGGGGGAAGCTTATCTCTTTTAGGATTTCCAGTCATCAGTGCCTTTTAAAATAACAAAGACCTTTTCTTTTCAAAATCTAGGCTCCTGCTCTATAAAAGGAGACCTGGAGGCCATTGCTATACTTGGTGATTATCGCTGCTTATAGTGGCACTTAAGTTGAAACCCTTCCTCCCTAGATTTATCTGGAATCTGGGTGAAATTGGTTTACACTGAGCTAAACCTCAGCCCCGGTATCTTTCCACGGCCAACATTTGTCCTTCGTACGGAGTGGCACCGGAAAGTACAAAGCAGATTGTGTTTTGCCTCTCTCTTGATGTCACCTAGGCCCTTTCAGATGTGTGAGGGTAAGGACCTGCGTATCAGTTTCCTTCTCTTAAAGATATAACACATGGCTCTAATGTTTGAGATCACCGTGTTATTGCACTTTAAGCAAGGAGCAAACACGGCTCATTGTTTGAATTCGAACATGAGAGGCAGCGGTGATACTTCATAGGCTGAGAGATACCAAAGGTCGGTTTCTCTGCCCCCTTTGCAAACCCCAAATGTGATCCGTTGATTGACAAAAAGCATACGAAGGGGACACGGGAGACAAAAGGAAAGCAATAGCTGCTTTGAGGGGTGCAATTCGACCCAATAAAGAGATGTATACACTGGCTGCACTGTGAATTACTAAAAGTGACTGCTGGCTGGTGGGGAAATCTACTAAGATTGCAGCATTGGGTGTGTGAGTGGAACAGGCACTCACTGTTGGAATATTAAGTTTAAGTTGGGGCCTACAGCTCAAAAAGTCATGATACGGATCTGTCTCCAGTACCCGGCAGACAGATCTGTATTTTCAGCATCAGAATTCCATGAAATAAAGGAAGACTGATTTAATTTGAATCATCAGCACTGATTTTTTTGCTGCCTTAAACAAAGGGAAAAAGTTCCTCTAGTTCAGTGTTTCTCAATCTTCCTAATGCCGCAACCCCTTAATACAGGTCCTCATGTTGTGGTGTTCTCCAACCGGAAAATTATTTTTGTTGCTACTTCATAACCATAACTTTGCTACTGTTATGAATCGTAATGTAAATATCTGATATGCAGGATGTATTTTCATTCCCTGGACCAAATTTGGCATAAATACCCGATACGCCCAAATTTGAATACTGGTGGGGTTGGAGGCAGGATTGATTTTGTCATTTGGGAGTTGTAGTTGCTGGAATTTATAGTTAACCTACAATCAAAGAGCATTCTGAACTCCACCAATGATGGGCCAAACTTGGCACACAGAACTCCCATGACCAACAGAAAATATTGGAAGGGTTTGGTGGGCATTGACCTTGAGTTTTGGAGTTGTAGTTCACCTACATCCAGAGAGCACTGTGGACTCAAACAATGATGGATCTGCACTAAACTTGGCACAAATACTCAATATGCCCAAATGTGAACACTCCCAAATAGAGCTTGACATTTGGGATTTATAGTTCACCTATAATCAAAGAGCATTCTGAACCCCACCAACAATAGATTTGCGCCAAACTTCCCACACAACCCCATAACCAACAGAAAATATTGGAAGGATTTGGTGCCCATTAATCTTGGGTTTTAGAGTGTTAGTTCACCTACATCTAGAGAGAAGGAGGAGGGCTTTTGGTGGGAGGGTTTGCCGTCTGTTTCCAAAAACAAAGAGAAGGACAGGTGTAGAGATCTCCAGCCTTCTGTGCCAAAAGGGTTCCTAGGTAAAGGTAAAGGTTTTCCCCTGACATGAAGTCCAGTCGTGTCCGACTCTGGGGTTTGGTGCTCGTCTTCATTTCTAAGCCAAAGAGCTGGTGTTATCCGTAGACACCTCCAAGGTCATGTGGCTGGCATGACTGCATGGAGTGGTACCTATTGATCTACTCACATTTGCATGTTTTTGAACTGTTAGATTGGCAGAAGCTGGGGCTGACAGTGGAAGCTCACGTTGCTACAGGATTCGAACCTGTGACCTTTCAGTCAACAAGCTCAGCAGCTCAGCGCTTTAACACACTGCATCACCGGGGGCTTCAAAAAGGTTTTCTGATGGTCTTTGGTGACCCCTCTAAAACCCCCTTGTGACCCCATCAGAGATCCCGACCCCCAGGTTGAGAAACACTGCACTACAAGGAACCCAACTTGTATAAAGGTCACGCAGCTGTAACAGGACCAAGCTGTTGAAGTTAACACAAGTGTCACAATACAGGCCCCTTCTGCACTGCCATATTATCCACATTATCTGCTTTGAACTGGATTATATGGTTCTACATTGCTATATAATCCAGTTCAAAGCAGATAACCTGGATTTTATATATGTAGAAGGGGCCTAGGGCGCCAATTTTCCAGTTCTGTTTGGCTCAGTTCCCAGCTAGAGAGAAGGCAAATCTCCAATTCACCTAGTAGTTCTGCAGCTTTCTGCAATTTGCAAGCTTACTTGAAAATATTGAAAAGATTATCCAGGAAAACTTGAAAAGATTATCCAGGAAAACTATGTATTTATTGAAATACATTCCAGACCAACTAACTTGGAAACTAACTACTGCCTTGTTGTTGAGTGGAGTTGTCAAAGCATGGCATACTTGCTCTCACTTCCATGATCCCTCAAAAAAAAAGACACAACAACAGTGGTATCACATAAAACTTTATTGGTGTCTTAAGATGAACCGCTGAGTCTCAGCAGTTCAAAATGATCAAGAGTGTGCCCCTTGTTACTTCGTAATCATGTAATGTAACCACTTTCTCCATAAGATCTGTGAGGATGCCACTCTCTGGATTATTTGGGTATCGAGTATTATATTTATTATTTATTTATTTATTTACTTCATTTGTTAACCGCCATTCTCAGCCCTAGGGCGACTCACGGCGATGTACAACATGTAAAAAAAAAAAAACAGTTTACAATACAGCAGTAACACACGAAATATCAACATAACTATCAAAATATAACAATAATATATATTACACTAAATCATCCACGCCGTCTCATCATAGAATCGTAAACCAATCTCATAATCCATATTCCGTTCCAGTCGTCATTGCCAATTATTATTGTAGCACTTAGTTAAAGGCCTTCTCGAATAGCCATGTCTTTAGGCTCCTGCGGAATGACATAAGGGAGGGTGCCTGTCTGATGTCTACAGGGAGGGTGTTCCACAGCCGGGGGGCCACCACCGAGAAGGCCCTATCTCTCGTCCCCGCCAGACGTGCCTGTAAGGCAGGCGGGATCGAGAGAAGGGCCTCCCCAGATGATCTCAAGGCCCTCGTGGGCTCATAGGCCAAGATGCGGTCAGAAAGGTATTTTGGGCCGGAACCGTTTAGGGCTTTGTAGGCCAACACCAGCACCTTAAATTGGGCCCGGTAGCAGATCGGCAGCCAGTGGAGCTGGAACAACAAGGGCGTTGTGTGCTCCCTGCGTCCCGCTCCTGTTAGTAACATGGCTGCCGCGCGCTGGACTAGCTGGAGCTTCCGGGCCGTCTTCAAGGGCAGCCCCACGTAGAGAGCGTTGCAGTAGTCAAGGCGGGATGTGACCAGAGCGTGTACCACCGTGGCCAAGTCAGACTTCCCAAGGTACGGGCGCAGCTGGCGCACGAGCCTAAGCTGTGCAAATGCTCCCCTGGTCACCACCGAAACCTGGGGATCCAGGCTCAACGATGAATCCAGGGTCACACCCAAGCTGCGAACCTGCGCCTTCAAGGGGAGTGCGACCCCGTCCAGCACAGGCTGTAACCCTATACCCTGTTCGGCCTTGCGACTGACCAGGAGTACCTCCGTCTTGTCTGGATTTAATTTCAGTTTGTTCGCCCTAATCCAGACCATTACAGCGGCCAGGCACTTCGACAGCCTCCTTAGTAGCAGGTGGAAAGGAGTGACAGAGTTGGACATCATCTGCGTACAGATGACACCGCACCCCGAAACTCCGGATGATCTCACCCAGCGGCTTCATGTAGATGTTAAACAGCATGGGGGACAGTATAGAGCCCTGTGGAACTCCACAGGTCAAAGGCTGTGGTGTTGAACAGGTGTCCCCCAATGACACCTTCTGGGTGCGGCCCTCCAGAAATGACCGGAGCCACTGCAGGACAGTGCCCCCGAGGCCCATTTCCGCAAGGCGCCCCAGAAGGATACCGTGGTCGACGGTATCGAAGGCTGCTGAGAGGTCCAGGAGCACCAACAGGGACACACTCCCCCTATCTAGCTCCCGGCGCAGATCATCCACTAAGGCGACCAAGACTGTCTCCGTTCCATGTCCCGGTCTGAAACCAGACTGTGCCGAATCCAGATAATCCGTGTTTCTCAAGAATACCTGGAGTTGTGAGGCCACCACGCTTTCCATGACTTTGCCCAAAAAGGGGAGATTGGAAACAGGCCGAAAGTTGTCGAATTTAGTGGGGTCCGATGATGGTTTCTTCAACAGCGGTTTTATAATAGCTTGTTTTAAGCTCGCTGGAATCTTGCCTTCCCGAAGGGAGGCATTAACCACCACCGTTACCCACTCAGCCAATCCCCCTCTGGCCTCCTTCAGAAGCCAGGATGGGCAGGGGTCTAGGATGGACGTGGTGGGCCTCATTCCTCCAAGTATCTTGTCCACATCCTCGGGCTTCACAAACTGAAAAGAATCCATCAAAATAGGACAAGCCGGTGCTCGTGTCACATCCTCAGAGACTGCATTTAACATGGTGTCCAGCCCGGAACGGATCAAGGCGACTTTGTCTGCAAAGAACCGAGCAAATGCTTCGCAGCGCGTGGCCGAATTGTCAGGGCTCCCGCCTGAGGTGGCGGGAGTTAAAAGACCTCTGACAATCCGGAACAACTCCGCCGGACAGTTCCTTGCAGACGCAATAGTAGCCGCAAAGAAAGTTTTCTTTGCGGCTTTTATTGCCGCGGCATATGCCCTTAGAAAGGACACAAACCGTGCTCGATTTGACTCGCTCGGATCCAAACGCCACACGCTCTCTAGTTCCCTCTTCCTTCGCTTCATCACTGCCAGCTCCTCAGTAAACCAAGGAGCTGGTTTAGCTCGGCTACTTGAGAGGGGACGTTCCGGAGCGATCATGTCAATTGCCCTGGCCATCTCCCCATTCCAGAGAGCGACCAAGGCCTCGACATGGTCACCTACCGAGGAGGCGGGAAAATCCCCAAGAGCTGTCAGGAATCCATTTGGATCCATAAGCCTCCTGGGGCGGACCATCTTAATGGGTCCTCCACCTTTGCAGAGGTTAGGGGGCGCAGTGAGCCTAAATCTGACCAGGAAGTGGTCAGTCCATGGCAACGGAGAGATAGACAACTCCTCCACACCGCCACCTTGCTCCCAACCCTGGCAGAAAACCAAGTCCAATGTATGTCCAGCGCAGTGGGTGGGGCCAGATATTTGTTGGGACAGCCCCATGGTTGCCATGGCAGACATGAAGTCCTGAGCCGCTCCTGTGAGGGTTGCCTCGGCATGGACATTGAAGTCTCCCAGCACGAGAAGCCGTTGAGACTCCAACGCCAGGCTCGAGACTACCCCCGCTAGCTCAGGTAGGGAGACTGTAGTGCAGCGAGGTGGACGGTACACTAGCAGAATCCCTATTCTGTCCCGGTCACCCACCTTCAGGTGGACACATTCAAAATTTGTGGTCTGCGGGATGGGGCTCCTGGTCAGATGGATGGAATCTCTATAGACCACTGCGACCCCGCCTCCCCGTCCTCCGGATCTCGGTTGGTGCTGCACGGAGAAGCCTGGAGGACAAAGCTGGGTTAGATTCACGCCTCCAGCTTCATCCAGCCAGGTCTCCGTGATGCACGCCAGATCTGCCCGCTCATCCAGGATTAGATCCTGGATAAAGGTCGTTTTTCCGTTGACAGATCTGGCGTTCAACAGCACCACCTTCAATCCAGAGGGCCTGCCAGCCTGGTTACACCAATTTACCCTAGGAGACCGGTTTGGGATTATTAATGTTGATAAGCAGTCCGAATTAAGCCGAATTTGAGGTCTCCTTTTTCCGCATCTCCTCCTCCCCACCACGACCTCTATGGGGGCCCCTTGGCTAGTGGAACACCTCCCCTCTTCCATGCCGCATTCCAAATCCAAGGTCTTAGTTCCTGTTTCGCTAGTTGTTTGATTTGTTGGCGTTTTTTCTTGCCAGTTCCCTTGATTCCCTTTCTCCCCCCTCCCCACCTCATTGTTATCCACGGATTCCAGCCCACTTCCTCCCTTGCCCCTTCCACTAGTGACTAGTATCAGGGACAGTACAAATAGGGCAATGGGGAGCCACATGGGTGATAATAATACACTTCAGTAAGATTGATAGAGGTAAAGCGTAGTAAACGTCTCAGTCGCGACAATAAGATAGTTCATAAAGTGCAAGAGTCTTAAAGTGCAACACAGTAGGCGACACGGCTGCGTGCCACTAGGGCAATTCATAAAGTGCAAGAATCTTAAGGTGCAACAAGTACCCAAATCTGGCCCTCAGCGCTAACTAAAGTGCGGCAAGGAGGGATCGGGGGAGGGGGCGTAAGTGCAAGTACGGTTTAGCAGCAGAGGCAGGCGCCTTAAAGTGCTATATTGCGTTCTTAGTCCCAATTAGCAGCAAGATGGACAGGAACAGTAACGTGCTTTGTTAGCAATATGTAAACACATATTGGGTATTGAGTATTCGTGCCCTTGGATTTTCCAGTCCTCTTGGTTCTTGCTTGGTTACATTGTCCAGTCTTTAGGTGTACTGTACAGTAAACCCTCCAGATCAAGTAATACTGATGTCAATACAAGTGTCACAATACAGGCCCTTTCTACAGTGCCATATAATCCAGATTCTCAAAGGACCTAGACAATCTGAATTATCCTTTGTAGGATTTTGCTAGATCCTCCAGGGTAGCTTCTGGGGAAAGTATACAATGAACCCCTTGTAGAATGTAGATCATTTCCCTCCAGGAGTGAATAAGTAAAATTTCTGTGGTTGTGGGGATCTTACTGAATCAAGGACAAGTTATGTCGAAGCAGATCCAGGACCTGTGAGCAAGATTAGGACTGGATCTTAGGCAAGCACAAGGAGTATGAGAACCAAATGCTAGGCAAATTCAAGCAAAGTCAGGATCCGGTAACGGCCAAGTAGAAGCCATATTAAGTTGATAGGTAAGTACACATAGGATTTCTCTTTCTTAAACATCCTATACCAGTGGTTCTCAACCTGGGGGTTGGGACCCCTGGAGAGGTCATGAGAAAGTGTCAGAGGGGTCACTAAACACCACCAGAAAACACAGTATTTTCTTTTGGTCATGGGGGTTCTATGTGGGAAGTTTGGCCCAATTCTGTCATTGGTGGGGTTCAGAATGCTCATTGATTGTAGGTGAGCTATAAATCCCAGCAACTACAACTCCCAAAATATCAAAATCTATTTCCTCCAAACTCCACCAGTGTTCACATTTGGGCATATTGAGTATTCCTGCCAAGTTTAGTCCAGATCCATCATTGTTTGAATGCACAGCACTCTCTGGATATAGGCGAACTACAACTCCAAAAGCCTTCCAGTATTTTCTGTCGGTCATGGGAGTTCTGTGTGCCAGGTTTGGTCCAATTCCATCGCTGGTGGAGTTTAGAATGCTCTTTGATTGCAGGTGAACTATAAATCCCAGCAACTACAACTCCCAAATGACAACCCCACCAGTATTCCAATTTGAGCGTTCGGGTATTTGTGCCAAATTTGGTCCAGTGAATGAGAATTCATCCTGCATAACAGATATTTATATTATGATTAATAACAGTAGCAAAATGACAGTTATGAAGTAGGAAGAAAAATAATTTAATGTTTGGGGGTCACCACAACATGCAGAATTGTGTTAAGGGGTCACAGCATGAGGAAGGTTGAGAACCACTGTCCTATACAGTCCTGGAGACAAAATTAAATGTTTTTGATCCCACTGAGGCCTTTCTACACTGCCATATAATCCACATTATCAAAGCAGATAATACACATTATCGACTTTGAACTGGATTCTCTGAGTCTACACTGCCAGTTCAAAGCATATCCTGTAATCTGGATTTGTAGAAGGGACCTGATTTTACTGTTAGCATTACATATGGGCTTTAAGGAAGCCCAACTGTGATTATGGAAATTTCCTCAAGCAGCCTCATAGTTTCAGTGCTATTCATCTTCCTCCTGAAGCTAAAAATATTATGTAAGGCTAGTACAGAGAGAGAAAGAAAGCCAAACTTTTCGCAGCGGAAAACTCCAGATAACTAGTATCAACACCACAAAAATAACACTAGAATGGGTTGGTGGGTAGAGAGTAGATGTGTTTTGTCATTGCTTACGCTGTATCTCCCGGAATCTGCCATCCAGTATGATCACTCTTCTAAACTCTGACAGATAGTGATTTGGGCAGCCATGGGGAGATATGGTGGAGACATCTCAATTATGTATTAGTTTTTGGCATAGTGAAAAGCAAGAGAGAGAGAGACATCAAACCTCTCAGAGATGGTTCTGTCACCTAACAGATCCTTCCAGGCATTCAAAGGAACAGTTTATCAGTGCTTGATTAAAAGTCATAAGCAAGTGATGGAAGAACATATCCAGCTTGCTGAAATAACATGGCTCTGAAAGGAAAAGAGCTGTTATTTGATAGGGTATTTTTCCCAGGTGCCTTTCAAAGGACCTAAGGAATTCCTTGAGCTAATGTTTACAGAATCTCTCCTCATCCCTTCCCCCTGCCTTCTCTGATCTTTGGGCAGGCAAAAACAAATCCATCCTTGCAGAAGACAATATGGAGCCTCAATGGGAAGCTCAATGCTGGAAGAAGGCACCCCCCTCAACTCCTGTTAAGGATACTGCCAGGGCCGTAGCCAGAAAAAAATTTCGGGGAGGGTTGACAATTTCGGGGGCGGGGGGTTGAAAATTTCGGGGGGGGGGGGGTTTGAAAATTTCGGGGAGGGTTGAAAATTTCAGGGGGGGGGGGGTTGAAACCTACCTCCTTTCTTGTCGTTTGAAGCCATTGTTCCATAGCTCACATAGAAGCAAAGAGCACAGCAGGGGGCAGAGCAACCTTCCATAGCCTGCAGCTCCGCCCCTGTAAACCACCTCCACCAAGTCTGGCCTCCTTAATGAGAGCATTCAACACACACACACACACAACTTGGTTGCTTCACTACATCGGCTATTGCTGCAAGTAATGACAGTGTAAATAAATTGTCAATATTTGCTTGAGATAGTGCTTACAGTTCTGGAGGTACTCTTAATTTTTTGCATCTCATAGACTTAGCATGGGGATTTGGTTAACCAGTTAAAATTCATGAATAAACCAGATTTTTTTAAAAAAATCTGAAACATTTCGGGGGGGGGTTTGAACCCCTAAAACCACCCCCTCGCTACAGGCCTGGATACTGCGGTGGGGTATCCTTAACAACAGCACCTAGAAACAGCCTAATACAATCAGTCTGCCTGCAAGAACAGGAGAGGGTCGGCGTCCTGGCTGCATCTCCCCCACACTGGTGAGAAAGCAAGCCAGGAAAGGAGGCTTTAAGAACTTCTGTCTCCCAGCTACACCTTGCTATCAGCCTGCCTTTCTAGGCTCTACTCGTGATGTTGGCCTATGTTGTTGCTCCCTGGAGAACTATTGTGTAGCTGCTTTTTGTGAACACAAAAAGCCCTGCTGCGCCGAGCTGCCGCGACCTCGGCGTCCCTGCTGCCGCGCGGCCGCGCCTGGTCTTCCAGAGGAGGCGGGCCGCGATCCTCCATCTGTCGCAGCCGGGGCCTAATGCGTGGTCCGGCCTGCTCCGCGGCCCGTCTGCAGTGAGGCGCCCGCAGCTGCAACTCCGGTATTTCCGGCGTCCTGACGCCCTTTGAGACCCCCCGTCCCCCGACCTTCGAGACCCCCGTCCTCCATCGCACCGGCCCTCTCCTGGTTCAGTTCGGCCTTCATCGGCTCCGGCTTGAGTCGGCCCTGTTTTGATTGAACTGTGTTGTCATCATCAGGCTGTGTGACTGTGTTGATTGAGTCTGTGTTGTACTATCTGGCTGACTATTTGTTCTGACCAAGTTTGTGTTGACCGAGCCATATTATTTCCATCTGGCTGACTGACTATTTGTGCCAACCGAGTTTGTGTTGATCGAGTTGTATTATTTCCATCTGGTTGGCTGACTGCATTCTCCAACCTCCTGTTACTGGCAAGTTTGCCTTAGGAAGAGTACCTACAGCAGCCCTGTGCCGATCGACTATTGAGACTCCTATATTCTTGTGTTGATTACTAAAACTCTTGGCCGAGTATTGTCATCCTGTGAGGGGGGGAGGGGTGGTCTGCCCGCCATCAGGCGCGAGCCGCCCACCATCGCGGCCGTTAACTTAGAGCCCACCACCTCCGGAAGACTGAGTCGGCCACCTGTGACCAAATTACTGCCACCTTGCATCTCGCTGATCCAATCCTGGACAAACTGTGCTGTTTGTTGTTAAGCTCGAGTTTTCACCATCTCGTCGAGCAATCCATCAAATTCGGAAGACTGTGTGGGCCACCCTCTGTTTTGGTTTGATTATTGCCATCTCCCGGCATCTCACGGTCTCCAATTTTGTGGGATACTAGTATTTATACTATCAGCACTTTAATCTATTACATCAGTGGACTATTACTTTATTGAGCCTAAGCACCTTAATCCTTTTAATTTTGTCAACCATTTATTGAGTGTGTTAATCATCTCTGATGGTGCTAATCATCTCTGCTTTTATTGACTACTATCGGAATCTATGCTGATCATCTTAATTGTGCTGACTGCTCCTGATGGTTGCTAACTAATTTTGACTCCATGACCAGTTGGCTACATCGAGTATTTTATTAATTGTTGTGATCTTAGCACTTTATGCCATTAGCACTTTAAATTACCTTTTTGTGGCACTTAACCAACTATAGCACTTTAATTGATTTGATAATTGATTTGATACATCCAGTGTTGAATCAGGCCTCCATGACGCACCTTATCTAACACCTTGGGTTAACTGTCAAGCCATCGCATTTAATTGTTGTTCTACTGTGTTGTGCTGAATAAGTCTCCATCTGTACTCCAAGAGCTTATTCTTGCCCCTGACTGTGCTTAACAACTACTACCCATGTTACCACCCACTCCTTGGCATCTGTTAATTTGGTTGCTAATTGCATATGTGGGTCATAAGAAATGGAATAGCACGGGGGAACTCGAATATAATTCAACAGGACCGGGGAACACTTGGAAAACAAAGCCATGGCAAACTGAAATTGTAACATGGCATGCAAACCGCAATGATCCTTGGTTTATTATTATAGGTATCAAATGCGTCATGGAGGAGGGAGAGGCTTCCGTTAACCGAGGAGTCCCCATAGAAGTCGTGGTGGGGAAGGGGAGATACGGGAAAGGGAGACCTTTAATTCGGCCTAGGGAACGTAGAACAACATTAGTAATTCCAAATCGGTCTCCTGATACGGTAAGTAGGTGTAACCAGGATGGCGGTCCCTCTGGATTGAAAGTGGTGCTGTTGAACGCCAGATCTGTCAACGGTAAAACAACTTTCATCCAGGACTTAATTCTGGATGAACGGGCAGATCTGGCGTGCATCACAGAGACCTGGCTGGACGAAGCGGGAGGTGTAAATTTGACCCAGCTTTGTCCACCCGGGTTCTCTGTGCAGCACCAACCGAGATCCGGAGGGCGGGGAGGCGGAGTTGCAGTAGTCTACAGAGATTCCATTTCTCTGACCAGGACCCCCATCCCGCAGTCAACAAATTTTGAATGCGTCCACCTGAGGGTGGGTGACCGGGACAGATTAGGGATTCTGTTAGTGTACCGTCCACCTCGCTGCACTACAGTCTCCCTACCTGAGCTAGCGGGGGTAGTCTCGGACCTGGCATTGGAGTCCCAACGGCTGCTTGTGCTGGGGGACTTCAACGTCCACGCCGAGGCTGCCCTAACGGGAGCGGCTCAGGACTTCATGTCTACCATGGCGACCATGGGGCTGTCCCAACAAGTATCTGGCCCCACCCACAGTGCTGGACACACATTGGACTTGGTTTTCTGTCAGGGATGGGAGGAAGGTGGCGGTGTTGAGGAGTTATCCATCTCTCCGTTGCCATGGACCGACCACCACCTGGTCAGCTTTAGACTCACTGCACCCCCTAACCTCTGCAGAGGTGGAGGACCCGTTAAATTGGTCCGCCCCAGGAGGCTTATGGATCCGGAAGGATTCCTGATGGCTCTTGGGGATTTCCCCGCCACCTCGGTTGGTGATCCTGTTGATGCCCTGGTCGCTCTCTGGAATGGGGAGATGACTAGGGCAATAGACACGATCGCTCCAGAACGTCCCCTCTCAAGTAGCCGAACTAAACCAGCCCCTTGGTTTACTGAGGAGCTGGCGGTGTTGAAGCGAAAGAAGAGGGAACTAGAGAGCGTGTGGCGTTCGGATCCGAGCGAGCCAAACCGAACACGGTTTGTGTCCTTTTTAAGGTCATATGCCGCGGCAATAAGAGCCGCAAAGAAAACATTCTTTGCGGCCACTATTGCGTCTGCAAAGAACCGTCCGGCTGAACTGTTCCGAGTTGTCAGAGGCCTATTAAAACCCACCATTCAGGATGGGTGCC
This sequence comes from Anolis sagrei, assembly GCF_037176765.1. Taxonomy (NCBI): domain Eukaryota; kingdom Metazoa; phylum Chordata; class Lepidosauria; order Squamata; family Anolidae; genus Anolis; species Anolis sagrei. The sequence continues at coordinate 165,034,235 of NC_090021.1, read as the reverse complement.
CTGATGACTCGGCAGCTCGCTGTGAAGCTTTTGCTCAGTTCTTTGCAGACAAAGTCGCTTTGATCCGCTCTGGACTGGACACCACATTAACGGCAGTCTCTGAGGATGTAACACGAGCATCTGCTTGTCCAATTTTGATGGATTCTTTTCAATTGGTTCAAACCGAGGATGTGGACAAGGTGCTTGGAGGAATGAGAGCTACCACATGCATCCTAGACCCCTGCCCATCCTGGCTTCTAAAGGAGGCCAGAGGGGGATTGGCCGAGTGGGTTAAGGTGGTGGTTAATGCCTCCCTTCGGGAAGGCATTTTTCCAGCCAGCTTAAAGCAAGCTGTGATAAAACCGCTGTTGAAGAAACCATCACTGGACCCCACTCAATTGGTAAACTATCGGCCTGTTTCCAATCTTCCCTTTTTGGGCAAAGTCATGGAACGTGTGGTGGCCTCACAACTCCAGGCATTCTTGGTAGACACGGATTATCTAGATCCGGCACAGTCTGGCTTTAGGCCGGGACATGGTACCGAGACAGCCTTGGTCGCCTTAGTGGATGATCTCCGTCGGGAGCTCGACAGGGGGAGTGTGTCCCTGTTGGTGCTACTCGACCTCTCAGCGGCCTTCGATACCGTCGACCACGGTATCCTTCTGGGACGCCTCGCAGGAATGGGTCTCGGAGGTACTGCTCTGCAGTGGCTCCGGTCATTCCTCGAGGGTCGGTCTCAGAAGGTGTTACTGGGGGACTCCTGTTCTACCTCACAACCTTTGTTTTGTGGGGTTCCTCAGGGTTCAATACTGTCCCCCATGTTGTTTAACATCTACATGAAGCCGCTGGGCGAGATCATCCGGAGTTTCGGGGTGCGCTGTCATCTGTACGCAGATGATGTCCAGCTCTGTCACTCCTTTCCACCCGCTACTAAGGAGGCTGTCGAAGTCCTGAACCGGTGCTTGGCTGCTGTGACGGTCTGGATGGGGGCGAACAAATTGAAATTGAATCCAGACAAGACAGAGGTACTCCTGGTCAGTCGCAGGGCCGAACAGGGTATAGGGTTACAGCCTGTGTTAGACGGGGTCGCACTCCCCCTGAAGACACAGGTTCGCAGTTTGGGTGTGATCCTGGACTCATCGCTGAGCCTGGATCCCCAGGTTTCGGCGGTGACCAGGGGAGCATTCGCACAGTTAAGACTCGTGCGCCAACTGCGACCGTACCTTGGGAAGTCTGACTTGGCCACGGTAGTCCACGCTCTGGTTACATCCCGCCTTGACTACTGCAACGCTCTCTACGTGGGGTTGCCTTTGAAGACGGCCCGGAAGCTCCAACTAGTCCAACGGGCGGCAGCCATGGTATTAACAGGAGCAGGGCGCAGGGAGCATACAACTCCCCTGCTGTACCAGCTCCACTGGCTACCGATTAGCTACCGAGCCCAATTCAAAGTGCTGGCTTTGACCTTTAAAGCCCTAAACGGTTCTGGCCCTACATACCTATCCGAACGCATCTCCGCCTATCAGCCCACCAGGACCCTAAGATCTTCGGGAGAGGCCCTTCTCTCCATCCCGCCTGCTTCACAGGTGCGGCTCGCGGGTACGAGAGATAGGGCCTTTTCTGTGGTGGCCCCGCGGCTTTGGAATGCCCTCCCTACTGAAATAAGATCAGCCACCTCGCTAATGGCATTTCGGAAAAAACTGAAAACTTGGATGTTCCAGCAAGTTTTCGGCTAACCCGACGTGATGATGTTTTGATCATGGATTAGCAATCTCGGACAACGAATTGGATTGTGACTTTAATTATGAGATGTTCTGGTCTGTATTGGTGGCCCAATACTATGTATGTATATGTATGTATTTTATATTTTAATTTTATATTTTAAATTGGAATATTGTAGTTTTAAATATGCTGTAAACCGCAATGAGTCGCCGTATAGGCTGAGATATTAGCGGTATACAAGTGTACCAAATAAATAAATAAATAAATAAATAAATTAAGAGTGTAACTCATTCAGTGTCTGAGCTCTGAACTTAAATTACTCTTATTTCAAAGTGAATTTTCCCATTGTAATAACAAATAATATATTAATACATATTAACATGGAACAATAAAAAAGAAAGACCAACTTTAAAATAGTAGACGCACAAAGTTGTGGCAAGGAAGCACAAAGTGAAGAGGCAGAAGCATCACTTTCCTCATACTGGACCCATTCTAGCCTCTCTTGCCCTTTCTCTCTTCCTGAAGCCAAACATATCAGTAATATAAACCACACAAAATCAACAACCCAAAGTTCCTCAAAGTGGACAAGAGCAAGACAGAGAGCAATCTCCCAAAGCGGACAAGTGCACGAGGCACCTAGGCTGTTCCCTTGTGTTGCATCCCAGATCAGGAAACGAGACCATAAGATTAAATCCACCACACTGAACTGTAGGAGAAACAATCCTTTTTATTGATGAAAAATTGGTTACAAAAGAAAGGTAAATGCAAAGTCAAAAAGCCACAATAGAAACACAGCAGTCAGGAAAATCTCTGAACTTGAGCAAAATTCCAAAAACCACAATACAAGAACCAGGAACCTGTTAGCCTCTCGCTAACCAGGTACTTGAAAACTAGAAGCCTCTGGGATTACCGGCCATGGAACACAGGAATTCTGCCAAGGCACAGCCGCAGTCCAAAACGTTGCTTGATCTAACGAAACACCCGGAAGGAGGCCCCTTAAACCAAAGAAACTATTCCTTGAAACGCCCCTTGACTTTGAAGCCTGGGCCTGTCTCTCCTGTAATCTATCTGACCTTCGTAGAAACTGTGAATCACTCCTATCTCTAGCTATCTGTTCCCTTCGGTCCTCATTAAAAAACCCAGGTGGAGAGCTGTCACGGCTGGATTCCAAAACATTTTCATCCGGCTGTTCAGTTTCACTTTCCTTGCCACTGACTTCAACATCAACAACAGTTTCAACACTGTCAGGGAGAGATACATGTTCAGTTGGAAATACAATCAGAGAATCAGGTTCACACAGAGATTGGGGCTGGGGCTCAGGTTCACACAGATCAGGCTGAACCACAAGACCTTGAAGCATTAAAGTCCTGTACTTTCGTGCTAGTACTCCCTCTGGTGCTAGCTCTTAACTCAAAATGCTGTTTGTATGTCAAAGCAAAACCAGGGTTCACTCTTAACTCAAAACACTTTAAAGTTGGGGTGCTCTTAAGTTGAGGTTCCATTGTAGTAGTAGTGGTGGTGGTAGTGCTTGGAAGTAATTTGTATTCAGCTAATTCAGAATTGGAAGAGAGGAGAAATGAAGTCTTGTCCTTCCCGGCATGATTAGGCCAGAGCAGTGGTTCCTAACTTTTGGGCCTCCAGGTGTTTTGGACTTCAACTCCCAGAAATCCCAGCCAGCTTACCAGCTGTTAGGAACTATAGGAGCTGAAGTCCAAAACACCTGGAGGTTCAAAGGTTGGGAACCACTGGGCTAGAGCAAACCGCTGCAGCCTTTCCTAGTTTGGGTGTTCTTCCTTATTAATAACATTTGCCAGATCAACCACACTTTGATGGTGCTTGGTCACATGTGTCTTGGTTTTCATTTGTGAAATGTTCCATTAAAAAAACACAATTGCACAGACAACTACACTGGTGCAGGGACAATGCCCATCAGGACACCAAACTAGGTGAGAGACTCTAGGCAGGCCCTGTGATTCACATAGCTGTGCCCCCCAACAGAGGAGAATGGTAAAAGGAGTCAGAAGGATGGGCATAGGAAGAGTTCCTGCATCACCCTACTAACTGAAGCAGTTGCTTCACTGTATGGTTGGAGGCTTTCATGGCCAGAATCAGTGGGATGTTGTGTAGTTTCCAGGCTGTATGGCCATGTTCTAGCAGCATTTTTCTTCTGTTGTTTTGCCTGCATCTGTGGCTGGCATCTTCAGATCCTCTTAACTCAAATTGCTGTTTGTATGTTGTAATGAATCCCTTACCTTAGCTGGCTGCCTGAGGCCTAAAGGGAGTGGGCCTGGCGAAGCCAAAGCATCCATTTTAGAAAAGGGAGACAGGGAGAAGCCATATTAGTTAGGTTTGCCTTGAGGGGGCATGTTCAAGTCTTAGAGGGAAAATCGGAAGGCTAGGATTGGCTAGGAAGATGGGGCGGAGCCTAAGTAGTCTAAAGAAAACAAGTCTTTAAAACTGAGGCTTGAAGTCCCAGTTTAGGGAGTTGGGTTTGGAGCTATTAGAGAGAATAAGGGTTGGTGTTAGTGAGAGCGAGTTTGGATTTGAAGAAGAAGATTGGGTTAGTCTTTTGTGAAGTATTCAGAGTAGCTATTGAGTAAATAGCTAGAATACTGTGGAGGAGCAGTAGCCCGTTAGTGGACTGTTCAATTCCTAAGGAAGTCTAGTTCAGGGTATTTTTGGCTAGATTCCTAAGGGGTATTTTTGGGAGTTACTTTCAGAGATTCATTTCCTGAAGTAATTTTCTGTGGTGGAACAGTGAAGACTTGTAACCCAGAAGATTTTAAGATTTTGATTCTAACGCAACCACAAGCTTTTTATGCCAGTATTTTACTGAAACCATTAAGCATTTGTACCTGATTATTTCAAGCCTATTCAATAAACATTCTTGTTATTTTTATCAACTTATACCAGCCTCAGTGTGAATACCTTTGTGGTCAAAGTATTATTAAAGTCAGCTTCACAGCAGCTTCTAAAAAAACTATAGTGGCACAGTGTGTGTTACAGAACAAACTCTCAATATTACCTTAGCCTGATTAAGATTGTAATGGTGGCAGTGGAATTCATTTGAAGAATCATTTTAAGTCTTTCATTTCCAGTGGTTCCCAGTTCCTAACTTCTAAATATACAGTTGGTTCAGCAACCATACTCCCTCTACCTTTTGTGAGCGTTATAATTTTAGCTGAGCAAATTATTGGAATTATATATATATATATATATATATATATATATATCCCTGTCGATAATTTAAAATTAAAATATTTTCTCTACTACCCAGCTGCTTATTATATATGTCGAAGCAAAACCTGGGTTGAGTGACAGCTCTTAACTCAAAACACTCTCAACTCAGAAACGCCAGGAGAAAAACACTGCTAGAACACGGAAACCACACAACACCCCAACAGATTCACTCTTCCTGATGACAGCTGAGGCAATCCTGATGCCCATCATCCTTTGAAGGTTATTTCTGAATTATAACTAGATTATTAATAAATATTGAAATCAGCCATGAGGATTTGAAAATCTGAAATCGTGACTCCAGATCCTGCCATTTCTGGAACACCGTGTTTGTATTCTTCCGTAAGAAATCATTACGAAAATGCTATTCTTGTCTCCCTGTCAGTCTCTCTTTACAGCTGCCAATAATGGGCTTCATAGTGTGACTGGAATAGCCAAGCATAGATCCCTTGTGGTCACTAGAAAGCAACATTTCTAAGCTCCTTCTGCCTCCTGTACTGACACTCTGGTGGGAACGAGAGTCTTTCTGCTTAATTACATAGCTTCTATTTAATGTTCTCCTCCTCTTCCTCCTCCCCCTTTTCCCTACCGACTTATTTGCCTGGCAGTATGTCGCGTCTGATGCTAATTGTAAAACTGCAGAGGTTTTTATTCAGATCCCATGTAGACAGTTCGACATAGACAGGTGGTGTGATGTACAGTCCTGTTGGTTCCATTCCCGAATGTGCTTTTAAAAAAATTCTTTGTGTGCCTCGCTGCTTGCCTAAAAAGAAAAGCCTCCTATGAATAGGTACTGGAATATATATATATACATACATACAGACACATGCTAGGAACAATAATTGGAAGCATGTGTGGAACCATGTGCTGCTTCAGAGTCAAAAAAATGCACAAGGACTGCCGGTTAAATGCTTTGGAGACACTGTGCTAGATCTCAAATAGGTTTCAGCTGCAGAAAATAAAAGGATGTATGATGTTGCAGAAGCTAAAATTCGATTTAAGCCTGCAGCTAAAATCAAGACAATTAAGGCTGTGATTCAGTTTTTGACCCCCTACCTACTATGAGAATGAGTGAAAATATGGCAACTCAGATGTCAGAACAAGACATGGGGAATTTTGAATGCTCCTGGGGTCATGTTTTCAGCCCAACAAACTACCATGGGCTTCTCTCTCCCTCTCCCTCTACCCCCCCCCCCCTCACACACACACACATATAATGCTCTGTTCGTTTTGAGTGACATCATAACTCAAAATCTGCTGGACGAATGACTGCCAAATTTAGCCACAAGACACCTACTAACCCAAAGTATGACCATCACTCCAAAATTTTTTTTTGTCATTTAGGAGTTGTAGTTGCTGGGATTTATAGTTCACCTACAATCAAAGAGCATTCTGAACTCCACCAATGATGGAATTGAACCAAACTTGGCACACAGGACTCCCATGATCAACGGAAAACACTAGAAGGGTTTGGTGTGCACTGACCTTGAGTTTGGGAGTTGTAGTTCACCTACATTCAGAGAGCACTGTGGACTCAAACAATGATGGATCTGGACCAAACTTTGCACGAATATTCCATATGTCCAAATATAAACACACATGGAGTTTAGGGGAAATTGACCTTGACATTTGGGAGTTGTAGTTCCTGGGATTTATAGTTCACCTACAATCAAAGAGCATTCTGAACTCCACCAATGACAGAATTAGGGCAAACTTCCCACACAGAACTCCCATGACCATCAGAAAATACTTAAGTCCATCCAGTCCAATTCCTTCACCAGGGCAAGAAAACATAATCAAAGCCCTCCTGACAAAGAGCCATCCAGTCATAGAGATAGATAGATAGATAGATAGATAGATAGATAGATAGATAGATAGATATGATTCACACACAGAGAGATATAGTATCATAGATTTGAAAGGGACCCCTAAAGAAGGACAATTATATGTTGCATGTTCCACAGACAATCTCTGCATCGACACCGACAAAGAAACAACCAGAAATACTGTTTACACACAAGCATAAAACATTACATATATTACAATATTACATATATCAGCAAGTTCAGCGGCTCAGCAGTTTAACCCACTGCACCACTGGGAGCTCATATATATATATATGTGTGTGTGTGTGTGTGTGTGTGTGTGTGTATGGGGAGCTGTGGCACAGCAGGTTAAACTGTTGAGTTGCTGAACTTGCTGACTGGAAGGTTGGTGGTTCATATCCGTGAGACAGGGTGAGCTCCCACTGTCAGCCCCAGCTCCAGCCACATCACCTAGGAGATGTTTTTGGACAGTGCCGGCGTTTTGGCTTAGAAATGGAGATGAACACTACCTTCCAGAATCAGTTGCAACTAGACTTAATGTCAAGGGGAAATCTTTACTTTACTATATATAGTACAAGTCCTTTAGCCACACATTTGATATCCATTGTTTCACTTACTCATACTACACAAAATATCCCTGCCCCCTGATATGTTTGTGAGCCTTTCTAGCTCAGTATGATTCTGTAGTATGTTTCTGGTCCAAGTATAGTCCTGTGCCCAATTCTGAGAAAAGCCTATTGGTCCTGGAGTGTCAGATCCAGAAGTAGGGAAAATACATTTTCCACATATTTACTATTTACTTTGCCATACAGAGGTTCCAGGCATAAGTCACAAATAAAGTCGTTTATGGGCCAGATTTCACCATCTTTATCTTCCTGTTGCAGAATTCTGCTGAAGAACACAGGGTTTTGCTGGGATTATTACAGGTTCCCACCTTCAAATGCTTTACGTAAAAGTATGTGCCAGAGTATGTGATGACATGAACCCACCAGTATGTTAAAACGCTGAAAGCACATGAGTTTTTTGGGTTGTGGAACAGTATACAATAATTTGAACAGAGTTCTTTAAGTACACACATTATATTGCTACAATCCCACTTTAACAACCATGACAACATTCTGGCACAATTTTTGAGTATTTTGAAATTTGGAATTCTGGACAAGGGATGCTTTATCTGTATAAAATAGTGGTGGTTATTTATTATTATTTATTTACTGCATTTATATCCCACCCTTCTCATCCAGAGTGGCCTTACAAATAAGCAGCAATTTGATGCCATAAACATACATATAATAAAATAAACAGTTACATTACAACCAGGAGCCCCTGGTGGCGCAGTGGGTTAAACCCTTGTGCTGACAGGACTGAAGACCAACAGGTCGCAGGTTCGAATCCAGGGAGAGTGTGGATGAGCTCCCTCTATCAGCTCCAGCTCTCCATGCGGGGACATGAGAGAAGCCTCCCACAAGGTTGGAAAAACATCAAAGCGTCCCCTGGGCAACGTCCTTGCAGACGGCCAATTCTCTCATACCAGAAATGACTTGCAGTTTCTCAAGTAGCTCCTGACATGACAAAAAACAACATTGCAACCAAAACCATTAAAACAATTCAATTTAAAACCAATAGTTCATCCAAATCATGATCCAAGGCTGTTCTATTTGTCATTTCACTATTCTTTATTCTCTTATTGCACTAGGACTTACTATCCAAAAGCTTGGTCCCATAACTTTCTTTCTTTCTGAAGGTCAGAAGGGAGGGGGCTGATCTAATTTCACTGGAGAGGGTATTCCACAGCTGAGGGGCCACCACTGAGAAGGACCTGCCTCTCATCCCCACCTGTCGCTTCTGCGAAGGAGGTGAGACTGAGAGCAGGGCCTCCCCAGAAGATCTTGATCTCTGAGATGGCTCATAGAGGGAGATACGTTTGGATAGGTAAGCTGGGCCGGAACCATTTTGTGATGATGAAAGGCATTCTTTTTACTAAGAAGGATTCACTGTTGTCATTAGGAAATTTCAAACTTCTCTCAGATATACTGGAAATAGAAGGCCCCTTCTATGATGCTCTATATACCAGGATCTGATCCCAGATTATCTGTTTATCCGAGATTATAAGGCAGTATAGATTCATATAATCCAGTTGCAAAGCAGATAACCTGGAATTAGATCCTGGGATATGAAGATAGTGTAGAAGGAGCCAAAGAAATCTATCTGTGGATCCCACTTTGCCCTCTCTTGTACTAACCAGAAAGTTATATAACCAGAAAGTTATATAACCAGAAAGTTTCATAACCAGAAAGTTATTTGTGTTGATTACAACTTTCATAATCTGTCTGAAAAGGAATTATACTGGCTGGGAGTGGGGTAAAACAGGGGAGGAGGCCTTCTGGGAACTGTAGTCCAAACAAGCTTCTATAAGTCATATTTGTAATATAGAAATGGCCATGTTCTAGAAGCATTCCCTCCTGACGTTTCGCCTGCAGAGGATGCTTGCCACAGATGCAGGCGAAACATCAGAGAACGCTTCTAGAACATGGCCATACAGCCCAAAAAACCTACAACAACCCAGTGATTCCAGCCATGAAAGCCTTCGACAATGTAATATAGAAAGTTGTTGAGTAAAGAGAGAGAGAAAAAATAAGATAAGCCATTTATTTATTTTCCTTCTTTATTTTTCGGCAGGAAAAGGGATATAATCAGACCTGAAAAGAGAGCAGTGAAGAGGTAAGTCCAAATGTTTGCTACGATCATAATGAGCCAGATGCCTCTGTATCAGGGAAGGATATCTTTGCGAGAGGATCTCCTGAAAGGAAATCTGAAACGAGGCTCCTTCCTTCCTGACTCCTCACAAGCTGTGACTGATAGGTGAGCTTTTTGAGCAGCCATATGGTGAGAAACCTTCAATGGGCAGATCTAACAGGAGGTCAGGGCCAGAGGAGAAGGGGAACGGAAACGTGGGATGTGACCTGAAACCAGATCTTTGAGGAAGAAAATGGAAAGGATGGGGGGATTTGAGATGAATTATTGGAGCCAACTTTTCTTTCATTCACAATTTTGTCCCATGCTTTCTGACTAAGATAATCTGGAGATAGCAAACAGGTGTCTTCTCTTCAAATGCTCAAAGGAGTTCTTAGAACCGTAGCCCAAAACCTTCCAGGCTGCTGTACCTTTCTGAATAGCTATGTATATGATAGTAGTAACTAACTCTAGCACTGAAGATACAGATGGAAAATATTTATGTATAACAAGCCGTCCCCTGCCATGCGTTGCTGTGGCCTAGTCTGGTGATCTGGAAAATAAAATAATGAGAAAGTGTTGGTTTCTAATATATGTAATTTCTTTATGCTTGTGGGTAAACAGTATTTGAATAGGGTTTCTTGCCCTGGTGAAGGGAGTTGGACTTGATGGCCTTAAGTATTTTCTATTGGTCATAAGGGTTCTGTGTGGGAAGTTTGCCCCAATTCTGTTGTTGGTGGGATTCAGAATGCTCTTTGATTGTAGGTGAACTATAAATCCCAGTAACTACAACTCACAAATGTCAAGGTCTATTTCCTGCAAACTCCATCTGTGTTCCTAGTTCGGCATATTCGTGCCGAATTTGGGCCAGATCCATCATGGTTTGAGTCCACAGCGCTCTTTGCATGTAGGTGTACTACAATACTACAACTCCCAAACTCAACGTCAATGCCCACCAAACCCTTCTAGTATTTTCTGTTGGTCATGGGAGTCCTGTGTGCCTCGTTTGGTTCAATTCCATCATTGGTGGAGTTCAGAATGCTCTTTGGTTGTAGGTTAACTATAATTCCCAGCAACTACAACTCTCAAATGACAAACTCAATTTTTAAGTGATGGTCACTCCTTGTGGCCAAATTTGGTGGCAATATGTTAATCCCACAAACGAACATTACATTTTTATTTATATAGATAGCCTTTTTGGATTGCCCATGTGTTTATTTATTTTTAGACAAATTCATATCCAACGTTTCCTCCAGTGAGTTCAAAGAGGCTCTACTACACTCAGGCCCATAGCCAGGATTTCGTTTCGGGGGGGGGGGGGGGGGGCTGAATTTTTTTCGGGGGGGGGGTTGGGGGGCTGAGTTTCAGGGGGGGGGGCTGAGTCTGAGTGAAACAGGGTCTACCCTAGCAAACCTTTTGTATCATTACCCCAATACCCCCATGTATATGGGATACATTGAGTATGGTGATCAGATCATGATATGAATAAACATAACAGTTTAAATAATGCACCAGTAAGGCCTTTTCGCGAACCACCATGAGAATTTCGGGGGAGGCTGAAGCCCCTCGAGCCCCCCTCCCCCCCGGCTACATGCCTGACTACACTGATTCTCAGTCTGTGGGTCCCCAGATGTTTTGACCTTCAATTCCCAGAAATCCTAACAGCTGGTAAACTGGCTGGGATTTCTGGGAGTTGTAGGCCAAAACACCTGAGGACACACAGGTTGAGAACCACTGCTCTACTACTATTCTCACAATAGTCCTGTGGCACAATGCCCATTTCTGATGTTGCAATTCGGCTCTGTTGGGTTGGATCTGCATGGCCCTATATCCCAGGATCTGATCCCAGATTATCTGCTTTGAATTGTATTATACGAGTCTAATCTGGGATAATCAGATAATCCGGGATAAGATCCTGGCATACAGGGCAGTGTAAATCCAGCCATAGCCAACTCCTCTACTGTAGTTGTTCTTCTGATGGTGGCCAGCTGGGGATAAGGCGAAGTGGGTCTTCATGCCCACTTTTTCTCCAGTGAGCTCGAGACAGCAGTCATGGCTTTCCTCGTTCCCATTTTATAAGCACATCAACCCTTTGAGGAAGCCCATGTTCAATGATTGGCCCCACGTACATAGAAGCGTGACACCTTTTTAACAACAATTGCTAGTTCATATATAAAGCCAATGATTAAAATTATGCAGGTTTTTGCTTGGATCAGTACTGGGTTGTTGTAGGTTTTTTCGGGCTGTATGGCCATGGTCTAGAGGCATTCTCTCCTGACGTTTCGCCTGCATCTATGGCAAGCATCCTCATAGATGCAGGCGAAACGTCAGGAGAGAATGCCTCCAGAACATGGCCATACAGCCCGAAAAAACCTACAACAACCCAGTGATTCCGGCCATGAAAGCCTTTGACAATACATGGATCAGTATTGTTGCATGTTTTGCAACAATGCGGGGCTTCTGTTGAAATGCATCCTGACGACTCATACTTTTCACAAGATATATCTTATTTAACCTTTAAAAGCCACGTGCAGATTCAATTGACTCAGCTCATTCAGCATAGATGTGAAGAAAACAGGAGGAGCGTAATGGCGTATAATGTGAACTATGAGTCAGAACCAGAGTAATGGTGTATAATGTGAACTATGAGTCTCAAAGATCACAAATGTACACAGTGACCAGAACTGGAGGATGACACATCTCCTAAAACAGCAGGGGATCTGTATCTCCCCTAATCCCCTTTCTGGTTGTTGAAGATCAGAAGCCCTGATGTACTGTGTGTCATAGTGCCCTAATATTCATTGTCTAGTTTCTTGCTTGGAAGGCAGTAGGAAAAGAGGAAGGCCACATAAAAGATGGATAGACTGAATCAAGGAAAGCCTGGCCTGTTGGAAATAGCAACCTTCTACAAGCCTGTTATACTAGTTATTTGTTATGTATATAATTGAGATTGCTGACTATATTGCATGTGTATGTTGGTATGCAGTTTGACTCTGAACTCTATGTTGTTAGAGGTTGTGACCCTGTTCAGAGTGAGACTCCATTTTAGAATGTGTTTCAATCAGAAGTCAGTTGGAGTCAGTTAAATCAGTTAGAAATCAGTTAAGGTTAGAGTCAGTTTTGAATTAAAAGTCAGTTGAGTTTGTTGATGTCAGTTAGAACAGGAGTAGGTGATAGTATGATAGCTGGGTCCAGTTGTTAGTTCCAGTAAACATGAACAGTGACATCAGTGGGATTCCTCCAGCCTAAGTCAGTTGAGGACCAGAAGCAGACAAAGGTTAACATGTCATTCTGGGGCAGGAAGCTACTTGTATCCAATTGTAATCCATCCGATGTAGAAGCTAGTTTAGAAATCAAGTTGGCAGCTTTTGATTTTTCTTTCCTTGGATGATTCTTCTGGCACTGTTGGCTGGTGGAGAGTCACCAGGTGCTTTTTTGTTCCATCTCTGCACTTCCATGACATCCATGACATAGAGAAGCCACTTGAAAAGACCTTCTTCAAACAACAACAACAACAACAACGTATTGTTGAAGGCTTTCATGGCCGGAATCACTGGGTTGTTGTAGGTTTTTTCGGGCTATATGGCCATTGTCTAGAGGCATTCTCTCCTGATGTTTCGCCTGCATCTATGGCAAGCATCCCCAAAGGTAATGAGGTACAACAACAACAACAATAATAAATCTTTATTTGTATCTCACTATTCTCCCTGAATGGGACCCGACAACATTATGTAGAAACAATACAAAATCACATACATATGTAAAGCAAAACCTATAAAAACAATTTACAATAGAAATAAGTCAACATATTTACAAACATTGATCCAATACAGTTACTACAAGCATTTCAACGGAAAGATGATAAATTTAGCAGGACTCAACAAAAGTGAGCCTTCCTGTCATTACAGCTCAGTATCTTCCTCAACAGCTTCTTCCACTCCATTATCAAGGGAATCAAAGTTCAAGCTTCTTCGTCATTCGCTCATCACTTTGTGGAAAAGAAAGGGAAAAGTAAAAATGCAGTGATGAAAGGAAAGTGCTCTGGCTCCTTTAACAGATATATAGAAGAGAGGACTTCTGCTAGACTTGGTTGCATAACGATCTGCCCCTGCTGATAGTTCAATCTGAAGGTTGCATGCCTACTTTCAATAGATCTGGACAACATCACCAATGGGGAAGCCCACCTTGCTATAGAAACAATGTGCATATGTAAAGAATAAAGACCCACTCCTACATGGTTTGGGTCCATGGTTTGGTTCACAATCTGCCCCAAAGGACATTGAGGTCCTCTGTGGAGTGGCTACTCCAAAAAGCTGGAACCCGATGGTGAACTCTCACCTGGAGGACCTTTTCATTGGCTGCTCTAAGACTGCTGGATGACCTGCCGGAAGAGATAATAATAATAATTATGATTTAAAAGTTTATTTATATCCTGCCCTCTCTCCCAAAGGGACTCTGGGCGGCTTACAACATTAATATAACAAGTGCAATACAATAAAATAGATAAAATAGAATGAACAGTTAATAACATATCCAATGAATATAAAACACAAAATACAGCACAATCAAGTAACAAAATTAACAATAAAATTATGAACATTAGATTAAAAACATGGTCGTTCCTCAAAGAGGCTTGCTCCCCCATTGAGGTAAATCCATATCCTAGAGATCGTCTAATCTCTGTCAAAGTCCTGTTTAAATAACCGGCCTTGACCCAGTATCTGCAATGACGTACTATCTTCTGTGGCTTTCACTCCTACTTGGGTGTCCTTTGGTGGGCACGGTATGTGAAATTACAGCAGTGAAGTAAGGAGCTCATCCTCTTCCCCCTGCTCTTCCGTGGTTTTAGAGATGTGGTAGTTGCTTCTATCTCAAGAGCAAGGGTATCGCTCTCTTTCTCTGTTAAAGATGGCTGTGTCCTGAACCACTGGCTGAATCTTATGTCTGCCGCCATGCAATAGTTGTTGCAGGAGGATTGCAAGAGCTTAATCTGAGCTGTTACTTCAAACTTCTGCCTTCTCTTCTCAAAATTTATGAGTCCCCCTTCCACATAGTGCTGTAGGGCCGCATTGAGCATTATCAGATCAGTCAAAAAGGTCCCAAGGTAAGGAACCATGCCATGCATTACGCCCATATCTTTTTGCAGCTGAAGTCACCACTGAGCCCTTCTCTGATTTTCTTTTCCAGTGCTGCCCAAATTTGCAAATTTTGCTGTTCCTTCCCTCTTAAGCAGCTCCTGGCTTATCAAATAGTTGTCAGAGTCTGAGAAAATGTCTGACAGTTCTTCAGACATCAACATGCTGTCCTTGGCAAGGCTGGCCCAACACTTTTTTAGCCGGTAGATGGAGTTGGATTGCAGTGCTGCAACGATGGCCCTCAAGGAGGAGAAATTCTTCAAGATCCTGCATTCGTGGGCAATACTGATCCACTTCTCTATGATCTTGGCTCGCTGCTGGGTTGTCAACTCTTTGTCCTTCAAGATGGTTTGGATGACACATTGGGTCACGGCATTGAATTGTGCAATGGTGGCTCTGATGGAGAGGGCCACGTGGTGGTTTTCCTTCTTATTCCTCTGAGACCAGATGCTGCCCAAACAGTGATATGGCACCACCCTCTGAAACAGTTCGGCATCCATGTAGGTGAGCTGTTCCACCACAAAGTCTTCAGCGAAAGAAGAGAAATCTTCCGAACTCTCAGTCTCCAGTTTTTCCTCATTGGCAAGGGTGTCACGGATCCCGCCATTCACGACCTCTGGCTTCTGAAATTGCTCCAACAGGTTTTGTGCCCTTCCATCAAGTCCTGACCCTGACATGACCCGGGTCAGGTAAGCCAAGAGTTTCTGCCAACAAGGATAATCGGGGGGCTCTCGGAAGTCTTCAGGGCACTGGTCTAGCCACGCTCTCAAAAGGGAGGCCATGGCTGTCCTGAGGACTGTTTTCTTCTCGGTAGACTTCTGGCTTCCGTCTTCTTCACAGTTTGAGGTCTCCAGGTTTCCATATCTGTCAAGGATCAAATCCAGAACTACTTTTGTGGATGCAAAGCCTCGATACGTTGCCAGAAATATGTTGATGTAGGTGAAGTCATTGTCCCCAGAAGCTGTCAGCAGGTTCTCCACAAGCTTCTCCAGAGTGCCAGCCTTGATTGACCTTATCTTACGTGTCTCACATAGGCTAAAAGCATGATTTGGGGGCAGTTGGTGCCATTCAATCCCAAGCCATTCTGCTGCTTTACTAGCAGCTTGTTGAATCTGTACTCTTTTGAGAGTGACATGATAGATGGCACCTTCTTCTACCTCTTCACCTCCATCCAGAATTAAGCTCTTGTCACCAAACGGCTTTTTGTACGGGCCTCCACCATCATCCTCTCAGTGTGGATGCTGCCAGAAACATCGTGCGAGATAGACGAGGCAGGCATAGAATGTCTTTCCGCTGTGGGATCAATGCTGTTTAACTGCCGCTTTAACTGTCATGATCTGGAAGCTAAAGGAACTGTCAATCTTTTATTATTATTATTATTATTATTATTATTATTATTATTATTATTTCCATAATGTATACATTACCAATAGCTGGCAAACTTTTAAGGCACAGTTAAAGATCCACTTTTTCCCGCAGACCATCTCAGTCAGTTCTGAACCATAACTTTTGGGTTTGCATTCTATGCCCAATGCATTTTGATTTTTGTACCATGTGCTTGGGTGTGTGTATTTTATAGTGGATGTTTTGATATATGTATTTTATTGTATGTATTTTATGTTTTGATGGTCTTGTGCCCTGCCTTGATCTGTGAGGATGATGATGATGATTATTATTATTATTCCAATTCTAACTACAGTCCACCCTTTAAATCAGGGATGAGGAACTATTCGAGATTTAGGGGCTATGTTGGCCCCTTGCAGGACCTTGAAGTGTCATCCGAACCCTGAACTTTAAAAAAACACCACAAATATTTAGCAATATCTCCTGTGCAATGCAGAGGCAATTTCACTTTGTTTTTGGCCTTTCTTGGTTTTTTTCAGGCCTATAGGAGGCCTTTCCTTCAACATGAAGCATGCAGCAGAAGCCAGCAATTGAATTGCAGATAATGTTAAACCTACTTTATCTCAACTTTTAATTGCTGTCAGAGATTGGTATCTATCTTGACTTGGGCTTCTTTTTTTTTTAAACCTTATTAAATAGACTAGTGTTCCTCAACCTCTCTAATGCCATGACCCCTTAATATAGTCCCTCATGTTGTGGTGACCCCCAAGCATAAGATTATTTTTGTTGCTACTTCATAACTATAATTTTGCTATTGTTATTAATTGTAATGTAAATATCTGATATACAGGATTTATTTTCATTCACTGGACCAAATTTGGCACATATATCCAATACGCCCAAATTTTAATACTGGTGGGGTTGGGGGGGGGGGTTGATTTTGTCATTTGGGAGTTGTAGTTTCTGGGATTTATAGGCAGAAATACTTAAAATGTCCAAATGTGAACACTGGGGAAGTTTGGGGAAAATACACATTGACATTTGGGAGATATAGTTGCTGGGATTTATAGTTCACCTACAATCAAAG
Organism: Anolis sagrei; assembly: GCF_037176765.1. Lineage (NCBI taxonomy): Eukaryota > Metazoa > Chordata > Lepidosauria > Squamata > Anolidae > Anolis > Anolis sagrei. The sequence goes on along the minus strand of NC_090021.1, from coordinate 165,017,175 downwards.
AGTCCACCAATTGGACCAGACTTTCCATACAGAATCCCCATGACCAACAGAAAATACTGGAGAGATTTGGAAGGAATTGAAAGTTATTTAGGGGAGATGTAGTTTACCTACCTCTGGAAAGCACTGTGAACCCAAACAACTATGGATCTGGACCACATTAGACACAAATATCTGATACACCCAAATTTTAATACTGGTGGGATTTTGTGGGGTTGATTTTGTCATTTGGGAGTTGTAGTTGCTGTCATTTATAGTTAGCCTACAATCAAAGAGCATTTTGAACCATGGAATTGAATCAAACTTGACACACAGAACTCCCATGACCAACAGAAAATACTGGGTTTTGGTGAACACTGACCTTGAGTTCTCGAGTTGTAGTTCACCTACATCCAGAGAGCACTGTCGACACAAACAATGATGGATCTGGACTAAACTTGGCACAAATACTCAATATGGCCAACTTTGAATACTGGTGGGATTTGGGGGGACTCACTCAACATGATGGTGATTGTAGCTCTCCCTGCATCCAGAGAACCCTGTGACCCCCACCGATGATGGATCTCAACCAAACTGGGCACACAGACCCAACCTGGCCAACTGTGAATACAGGCGGGGTTTGGGGGTGATTGATCTTGGTATATGTGAGTTGTAGTTCACCCACATTTAAAGAGCACTGAACCCAGCTGACGACGGATCTGGACCAAACTTGGCACACAGATCCAACATGGCCAACTATGAATACTGGTGGGATTTGGGGAGGATTAACCCACAATTTAGGGAGTTGTAGTTTAACCATATCTGTTTCTTTGTCAGCATCTAACGACTGCCAATTCTAAGCTGTTCTGAGCCCCCCTTCGGAGGTTGAGAAGGACAGGATACAAATGCTCTAAATAATAAATAAATAAATATGCATTTTCTTTTTTTTCTTTTAAAAAATATTTTTATTAAGTTCTTCAACATTCACATAAAAAAGAAGGGAGGGGGAGGAGTTTGGAATGAAGGGTTGGGAAGATATAAGGGGTAAATATGGGAACGGGAGTGGGACGGGGGGGGGGGTAAAGGGAAGGGGGGGGTTAAAATCAGGATCTAGGGTTGGGGGAAGAAAAGGTAAGATAAATATAAATAGATAAATATGCATTTTCTAATGGGAGCATTAATAAAAAAACAAAAATACTAACTTTTTCCCCTAATAAATAGCGTTACAAATTACATAAGCTGCTTCTGCTGCTCCTTCTCCTCCTGATGCTGCTGGGCCACTCTCAGTCCCATGTCGTGCGGTGCTTTCCCCTTGCCTTGAAGGGACTTGCTGACATGAGCCTCCCTCCAGCCTCATGTGCTCTCCCATGCTGCCATGCGCCAAGCACGCCTGCTCTCCCCTACTTGCTTGGAGTCTTAGAAACAGCCCTCCCCTTGGCTGAGAGGCCATATGAGAGGCCATCCAATCACAGCAGAGGGAGGATTTTGGTGGGAGGATTCCAAAAAGGACAGGTGGAGAGATCTTCAGCCTTCTCTGCCAAAGGGGTTCCTAAAACCATCAGAAATATGGATTTTGCAATGGTCTTCTGAAACCCCTCTTTCTACCCCCCAGGAGTCCTGACCCCCAGATGGAGAAACACTGAAATAGACTGTTTGTATTTCGTGTTTTGGTGACTTGAATGGGTTTTATCCTTTATGAGAATAAGGTGCTTTGTTACTTTCCTGAACACAGTGAACCACTTTTAAGCATCTCTTCTTATGGAGAGGATGGTGAGAAGGAATTGAAGGCAAGCGGCATAGATTTTTCTGAAAGTTTCACTGTCACTCAAGGACAGAATTAGCAAGTGTGGGAGAGAAAGTGAGGGGGAGGAAGAGGGATGGATATACCGGAAAAGGAAGAGAAGAGGGAGAAATGACAAGAGGGACAGAGCGAGCTAATAAATAAAACAAGACCTTGGTGGAAAGAGACGGTTTGTCAGAATATAAACATTTCCTCTCCCTTTTTATCTCAAAGGTAGAGTGAGGAGCTTATTAAAGGAAAGTATATATTCCATCCTGGGCAACCATCCCCACAGGCGGGTAGGATGCTGAGTCCAATCCTCTTTCGCATGGCACAGCAGCCAGCGTGCTATACATATATAGTGGCTTCCCTACTGGAGGTGAGCATAACGTGCCAAATAATGAAAGAGGGAAAAAGGAAATCTGTTGTGGTCATTAGAGTTTCTTATCTCAGCTGATCTGGTGCCACATGTGATATGAGGGCTAGATAAGAAAGAAAGAAAACCCTTGCTCTGATTAAGTCTGAACTGCAAAGAAAGTGGCTTCCGCTGAGTTATTTCTACTTTTTGATTAGGAGGAAATTATGCTTGGCTAGGGCTAAGAAATAAAAAAATATTGAGAGAGGGGAAATACGTGAATTGAGAGGTGGACAGAAGAAGGGAAGGCTGCATTAGGCATGTGTAGCTCTTTTCGATACACTTGGACATCATCCTTCTACAGTGCCTAGGACTGCTGGGAGGTGCAATCCAACAACAGCTATATTACTTTATGTTTTTGTGTATCTATAGCTTTATTTGTTCCCTAATCCTGGATTAAACTCCAAACCCCTGTGCTGAGATTTGGTTTGAGACTATGCATTTACTCTGATCTTGGAAAAAAATCAAAGCTCAGAAGAGTGACCTTTTTTGTGTTGTAATTCTCAGACTATCCCAGTCAGCATGGCCAGTATATCCCCTCTCTCCAAGGAAGCCTTATAGTAAAATAAGGCCACAAACAAAATGAAAATATGTCTTTGTACTTCCTGCAGCAACCCACAGAAGAAAGGGCTCCTCTAGTCTAGCAGCCATCTTTGTCTTTGATGCAAGTCACATCTAGTAAAGATGGGGTCTGCATTAAAGACAAAGTGTACAGTGAAACTTTGACTTAAGAGCATCCCAACTTAAGAACATTTTTAGTTAAGAGCCATTTCTCAGCCCAGGTTTCACTTTGACATTATTATTATTATTATTATTATTATTATTAACTTTATTTGTACCCCGCTAACATCTCCCAAAGGACTCAGTGCGGGTTACAAAGGCCAAGGCCTCAATAAAACAACAGCATAACAAATACAACATAAAACTCATAAAGCAACCAATAAACATAAAGCAATAACAGTAAAACATTAAAACAATACATCATGACACATTTAAAACTAAGGGCTGGACCAAATGTAATAAATAAAATTAAAACTGCTGGACATGACAGGTGAAATGTAAGTATTTGTATAGCCATGGCGTTTGTATAGCCATGGCATAATGAGACAGGATCGAATATCTCTATAGAACAGGCACTGAAGAATTTATTTATTTATTTATTTTTGAATAATTTTTATTAAGGTATTTTCAACTACAACGAAAGAGGGGGAACATTCAAAGAAGATAGGACAGTAGGAAAATTATAGATAAAGAGAAAAATATATAAAAAAAATATGAAAAATTATGAAAAATACATAAAAAAAGAAAATCTATTATAAAAAAAAAGATAAAAAAAGTTTGACTTCCATCTCCTCATCAGGTGTTGCGTCTCTCAAAATGATTCTGTTGCTTTCCATTCAATTGTCTCATGTTTACTTTTTTCTTTCCTTCTCGTAATTGTCAAAAAGTGTCCAGTCAGTCTTCTTTATCGGGTTTCCGGTATTTTTTCTCAAAAGAAAAGTCAATTCGTCCATCTTCCTTATTTCTCTAACTTTCATCAACCATTCCTCCTTATTAGGTATACTTTCCTGTTTCCAAACCTTTGCCAACACTATTCTCGCTGCCGTCGTCATATAAGTAAAAAGTTTATCGTCATTTTCCTGTAATTGTAATTCCAAGTCCGTAAAGCCCAGTAAATAATATTCTGGTTTCTTCTTAAATACTCTTTTCAGAATTTTTTGTAGCTCTTCGTGTATCATAGACCAATATTTCGATACTTCTTTACACGTCCACCACATATGATAAAATGTCCCTATCTGTTGGCAATTTTTCCAACATTTATCAGAAGAATTTTTGTTCATTAAAGATAGTTTCTTAGGAGTGGTATACCATCTGTGGAACATTTTTATCCAGTTTTCCCTTAAATCTGTTGCATATACATATTTTAATTTCTTGTTCCACATCTGTTCCCATTCCTTAAATTGAATCGGTCTTCTTATGTTTTCTGCCCACTTTATCATACATGGTTTAACTTGTTCAGCTTCCGTTAGCCACGACAAGAGCGTATTGTAAATAACTGTGATAACTTTTTTCTTTACCTTCAAAATTTTTATCCCAGGTTGATTCTTCCCAAGCAAAACCTATTTTATTATCTTGCTTAATGTAGTCTTTCATTTGTAAGTAATGCAGCCATGTCATATTCACATTTTTCTCCTTTAATTGCTCATAAGATTTAATCTCTCCTGTATTCTCTTTTAAAATATCTCTATATGTTGGCCACGCTCTCCAGCCCAATAATCTTCTTTGATGCGCCTCCATTGGAGAGATCCAAAGGGGCGTTTTAGTGTAAAAGTAATTCTTATATTTCTCCCATACTCTCAACAAGGATGCTCTTACAAAGTGGTTTCCGAATTTTTTTTCCTTTTTCTCTCTGTCATACCACGTGTAGGCATGCCAGCCCACACGTAGATCATGTCCTTCTAAATTCAATCCTTTTTCATTTTCTAATAACATCCAATCTCTGATCCATAAGAGAGCACTTGCATCATGATAGGCTTTCAGATCTGGGAAACCTAGACCTCCTCTTGTTTTTTTTATCTATTAGATTTAAATATTTAATTCTAGGTCTTTTCCCCTCCCAAACAAATTTCAACAGTTCTTTCTTCCAGTTTTTAAAAATTGTTTGATTTCTGATTATGGGGATGTTTTGAAATAGAAACAGTAATCTCGGTAATACATTCATTTTAATTAACGCTATTCTTCCTAATAGAGATAACTTCAATATTTTCCAATTCTTGAGGTCCTTCTGTATTTTACTCCAGAACGATTCATAATTATTCTTCAACAATTGACCGTTCTTGGTAGATATCCAAATTCCTAAATATTTTAATTTTTTAACAATTTCCATTCCTGTAGTAGATGTGATTTCCTCCTGCTTTTCCTTCTTTACATTTTTAGTTAAGATTTTTGTTTTTCCTTTATTCAGTTTGAAGCCTGCCACTCTTCCATATTCTTGGATTTTCTCTATCCACTTCTGAAGATTATTTATGGGGTCTTCAACTATCCCTAACAGGTCATCCGCGAAGGCTTTAATCTTATATTCGTATTTCCCAATTTTAACTCCCTTAATATTTGTATCTTCTCTTATTCTCCTCATCAATGGCTCCAAAGCCATAATAAAAATCAAGGGAGATAGCGGGCAACCTTGTCTTGTTCCTTTCGTAATTATAAACTCTTCGGATTGTTGACCATTTATCTGAATTTTTGCTCTTTGTACATCATAAATAGCATTGATTGCATTTGTGAATTGTGCTCCCATATCCATCTCCTGGATCAGCATCTTAAAAAAATCCCAATTCAAATTATCAAATGCTTTCTCAGCGTCAATTGATAAAATGGCGGCTTCCTTCTGGTGATTCACTTCAAAATATTCTATCAAATCAAGAACAGTTCGTATATTATCCTTCATGTACCTTCCCGGGAGAAACCCTGTCTGGTCTTCCCCTATCCAATCCATCAAAAATTCTTTTAATCTTGTCGCCAAGATGTTCGTAAATATTTTATAATCTACATTAAGTAGTGAAATAGGTCTGTAATTTTTGATATTCTCAGATGGTGTGCCTTCTTTATGTATCATTACTATTTCGGCCTGGTTCCAAGATTCCGGAATTTTTTGATACAGTAGTGCCTCATTTAGGACCTTTTTCAACATTGGTATAACAGTTCTCTTCGTTGATTTGTAAAAACCCGCCGTAAATCCATCAGGGCCTGGGGCCTTGTCTGCATCCATTTTATTCAATGCTCTACCAATTTCTTCTTCCGTAATCTCTTTATTTAGCTTTTCTCGTATCTCCTCCGAAACTTTTTGCAGTTTCAATTGACTTATATATTCGGTAATTTCCTCCTTCCTTATTCCATCACTTGTATATAATTTACTGAAGTATTTCCTAAATTCTTCCATAATCTCCTTGTCAGTCGTAAGTACTCTATCTCCTTCAATTATTTTCGTTATTTGAGTAGCTTGTTTCTTCTTGCGGACCTGTCTTGCTAGCCATTTCCCAGATCTGTTTGCATTTTCAAACGTTTGTTGTTTCAAAAATTTCAGCTCTCTTGCTTGTCTTTCCATCTCTAAGCGAGACTTCTCCTGTTTAAGTCTCGCTATTTCCTTATTCAATTTTTTACTATCCGGTTTCTTTTTTAATTCTGACTCTTTCTCTTCAATTTTGTTCATCACTTCCTTCATTTGTCTATTTCTTTCTTTATTTTTCCTAGCTCCATGTTGAATAAAATGTCCTCTTAAAACGGCTTTCAGCGCGTCCCATGTTACTTGTATTTTTGTCTCTCCAATGTCATTAATTTCAAAATAGTCCTTAATAATTTTATTATAATGCATTTTATCTTCCTCTGTCTTAATCAGATTTTCATTCAATCTCCTTTTCCTTTGGTAATTCTTATAATTTATTTCTATCTCCAATGGACAGTGGTCTGAAATATCTCTGGGTAGTATTTCCATCTGTACTACCTTAGTAGCTAATTTTTTTGATATCCACGCCATATCTATCCTTGACCATGTTTGGTGTCGATGGGAATAAAAGGTGTAGCCCTGTTTCTTTACATTCCTAACTCTCCAGATGTCTTCCAAGTCAAATTCCTTTTGGAGATCAAAAAATTTTTGTGGCAGTAAGCCTCCTCCATCTCCGTTCCTTTTTGTCTTATTCTTGTCTTTTTGTTTGTCCATTACTCCATTAAAATCCCCGATCAATAAGAGCTCATCAAATTCTGTTCCGGTGGGTGATGGCGACAGGCAAACCTCGTTGAGAGGGAGCTCCGACGGGGGACCAGCGTAGAGGCGCATTTGGGTGAGCTGTTTGCTCCCCCACCTTTGCTGGATTGAAGGCAAAGGTGTAGCGAACCCGCAGAGACCTGTAGAGCCCCAAGAGCCCCTTTCCCTCAAGGAGGGGGGTCGAGGGGGGTCCGGGTCGGCGGGAAGCAAGCGCCCCGCAGGGATCGGGTGAAAACCCGTTTCAACCGCAGCCAGCCCGCACAAAAGAAAGAAGAAAGAAATAAGAATCTCAAGGAGAAAAACAAGAAGATCTCACCATCAGGTAACGAGAGAGTTTACCTCAAAGCAATCAATAAAGCAGGAGAGCGAGAGTGGAGAAACAAAGATAAGGAGCTAAAGAATCATATAGAATTATACAGAGAAATTAAGAGAAAAGCGAAAGAGCGAGAACGCTAAATAAAAAGGCGATCCGGAAAGAAAACAAAGGGATAATTTGATTAATTTAACTAACTGGGAAATATTTCATTAAAAATTTAATTACATAATTAACTGCCGCGTGGGAAGAAAGGTCTGGAGAGACAAGAAGATTAACAGCCTAGAACTGGATTAAAAATAAGCAGCCGCCCGCCTGTCCCATTTTTAACCCACTCCCTGCCCTTACCTCCACCCATCCCGAGGTGGTAAGAAGAAAGTTGAATTTTGACCTTGAGCGCCATATTGTTGTGGCTAGTGAGCCCCTTCTTTATAAACAAAGGTGGAAAGAGGAAAAACAGGAAGTGACGAAGTGAAGAGAAGAGAGGAAAGGGAAGTGAAGTCAGAAGGAAGAGGAGGGACAAATAAGAAGAAGAAGGGCGGAAGAGAATTCAGAGGAAGGGCGGAAGAAGGGCGGAATCATAGAGAAGTAAGAGACCATAGAGAAAGAATGTTACGGAGCGGCGGAAAGCGGCAAAAAACGGCAGAAATTGGCTTTTTTGAAGTAAATAGAGATAAAGGGACACCCGTGGACAACTGAGGACGAGGACGAGAAGTAGACGGGAGGAGAAGCGAGAACGAGAAGAAGACGAGCCACGAGGAAGAGAAGCAGACGAGTACTACAGGAACGAGGACGAGAAGAAGACACGAACCAGGAAGAGAAGCAGACGAAATAGGGGAAGAGAAGAAATTGTTAAAGAAGATTGAAGAAGATTGGGGAATCAACGGATAAGATAAGATAATTGATGATTAGTTGAATTAAATACAAATAATATAAACAAATAATAATAATTAATCAATTGTAATTGCAAAACTTAAATTAATTAATTGCAAATTTAATTAAATATATAGTAAATATTTTAATAAAGGAAATTGTTTTAAATTGAAGAAGATAAACTAATTATAGATTCATATATATATAATTAAGAAAACAATAAAAATAATTTAATATTGGGAATTAATTGGGAAATAATTATAGAAAAATTTAATGAATTAGGATATACAAATTGATTGAAAATTATTGTTGAGAATAATAAAGAATAGATGTCATTAAAGGGGAAGCAAGAGAAGGAGAAGATTCAGATAAGAAGAGGTTCCTTAGATACCAGTCTTAACATGGAGAATATTTTGAAGGAAATTAAAAAACTGTCCGAAAAACAAGATTCATTAAAAAAGGATATGGCGGACAAACAAGAAGAGTTTTTCAATAAGCAAGAAAAAAATTACAAAAAAATGACAGAAGAGTTTCAAGGAATTAAAAAGAAGATGGAAGAGGAATTTGGGCAAATAAAAAAAGATATATCCCACCTATATGGAGAAGTAAAGGAGCTGAAAATTAGCAAAGACAAGATGGAGGAAACACAATCTCATATGTTGAAGAGAATTAAAGGAATTGATAGACAAAAAGAAAAGATGGAAATAGAGCAAGAAAAGTTACTACAAAAGCAAATGGATTATTATTTACGATTCAGAAATATTCAAGAAGATAAAGAAGAAGATATTACCCAGTTGATAACAAATATGATAGCAAAATGTCTGGAATGTGAAGAAGACGAATTGGAGATGGAGTTAGATCAAATTTATCGTGTATCCTCATTTTATTCAAGGAAAAATAAGACGCCACGAGATGTGATAGTACAATTCACACGGAAGAAAACTAGAGATGAAGTGTTATACAGAAGCAATAAGAACCCAATCTATTATAAAGAAACCAAGATTGCAGCTCTGAAAGAATTCCCACAATCGACCCTAAGCAGAAGAAAAAAGTACTACTTCCTTACAGATGAATTAAAGAAAAGATCAATTAGATTCCGATGGGAGAGAATTGAAGGCATTATGGTGACGTATAAAGAAGAAAGATATTGGTTGACATCGGAACAAAAGGCCAAGTCCTTCTATGAGAATTTAATGAAAGAAGCTGAAGAGGAAAAATCTGAAGGAAGGAAAGGAGATAAAAAGGCATTGACACCAGGGAACGGAAATGGAAACGGTAAAGAGAAGAAAAAGCCAAGAATTGAGACCCCAGAGGAATATAGACAATTTAGTAAAAGTCAAGGGAGCAGTGTACTAACATCAGAAGATCTAGGAGAAGGAGCTTACGGTCCGGACATAACAGCGCAAGGAATTTCGGAACTGAATTTGGGCGATATAGGACAAGACACAGATTTACTTGGATAAAATGGCAGAAAGACAAATCAAATGTTTCTCGAAGAATATCAATGGTATGAATTCGCCCCAGAAACGGAATAAATTATTTGGTAAATTACAAAAGGCAAATCTGGACATTATTTCATTGCAAGAAACGCATATTTGCCACAAACATGTGGCACATTTGGAAAATAAGAGATTAGGTAAGACATTTTATTCATCCTACGAAAAGAAAAAAAGAGGAGTAGTAACATATATAAAAGAAAATCTGACTCCAGAATTGGCGTTTAAGGATGTAGAAGGAAGATGTGTAGCAGTTACAATTTTGATGGGATCTTTGAAAATTTTGATATGCAATATATACGCACCAAATGGCCCAAAGACTAAATTCATCCAATTTTTATTTACAAAATTAAGAATTTATTTATTTATTTAGAACTTTTGTATCCATTCTTCTCTACCTCCGTGGAGGGACTTAGAATGGCTAACATCAAAATTCAATGCTATAAAATAAATAATGTCATAAAACAACATACAATAAATAAGTTCTAAAATACATATAAAAACAATTCATCACATTAAAACAACATCCAACTCAGTCCAAAACGCTGTGGCCAAATAACTCTTGGTCTATATCAAATCATCCGTCAATCTGCAAATGTCTGACTCCAAAGCCAGGATTCTAGCTGCTTCCTGAATGACAGGAGAGAGGGGGCAGACCTAATCTCACTGGGGAGAGAGTTCCATAGCCTGGGGACCACCACAGATAAGCCCCTGCCTCTCGTCCACACCAAACACGCCTGCGAAAATGGTGGGACCGAGAGCAGTTCGGATAGGTAAACCGTGCCCAAGGCGTGTAGGATTTTGTAGGTTAAAACCAGCACTTTGAATTGTGCTCGGAAGCTAATTGGCAGCCAGTAGGGCTGGTGTAACACGGGAGTTGTGCTGTGCGCCTGTTCCATTGTCTCTATATGCACTGAAGAAGCACATGTTCCGTCATCTCTATGTGTCTCTGAGTCTCAGAGTCTTCTGGTAACAGCCTTCCAATATGGCAGGTGGGAGGGCATGGCAACGTGCCAAAGGGAAGGCCCTCCAATGGATGGAAACCTCCAGAATGGTTAGATAATTCATAGGGGAGGTACAAAACCTACTGACTCCATCAATAATAAAGGACGGGGCATTGGCTAAGTCTAATTGGCACTCAGTGTCAGTTATTAGTTGTTTAATCCTTTGTGCAATCTCAGCCACATGATCTCCATGGACTTTTCTGCTGCTGGAGGAATGGAAGACTATCCCCAGATATTTGAAGCATGGGATCTGCTCAATTTTATGAGCCATGGTTATTAGAGCTCCCTAATTGAGAATTCTAAATATCCCAGAGCTCTCTGGCAACACAAGGTAAATATCTCACAAAATCACAAATCCTAGATTCTTGTAGCATTGAGCCATAGCTGTTAATGTGGTGTCAGACTGGTACCATACTACAGTGTGGATACAGCCATAGTTTTACAATTGTAGTGTGAAAGGGCCCTCGGGTATGCTAATTACAATGGATAGCTTTTTGCTTGTATTAGGTACAATAATGCCATCTGATAACACTAGCCATGGCTAGCACTATAGTGTTTGTTACCGCTTTGGCAGGACAACCTTGCTGTTAACAAATTGTGTTATAGGTAGAATTATCACCCTGCAAAGAGATGCAACAACAGAGGAAGTTTTAGCTGTTGAATTTTGTCCACCGCACTCATGTTCATAATAACTTTTTAATAATTTGGGGCAGGAAAGGGATGGAGTCTAGTGTGTGGAGCAGAGAGCTGGCCTTGGATCAAAATGCCCTAGGTTTTAGATCTTACTCGGAAATGAAAAGCCATGAATGATCTCATGGTAGTCACTTATTCATTTAATATATCTACCCATCAAGAAATGTTGTCAGGTCAGGTTATGGAGCAAAGAGCAAAACATATTTCAAAATGTATTGTCGAAGGCTTTCATGGCCGGAATCACTGGGTTGTTGTAGGTTTTCCGGGCTATATGGCCATGTTCTAGAGGCATTTTCTCCTGACGTTTCACCTGCATCTATGGCAAGCATCCTCAGAGGTAGTGAGGTCTGTTGGAAGTAGGAAAATGGGTTTATATATCTGTGGAAAGACCAGGGTGGGACAAAGGACTTTTGTCTGCTGGAGCTAGGTGTGAAACATGTTTTAAAACATGTTGTCTACAGTATTTTTTTTTAAAAAAAAGGATAATTCTTATCCTTTAGCTGAGGGCAAAATAAAACAATTAGTAGCTCATTAAAAAAAAGAGAGAAAATGCAATGGATATTTAAACTACAAGTTTGAAAAGTTGGATACAAAGGTCATCATTTGGACCCCAAGAGCCCATAATGAAGGTGTCAGTCATGCCACATACCTACCTAAGACTGTGCTGTAGTTGGAGTGTCACTCCCAAGAAAGTGGCTTCGTCGCCAATGCCTCATTTCCTTTGACACGGGCACCTGAGAATCTGCTGCCACATTCACAGACATCTTTATTCCCCCTACTCTTTGACTTTTCCATTTTCCCTTCTCCCACTTCTTCGAGGTCTCACCTACAAAGAACTTGACAAAATACCAATTATAGTTAACAAGGTGCGACACAAGTTACCTCTCTCCGGGTAATCTACTTTGTAGGATGAGGATAAAATAGAATAATCTCAGAAGAATGCCAGTCTGACCTTCTTGGAGGAAAAATGAAGTACAAATGACACTTATCAACATAGTATAATGCTTTTGTTTGACTAGGGTTTTTCCCTCTGGGGAGGGATGTTTGTAAGAATTTGGCTATCAGGATATTGATTAACAAATCTCTACTGAGGAACTATAATGAGAAAACCTCATGTGGAGGTTCGGGAATTGGGGAAAGTTTATGAAAACTTATACTAGCTTAAACTATCAACTAACACAATGAAAATTCACAACTTGTGAGGGTTGTTTGGCTGAGACTGTGATTGACATATGTATTTGTGTTTAGAGATTCCTACTAAATTATTTTAATGTGCTTTGCATTTGTTTCTCACCTTTACACTCTCTTCACTGCATTGTTTCCCTGGTTTTTGCACCCTCTCCCCATTTTATCAGTAACCCCATACAACTCACTTCACTGAACTTCCTGGCAGGGATTTGAAGCAGAACAAAAATAAGGAGAAGGGACACAAAGGTCAAAGTGCCTTGGGAGCAGATTGAGCTTTGACCCTGATGGAAGATTTCTGAAATAACTTTGTATTTCACAGCAACACTCCTCTCTCCCGATGCGTGTGTGTTTAAGTCCCTGTTGACTTATGCTGACTCAAAACTGATAGGGTTTCTTAGGCAAGAAAGACTCAGAGTTGGTTTTTGCCAGTTCCTTCTTCTTCTGAAATATAGCCACAGGACCCAGTATCCCACCCAAGTACCCCCATACTAACTGCATTTTTCTTGAAATATAATGTATTGATTTTGGAGCTACTTTTCAAGTCAATGTGTGTCTGCTACCACCTTGTACCTGATTGTTTATGAGTCTACTTACTAGCTGTACCCGCCATGAGTTGCTATGGCCAAACTTTCCTCCCTCTTTCTCTCCTTCCCTTCCTTCCTTCCCTTTTCTTCTTTCCTTCCTTCCTTCTCTACCTCTTTCCTTCCTTCCCTCTTTCTCTCCTTTCTTCCTACTCTACCTCTTTCTTTCCTTCCTTCCCTCTTTCTTTCCTTCCTTCCCTCTTTCTCTCCTTCCTTCTCTACCTCTTTCCTTCCTTCCCTCTTTCTCTCCTTTCTTCCTTCTCTACCTCTTTCCTTCCTTCTCTCTTTCTCTCTTTTCTTCCTTCTCTACCTCTTTCCTTCCTTCCCTCTTTCTCTCCTTTCTTCCTTCTCTACCTCTTTTCTTCCTTCCTTCGCTTTTTGCTTCCATCCTCCTTTCTCTCTTTCCTTCTTTCCTTCCCTCTTTCTCCTTTCTTCCTTCTCTACCTCTTTCCTTCACTTTTTTGCTTTTTGCTTCAATTTGTCCTTTTCCCCCATCTTTCTTTCCCTCCCTTTCTCTCCTTCCTTCCCTCCTTCCTTCGCTCCCTCTTTCCTTCCCTCTCTTATTTTTTTCCTTCTCTACTTCCTTCCTTCCTTGCTTCCTTCCTTCCTTCGCTCTTTGCTTGCATGCTCCCTTCTCTCTTCTTTCTTTCTTTCTTTCTTTCTTTCTTTCTTTCTTTCTTTCTCCCCCTCCTTCCCTCTCTCTTCCTTCCCTTTTTTTCTGTATCGTCATTTAACTTTTCATCCTTTCGGTTTTTTTTGTTTTTAAGTCCTTTCCGCTGTTCTTTTTTTTGGGGGGGGGGGGGTTATGAGTGATGGTCACTCATTGGTCTGTTAGGGTTATAGTGTCCACATTTTGTGTCAATTCATCCTGTGGTTTTTGAGTTATGTTAATCCCACAAACTAACATTACATTTTTATTTATATAGATTATAACTGCAATTGGAAAGTGTGTTTTTTCTTCAAGTAACCCTGGTGGCACAGCAGGTTAAACCACTGAGCTAGTGAACTTGCTAACCAAAAAGTTGTCAGTTTGAATCTGGGGAGCCGGGTAAGCTCCAGCTGTTAGCCACAGACTCTGCCAACCTAGCAGTTCGAAAACATGCAAATGTGAGTAGATCCATAGGTACTGCCTTGGCGGGAAAGTAACTGTGCTCCATGCAGTCATGCTGGCCATATGACCTTGGAGGTGTCTACAGACAATGCCGGCTCTTCGGCTTAGAAATCGAGATGATTACCACCCCCCAGAGTCAGACACAACTAGACTTAATATCAGGGGAAACCTTTACCTTTTTAACCACATGCTGGGGGCATTGGTATCCTTTTCTTGGTAATAGCTAAAATGTGAAGCAGTGTCTCCACAAACATGAATTGAGTTGTTAATAAGACACTGCTAATAAATTAACCGCTCTACAGATTAGTAGCTCCCAATGTGTTTGCAAAACATTTCTCAAGGGAAACATTTTACTGTGAGAATAAGATATACCCTCGCTGTCTTTTTTTTTTAAAACTCTCTCTGAATGTTAATATTTAATTATTATTAATCTTTTTATTTGGATAGATACAATGTGCCAGAACTTTGAAACATTGCTTTCTGGACTATAGCTCCCATATCTGGCTGGCAAATTCTGGAAATTAAGATTTGCAACCTCATCACACGTGGAAAATTTAATTCCGTTCATTACACAATGTAGCCTTACTTCTGGTGGATTTCTATGTGTCAACTGGAGCAGGAGTGTCCTAGGACACTGTGCCGCCAATACAATATCCTCTCCATGTTCTATGGGGCTACTACAGGAAATGCCACGTGGCGTTGCTTCCCCATGTGGGATGGGGAAGCATCAGCTGCTGGCCAGTCAGGGCGTGGGGCACTGGGATTGCCCTGCTGCACTCCAATTCGCCACAGAGGCTGGCAAATTTGAACACAGGAATTGATTCAATGTGATTTATTTTTGTCGTGTCAGGAGCAACTTGAGAAACTGCAAGTCGCTTCTGTTGTGAGAGAATTGGCCGTCTGCAAGGCCGTTGCCCAGGGGACGCCCGGATGATTTGATGTTTTATCATCCTTGTGGGAGGCTTCTCTCATGTTCCCCACATGAGGAGCTGGAGCTGATAGAGGGAGCTCATCTGCCTCTCCCCGGATTCGAACCTGCGACCTGCGTCTTCAGTCCTGCCGGCACAGGGGTTTAACCCACTGCAACCTCCGAACAACAATTTAACATCAAACAAAGTTCTAGTCAGTTGCGCTTTTTATAAAAACCCACACTTTCAAATTTATTTATTTTATTTATCATGTCAGGAGCGAACCAAAACTTTCAAATAATGTTTTACTTACTAAATAACCAATTGCATTTATGTTCTGATGACTGTAGTGATTATTTCATCACACACACTAGCAGTTTCAGATAGAAAATTTAGCATAGTGGTTAGATAGGGTGTCCAGGAAATTAGGATTCAAAGGTATGGTTAAAATTATAGAATAAGGACCTCATCATATGAGGCTTGAGCTCCATCCTAGGACACTTCCAGGATGAAGCTCACTGGAGCCCATCTCATGATGCAGGCTTGCTTCCAGCAGGGTTCTGTCCTGGCCCTGTCCTGGCAGGGTCCTAGGACAAAGCCCGGCGAACACGGGTGGCTACATGTGTCATTACGGAAGTTGGGGACAGCACAGGGGGAAACTGGGCAATGAAGCTTTTCCTCATGTGATGGGGAAGGCAGCGATGCAGGCGATGCAGAGCGTGGGATAAGGGTTTCACCCTCTGCCTGCCAGATTTACCCACTTCCCCATTGATGACCCCACTGTTCCTGGACTTGAGGATCTCAATGTGATGAGGTCCTAAGTGTGTTAAAAATCAAAATTCAAGTCCCCCTTGAAGGTCATTGACCTCAGCCCAGTCACTTTCTCTACTTGACTTAACCCATAAAGTTGTTGTGAAGAGGAAGAGGGGACACAGTGAACCTCATACATCATTTGATTTCATAAGAGGAAATGGGGGAGGGATAAACATTTAACTAATACTTAAAATTAAAATATTTTGGACTATACTTAAAATTAAAATATTTTGGCTTCCAGTAACCATTCTTGGTGGGAATAATGGGAGGTGGATGTGAGCACTTTATTGGGGCATTGTCTCAAATTATGCTTTAACAAAAGATAAAGTTTGGCAACTTATAGGTAATTGGAGGTGAACTATGGAGCTAGAAGGTTTTTTGAGGGACCACAACTTCCAGTGAGCATGTAGGCAGTAATGTTTCTAAGTTCCAGTGAATTCAATCAGAGTTGTATACTCATATTTTATTTATGTTCAGGATTTTAAGATTGTCTGGGAAGGCCCTGCTCTCGGTCCCGCCTTTGTCACAAGTACGGCTGGCGGGGACGAGAAACAGGGCCTCCTCAGTGGTGGTCCCTCGGCTATGGAACGCCCTCCCTAGGGATATCAGATCGCCCCCCCCCCTCCTCATTTTAACATTTTGGAAGAGAGTCAAGACTTGGCTTTTTGAGCAGGCATTTGCAAATACAGTGTAACAGACACAGGAAAATTGAATGGTTGGACTATGTGACTGGACAGTGTTTTTAACAGGAGACCCTAATGTTCATGTTTTTATTGATTTTGTTATGGTTTTATTATTCGATTGTTTTTATTGTTGTGCCGTCACACCCAGACCCTATAACGTTAAAACTAAGATGTGCTTCTCTCTTTATCTGGGTGAACCGCTGGGGGTCTTTCTTTGAAGCAATAACTCAATGCTTTCAGCAACTGATGCCAGTCAACATCTGAATATCAACCAAATATTTATTTCCAAAGTCCTTGGTCGACTTGGCACAGCTTGATAAAGTTACAACACAAACAGTCAATTTGGGAAACCATAGAGATGTTCTTTCCTTTTCCTTCAATTACTGAGGTAACTTTTCTCCAAAAGGTAGAAAAAATCCTGGGATCTTTCACCCTAACCCTGAGCTGTTATGGTTGGAAAGAACAGGTCTTGCCCTATCTAAGCTCAAAGTTAGCTTTGAAGATGAAGTAATGCTCAATAGTATTCATTAACTATTTCTCTCTATTTCTCAATAACTCAATTTCTATCTATAACTCAATTTCTTAATTACTCAATTCCTTATCTATCTATCTATCTATCTATCTTAGTATCTCAATTGTACTCAATTGCTCAATTGTACTCACAATGACTTTTCAAAGCTTTGCCTGTCTGACCAACAGCACATCTGAGGCTTTTTTCTCTAATGAAGGAGGCAGGGGAGATTCCAAAATGGAGATCTCAACCCCAGGAAAAAGGGCGGACTTCTAACCCAAAGATTCTGATACTGTTTTACTTCCAGGGTGCTGCTGGGTCTATAGCAACCCTGGGGAAATGCAAAGGAAAGCTATCCCATGCAGATAAAAGGCAATGTAAACCATGCTCCTGGAAGATGGAACAATTGTATTGAAATTGTATTTTATGTTTTTGGTACCAACTGTAAACCGCCCCGAGTTGCCTGTGAGCTGAGAGGGATGGTATATAAATATAGCAAATAAATAAATAAATAAATAAATAAATAAAATAGATACACATTTCTGAACCGGCACAGCATTGTTGCAGATGAGATGTGTTAGAATCACATATTAAAGACAGACCTGCAAAGCAGTGACATCCTGCTGACCTAAAGGAGATCTAAACTTGCATACGCTTGCCAAAAAGATGTTTATAAAGAACCCGGCTCATCCTTCCTGCTCCCAAAGGTTAACTTTGCTAAATCTCCCACACTCATCCTTATTTGAATTTCCTTTTCCCTTCCCCTGCAGTCAGCCACCCATTCCAGCTTTTTCAGAGAAACTGCTTTTTGTCTAATGGTTATGGAAATAGGAGCGCTTTTGCTTGCCGGGTTGTCTTCTGGGCAAATTGATGAAGACGTTGCCTGCATTTGGAGGTTGGTTGCTTGAAGCCATTTTCCATCAGTAAGGAAGCAAAAAGATGCTACTTAAAATAAAATCTGCACTTCTTGTGTGTTTGTGTGTGTATTCTTGGTCTATCAGGGAAATGTATTTATTCTGGCACAGAGCCTGACTTCTATTCCTCAGCACCGCCTCATTTTGGAGAGATAACAAATAATTATCTTAATTACGTTTGGCGGCAAGAGAAACAGCAGGGGTTAAAGATGTGCAGCAATCCCATAAGCCTGTTTTTGTAGGTGCTGCTTGCGAGTCAATTTTCTTTTTGTATTTTAATCACCCGCACTAGGGGTTGGAGGCTTTTGGATTTGCTCGGGCAGTGTTTGCTAAGGTAAAATCTCAAGGCAAACATAGTCCTTTATCAGACTTCTGCTTCCCGGCTTACTGCAGGGGCTCAGTTTGAAAAGTCCTTGACTCACAATGACTGGGCAGCATCCTTTGGAATGAGTGTGTTTGCCAGCAAGGCTGGTTAACAATGGGACTTTAGTTTAAGGAATTTAATTGCATTATTGATTTTAATAGCCGGTGGAATGTTTTCACTGTCACAAACCCCATAAAGTTCAAGAGATAAATCTGATATTTATTAGTTTGTTACATTTATCTCCCATTCTTCATTTTGTGAGCTCAAGGCATCATAGCCTGAGGACTTTATCCCACTGAAGCCAATGGCCTTCATCCACTCTACCCACTCTAATCACAGGTGTTTCTCCTATACAGGCAGTCCCCAAGTTACAAACATCCGACTTACAAACGACTCATGGTTAAGAATGAGAATGAGACAACAGGAAGTGAGAATACGCCTCCAGCACCAACTGCTTCTCTGAGATCAGAGTGAAGAGAGGTACCAGGACAACAGTTCTATCTTGTCTCCTGCACTGTGCTTATAATATAATATAATATAATATAATATAATATAATATAATATACATATTGTATTGATAATATTATAACGTAATACAATATAATACTACTAATAATATGATATTATTATGAACCCACCAGGACTTTGAGATCTTCCGGGGAGACTCTGCTCTCGATCCCGCCTGCTTCTCAAGCTCGGATGGCGGGGACGAGAGATAGGGCCTTCTCGGTGGTGGCTCCTCGGCTGTGGAACGCCCTTCCTACGGACATTAGACTAGCACCATCTCTAATGGTATTCCGCAAAAAGGTGAAGACCTGGATGTTTGTGCAGGCGTTTGAGTAATTTAGTGCAGTCTGGTAATGGAACATAGGAATGGAACAATGGACGACGAACCTGGACTACGCTTGGATGATGAGAAGATTGGGTACGGTTGTTTTTTGTAATAATTGTGCATTGTAATTGCTTATTGGTAATTTATGGATAATGTGTTAAGTCAATTGTTATAAGTTGTATGGAACCACTGCTTTTTCTACTGTTTTTACTGTTTGTGAACCGCTGTGAGTCGCCTTCGGGCTTGAGATACAGCGGTATATAAGCAAAGTAAATAAATAAATAAATAAATTATTAGTATTAGTAATATTACTATTACTATTAGTATTAGTAATATTACTATTATTAGTAATATTATGATATTACTATATTACATGCAATATTACTAATAATATTACAGTTTAATGTTATGGTTTAATATAGTAATATATAATATTGATATTGTGCTATGGTAATAATATAATATATTGTATTTACATATTACTTGTAAGCTGCTCTGAGTCCCCTTCAGGGTGAGAAGGGCGGCATATAAATGTCATAAATAAATAAATAAAATACACCTCGGAAGGGAAATCACTCCTGAAAGAGTTATTATGGGGGGAAATTGGCATTACTATTGTGCTGGTACGGCTGTACCAGGAGCTTCAGCTTCATTTTCTTTCTATTGAGTGTTTGCATATATTCCAAGGTTCCATGCATTTTGCAGTAAGGTGGCTTCCCTTGGTTTGCAATTATAGGGCCAATGACCTGTCTATCATTGTTAAGTTTTGGTTCCACCCCTTTTTCCAGGGCTCTGGGAGGGAAAGGGAACCATTTTTAGTTCAGTCTTATAGTGGAAAGCTTAGCTACAGGATGTGGATCAGCTCCATCTGTAGACAAGCTTCATTTCTCACAGCATCCGGGGGAAACAGCTCCACATCTTTCTGGAAAAGATCCAAAAGAACTCCAGCTGGAGAATCTACAAAGCCTTGGCTGGTAGGTCTACTCGGGTAACCAGAAGTAATTGAAACTGGGAGTAGAGCCCACACCAGCAAGCATAGAAAGTAGATTGCCTGGGAGGGGTTAAAAAGGGTTTTCCTTTTAAAGAAAAGAAACAATTCACGAAGCCAGTTACCTGTCCATTTGGGTAAGTTAAGAAGCATTTGTTTGACTTGTTGAAGATCTGAGAAGTGTTTGTTTAAATTGTTGAAGATCTACGCAATAATAAAGAACTTTGTTAAACTTTTCAATCATCTAAAGACTTTTGTATAGGAAAATCCTTAGGGCCTCTCAGCCAAAGCAACCTGGCTTCCCGCTGGGCATAAACAGCACGTCCTGTTCAAAAGACAATTATTATAGGCCCAGCACGTGACAGCACAACTATCCATGCTCAGTAGAGGAGTTGGGTTGTCATAAAATATGATATAGTTTAAAACAATGTCCTGCTAATTTATTCTAGGAGTTATAGTGCAAAAAGCAATATTTGTAGATGCAACCCTGTATCTATTTGATACCACATATATTGGTCATGGCTTCACTCCAAATAATTATGAGGTTCATGATTTATGAAAGTGCTGTTGGGAAGATCCACCATAAAAGCACTGCTCCCAGGTACTCTGGGGCCTTTTTCTACACTACTAGATAATCTAGGTTATCAACACAGAAAATCCACATTATCTTATTGAAACTGGATTACTTTAGTCTACACTACCATATAATTCGCGAGCCCCCAGTGACGCTGCTGAACTTGCTGACCAAAAGGTCAACGGTTCAAATCCAGGGAGCAGGGTGAGCACCCACTGTTAGCCCCAGCTTCTGCCATCCTAGCAGTTCGAAAACATGCAAATGTGAGGAGATCAATAGGTATCACTCCAGCAGGAAGGTAACAGTGCTCTATGGAGTCATGGCGACCACATGACTTAGGAGGTATCTACGGACAACGCTAGCTCTTCGGCTTAGAAATGGAGATGAGAACCAACACCCAGAGTTGGACATGATTAGACATGATTAGATTAAAGGGAAACCTATATCTTTCTACCATATGATCCAATTTAAAGCAGATAATGTGGATTTTATACACCTGGGTAGAAGGGGTCTGGGAAATCCTTAGCTTTCAAAGTCTGTCACATTTGCTGCAGCAGGAATGGGAATATTACGGTAGTTGTACTGCAACTACCAGTATTCCTTGGCATTGGATATGGGATCTAGGGCATATGAGAAGGTATTTGGCGTGAGCTTACTATATATGATCATCATGAATCCTGCAAATCTCTTGGGAAGAAAAGCGGACAAATGTCAGCGTGCTGAAAGAAGCAAAGATGGTCCTCTGCCATCAACTCCGCTGGACCAGCCATGTTGTCCGGATGCCCGACCACCGTCTCCCAAAGCAGTTGCTCTACTCCGAACTCAAAAACAAAATGTTGGTGGGCGGGAAAAGAGATTTAAAAATGGGCTCAAAGCCAACCTCAAAAACTGTGGTATAGACACTGAGAAGTGGGAAGCCCTGGCCCTTGAGTGTTCCAGCTGGAGGTCAGCTGTGATCAGCAGTGCTGTAGAATTTGAAGAGGCACGAATGGAGTCACCTACAGACCCACCGACAGAACACGGACCTTAGAGGACCAGCATCCTTGGACTACATGGGATCGCCTAGGTAAATAAGAAGATCATTATGACGACAATTTGGCCTTCAGGAATGAGACAATATGCCTCATTGTGCTGAGAGTGGATATACAAGTACTTCTTGTATTTGAATTAATACTGGGCCCCATCACCACCATGATTTCTAAGTGAATATGAAGCCTCTTCTACACTGCCATATAATCCAGATTTTCGAAGCAGCTAATCTACATTATCTGCTTTGAACTGGATTATATGAGACTACGCTGCCATATAATCCAGCTCAAAGCAGACAATCTGGATTTCATATGGCAGTGTAGAAGGGACCTGAGTCAATTGCTCTCAGCCTCACAGGGTTGTTGTGAATTTAAATAAGTGAACTGAACATTTGACCAAAAAGTTCGTTAATTTCATAAAGTGAAATGTTATTAGTACCATAATAACTAGATCATCAACAAAGCACAATTTCCATCATTGTAGGTACATGTAAGTAGATTACAGTCATCTTAAAATCAAGGACGTTAATTGAATAATATATTAAGAAAATGATACTGTTATTAAATCAAAATATATGTTTATTCAGTGCTTTCTTTGCACCTCAGCTAAGCACTATAGTGAAAGAATATGTCCCCCAAGCTTAATTTCCATTAATGACTCAGTAACCGCTCCAGCACAAAAAACTCTTTAGCACCATCTATATTAGTAACAGGTTTATACTTGGAGTCTTGGCGTGCTTCCATACTGTAGAATCAATGCAATTTGACACCAGAAGGTTTTTAGCCTTTTTGCCAAATCAAACTACAAATCCCATGATTCCATAGCATTGGGCCATGGCAGTAAAAGTGGTGTCAAACTGCATTAACTCTATTGTGTAAGATGAATCTTTGGGCAATACTGCTTCTCTAGCAAAAACCAAACGTTACTGTAATGAGGGTAAATGGACTTGATTTAAGAAATGCTTCTCTGGGTCGATGTACAAAGCTGTTTTGCCCTTTTAATGCTATTTCTAGAACTTCAGACAACCAACAACAACAACAAAAACAGCAACAACAGCAGTAGTAGCAGGAACAATACACTGTTATAGAAATACATTTTAATATGTATATTTTATAGAACTATATTTTAATATGTGTGTTTATAGAATTTTTCAATGTTTGTGTGTTTTGACAGTGCCGTGACCCACCTTGAGCCACGAGGAAAGATGGGTAAGAAATAAAATTATTATTATTATTATTATTATTATTATTATTATTTTACTGACACAAAAACATAGTATATCACAGCAAACGAGATATGTATGCTGGATTTCGTATCACGAAATCACAAGTCGAATACTTCCCAAGCGCCTAGAACTGTGTGATGTATTTTCGAATGATGCGTGCAAATCCAAGTAAGGTATTATTATTATTATTATTATTATTATTATTATTATTATTAAAAACACAACAAGTTTAGTACACAGAAAACAAGCTCACTATGCTGGCTGTTGTATTGGATCACATATTGGACACTTCCCAAGTGTCTAGGATTATGTGATGATGATGATGATGATGATGATGATGATGATGATGATGATGATTTGAAACACAACAAGATGAGTCCACAGCAAACAAGATCACTCTGCTGGCTGTTGTACTGGATCACACGTCGGACACTTCCCAACTGTCTAGGATTGTGTGATGCATTGGCAAATAATGCGTGCAGATCCCAGTAAGGTGGCCTTCTGCAGCTGGCAGATGGTAATTTTGTCAGCGCCAATTGGGTTTAAGTGCAGGCCAAGGTCTTTAGGCACTGCACCCAGTGTGCTGATCACCTCTGGGATCACCTTTACTGGCTTTAGAGTCTTTGCAGTTTGATCTTTAAATCCTCATATCGTGTCAGCTTTTCCATGTTTTAGTCCTCGTCTACACTGATCATTTAATAAACCAGTATTAAATTTCGTTGTGCAGAAGATTGCATAGGAATCTTTTCCAGTTTTCCTGATATTCAGGAAACAGATAAAGACGTGGTTATGGAGACAGGCATTCGACGAGTGAGCCAACACCCTGAGATATGGGTGGAGGATGATGAACATTGAGTTTAGTGTGACGACTGACCTTGTAGTTATTGAATGTAATTGCTGTTTTAATGTTTTATTGTAATATGAATTATGATGTTTTATTGACTGTATGTGACAGGCATGTAGCCGGGGGGGGGGGGGGGGGGGGCTTGAGGGGCTTCAGCCCCCCCCCCCCCCCGAAATTCTCATGGTGGTTCACGAAAAGACCTTACTGGTGCATTATTTAAACTGTTATGTTTATTCATATCATGATCTGATCACCATACTCAATATATCCCATATGCATGGGGGTATTGGGGTAATGATACAGAAGGTTTGCTAGGCTAGAACTTCTTTCACTCAGCCCCCCCCCCCAAAACTCAGCTCCCTCCCCGAACCCCCCCTGAATTTTTTTAGCCCCCCCCCCCCCAAAATGAAATCCTGGCTACGGGCCTCGTATGTAATATTATGGTATGGTCTGAGTCCCTCAAGAGAGGTGAGAAGGTCTGTATATAAAACTTTTAAATAAATAAATAAATAAATAAATCTATTATTATTATTATTATTATTGTTATTATTAAAATACATACAATCAGTGTTTGCTGGAAATGTGGTAATAACATCTGCAAATTTCACAGAAGCTTTGCTAGAATTAATAAGGGAGATCCGTGAATACAGAGCAATGGCAGAGCTATGTATTATTATTTTTAATGCAGCGTATTGCATTTAAACATTAAGCCCGAAGTACAATATGAAAATAATGTATTTGGGATACAAATCAGGACATAGTCAGCAACATCTCTCTAAGCCTTTCCGCAGACTATGCAAAAGAGATTAAATACAAAATATAATGTGAAGAATTATATTTTTAAATATGAAGTCATTCAGGGACTAATTTTATATTTAGACTCCAAAAGGGAAAGCGGGGAATGTGCTCAATATCCGACCCTATCCTTGATTAGAGTTTACCTTCCTTGTTCCTCTTGTCATTTCTGCATATTGTTCTGCTTGTGATATTCTTTCCCCCCCCCCCCCCAACTTTTATTTCTCCAGGGAGAGAGGCCACTGTTTATTCTCATAAAAACAAAAGGCCCCTTTTGTGATAACCGAGGAAGAAGAAATCTGTGTCGGATGCCATGATGGGAACAGGACACCACCCAGCCCCTGGCCGCCTTCCCAACAGCTGGCTGGCTGTTACACCTGAAGAAGTAATTAGAAAGAGAGGTCAGAACACTAATTTGCTACATGGGAGCCGTCCGGGAGAAGGTAGCCCCGTCACAAAAGGGAAGAATAGACCCCTTAATCCAAGCAAAGGGGAACTCTCCACAATTTTTCACCCCATTTGCTGGCAGCTCAGGGTTGACCTTTAACCTGTTCCCACCAGCCTCTTAAAAGAAGCAACAAGATGCAGATCAGGAGGAAGAGAAGAACACTGTCAGTATACAAAATGCTGGACGCCCTTGTCCTGACAAAAGTGGCAATTATTCCGATTCCTAAGCATTATGTTGCTTTCGTTCGCTTTAAAAGAAGCAACACATTGTCTAGGTTCTACAACCCAGTGTACTTGGGTTGTTGCTATTCACATTATTATTTGATACACAACAAGATTAGTATACAGCAAACAAGATCACTTTGCTGGTTTTTGTATTCGATCACAGGACGGACACTCATTATTGTTGTTTTTGTTATTATTATTATTATTGACACAAAAGCACAGTATGTCACAGCAAACGAGATCTATATGCTGGATTTAGCATCACAAAATCACAAGTCGAACACTTCCCAAGCGTCTAGGACTGTGTGATGTATTTTCAAATGATGCGTGCAGATCCAAGTAAGGTGGCCTTTTGCAGTTGACCGATCATGATTTTGTAGATGTTTATTGTTTCCAAATGCTGGCTGGGATCTTTTGGCACAGCATCTAGTGCACCAGTGGCCACTGGGACCACCTGTACTGCTTTATGCCAGAGCCGGTGCCATTCGATTATTATTATTATGATTATTATTATTATTAGATATACAACAAGATTATTACACAGCAAATAAGATCACTGTACAGGCTTTTGTATTGGATCACATGTCGGACACTATTATTATTATTATTATTATTATTATTATTATTATTATTATTATTAGATACACAACAAGATTAGTACACAGCCAATAAGAGCACTGTGCAGGCTTTTGTATTGGATCACATGTCAGATACTCTTTTAAAAATTATTATTATTATTATTATATACTCAACAAGATTAGTACACAGCAAATAAGAGCACTATGCAGGCTTTTGTATTGGATCACATGTCAGACACTTGTTTTAAAATAATAATAATAATAATAATAATAATTATTATTATTATTATTATTATTAGATACTCAACAAGATTAGTACACAGCAAATAAGAGCACTGTGCAGGCTTTTGTACTGGATCACACGTCGGACACTTCCCAAGTGTCTAGGACTGTGTGATGTATCAGCAAATAATGCATGCAGATCCAAGTAGGGTGGCCTTTTGCAGCTGACAGATGGAAATATTGTCGGCGCCGATTGTTTAAATTCAGGCCAAGGTCTTTAGGCACTATACCTAGTGTGCCGATCACCACTGGAGTCACCTTGACTGGCTTGTGCCAGAGTTTTTGCAGTTCAGTCTTTAAATCCTCATATCATGTAAGCTTTTCTAGTCGATTCTCGTTAATTCTGCTATCACCTGGGATTGCAACATCGACATAACATTATTATTATTATTATTATTATTATTATTATTGACACAAGTATGTCAAAGCAAACGAGATATAAATGCTGGATTTTGTATCACAAAATCACAAGTCAAACACTTCCCAAGCGTCTAGAACTGTGTGATGTATTTTTGAATGATGCGCACAGACCCAAGTAAGGTGGCCTTTTGCAGTTGACAGATCGTGATTTTGTCAA
Organism: Anolis sagrei; assembly: GCF_037176765.1. Taxonomy (NCBI): domain Eukaryota; kingdom Metazoa; phylum Chordata; class Lepidosauria; order Squamata; family Anolidae; genus Anolis; species Anolis sagrei. The sequence continues at coordinate 164,990,394 of NC_090021.1, read as the reverse complement.
TGTTTATTGTTTCCAAATGCCGGCTGATGTCTTTTGGCACGCCACCTCATTTTTCTCTTTGGATTGAGACCGCCAAAGCACTTCATGCCTACACAATTTTAAAAACCTACATGTTACAATTACTAAATGTTACAGTTACTAAACCAACTCAAGCCTCTTCTACACTGCCATATAAAATCCCGATTATCTGCTTTGAACTGGATTATATTTCAGTGCAGAGTCATATAATGTGGATTATCTGCTTTGGTAATCTGAATTATATGGCAGCCTAGAAGGGGTCTCATCTGTTATCTCAAGGTGCACCTACACTGTGGAAATTGTGCAGTTTGACACCACTATAACTGCCACGGCTCGATGCCATGGGATCTTGGAAGTTGCAATTTTAAAAGATCTCCAGCCTTCTCTGCCAAAGAGTGTTGACGGCCCCTTCTACACTGCCATATAATCCGGGTAATTTATTATTTATTTATTTATTTACAATATTTATAGCCCGTCTTTCTCAGCCATATGGTGACTCAAGGTGGGTTACAGATCGGTACAATTTGATGTCAGGCATTCATAAAAGAGCCATTAAAAACAATCAACATTACAATATAAAACATAAATAAAAATGGTTAAAGCATATAATCATCGGTGTCATCCTGTTAAAAACGTTGTCCAGTAACATCGTCAAAAAAGATAATCCACATTGTCGAAGGCTTTCATGGCCGGAATCACTGGGTTGTTGTAGGTTTTTCCAGGCTATATGGCCATGTTCTGGAGGCATTTTCTCCTGACGTTTCGCCTGCATCTATGGCCAGCATCCTCAGAGGTGGTGAGGTCATTCCACAGATATATAAACCCATTTTCCTACTTCCAACACACCTCACTACCTTTGAGGATGCTTGCCATAGATGCAGGCAAAACGTCAGGAGAAAATGCCTCCAGAACATGGCCATATAGCCTGGAAAAACCTACAACAACCCGATAATCCACATTGTCAAAAAAGATAATTTACATTATCTGCTTTGAACTGGATTATCTGAGTCTACACTGTTCATATACTCCAGCTCAAAGCAGATAATCTGGATTTTATATGGCAGTGTAGAAGGGGCCAAAGTCTCACCAAACTAGGAATTTCATGATTCTAGAGCATAAAGCCATAGCACTTAAAGTGGTCTCAAACCACATTAATTCTACAGTGTACAGTGTAGATGTACCTTTAGTAAAACAAACAAATGTTTAAAACAATTCCAACACTTGGGTGTGCAGATACAAAAATCAAAGTAGGACTGGAATGGGAAGCTCTTTGACTTTCGATTGTCGCAATGATGATGCTATTTATGTAAATATTAATCAGTTCACAACACAGCCATATTTATGTTAAGCATGAATAAACCCCATTTCATGCCGTGGCTATTACTATGAGATCATGAGATTGCAGCATGAACTCTTCTTTTAAAAACAAGATAGAAAAAGAGTTACTTTAAGTTTTGTATGGCTAATTGCATGCGAATGCATTTTGGGAGGACAGACCTCCAAGTTGCTCTTTAAATAGTGTCGGATTTGTTATGCTTGGTAATAATCTGCCTGCCGATGGCTTCCTTTAGTAGTTAAAACAGGTCTTGATGGAGACCCTTGTAATTCTTTGGAATATTTTAGATTGCCAAAGGGCAGCGTTGTTAGTAATCCTGGATTTGCTTGGCATGGCATTGCTCCCAATCTAGAGTCTTATTCTGAGAGTAATGTTATCAGGAGCGATAAATGGCAGTTAATTGGCAGGAAATGGCTTGACCTAGGTTCTTTCAGCCGGAGAGAGTTTTTTTCACTCGGCACCACAAATATTCTCCATGTGACAGAGTTTGAGGGGGCTACATGAATTCCAGAGATTTTTCTCCCATCCAAAACAGCCAGCTCTCCCTCGGTTTTCCTCCTTGTCACAAGGATCTAGAGGCCAGCCATTTTCAAAGGGGTCTTTATTTAGCATCGTGTTTGGTTCAGAAACGGGTTTCGTTAGATTCTTGTGTTACAGTTTCCTGATTCATTGAGTCAAGAGCAGATACTTTCTTTCTCCCTGTAGCTGCAAAGCTCTATTCATTTTCAGATACAAACATTTTATAGGGATGCTGTGAGTTTTCCGGGCTGTATAGCCATGTTCCAGAAGCATTCTTTCCTGACATTTCTGGATTCATTTCCATACAGCCCTGAAAACTTGCAGCAACCCAGTGATTCTGGCCATGAAAGCCTTTGACAACACATTAAACATTTTATATGTTGAAGCTGATGATATTGCATGTTACGTCCAGTTCTGGAGTTCGTCAGATATGTGGGACAAAAGCGAGGGGCAACGGAGGGAAACGTTCCCCCCCCCCCCCGTTCCTTACCACCTTTCCCCTTTATTTGTTTGTTTGTTTGTTTATTTGTTGTATTTGTATACTGCCCCTCTCAGCCCTCAGGAGACTAGAGGCAGTTTACAAGGCAAAATTCAATGCCACAAAAACACAAGTATAATTTTAAAAATATTAACATCAGTAAATTAATACCAACAGCAGTAAAACATAAGTCAACAAATCCTCGTTAAAAACATCGTCCAGTTCCATCGTGTAGTTCAGGGGTCCTCAAACTAAGGCCCGGGGGCCGGATGCGGCCCTCCAAGGTCATTTACCCGGCCCTCGCTCAGGGTCAACCTAAGTCTGAAATAACTTGAAAGCACACAACAACAACAACAACAACAATCCTATCTCATCAGCCAGAAGCAGGCCCACATTTCCCACTGAAATACGAATAAGTTTATATTTGTTAACATTGTTCCTCATTTTAATTATTGAATTGTTTTAAAGTGTTTTTTACACTACAAATAAGATATGTGCAGCGTGCATAGGAATTCATTCATTTTTTTTTCAAATAATAATCCGGCCCTTTGTGGGCCTGTGACCTGGCCCTCTGTTTAAAAAGTTTGTGGACCCCTGGTGTAGTTGTTCCGTTCTCCTGTGTCAGTTACTCAATATTTGCAAACGCTTGCTTGAAAAGCCATGTCTTGGGTTTTTTCCGAAATGTTAGGAGCGAGAAGCTGATCTGATCTTCCTAGGGAGGGTGTTCCACAGCCGAGGGGCCACCACTGAGAAGGCTCTGTCTCTCGTCCCCACCAGACGTACTTGTGACAATGGTGGGACCGAGAGCAAGGCCTGTCCAGATGATCTTAAAGTCCTCGATGGTTCAGAAGGGGTGATGCGTTCGGACAGGTAAGTTGGGCCGGAACTGTTTAGGGCTTTATAGGCCAAAGCCAGCACTTTGAAATGGAGCCAGTAGCAAACCGGCAGCTAGTGGAGCTGGCGCAGAAAGAGGGTTGTGTGCTCCCTGAGAGCCGCACCTGTTAGCAACTTGGCTGCCGTCTGTTGGACCAGTTGAAGCTTCCGGACTGTCTTCAAAGGCAACCCCACGTAGAGCACGTTGCAGTAGTTTATACGGGAATGCAGAAGCATCACCCTCTTAACTATATGGTCATCTTTCACATTGGACTTTTTGACTGCCAGAACATCACCATTTTGAATTTGAACTCAAATATTTGATGCACAAATATTTTAAAATACTTTTTATCTGCCTTGCACCATTTTCTAATGAAGAGAAAAGATGCCACCGGGGAGCAAAAAAATAAAATAAAATAAAAGGCAAGTGTGTGATTGTGGAGGGAAAATTGGTTTTTCTTTTTTTATGTCACAGTGCCTACAGTACATGGAATTATTTGACTGTCTCTCATCCAAATACTAACCAGAGTTGACCCTGTTTAGCTTCCAAGATTTTGGGGGATCAAGTGCCTTTAGGGCAGTGTTTCTCAACCTGGGGATCGGGACCCCTGGAGGGGTTGCCAGGGGGTGCCAGAGGGGTCACCAAAGACCATCAGAAAACACAGTATTTTCTGTTGGTCCTGGGGGTTCTGTGTGGGAAGTTTGGCCCAATTTTATCGTTGATGGGGGTCAGAATGCTTTTTGATTGTAGGTTTACTATAAATCCCAGCAACTACAACTCCCAAATGTCAAGGTCTATTTTCTCCAGACTCCACCAGTGTTCACATTTATCATACTAGGTATTCGTGCCAAGTTTGGTCCAGATCCATCATTGTTTGAGTCCATAGTGCTCTCTGTAGGTGAACTATAACTCCCAAACTCAAGGTCAATGCCCACCAAACCCTTCCAGTGTTTTCTGTTGGTTGCGGGCATTCTTTGGTTCAATTCCATCGTTAGTGGAGTTCAGAATACTCTTTGATTGTAGGTGAACCATAAATCCCAACAACTACAACTCCCAAATTATGTTTCATAACAGGAGCAAACTTACAGTTATGAAGTAGCAAAAGAATGCTATGGTTGGGGGTCACCACAACATGAGGAACTGTATTAAGGGGTCACGGCATTAGGAAGGTTGAGAAACACTGTTTTAGGGTATTTAGTAGGCTTGTAATTCAACTGGAGGGCGATTTCAACTGGAGCGGCAGAATCCATTGTCTGGCCCTTGGCGAACTACAAATGCTTGGGGGGGGGATGCTCTGCATCAAATCCTCCCTTCGAGGCTGGGAAATGGTTACACTCATTTCCTCAAGCCTCGACAATTCCCCCCCAAGCACCCAGGGCCTCTTTCTAGACTGATTAGATTGTATTCTGTTGATTATTTCGGGGCCCAACTCAAGCAACAACAGCAGGACCCAGCCGGATGGGGGAGACCAGTGGCAGAATGTCCTTTGGGTTGGAGGAAAAAAAAAAGACTGAAGTAAGAAGGCGAAGACGGTGGAGGCAGGGGATGATGGAGTTTGTGATGGCAGCCAGCATGGAGCACTCAGGGGTCCCAAGTGAGTTCCCAATGAAGAAGGATAGCACATGGTGGAATTCTCCCATCTGGCAGTGGTCCTCAGGCCTCCTGGGGGCGCTGGCTCCTCCCTTGGCGCTTGGGGGGGGAGAAGATGGGGCACAGTCTGGCTACTCCTTCTGGCGTGGCGCCTCCTGGTGACCGCAGACAGGTCCGGCTCTCCATCATCACAGAGACTCAGGGGTAGAGTCTAGGACAGTCAGAAAGAAGATTTACAGCCCCCTCCCACCCCCCCTTTCCCAGCCCAAGGGTAGTTAGTGGGGGAAACAAAAGGGAAAGAAACTTTCATACCTAGCGGGGGCGTCAGTGGTCTCCTTTTGGGTCACTCCTCTGCACAGCCTCTGGAACGGGCAGGGCCTCCTTCCTTCCTGGCAGTTGCTGTGGGATCCTGGTTGCTCCTCCTGCGATGGCATTCCCCCGTGGGGGCTCAGATCAGCCTCTAGGAGGGGCTGTCTCTTCTGGGCGGCATGGGGTCTAGTCCTGCTCTCCTAGGATCTTCCTGTGCCATCTGGGTTCCACACAGGAAAGTCCACAGACCTCCCATTGTTCACCTCGCCCAGGTAGTTGTCCTCAGCGGCAGGAGTGGATTATGGGTCCCACAGTTCGATCTGGGCCTCTTCACTGTGCAGAGGGGACCCCTGGACCTCGACGCCCCCCCCCTCATATTTAAGGCAGTTAATGGGATAATTTAGACATACACATACATGCGCTCAGGGAAAAGGGGAGGGAGGAAGGGCCAGGAAGGAAAAAAAGCATCCGAGGGACTGCGTGTGTGAGAGAGAGACTTAACCATAGATGTGGGTGAAATGTCAGGAGGGAATGCTTCTGGAACATCCCTTCCTTAGGTTTTGGAGAAGGAGGACAGTGGGAGCAGCAGGATTTCTCAGGGGGATAGAGGAAAAAAAAAATTCACAGGATGCTGGCTTCTTAGAAGATGGGAGGGGAGGGAGAAGAGAGAGAGAGAGAGAGAGAGAGAGAGAGAGAGAGAGAGACCCAGCAAACTTTACTTGACAAAAGGAAACAGGAGCAGGAAAAAGGTCCCCCTCCCCTTACACCTCCCTTTGTTTGCAAGAGGAGAGAGGGAGGAGGGGTTTGAAAGCAAAAAAGGGGGGTTGGAGAGTGAAGAGAAAACAAAGGAAAGGCAGGGACATTGGTGACTGCCCCTGAAAAATGGGTTTTGTAGTTGCACAGAAGAGAAGGGGAGAGGAAGAGAGTTCTTGGGTCAGGGAAACCAGAGAGAGAGAGAGAGACTTTTGCAAGGCAGCTGAGTCACATCAGTGGCAGGGTCTCTCCTGGTGAGGGGAAACACTGTTTATTATAAATAAACAGGCACTGAAGATTCAGCTTTTGAAAGAAAGGGGTGTGGTAGCTTGTTGGAGGGGGGGATGAGCAATGCCTCCCTTTTCCATCTGAAGGAAGGAAAAAAGGTGGCACAGGAGGAAGCAGGAGAGGAGGAGAGCAAAGAATTTCCCTGATCATTTCCTCAAGGAGCAGTGAATAAAAACAAACAAACAGAGGGGCATATAAATGACATCATAAATAGGGAATAGGGAAATGGAGGGGTTGGGAAGGGAAGGAAGGAGTCAGGGAGATTGGGTAAAGAGAAATGGGAATGGGATGGTAGGGGAACAAGCAATTTCTTCCAAAGGGAGAGGGTGAAGGGGTCTGGAGGGGGTTTCCTGGGGGTTGGGGCTCTGTAACCTTCCCCTTGCATGGTCGGAGTTGGTCGCAGCTACCCCCCTTCCGCCTCCCACCGGCACATGGTAAAAAAGCATGAGGCAAAGGCGGTTTCGGCCCTCTTGGCCCCCTCACAGCGATCCGACTGCCATGAGGGGCCACGAAACTCCACCTGCTGAGGGCCCGGAGGGCCACCTCTCCATGCGATTTTTTTACCCTACTGGCCTGCGTCGGCGACGCAACCCTGCCCCATTCCGCCAGTATCTTCCCAAAAGATGTTTCTGATGAAGCAGGACGTTTGATCCCAGAATAACATGCGCCCATCTCTCTTGATAGCCCCACACTGAAGTGGCTAATCAGGGTAGCCCCCCCAACCGCTGGCAGGCTAGAGCCTGAACGGTCCCCTAGCAAGAGAGCCCGAGGCGATCAGCCCTTGGCAGCTAGGCAGTCCGAAAGGGAAGGGCTCCCTCTCCAGCGTAGCTCCAGCCAAGGCCGCAAAAGCGAGCTGAGTTGCTATTCTGGACCTCAAACGTGGATGTTCGCTACCTCCCGCCAGGAATTTGTTACCGAGACCTAGAGAATCCCTCCCCAGTGGGCCGACTCCGAAGCTGGTTCAGAAAGCCTAGAATCCCCTCCCACCTGGCAGCCAAGGCAGCCTGCGGTTGGCTTCTTACCCGTCCGGACGTTTTCTTCCCCCCTTTTCGCGTCGGTCGCTCCTCTTCCTGGAAGTCCTTAGATCAAGGCTTCCCTGGCGCTCCTTTGTGCTGAAACCCTAGGTCAGAGCTTGGGAGGAAGTGGCTGCGGGAGAATTTGTAGTTTTGGTTAGCTGGTCAAATGAAAGTCCGAATTGGGAGAGGCGCCTCTTTTCCCAAGCCGTTCCTCCTTTGCTGCTGGCCCAAAGAATCAGACCAAGGCGCCTGCTTGAGAATTTAGGCTATAATTTAGTCTGGAACCTCAAGCAGCAGTCCCTTCGTGGTAAAGCCAAATGATATCGAGCTCTTTTTGAGGGTCCTCCCAGCGAGGAGAGTCCCTAAAAGGACCGCGAATGGGGTCCTGACCTTGGCGAGCGGCCAGCGGATGCCAATTCAATAAGACGCAAAAATATTAAGAATTAATCTCGCCAGAGGCTGAAGAGGTACCCAACGACCGAAGCGTTTATTTAGCGATTCAGCTGAAAAGGATGCATTACAGGGATATTTCCACAAGTAAGCATACAGTACAGTGATTTTCAGGCATATTTATACAGACAGAACAAAGGAATCCTGGCTTGAATCTCCCGCCCGCCTCCTGTCAGTCCCCTCTGTCCTGGTTGGCCGGCTCTGGAACAGCTGGGAGGAGGCTTGGCCGCTGGTCCCACCCTCCCTCCAATCGCCGGCCGCTGTTGCCTCCAGAGGGCCAATCAGAGCCCTCGGAGCGCCTCCAGAGATTGTCCAATCAGCGGCCAGGAGGCGGGCTCTAGTTTGACAGCGCAGAGGGGCGGAATGCCTGGGAGGCGACTGCCAGCTGATGGAACACCTTTTGTCTCTTCACGGCAGGGAGGCGGATGGGGAGAACAAGGGATTTCCTGGGTCTTGATAAAAGATGTGTATGAGCAACAAAGGGAGGCTATGGATGGTGTCTGGATCTTCAACCTTGCAGGCAAAGGAGATCCTTTGACACAAGGGAGCATACACAAACACCATAATTGATGCAATCAGTCTGTTTATCCGGGCTTCTGGCTGATAAAATCTCTGACTTTTGTTTGTCTGAACTCTGAAAAACAAAGCCATAGATTCGCCAGTATTTTCCATGCAATGTCAATATGAATGGAGCTTCTTCCAAGGAAATTGGATTTCCTTAACTGTAATCCCCTGGTCACATATTCTTTTGTAGGGCAAAGTTCAAGAGGGGAAATGCAAGGAAAGGGTGAGGGTACATTTCATCACATTTCATTACATATTATACATATTTCATATATATTTTCTTCATAGGCTTTCATAACTCATAGATTTCATAGGAAAGATCCCCATCCCGTCCCAGCAAAGTTTATTAGAAAACCCACAGCAATTAATAAAGGCAATCATCAGAGTCCCTGAAGTATTATTCTTTGCACGAAGGCATGCACCCACAGGCGGGGGCCATGCTTCTCAAGCGGCTGGTTTGGAGTCCATAGAGGAAGTCCGTGGCGCTAGGGCACCAAGTCAATCAGAGAAGGCAGAAAGATCCGCAAAGAGTCCGCAAATGGTGGAGAGTGGGGCAATGTCCTTTGGAGAACTACATTTCCCTGATCTTTGGGCCAGGGTCCAGTGCACAAGCCAGAGAATTCACAGAGAGGAAACAGGAACCCAGTTATGTGTGCTGGGTCAGGAAGCGGCAGAATCCATTGTCTGGCCCTTGGCGAACTACAAATGCTTGGGGGGGGGGGGATGCTCTGCATCAACAGCTCTGGGTAGAAATGTACGCTTCCGCCCAGTCATTGGAATTAAATAGCCACATTTCTAGGCACGAGCGTGTGAACTGATGTAGCTGTTTCCCACCTTACATGCTACATTAAGCACAATTCCAATCATTTGCGAAGGAGGCCATAAACCAGTAACACGAGAAGCTGCCCAGATCAAGTGATATGGAACTGCCTCCTGGTAGAGATCCAGCTGAGTGCCTCATTTAGGAACCACTTGGAAACCTATTTATTTGAGCTGCGTGCTTTCAGGGGGCAGGAAAATACACCACTTTTATTTAAGAGATGCTCTCTGTGTGTGTGTATTTGTGTTGTTCACTCCCGCAAGTCCCTTCCTCTGAAATCTAGCCTACAGTACATGGAATTATTTGACTGTCTCTCATCCAAATACTAACCAGAGTTGACCCTGTTTAGCTTCCAAGATTTTGGGGGATCAAGTGCCTTTAGGGCAGTGTTTCTCAACCTGGGGATCGGGACCCCTGGAGGGGTTGCCAGGGGGTGCCAGAGGGGTCACCAAAGACCATCAGAAAACACAGTATTTTCTGTTGGTCCTGGGGGTTCTGTGTGGGAAGTTTGGCCCAATTTTATCGTTGATGGGGGTCAGAATGCTTTTTGATTGTAGGTTTACTATAAATCCCAGCAACTACAACTCCCAAATGTCAAGGTCTATTTTCTCCAGACTCCACCAGTGTTCACATTTATCATACTAGGTATTCGTGCCAAGTTTGGTCCAGATCCATCATTGTTTGAGTCCATAGTGCTCTCTGTAGGTGAACTATAACTCCCAAACTCAAGGTCAATGCCCACCAAACCCTTCCAGTGTTTTCTGTTGGTTGCGGGCATTCTTTGGTTCAATTCCATCGTTAGTGGAGTTCAGAATACTCTTTGATTGTAGGTGAACCATAAATCCCAACAACTACAACTCCCAAATTATGTTTCATAACAGGAGCAAACTTACAGTTATGAAGTAGCAAAAGAATGCTATGGTTGGGGGTCACCACAACATGAGGAACTGTATTAAGGGGTCACGGCATTAGGAAGGTTGAGAAACACTGTTTTAGGGTATTTAGTAGGCTTGTAATTCAACTGGAGGGCGATCCATTTTTGGTATCCTGAAAATAGCCTCCTGAAAATAGGCTAATGGAAAAATCTGTTTTCAGCTAGGCAGATGAAAGATCTGGGACGATCTGGCCAGTTGGCAGCAATGGGGAATTTAGGAGGCTCCCCTTTCTGTTTCTAGGACCCTTTCCTTTCTTCCTTTCAAGAGAGCCTGGGTTTGAGGAACAGCGTTAAGAAAGCACCCTTCCTGGGCTCCTTTTCTTTCTTCCTTTTGAGGGAGACTGAATTTGAGGAACAGTATTAAGGAAGCATGCGCTGTGTGCTCCCGAACAGAAGGGAAGAAGCTGCGACCGGCTGTTTTGGCCAAAAAATATTTGGTGGCTGAGCCCTTACCATTATGGACAGCCGAACAAGCCAGATTGACTGACGGGAACTCACCAAACCGAACCCATGCCCAAGCCTATTATTTAGGGAGTTGGGTCCTTTCCACACAGCTGTATAAAATCCAGATTATTTGCTTTGAACTGGATTATATGGCACTCAGATAATCCAGTTCAAATCAGATATTGTGAATTATCTGCCTTGATATTCTGGGTTATATGGCTGTGTAGAAGGGCCCCTAGATACTCCTTACTTTGGTTTTTATTGTATTTTACACATTTGTCCATAGATATGTGGTGTTAACTGATGCTTATGTGTTTGTGTCTGCTATCAGATATTCTGAACTTTATGAGGTCTCTTTGGGAGGGGGGCAAAAACAGCCTTTGTGGGTCATATGAACCCCTAGGTTTCATACCCCCAAGGTCCGCTCTACACTGCCATATAATCCAGATTCTCAAAGCAGATAACCCACATTATCTGTTTTGAACTGGATTATCTGAGTCTACATTGCCATATAATCCAGTTCAAAGAAGATAATCTGGATTTTATACAGCTGTGTATAAGAGGCTTAAGAGGACATGTTCGTGTTGATCACTACAGGATATTAGCATTAGTGTGTTGTCAAAGGTTTTTATGGCCGAAGTCACAGGGTTGCTCTGAGTTTTCCTTGCTGTATGGCCACGTTCCAGAAGCATTCTCTCCTGACATTTCACCCACATCCAGGTGTCCTGGACATTCCACAGATATATAAACCTCACTTGCCTAGTTTCCAACAGACCTCACAACCTCTGCGGATGCCTGCATAGATGTGGGCGAAACGTCAGGAGAGAATGCTTCTGGAACATGGCCATAAACCCCGGAAAACTCACAGCAACCCAGATATTAACATCCTTTATTTCTTCTGTTATTTCTTTCTTCCTTATATTTATTTAAAGCATTTATCTCTATTCTTCAAGTAGAAATGGTCTTAGATTAGCATATTTAAGATAAATAAAAACAAAGGCACCCATCCCTCTTGCAATCTAAAAAGATGCCACACAAAAGAAACAAAGCATGAGGAAGGAAGAGGAAAATAAGCAAACCCAGGCTCTAGCTTTAAACGTTGCATAGTAATGTGTGTGTCTCAAATTTTAACAGTTCAGGGAGCCATATGGAGCTGATCTCTGAAAGCTGTTGGGGTGACCCAAGTCTCCATCAATCCAAATATTGGTGAAATCACTACAGTTACCATCAGGGAGATAAAGTATATCTAGGGAGGGCATGTTATGGGTTTCCACATTAATACATCCTCAGTAAAAGTCAGGGGGAATCACACTGAGTCCTTTTATAGTTGTGAGCAGACACTAGTGGCCCTTCCACACAGCCTATAACCCAGAATATTAAGGCAGATAATCCACAATATCTGCTTTGAACTGTATTATCTGAATCCAGTTTAATGTGGACTTTATACAGCTGTGTGGAAGGGGCCTAGATCTTGCATTACATTTATTAGTATCCAAAAGAGGACTTTCTATATGACCACTACCTCCTCACTTTGTTTTTCTAAAATAATATTTTTAGGGTTTGATCCTAGGGAAAAACCTTCAGCCTTTAATTCTTCTCTTGTTATTAGAAGATAATTGCGCATCTACGTGAATAAAAAGTAATACCAGCACAGCCGCAGCTCTCCTTTAACTCTTCTGGGCTATTGAGACGTTTTCCTGTCTCCGTGTTCCAGAATGAATGTATTAATATGTATGTGCAGCCATATTCTCATTAAAAATCCTTTGCACATAAGCAACCATTATCACAGAATTTAAATAGCTAGAAGGTATTGTGCTCTCTGCTACCTATAGTATTCATGTATATTTTAAAATATGTGCTTCAAAACGTACATACAGACCCCCTCTTTTAAATCTTCTCTCCCTTTACCCTTCCTTAAAATGGTATTCAGAGTGAACATTTCAGTATGGGAAGGGAAATGTCCGAATGAATTGATGTTACTCAATTTAGAAAAAACTAGAACAAATCAATGAACCACCCAGGAACTAATGCTCTCAGTATTCTCAGTGATGGTTCCACAACATCAAACAGTATGGAAAACATTTTCAAGGCAAGCCCTCTGTATTCAGAGATGGGTCCCTAAAGGCAGAAAGATATAACTTTCTTGGCCTACCTGTTTCAAAGAAGACTTATGGTCTGCATTCGCAGTCAGATCAGGTTCACGCCTAACTCATGAAAATGTGTCTTTAGAAATGCTGAATTGGTCACAGTCCTCTCAGTAAAATACTTGGTTGGTAGGACATTCAGACCACTGAATTGAGGGGCATTTGTTCCAGATGTGGCCAGAAAGGAAGACAGGCTGTAAGTGGGCTCTACAGGCCAATGGATACTCCACCTCAGACATCAGAAGAGCTGCAAGATCGAGAACAAACCACGAGAATAAAGACGAAGATTCACCCAGAGGAAAAGTGTTCTTGCCATACATCAAGGGAACCACTGACCGCATAGGGAAGCTGATGAGGAAACACAACATACAAACTATCTACAGACCCACCAAGAAAATCCAACAAATGCTACATTCAGCAAAGGACAAGAAGGATCCTCTCACTTCTGCAGGAGTCTACCGTGTACCATGCAGCTGTGGACAAGTCTACATAGGGACCACCAAACGCAGCAACATTGCCCAAACACGAATCAAGGAACATGAAAGGCACTGCAGACTACTTCAAACAGAGAAGTCAGCCATAGCAGAACACCTGATGAACCAACCTGGACACAGCATTTTATTTGAGAACACAAAAATGCTGGACAACTCTCACAACCACCATGTCAGACTACACAGAGAAGCCATTGAAATCCACAAACATGTGGACAATTTCAACAGAAAGGAGGAAACCATGAAAATGAACAAGATCTGGCTACCAGTATTAAAAAATTCTAAAATTGCAACAGCAAAAACAGCAGAGAGGAAACAGGCAGGGACATCTAATTACCTTTCAAGAAGAGTTTGCTCCAGGCACAGTCAGCCCATTGTATGCTAATCAAGGTGGTCAGTTGAAATATTCACACCTAGTCCAACTGACAAGAGTCCTTTGTCTCACCCTGGTCATTCCACAGATATATAAACCCTTTTCCCAGTTACCAAACAGACCTCACCTCTGAGGATGCTTGCCATAGATGCAGGCGAAACGTCAGGAGAAATGCCTCTAGAACATGGCCATATAGCCCGAAAAAACCCACAAGAACTTAATAAACTTTATTTATACCCCGCCACCATTTCCCCAACGGGGACTCAGAGTGGCTTACATGGGGCCAAGCCCCGACAACATATTATAGCAAAAATAAAACCAAAACATAAGCAACAAGCAACAGCATCAAATTACATTAACAAAAAAGGGGGGAAAATATGAATGCAATAACAAAATAACATACAATAACACAATAGCAATGACAATGGGTGGGCCACATGTACAAATAAAATGTTAGAAACACGAATGAGATAAGAATAGGAGCAAGTTATTTGCAGGGAAGTCATGGTAGCCATGCTCTATTCTGCCTTGGTTAGACCACACCTGGAATATTGTGTCCAATTCTGTATATACCTGCACTCAAGAAATGTACAGTGTAGTACCCATGCATTGCTCAGAAAGCAGTCTGCTTCCAAAAATGCACCCGAAGTTCCAGTTTGGTTGGCAAATTCTTGCAATTACAGTCAAAAGAAAATAACTACCCCCCCCCCCCGCTTTCTTCAGGACTCAGTCCCTTTTAAAACATTCAACTCTCAGTGTTCAGTGAAGTTCCCAGTTTCCAACAGACCTCACTACCTCTGAAGATGCTTGCCATAGATGTAGGCGAAACATCAGGACAGAATGCTTCTAGAACATGGCCATATAGCCCGAAAAACCTACAACAACTCAGTGATTCTGGCCATGAAAGCCTTCGACAATAAATTGCCCAAGAGTCTAATCCAAACATCTGGAAGAAGAAAGCTAGTATGCTTTACATACCTTGGCCTTCATTCAAGTTGGAAATCCAGAGTGCAAACTTTGGGAAAGTGGAAGGCAATGCCTTTATAAATTACGTTATGTAACGAAATTTTAAAAAGAATCTGTTCTTGGTATGAAAGTGTTGTTTCCTGTTCAATTGTGCGGTACTTACTTTGAAAGTACTTGTTATACTCCAGAAACTTCGTTGTGTGGCCGCCACAAACTGTGTTGAATTGGTTGAGACTCTAGGAGATATTAATTGAAAAACGATAGCAAAATGTGCTTCCGGATGTCCCTCAAAAACAAAGTTTTTGCAATTTAATAAACTTCTTCCATGTTTTTTTATGATAGAACCAATTAGGAAATGACATTTATAACCCAGGAACAAAAATCATGTTACATAGTGTTATGTACATGTTGGCTTCCTTTCTGCCAACATTCATACCATATACAGGGATGCTAAGGGAGGACCATTACAGCAGTGGCTGTCAACCTGTGGGTTGCCAGATGTTTTGGTCTCCGACTCCCTGAAACTGGCAAACTGGCTGGGATTTCTGGTAGTTGTAGGCCAAAACACCTGGAGATCCACAGGTTGAGAACCACTGCATTAAGGGGTAGTTTGCTAGATTGGAAATCAGGAGATAATGCCTCTAGACCATGGCCATATAGCCCGAAAAAACGACAACAACCCAGTGATTCCGGCCATGAAAGCCTTCGACAAGGCTGTAAGTGGTTGAACAGTTGCAGCCCAGCCGCCTACTTGATCCCTTTTTCACCCAAGCACCACACAGATGAACAAGAATAGTAAGTTTATTAAGTAAAGAGTATCTAATATAAAAAAAACATTTTCAAAATACATCTATGAGCTAGATTTCAACTTTGAATAGAATTTCCCAAAAATCACTTAAGGCAAAAGCAAGAAACTACAATCCTAGGGTTGTTGCACTTAAACTAGAATTATGTCCAAAAGCTTGAAAGCATGAACATGACTATAATCCAAAGGCCTGATACTTGAACTTGGCTATAATCCAAAGGCTTGAAATTTGAAATTTGTAATCCAAACAGGAGGCACGGAACTTAGACAGGAAAATGAGATCCAGACGCAAGAATAGAACTAACTCTGAGCTCCCAAGACACGCAACTTGAGATATGAACATCCAACGATGATCTCCCACCAAACATTGACTCCAATTCCTTAAGAATACTCTCACTTGCCCATGACACCAATCTTTCTCACACCGGAATTCCCTTTGTTTATCTTTGAGTCTCTGGGAACTCCAGATTTGTCTCTGTTTTGCACTATCCCTTCTGATCTGTAATCGCTGGGTTATCTGTAACCCTCCTGTCTCCTCCACATTCCATTCAGAGTCAATCCCTGGCCGATTGTCATGAGAATCACTGCCTGTTTCTCCAAGAACAGATCTACCCAAAACATTCCTATCATCTTAACAAAAAAAAACTTTTACTTTCTCCCACAGAAACACCAGGCTCAACCAGAAAATCTTTGCCCTCATCCTCAGAGGCTTCACAGGCCTCAACATGAATCTTCCCACACCTGCTATAGAGTGGGCCTTTGGTATCCGCTGGGGTTGGGTTTGAAATGCGCAAGTATGAGAAAGGGCTTCCACAAGTAGCACAGACTTTTAACTGGTGACCTTCCTCCACAACTGAAATAATTCAACACAGTTGAATCTGTCAGATCCCATCAGATGTTTTTTCAGAGTTCGTAATGGTTCTGCCACATGCCAAGGGTTCAGAACACAACTTCTCACTTGTGTGTTGAACTCCCCCATTTCAGTACACTTCATTTACATTTGAATGGCGTCCAGAAGTAAGCAAACATCATGTGATGGGCTCCTTGCCTCTTCGTCCTTGAAATGGAGACGAAATGTTCTATGACAGGAGGAAAAGTTAAATGTGATGAGGTCCCATGTGTTACATTTCTGTTTTAAGCAGAGGCAGAAAATAGAAAGAGGGAGTTGTGTGGCATTTTGACTGAATGTTGAACTTATGAGAATGCGTGGTTCTTGGTTCTTTGGTTAAGATCAAGTGCAAAGAATGTGTGGGGTACACACTGAATTGTACTAGATCAGTGGTTCTCAACCTGTGGGTCCCCAGATGTTTTGGCCTACAAATCCCAACCATTTTACCAGATGTTAGGATTTATGGGAGTTGAAGGCCGAAACATCTGGGGTCCCATAAGTTGGGAACCATTGTACTAGATAATCAAAATATGGAGAACAAGCATGGTGTAGTGGTTAGAGCAGGAGTCCTCAAACTTTTTAAACAGAGGACCAGGTCACAGTCCCTCAAACTGTTGGAGGGCCGGATTATAATTGGAAAAAAATGAATGAATTCCTATGCACACTGCACACATCTTATTTGTAGTGCAAAAAACACTTAAAAACAATACAATAATTAAAATGAAGAACAATTTTAACAAATATAAACTTACTAGTATTTCAGTGAGAAGTGTGGACCTGCTTTTGGCTGATAAGATAGGATTGTTGTTTTTGTTGTGTGCTTTCAAGTCATTTCAGACTTAGGTTGATCCTTAGTGAGGGCTGGGTAAATGACCTTGGAGGGCCGTATCTGGCCCCTGGGCCTTTGAGGACCCCTGGGTTAGAGCATTGGACTAGGACTCTGGAGACCAGGGTTTGAATGTCTTATCAACCACGGCAACCCACCTTGAGGCCTCTTCCTCAGTCCAAGAACAAGGTAAAGGAAAACTGACTCCGAAAAGAATCTGCATAGAAAATCCCAGGATAGGTTTTCTTTTGAGTCTCCATAAGTCAGAAACAACTTGAAGGCACACAACAATAACAATCAAAATCTACCACTCCAATGAAAGAGAATATCTCATCATAACATGTTCAGATATGTACATACAACTTTAGAGGTTAAAATTAGTCACACATCCTGCTTTCTGAACATCGCTGTTTTGAAATCCTAGAATCATAGAATCATAGAATCATAGAATCATAGAATCAAAGAGTTGGAAGAGACCTCATGGGCCATCCAGTCCAACCCCCTGCCAAGAAGCAGGAATATTGCATTCAAATCACCCCTGACAGATGGCCATCTAGCCTCTGTTTAAAAGCATCCAAAGAAGGAGCCTCCACCACACTCCGGGGCAGAGAGTTCCACTGCTGAACGGCTCTCACAGTCAGGAAGTTCTTCCTAATGTTCAGATGGAATCTCCTTTCTTGTAGTTTGAAGCCATTGTTCCGTGTCCTAGTCTCCAAGGAAGCAGAAAACAAGCTAGCTCCCTCCTCCCTGTGGCTTCCTCTCACATATTTATACATGGCTATCATATCTCCTCTCAGCCTTCTCTTCTTCAGGCTAAACATGCCCAGTTCCCTAAGCCGCTCCTCATAGGGCTTGTTCTCCAGACCCTTGATCATTTTAGTCGCCCTCCTCTGGACACTTTCCAGCTTGTCAATATCTCTCTTGAATTGTGGTGCCCAGAATTGGACACAGTATTCCAGATGTGGTCTAACCAAAGCAGAATAGAGGGGTAGCATTACTTCCTTAGATCTAGACACTATGCTCCTATTGATGCAGGCCAAAATCCCATTGGCTTTTTTTGCCGCCACATCACATTGTTGGCTCATGTTTAACTTGTTGTCCACGAGGACTCCAAGATCTTTTTCACACGTACTGCTCTCGAGCCAGGCGTCCCCCATTCTGTATCTTTGCATCTCATTTTTTCTGCCAAAGTGGAGTATCTTGCATTTGTCACTGTTGAACTTCATTTTGTTAGTTTTGGCCCATCTCTCTAATCTGTCAAGATCGTTTTGAATTCTGCTCCTGTCCTCTGGACTATTGGCTATCCCTCCCAATTTGGTGTCGTCTGCAAACTTGATGATCATGCCTTCTAGCCCTTCATCTAAGTCATTAATAAAGATGTTGAACAGGACCGGGCCCAGGACGGAACCCTGCGGCACTCCGCTCGTCACTTCTTTCCAAGATGAAGAGGAAGCATTAGTGAGCACTCTCTGTGTTCGTCCACTTAACCAATTACAGATCCACCTCACCGTAGTTTTGCCTAGCCCACATTGGACTAGTTTCCTTGCCAGAAGGTCATGGGGGACCTTGTCGAAGGCCTTACTGAAATCCAGGTACGCTACATCCACGGCATTCCCCGCATCTACCCAGCTTGTAGCTCTATCGAAGAAAGAGATCAGATTAGTCTGGCATGACTTGTTTTTGATAAATCCATGTTGACTATTAGCGATGACTGCATTTGTTTCTAAGTGTTTGCAGACCACTTCCTTAACAATCTTTTCCAGAATCTTGCCCGGTATCGACGTGAGGCTGACCGGACGGTAGTTGTTTGGGTCGTCCTTTTTTCCCTTCTTGAAGATTGGGACCACATTGGCCCTCCTCCAATCTGCTGGAACTTTTCCCGTTCTCCAAGAACTCTCAAAGATGGTTGCCAATGGTTCCGAAATGACTTCCGCTAGTTCCTTCAATACTCTTGGGTGTAGTTGATCTGGTCCTGGGGACTTGAACTCATTAAGAGCGGCCAGGTATTCCTGGACGACTTCTTTCCCAATTTGGGGTTGGATGTCCTCCAATCCCTCATCCACTCCATCTTGCTGAGGTTGAAGACTCTCTTTTTGTGAGAAGACCGAGGCAAAGAAGGCATTAAGTAGTTCTGATCTGACTTCTACTTCAGAGTCCTGATCTGACTTCTACTTCAGAGGCGCTAAGCACTTATCAATACCTGTAAAGTTAAAGGAAAATCTACAAGCTCCCTAGACATCTCTGAATATCAGATGCGAGAAGTCTCTAGCTGTAAGCTGTCACTTTTGGAAAACTATTGCTTTTATTCTTTCAGCTGCCACCCATATTTTATCCTCCTTTTAATCTGCCCTGAGCTAAAGACAGAAAGAAAACTCCTGATTTATACCCCTGGATAGAGATCATGCCTCAGGTTTTTGTCTCGGGGCAAACGCAACTCTCTTGTTTCCTAAGTTACGACAGGGAATGTGCAATAGTGACTTCAAACAACAACCATCCCCAAACCATTCAGACAAAGAATCTGGAATTGATTGTGTTACTGGGTGAAAAGATATGTGTGGTGTGTTCGTGTGCGAGAGAGAGAACCATTCTTCTTATAGCCAGAGCTTCTGTGATTTGAGTATTTTGGAAAACACAGTCCTCTTGTTTAAAAATGAAGTAATGAGATTAATATATACAGCAAATAAGGAGAAAGCAGGGAGAATTGGAGCGGGTAGGGATGGGGGTCTGGGTGGGGGAGGCAGGAGAGAAAAGTAAGCAAGCTCTTTCCCTGTTAAATATTTACCATTTGTGTTCTTAGACTCATTGCCTTTTGGTAACTCAAGAGATGGTTCCCTGTGACAGTAGGATGTGTGAGCTAATGTATTCCTCCCTCTAAACCCACCTTGCCTGGGAAAAGCCGAGGGTAACAAAAAGCAGACTGTTCCTCGTTCATGAATATTAATCAGTGAACTCCCCTTGGTATTTTAAACCGGAGGCTCCAACCCTCGCCCCCCACTTCCAGCCTCGGCAGAGAGGAGGAAAACCTGAGATGTCCTGGGAAAGCCATACCCAAGAGAGGCTGCCCTGACTTAAGAGGCCTTCCAGGCAGTGACATATAAAACTCTGGGGTCAGGGGCCAAGGAGAGAAGAGGAATCGCCTTTGTTTCCGCTGTGTGTCGCTGAAAGCTAAACCTTTCGGGAACAGTCTGAGCTGCATTTTGGGCTCTTTAACCCTGGAAACAAAAGGCTTACTTATTCTTGCCCTCCTCAGCCCCCAACACACACACACACTCCTCTGCATCAAGGTTTTTTTGTTGTCCCAAGTTGACAGCAATGACATATGAAGGGACTCTCCTTCACTCAGGCTCATGCCTGGCTGGGCCGCCTTAGCCTCCATTTGCCCCTTCCAATTGCTGTGCTGCACTATGGTGGAGACTGGGATCTATAGGAAGATTTTAGGTCATAGAAGATTTCTGCTTCCCATTTGGTGCAAAGAAGCAGCAACTTTCCACTACTTGGGGCCCGTCTATCAACAGATTAGAGAGATGGGCCAAAGCTAACAAAATGAAGTTCAACAGTGACAAATGCAAGATACTCCACTTAGGCAGAAAAAAAATGAAAGGCAAAGATGCAGAATTGGGGACGCATGGCTCGAGGGCAGTACATGTGAAAAAGATCTTGGGGTCCTCGTGGACAACAAGCTAAACATGCGCCAACAATGTGATGCAGTGGCAAAAAAAAAAAAAAGCCAATGGGATTTTGGCCTGCATCAATAGGAGTTTAGTGTCTAGATCAGGGGTCCTCAAACTAAGGCCCGAGGGCTGGATGCGGCCCTCCAAGGTCATTTACCTGGCCCTCGCTCAGGGTCAACTTAAGTCTGAAACGACTTGAAAGCACACAACAACAACAACAATCCTATCTCATCAGCCAAAAGAAGACCCATACTTCCCATTGAAATACTAATAAGTTTATATTTGTTAAATTATTCATTTTAATTATTGTATTGTTTTTAAATGTGTTTTGCACTACAAATAAGATATGTGCAGAGTGCATAGGAATTCATTAATGTTTTGTTTTTGTTTTCAAATTATAATCTGGCCCTCCAACAGTTTGTGGGACTGTGACCTGGCCCTTTGTTCAAAAAGTTTGAGGACCCCTGGTCTAGATCCAGGGAATAATAATAATAAACTTTATTTATACCCCACCACCATCTCCCCGACGGGGACTTGGAGCAGCTTACATGGGGCCAAGCCCGGACAACATATTACAGCAAAAAATAAAACCAAAACATAAGCAACAAGCAACAGCATCAAATTACATTAACCAAAAAACCCCCCCCATGAATGCAGTAACAAAATAACATACAATAACACAATTGCAATGACAATGGGCGGGCCACATGTACAAATAAAATGTTAAAAACACGAATGACATAAGAATAGGAGCAAGGTATTTGCTGGTAAGTCATGCTACCCATGCTCTATTCTGCCTTGGTTAGACCATACCTGGAATACTGTGTCTAATTCTGGGCACCACATTTGAAGGGAGATATTGACAAGCTGGAATGTGTCCAGAGGAGGGCGACTAAAATCATCAAGGGTCTGGAGAACACACCCTATGAGGAGTGGCTTAAAGAGCTGGGCATGTTTAATCTGAAGAAGAGAAGGCTGAGAGGAGATATTCTGGGATATAGGGCTGTGTGGAAGGACCCTGAGACTGGATCCACACTGCCATATAATACAGATTATCATAGCAGATACTCCATGTTATCTGCTTTGAACAGGATTATATGAGTCTACACTGCCATATAATCTAGTTCAAAGCAGATAATCTGGATTTTATATACCGATGTGGATTGTGCCTCAATTTCACAGGATTCCTTTAGACTTTTTTTCTTATATATGTTGTGTATTTTATGCATTTAATTTAATGTCTTACAGCTGTGGAAACAAATGTTCAGCTCCCAAGATTTTGAGATGTGTTCATGGAAGAAGCAAAAGCCAATCCCTCAATTTCTGGTGTTCCGGTAAGCCATGTGGATCGTGTATGAAATATCTGTATTACTATTTCATGAAATAAGATATGGGATGGCTGTTGGAAAAGGTGCAACAGGCATCTTCAACTTATTAATGAGATTTTGCTAAAACAGGACAAGAGGCCAAAGCTCAAACAAGTGTAGAAAAGTCTGGTGGTTTGGAGGAAATCCAAGGGCTTTACAACAAAACAGTCTGTTTTGCGGTTTGGAGATTGACCAACAAAACAGCAACTAATTGGGACATTGCTAATTGAGCACAAAAACAGCTGGTTTTGGAAAACTCCACAAACTGGATATTGAAATATATTCTAATGGCTATTTAAATCCATGCGCTGGTTTGGAATTACAAAGTAGTTCTAATATATTTTCAGAAATAAGCCCATTGACCCAGGTATGCAGACACAGAGAATGGGAAGCCTCTTAGCTCTAGTGAAGCTGCTCCACATATTATATGCTTCTGTTTCCACATATTATATGCTTCTGTTACACATCCTCTACATGAGAAACACCCATTCCTAGTGCTCATTGCTGTGATAAATAGATGAATAATGTTCTTCAGGGAGTTTTTCATTCATTTGGAAAATAAAGGCCACTCAGTGGCATGTGGTAGTTTCCTGTGAAGGGGAGTATTGAATTTGCTCCAGGTTTTAGGTCTACAGTACATGAGCCACTAAGGGCCCTTCCACACAGCCATATAACCCAGAATATCAAGGCAGATAAACCACAATATCTGCTTTGAACTGGGTTATCTGAGTCCACACTGCCATATAATCCAGTTCAAAGCAGATAATGTGGGATTTTATACAGCTGTGCAGAAGGGGCCTTACTGAGCCTAGTCCAGATTGCAATACTCTTGACTGCCCTTGGGGCTGGCTGCATTGCACTTCTTTATGGGATGCAGACTGGTCACCCACTATAAGTTTAGCCGTGCTAGATTGTCACCTTACCTTGGTGAACTCATGTCTCTGCCATACCACCACCACCGAGTACCTTTGCTATCATCAGCAAGACTAGGTAAAAAGTATGGATGATCGGTCCCCTTTTCCCTGCGCCACAGAGTGCACGTTAATAAGTTTTACCCAGTTTTACTGGAAATCTCTGGTCATCCATTGAATGTTCAGGAATGACTTCTGTCTCAAAGCAGTGTATTTGGCTACTGCAGACAACTCTGAATCTGAATTTTAATGGCTCCATCCAAGTAATTAGACCTAGGACTTCATCACACGCAATAAAATCAGCATTTCTACACATTTAAGAAACAATTATCGATGGAGCCCTTCACATGACGCAACCTTGTACTGTGGGTTTCAGGTATTTCACTGTTTCTAAAGTTTGTTTTTTTCCGGCAATCACTAAGTCAATTAGCAATTGACTTCATTTTAAATTCCTCGCATAGAGACAGATAACATCGAATTAAACATGTAATGGGAATTCCCCATTTCTTGCTTGTAAACATAATGATGATGTTGTTCTGGAGGGAGAAACTGAGATGGGCAGTATAGATTCCTTTTTTCCGCCATAATCTTTTTGGGACCAAAGAGGAAGGAATGGTCATTTATATCCTTTGTAAAATCAATGTAAATTCAATAGAGTTGCCTTTTGAATTGAGAAGTATCTGTACATATGAAGAGAAAATATAATATAGAATAATGTATAGTATAGAAGAAATCCCATTGAATGATCTTGCATTAAAAAGTACTTCCGCAGGAACAAGCAAAGATGATTTTTTTCAAGTAAAAGAAAACGAGGGAGGAGACAGGGGGGGAGAAATATGTCTCCCATCATAATAATAATAATAATCTATATATATAAATTTGTTAGGGGCATCCAACGAGGAAACAAAACTCAAAAACCCCCCAACGAAACTTAACCAAAATTCCCATGCCCATAACACAACCCACAAGGTACAAACATATCTACTCAAAATGAAAAACAACACAACAACACACTCACAAAACGGCAAAACAACAAAACTCAAAAATCCCCCAACGAAACTTAACCAAAATCCCTGTGCCCATAACACAACCCACAAGGTACAAACATATCTACTCAAAATGAAAAACAACACAACAACACACTCACAAAACGGCAAAACAACAAAACTCAAAAATCCCCCAACGAAACTTAACCAAAATCCCCGTGCCCATAACACAACCCACAAGGTACAAACATACCTACTCAAAATGAAAAACAACACAACAACACACTCACAAAACGGCAAAACAACAAAACTCAAAAATCCCCCAACGAAACTTAACTAAAATCCCCGTGCCCATAACATAACCCACAAGGTACAAACATACCTACTCAAAATGAAAAACAACACAGCAACACACTCACAAAATGGCAAAAGAACAAAACTCAAAAAAACCCCAACGAAACTTAACCAAAATTCCCATGCCCATAACACAACCCACAAGGTACAAACATATCTACTCAAAATGAAAAACAACACAACACACTCACAAAACGGCAAAACAACTGAGCATGCGCATTGGCGCCCAGCCGCAAGATCCATCGCGCGCGCACAAGGCCTTCCGGCCAACGTTCCCTCTGCGGAAACCATGGCCACTCCAAGCCCCGCCGCACCGCTTCCCGCACACACACACACCCCCTGCCGCACACACACACGCAACCCCATGCTCCATCACTCCCCCCGCCGCCGCACACACACACGCAACCCCACTCCCCCCGCCGCCGCACACACACACGCAACCCCAGGCTCCATCACTCCCCCCGCCGCCGCACACACACACACAACCCCACGCTCCATCACTCCCCTGCCCCAATCTTACCTCCTTTTACTTCAGGCCACCTCCAAACCCCACCCCGCCCCTTCCCGCCCTGTCAAAATCTAGGAAAGACAGGAAGGAAGGAAAGAAGGAAGAAAGAGAAAGGGAGGTAAAGAAAAAAGGGGGAAGGAAGGAAAGTTAGAGGAAGAAGAAAAGGAAAGAAAAGGAAAGATGGAAGGAAAGAAAAGAGAGACAGCAGAAGAGAAAGAAAAAGGGGGAAGGAAGGAAAGAGATAGAGAAAGAAGAGGAGAAGGAAAGATGGGAAGGAAGGAAGGAGGGAGGGAGGGAGGGAGGGAGGGAGGGAAAGAAGGAGAGAAAGAGGGAAGATTGGCCACAGCAACATGTGGCGGGTAAAGGTTGTTATTTCTATTATTATTATTATGATGCTATTGTTCCTGTGAGACCCTTTTAGGGGGAATGGGAGAGGTGTCAGGTCCCAGAGGCAATGCATTGCATTATTGTTATTGTTATGATGGTGGTGAAATAAAAGGAAATAAAAAGTGAAAGAAGGAAGCAAACAGGGAGGGAAGAAAGGCAAATGAAGAAAGGGGGAGGGAATGAAGGAAAGAGAGAAGGATGAAACCAAGTAGTGAAAGAAGGAAAGAAAGAAAGAGGTAGAGAAGGAAGAAAGTAGAGAAAGGGGGAGGAAAAGGGGGAAGGAATAGGTAGGGACCTCTCTTTCGTAATAGTTCAGATATCTACCTCAACTTTGATAAGTTTTACTATAGGCCACAGCAATGCGTGGCAGGGCACAGCTAGTAATAATAATAATAATAATAATAATAATAATAATAATAATAGGACTCTGTGCGGCTTACAAGAGGCCAAGCCCAAATACAACAATAAAACAACAGCAACAATAATACAGCAAAATAAATCAAAAACAAAGCAAAGCAATAACATTAACAACACACAATGACACAATTAAAAACTATGGCAGGGCCAAATGTAAGAATTAAAATTTTAAAAAGTGCTGGGCATGACCAGGAGAAAAGGGTAGGTGTTTGGAAAGGGATGGGTTTGCAGATATCCTGAATCTCTGATAAAGTGCATTGGGGACAAAATGCTTTGAGTTTCCTTATTCTGGGAAAGCACATTGGAACAACCATGTTTTCAAGCTCCTCCTAAAAATTGCCAGTGATGGGGCTTGCCTGATGTCCTTAGGGAGAGAGTTCCAGAGTTGAGGGGCCACCACCGAGAAAGCCCTATCCCTCGTACCCACCAATCGCGCTTGCGATGCAGGTGGGATCGTGAGTAGGGACTCTCCAGATGAATGAAGAGATCGTGTGGGTTCATACACAGAGATGTGATGGGAAGGCAAATGGATAATTTGAAAAGAAATCTGAACAAAGGAAAAGATGTGATGGGGGTAGGAAAATAATTCGTTTTATTTCACAATGCAGTGTTGTGAAGCTTAAAGGAGAAACAATGATTCCCAGTACTTTATTTAACCCATGGGATGAAGTCCTTACTTTGCGGAGAGGATTCAGCATCTTGGATAGTTCCCTTAAAGCTCAGGATTTTATCACATGAGGCTGCTAAAGCGCAGTTCCAACGGGATAAAAGTGCATATTGATGGCACTTATTGTAAAACATTGTGAATGTTCTGTTGTTGCATTGCATTTGAATTGTGATTGGAACATCTCTTTTCATTGATGGGAAAACTCAAGTGCCAGCATTGCATGATTGCACTAAGGTGCAAAATAGATTGTTTTAATAATAGCATGTTTCCCTTTTGCTTAAAGAATATGATCATGACGAGACAGCAGACTATGTTACAGTAAGTTGTAACAGGAACAATACATAATATATAATAATAAACTTTATTTGTACCCCGCAACCATCTCCCCAAGGGACTCGGTGCGGCTTACATGAGGCCAAGCCCACAGTACATCAACAAACAAAAACAATTAACAAAAGCAATCAATACAATACATTTTTTTTTATCGTGTCAAGAGTGTCCTGTTGTGAGAGAATTGGCCGTTTGCAAGGATGTTGCCCAGGGGACACCCGGATGATTTTTTTTATGTTTTATCATCCTTGTGGGAGGCTTCTCTCATGTCCCCACATGACGAGCTGGAGCTGATAGAGGGAGCTCATCCGCCTATCTCTGGACTCAAACCTGCGACCTGTCGGTCTTCAGTCCTGCCGGCACAGGGCTTTAACCCACTGCACCACCGGGGGCTCCTACAATACAATTAATATATATCAACTATGTGTGTGTGTTAAAGAAAACCGTATGCTGTTATTATTATGTGTAGCTGCTAATGTAGGTCAACTAGTAAGTTTGGACCATACCCGGTGGGGTATAACTGTATGGTTTTTAGAATACAGTTCAGCTTTTGCTCTGAGGAGCCTTTGCTCAGGCATTTTGCTCAACCATTTCTACTGCTCTCTCATTTGGATGAAAATGATGAAGCCTTATTCTGTATTGCTTACAAAGGCTATGAAAGTTTGTTGCACTGTTTGTAACATTGTAAGTTTATGTTTTAACTCTGCTGATAAAAGTAAAGTTTTTCAATTCTTTTTCCTCTTGCCTGGGTGCAATGTTATTGTCTCTTCTGCATTGGACTTGACTGAAATACACTTAGCGTAACAGACTAGTGTGATAAAGTCCCCAAACTTAGAGTGGATACACCACCACTGAAATACAGAGCTTTCTACTTATCCGTAGTATTTGCAGGTCAATCTTTAATTAAGAGTGTGAAACCTTTTGGCACTTAAAACGTTTGACCCCACAATTCCCAGCTGCCCTCTCAGCATGGCCAATGGTAAGAGTTTGCACTAGTTGCAATTCTAAAATATCTGGGAGGCCAAAGGTCTTCCACTCTGCTTTAATTATCAGCAACTGGGACTTTATGTGTGAAACAGCTGGTGCTCCAAAAACATCCTGTTTTGGGGAATGGTATGAAATACTACCAATTTCCCTTAAGGCTTCTCTTTGATCAGTAGGGCATCAGATATGTCACTTGTTGCTTGTGTCTTGCGCTTGGGTATCTTCCTCTAAGGAAATTCTTCCATAACACAGAGACCACACTCACTCAGTTCTCAATCTACAAGGTGTCATTTCTGGTGAATGTGACTTTCCCCCCTCTACTGGCTGCGTTTATCTGTATTTGGAACTCTGTTTGGAATCCGGCTGCAGGAATGCCAAAGGCGCTCAGAGGTGAAACTGATAAGCATCGAGGTGACATTGACAAGGCCTATCCAGACTTTTGTTTCCAAGCTGGTGGTGCACATGACATCAATGATCAGAAATGCTAAAACTCTCCTTTCTGTTGTTTGTGCCATAACATTAACTCAAAAGAGGTACTCAGGCTGAAGGAAATGAAGTTTGTTCAGTAATAAATACATGTTATAGACAACAGCTCTTAAAACTCTTCCAGCAAGCATAGTCACTTTCAGCCAACATGGCTAGGGGGTTCTGGGAGCTGAGGTTCTGATTGTAATATTTTAGATTCAAGAGAGAGGCCAAGCCAAAAATTAAAGCCGAAATCAAGTGAGCAAGCGACAAGAGAGGAGATTCCATCTGAACATGAGGAAGAACTTCCTGACTGTGAGAGCCGTTCAGCAGTGGAACTCTCTGCCCCGAAGTGTGGTGGAGGCTCCTTCTTTGGAAGCTTTTAAACAGAGGCTGGATGGCCATCTGTCAGGGGTGATTTGAATGCAATATTCCTGCTTCTTGGCAGGGGGTTGGACTGGATGGCCCATGAGGTCTCTTCCAACTCTTTGATTCTATGATTCTATGAAGGCAATTGGCCCAAGAGACAGGGCTCACAGGGAAACCTCACATGATGGCAAATATGGGAGGAGAGGCTGTGATTGGTTGCCACGTGGCCCCGTTACGAATGAAAAAATGTGACATCTGGGCCCTTGCCATTATGGCCATCCAACCAAACTGGATAAGCTGAATTGGCCAAAGGGAACCAACCACTCCAAATCCGTGCACAAGCCTAATATCTAAATTTACTTATAGTGATACTTTAAATATTTTTCCCATCGTCTTCGTTATCTTTTCCCAAAAGTGGATGACCTTTGGGCATTCCCACCACATATAGGAACACCGCCCCATATTTTTTCCTACAATGCCAATACACTGAACTCGTTCCTTTTTCATATAATAATTGGGCCGGGGTCCTATACCATTGTAGTATAAATTTTCTTTCCAATTCTTTATAATTTTCCATTTTAATTTTCTTTCATCCCCTTCATTATATTCTGTACTGTGGTCCTTCTTCCTGCCATTTGTGGACCTTCCTATGAATAATATGGACCTATTGTTCTTACCATGTATTTGTTATCCTTAATCATCAGTTTATCTATCCCCCAGTGTCCATAGTTCATATTATTCATAGGAAGGTCCATAAAAGGAAATATATCCATGACGGAAAGAGAGTCCCTTGCTTGTGAGATGGGGGATCATCAGGAGCCCAAGTGTGCCTCAGATGGAAAAAGTCAAATACTTTTGTGGCATGATTTTCAGTAATAAATTGGTTACCTTCTGATGTAAACATATGAAAATAGAGCATAAAGCCTAGATTAAATGATAGACACCAAACTGACCAAGGTTTAACCCTTATTATCCAGTCTGGTGTCCTTGCCCTTAGCAAAACTATAAGTTACTATCTCTTCTGGGGGGGGGGGGGTCATGTTCGACTTTTAAGTGTCCAGCTTTTGCTTCCGATTGGGACCTGAGTTTTATGAAGGACTAAACATCTGTGGCCCGTCACTGGTTGGAAAAGATATTAATGCTCCAAAGTAACTGCATATTTGCCTTGCTTTGAATAGTCCTGGAAACTACAGTATTTTCATTTGATACTTAATCTGGAATTTTTGAAATAGCTGAAATAGCTTTCCTTTGCTATACTTTGCAAAACAAACCTGTTATGCCTTGGGGGTGGGTGGGAATCAATCCTTTTCTTTGACATTAGCTCTTTCATGCACTTTAATATTAGACACTATAATTTATTGAGTTAAGTGGCAGTACAGCCAAATTTAAGCACCATCCAGTTCCACTGAGGCCCCTTCTACACTGCCATATAATCCAGATTATCAAATCAGAAAATCTGCACTATCTGCTTTGAACTGGATTATATGGCAGTGTAGACTAGTACAATCCAGTTCAAATAAGATAATCTGGATTTTATATGGCTGTGTAGATGCAGCCAGAGTTCAATAAAATCTGTTCCCTTGAAAACAGTAAGTCTTAAAATACTAAAACTGTTGTCTCGATGGAGACATTTACCTTAAGAAAATATACTGCTTATGCCCTAGAGCAGCGTTTCTCAACCTGGGGGTCGGGACACCTGGGGAGGTCGTGAGCGGGTGTTAGAGGGGTCGCCAAAGATCAACCGAAAACGCCATCTTTTCTGTTGGTCATGGGGGTTCTGTGTTGGAAGTTTGGCCCAATTCTCTCATTGGTGGGGTTCAGAATGCAATTTGATTGTAGGTGAACTATAAATCCCAGCAACGACAACTCCCAAATGCCAAAGTCTCCTACAGTGTTCACATTTGGGCATATTCAGTTTTTGTGCCAAGTTTGGTCCAGATCCATCATCGTTTGAGTCCACAGTGCTCTTTGGATGTAGGTGAACTACAACTCCAAAACTTAAGGTCAATGCCTACCAAATCCTTACGGTTGGTCATGGGAGTTCTGCCAAGTTTGGTTCCATTCCATTGTTGGTAGAGCTCAGAATGCTCTTTGATTGTAGGTGAACTATAAAGCCCAGCAACGACAACTCCCAAATGGCAAAATCAATCCCACCCCCAACCCCAGCAGTGTTCAAGTTTGGACATCTTAATAAGTATTTGTGCCAAATTTGGTCCAGTCAATTAAAATAAATCCTGCATATGAGATATTTACATTACAATTCATAACAGTAGCAAAATTACAGTTATGAAGTAGCAACAAAAATGTTGGGGGTCATCACAATATGAGGAACTGTATTAAGGGGTCGCGGCATTAGGAAGGCTGAGAAACACTGCCCTAGAGTTATCATATTGCAATTTCTCATGTTTCCATGGAATATTTCCACATCTACTTGTATGAAACAGAATGAATAAATGATAACATGCATAATTTTATGGTCACTATAAAAACAGTTATGCACATTTTAGAAATGTTGGCTCCAGAGGCAAACATCTGTAAATGGTCAATCTTTATGGGCTCAATGTCAACTTCCTTAGATAACACATAAAAACAATATGTCTCTGACCAATAAGATTGTATATCGATAGTGAGAATATAATCTTATTTATTTGCAGGTTTACAATGCTTTACAAGCAAGTGTGTTTTCTCAAATCCCGTATTCCCTGTTTGTATTTGTGTGTGTTTGTGTATAAGGGAGAGAGAGAGAGAGAGAGAGAGAGAGAGGGAAATCATTTCCATTGAAATGCTAACAATGGTAAGATGGAATGCATTGTCAGCTTTCCAGGGCAAATTGCCCATAGACAGATGTTTGTAGCCAAGAACAATGTTTGTTTGAACAGGGTTTAGAGGAAGGCTGAGTTGAAGAATTTACTGGGTTATTTCCCTCTGTTTTAAACATGTTGTAGTTCTACGATGACCCCCTTCCTCCCAAATACACACTATTGTAAGATTATCAGGCAACAGGCTGAATTCTGTACTATAATAAAAATATTACAATTATGCTGTCTTGCATTGTGAAGCTGTAAGAACTAGAAATCTTCTTTTTGAACTCTTAATTCAGACATAAAAATGGCTTTTATTTGATTGTATGTGCGGCATTGAATATTGCCATGCTGTAAAATGCTCTGATTTCCTCTTGGGGTGTGAGAGAGTGGGATATAAATATAGTAAATAAATAAATAAAAATAAATTAGTTCTGCTTCTAGCACTATCAAACAGGTTGGCCAGATACAGGAAATAGCTTTGCGGAATTATAATCAGACTAAAAGTGACTAAAAGGGGCCACCCCTACATTCATTTTGAAGACTTCTACAATTCCACTGTTATTAGGCAGAATGTTGGATCATGCAAGAAATCAGCTAGTGTGTGTGTGTCAACTGTAAAATAAGATGCAGGAAGCTGATTGTTGGGCTATGGCCAGGGAGATGGCTGAGCCTGGGACTTTTGGATACTGTTACATTTTTCAGACTTGAGATAGGCAGGTGCTGAGAGAGAAGCACAGAAAGAAGCAGAGAGAGATAGAATTTGGAATGGGCTGTTGAAGGAGTTTCTCTACATGGTCAAATAATACAATTTTATATCTCTCATAAAAGGACATTATGTGAGTTGATGCATCTGATCACATGATTGTAAATATCTTGTTCTGAATTGCAAAGAGTAAACTAATTGTTCTTTATTGTTCATATAAGGAGCTGGGCATGTTTAGCCTGAAGAAGAGAAAGCTGAGAGGGGATATGATAGCCATGTATAAATATGTGAGAGGAAGCCACAGGGAGGAGGGAGCAAGCTTGTTTTCTGCTTCCCTGGAGACTAGGACGCGGAACAATGGCTTCAAACTACAAGAAAGGAGATTCCATCTGAACATGAGGAAGAACTTCCTGACTGTGAGAGCCGTTCAGCAGTGGAACTCTCTGCCCCGGAGTGTGGTGGAGGCTCCTTCTTTGGAAGCTTTTAAACAGAGGCTGGATGGCCATCTGTCAGGGGTGATTTGAATGCAATATTCCTGCTTCTTGGCAGGGGGTTGGACTGGATGGCCCATGAGGTCTCTTCCAACTCTTTGATTCTATGATTCTATGATTCTATGTTGCATATTTTCTTTCCCTGGCAAAGCAGTGTGTGGGCTGATCCAACATGAACTACATGTAGTTTATTTTACATTATGTCCCACAAAAAAACCTCAAACTCTTATTTTTGTGTGTGTGAATATGTCAGGGGAACTTACTGGCTAACCTTGGGCAAGTCACACCCTCTTGGCCTCAAAGAAAGGCAAATGCACCCCACTCACCCCCTAGTAAATCTTGCCCAGAAAACCCTGTGATAATTTTGACTTAGGGTGGCAGTGAATTTGAAATGACTTGCATGCATGCAATAACAACATAGTCAACTTGTAAGCCTAGGAGCTAAGCAGGGTAGATCTAGGTAAGTACCTGGATGAGGGACCACCAATAAATGCCAGGTGTTGTAGGCTGTATTTCAGAGAAAGGAGCTTACAAAACCACCTTTGAGGATTCCTTGCCTGAGAAAACGTTATGAAATTAATGGGGTTTTTAATTAATCAACAGGCAATATGAAGTCACACACACATTTATGCAAATGTAATGTGGAGTAAGTTCACTAGAAGCTGCATATTACAATTGTATATTCCACAAAGTCTATTGGTTTTGCAAACATACTTTTGATTGTGATGGCAACACAGACCCACCAAACAAGTTGCATTACTTTGGAGATGCGTACAATGCAATGCTAGACGTGCCTACACAGAAATTAACCCCACTGTGTTTAATGAGACTACTGTTCTCTACAAAGGACTGCAGGCTAATGTTGACGTAAGTGGTGTGAGGTTTTGTAGACAACAGTATTTATTTACTATATTTGTATACCACTTTTCTCAGCCCTCAGGCAGCTCAAAGTAGTTAACAGTAGTCTTCCCTAACCTGGTGCTATCCAAATGTGTTAAATGTAGTTCCCACCATTTCAGGTCCTGATGACTAGGAGGGCTATAAACCAATGCATATGGAAGGCACCATGTCATATGTCATCATTAGCATTATCTCTAGCTCAGCCACAATTTAACACAGAAATGCACGTTAGTCTTTTTAATTCCACATTGAGCTGCTCGACTACTGTGAATAATCAACACACTTCCCAATTTGGATTTTTTTTTGCAACATGTAGGGTAAATAAATAAACAAATATTATAATTTATCCTCTCCTCTGCTTACAAAAGTAATTTTCAAAAGGAAAATCAAAGTATCAAATATGAGCAAAAACTTGCTGTAACTGCTGGTCCAAGTTAATAGTGGCTGCACTTCAATTACACCATGTAACACATTTTTTGTTTCTGGGCTACAAATCTTATTTCCTAATAGGTTCTAGCATAAAAACATGGAAAAGGTTTATTAAACTGCAAAAACTTTGTTTTTGCAAAGCATCCTGCAGCACATTTTGCTATACTTTTTCAATGAATATCTCACTAAGTCTCAACTAATTCAGCAGAGTTTGGGGTAGCCACAGAAAGGGGGTTTCTAAAGTATAACAGTTACTTTCTAAGTAACTATCACACAATTAAACAGGAATTAACACTTTCAAACCGGGAACAGAATTTGTTTAAAATTTTGTTACATGTTCTTGTTGTTATTTTTGTGTTTCTTTGTACTCTGCTTTTTCTCTCCACGAGGAGACTCAAAGCATCTTCAAGAGCCATCACACCTCACAACCTCTGAGGATGCCTGCCATAGATGCAGGCGAAACGTCAGGAGAGAATGCTTCTAGAACATGACCATATAGCCTGAAAAAAACTACAACAACCCATGTAATCTATTACCAGCAGTAGAGTGATTTTGCTTAAGCAATACAGGAGCAGAATCAAGCTTAAAAGTTATAAACTATTTTATTGAAAGAAATAATAATAATAATGTTTTCATAGTGATCTTATCAATTTTATCAATCCCACATTTGCCTCAGGCTTTTGTCTAACAATTTTACACCTCCACCTCCTCCCCCCAACCCCACCTTCAGGGAACAGTTTAAAAATATAATAATAATAATAATAATAATAATAATAATAATAATAATAAATTTTATTTGTACTCCACCACCATCTCTCCAAAGGGGACTCAGGGCGACTAACATGATGCCAAGCCCGAAAAACCTACAACAACCTAGCCATCTTTGTTGTCCCCAGCTAATGCTCTTTCTTTTTGTCGTGTCAGGAGCGACTTGGGAAACTCCAAGTCGCTTCTGGTGTGAGAGAATTGGCTTTCTGCAAGGACGTTGCCCAGATGACGCCCGGACGTTTTGATGCTTTATCATCTTTGTGGGAGGCTTCTCCCATGTCCCCGCATGGGGAGCTGGAGCTGATAGAGGGAGCTCATCCACGCTCTCCCCGGATTCAAACCTGTGACCGGTCGGTCTTCAGTCCTGCCGGCACAGGTGACAATTGCACCACCAGGAGCTCCACCCCAGTTAATGCTGATCCATGAGCAAACCAAAAAAGGGCACTGTGGCATGTGAATATATATGTACCAGAATTGGTAAGCTGCTTTTAGTTTTAAGAAAAACACATTTGAAGGGTAGAATATAAAGTGGGATGGGAGGGGAGATGGTAAACTCTTTCTTTACCTGCCATCTGTCCCATTTTGCCAGGAAATGACCCCATAATCCTTCTTGTTCCACTTTCTTGCTCCTTTTGAAGTGTCCAACTTTCTTTCTCTTCCTCCCCCTTTCCCTTTCTTGTGTCAGCTTACTATACTTGCTGCAGATTAATACAAAATTAGTTTGAACTCCATTTGCACAGCAGGAGGGAGAGTTAAAAGAGTGGCTGAATTTTCCCCTCTCCAGTAAGCTTAGGCAAAAGCAAACTGCTGCAGTCTTTCCTAGCTTGTGTATTATTCCTAATTAATAACATTTGCCATCTTGACATATTTTGATCACACATAGGTTTTGTCTGTGAAATGTTGGGGAGTATGACCTCTCACTTTTCAGCTTCAGATTTCTTTTCCCTTCTCCCACATCTACTATACATTAATCTTATGCATAGTCCTTTCTGATTTCCACCCCTTCTGTGTTTCACATTGTTCCCCGGTCCTCTGCTAAATACAGCCTAGAAAGCCACTGTGAGATATTTATATAATCCAAGTCCCGAGTATAACTTATGCCAAGAGACAAATAGATTCCCTCTACCCTGTGCAGACCATGGGGGTCTTTGCTTCCTCTGTTCAGGCTCCCATAGTTAAGAGGGACAGGTTCATGTATCTCTCTGCTATTTTTACTCCAGAGAGAAGAGTAAAATAAAAGTGCCTGGCTTAGCTGAATCATCGGAAACAAATGTGGCAAAAACTCTGCAAGTTTCCTTATATAGCTGTTCTTGCAAAGGCTTGCCAGGGGTGCTGTATGTGCTAAAATTCCCAGAACATTGGGAAAGTTACTTTTTGGACTTCATCTCTCACAGTGTGATGTGGTTCCTCAAAACTTTTTTTCCAGGTTCTGGGAATCATAAAATCACAGAGTTGGAAGTGACCTCATGGGCCATCCAGTCCAACCCCCTGCCAAGAAGCAGGAAAACTTCATTCAAAGCACCCCCAACAGACGGCCATTTTTATTTATTTTATTTATTTCGTATACTTCTACCCCGCCCTTCTCAACCCCCGAGGGGGGACTCAGCGCGGCTTACAAAAAGGCACAATTCGATGCCTGCACAGTAATACAGATAAAAATATAGACAGCAATTAAAACAGTTTCGACAGTTAAAACAATCAATATACATCACAATCAATTAAAAAAAACCAATCTTATGCTCAACATTCGCAACTCCGAGTCCATAACTTCATTCCACAATTTCCCATTCCTATCAGTTGTCGTTGTCCTTTATTTATCTATCGGCCAGATTGCCCGAACGCCTGGTCCCAAATCCATGTCTTCAATTTCCTTCTAAAGGAAAGGAGGGATGGCAATTATCTAATTTCCCTGGGGAGTGAATGGCCATCCAGCCTCTGTTTAAAAACTTCCAAGGAAGAAGCCTCTACCATATTCCAGGGCAGAGAGTTCCACTGCTGAACAGATCTCACATTCAGGAAGTTCTCCCTAATACTAATTTTTGTAGTTTGAAGCCATTGTTCCGCGTCCTAGTCTCCAGAGCAGCAGAACACTTCCTCTCACATATTTACACATGGCTATCATGTCACCTCTCAGCCTTCTCTTCTTCAGGCTAAACATGCTCTTTAAACCGCTCCTCATAGGGCTTGTTCTCCAGACCCTTGATCAATTTAGTCGCCCTCCTCTGGACACATTCCAGCTTGCCAATATCTCCCTTCAATTGTGGACACAGTATTCCAGGTGTGGTCTAACCAAGGCAGAATAGAGGGGTAGCATGACTTCCCTGGATCTAGACACTATACTCCTATTGATGCAGGCCAAAATCCCATTGGCTTTTTTTGCCACTGCATCACATTGGACCAGTCAAACCACAAACAGCAGACAACACTTTTGCTGTTGAACTTGCTTTTCATTGAGGAGAAGTTCTCAGAAGATAAGACATTACTCGTACAGTTGGCACATACGCCTAGCAGAGCAATGTCTCCCTCTCTCAGTGCCTCTCTGCCTACTGTATCCTTCTGTGCAATAGGTGCACATCTGTTCTTGGGCAGGCAAATAAAGGTGGGAAGCTTTCTCTTCAGCTGGCAAAACAGCTGGATTGGGCTAGCAGACCAGTACATCCAACTCTCTCATCCTGCCTATTTTGCTGTTTTAGTTTGATGTGTCATCTTGCTAACATTCTGCTTTTCTGATCTTCTGGGTTCTTCCTAAGCATTCCTGTGAGACTATCCTAGGCCAATATAAATTCAAAGGAAGCAATAATTGGACTAGTATCATGCTATCCCCATGCAAAAGATAGGTTTTGAAGCCATGTATAGTCTGCCCTGCCATATTTAATTAGGTTAGCTTTTCGCAAAATATTTCTGAAAAACCGCATCTTTCCAGATGGGAATTTCATAGAAACTGGTGAATTGGTCTTTTGAAAGGAAAGGGTAGCTGAGCCAATGTGATGCTGCGGTTTGAGCATTGGACTAGGACTTTGAGAATCCTGAATTCAAATTCTCTCTCACCCCTGGAAACTCATTAGGTGGTCTTGGACAAGTCTGATTTAGCCTGGAACTAAGACATTGGCAAACTTCTCTGAACAAATCTTGCTGAGAAAAACTTATGAGTGGTTCATCATAAGTTAGAGTGATTTCAGTGCTATTTATTTATTTATTAGGTTGTAGGTTTTTTCGGGCTATGTGGCCATGTTCTAGAGGCATTCTCTCCTGACGTTTCGCCTGCATCTATGGCAAGCTTGCCATAGATGCAGGCGAAACATCAGGAGAGAATGCCTCTAGAACATGGCCATATAGCCCGAAAAAACCTACAACAACCTAGTGATTCCGGCCATGAAAGCCTTCGACAATATTTATTTGTTTATTTATTTACCATGTTTATATACTGCTTCTCTCAACCCGAAGGTGACTCGAGGTGGTTTACAGACGGGGATCAATGCCCCCCACAACATAAGATATAATTAAAATGATAAAATATAATATAGATCATATAAAAACAGTAGAACAATAAAAACCATAACACCATTAAAAATCCTCTGCATCTCATCACCAAAATCAGTGCTACCAGCAACAACAGGCAGCAGTAGGAATGTATATGTACCTGGGATCAAAATGCATTGAGTATAAGGAAATCACTTCTAAGTAAGTGTACA
Source organism: Anolis sagrei (assembly GCF_037176765.1). NCBI lineage: Eukaryota > Metazoa > Chordata > Lepidosauria > Squamata > Anolidae > Anolis > Anolis sagrei. The sequence continues at coordinate 164,952,304 of NC_090021.1, read as the reverse complement.
TGTTGTTGCTATGTGCGTTCAACTACTTTCCAACTAATAGCACCCCTAAGATGAAACTTGAATTTACATTGTTTAAAATATATAAAAATTAGTATTCTTCCCTTCTTAATTCTAAAGATTATGGTGGAACAAAGGACTCTATCTTGGTCCCTCCCTCCAGAAGAACGTCATGGAATCATAGAATCATAGAGTTGGAAGAGACCTCATGGGCCATCCAGACCAACCCCCTGCCAAGAAGCAGGAATATTGCATTCAAAGCCTGAGCTCATTTTGGGCTTTAGCCTTGCAGACCTTTTCCCTACAGGAGTTGGCTATTTGTTTGAATTCCTTTTTGGTGATTTCTCCCTTTTTCCACTTCTTGTGCATGTCTCTTTTGAGTCTTAGTACAGTTAGATAACGTCATCGTTATTTTTACAAGCAGACAATGGGGAATTCCCATCACACGTTAAATTTCACATTTTTGCATGTCTCTGTATGAGGAATTTAAAAAGAAGTCATTGCCAATTGACTTAGGAAGTTTAGGGGGAAAAAACACACTTCAGAAACAGCAAAATAATTGGAACCGATGGCATGAGCTTGCGTCATGTGATGGCCTCCATAAGTCGTCATTTCATAAATGTGCAGAAACTGTGATTTTATTGCATGTGATGAAATCCATAGTCTAACACTGAAACCACTGCATTTATTTATTTATTTATTTATTTGGGGTTCTTTTACCCCGCCCGTCTCACCCCGAAGGTGTGCAAAGGCACAATTTGATGCCTGCATCATAAATCAATCATACACAAAATTACATCAATTCACAGTTAACATCAATTTATGCATTATAACCATAAAATCAATAAAATCAATAAAACCAAATACAAACCCAATTTCTCCTCTTACATGGTCAGCGTTCGCTAACTCATAAATCTAGTTTTACGTTCCACATCAATCCTGTTGGTCTTACTCGCCTGATTGTCTGATTTAATTGCCAGAGTGCCCAAAGGCCTGGTCCCATAACCAAGTCTTCACCCTCCTCCTAAAGGCGAGGAGGGATGATGATGCCCTGATTTCTCCTGGGAGTGAGTTCCACAGGTGAGGGGCCACCACTGAGAAAGCCCTGCTCCTCGTCCCCACCAGCCTCACTTGTGACAGTGGTGGGGTCGAGAGCAGGGCCTCCCCAGATGATCTCAGACTTCGGGGTGGGACGTAGAGGGAGATACATTCGGACAGATACACTGGACTGGAACCGTACAGGGTTTTGTAGGTCAAAACCAGCACCTTGAATTGTGCTCGGAACTGAATTGGCAGCCAGTGGAGCTGGCACAGCAGGGGGGTGGTATGCTCCCTGTATGTCGCTCTGGTGAGCAATCTGGCTGCCGCTTGCTGGACTAGTTGAAGTTTCCGAACAGTCTTCAAGGGCAACCCCACGTAGAGTGCGTTGCAGTAGTCTATTCGGGATGTAACAAGAGCGTGGACCACCGTGGCCAGATCAGACTTCCCGAGGTACGGGCGCAACTGGTGCACAAGTTTTAATTGCGCAAAAGCTCTCCCGGCCACCGCTGAGACCTGGGGTTCCAGGCTCAGCGATGAGTCCAGGATCACTCCCAAGCTGCGAACTGCGTCTTCAGGGGGAGTGTAACCCCATCCAGCACAGGCTGTAACCCTATGCCCTGTTCGGCCTTACGACTGACCAGTAGGACCTCTGTCTTGTCTGGATTCAATTTCAATTTGTTAGCTCTCATCCAGTCCGACACAGCAGCTAGACACCGATTCAAGGTCTGGACAGCCTGCTTGGTGACAGGTGAGAAGGAGTGACAGATCTGGACATCATCTGCGTAGAGATAACATCTCAGTCTGAAACTCTGGATGATCTCCCCCAGCGGCTTCATGTAGATGTTAAATAACATTGGGGTCAGAATCGAACCCTGTGGGACTCCACACAACAACGGTTGTGGGGCCGAACAGGTGTCACCCAGTAACACCTTCTGGGACCGTCCCTCAAGAAATGACTGGAGCCACTGCAAAGCAGTACCCCCAAGACCCATGTCTATGAGGCGTCCCAGAAGGATACCGTGATCGACGGTATCGAAGGCCGCTGAGAGGTCCAGCAGAACTAACAGGGACACATTCCCCCTGTCCAGTTCCCTGCGAAGATCATCTACCACTTTGCTGGCTAATGTTGAGAGGCTGTCCTCCTAAGGAGGCAATGCTGACAACTTGCCACTTTGTGAGATTATCAATTTTTGGAGGCCTACCATTGCTAATTGAAGACTTTTTCCAATACCCCACCATGACAACTTATAAGGAGGCAACGCAGGCACCAGTTGTTTTTGGTGCCTCTCTGGCTCTAAGGAACTCATTCAGACAGAGTTCTTGTTTACAAATACTTCATCAGTGGCCTTCCTCTTATTGCTGTTCAACATTTCTGATCTGGAAAAGCCACATTAGTCATCACGACTTGTAGGAATCAGCCATGGATTTGGAAGGAAGTGGCCTCTGAGAGAACATGCATGAGGGGAGGACAGGGGATCATGAAAGGGCATTTTCTGCCAGAACTTTGTTTGCAACTGTCCGCATTGGCTCTTTTCTGTATTGTGATCCTCCTCCTTTCCTGCTTGTGAATGAGAATGGGCCAGTGGCAGGTGGCTTTAGAGCTCAATGAATAGTTCTAATTGTCTTGATGTTAAAAGGACGAGCAGAAAGAAGAATGAAAAGGGCAGGGATAGTGGTGATGCCAGCAAGGAAGAGTCCTGCCTGTGAAAGAGCTTATCACCTTCAAAGACTGACTTTTCAGTTTTTCATCCTGGCAGTTGAGGAGAGAGCGGGGAGGAACCATTTGTCTTCTGACAGTGTTGCTGATAGGCCCAGATGCATTAGGATTTTTCCAAGGGTGAATCTGATGGTTTGCATATTGACCAGATAAGAGTACATAAACAGAGTAGGGGGCAAGGCAAACCACCAGATTTAGACGAGATAGGATTGCTTTAAGTTGCTAAACTGTACAGAATGCTGATTTCAATGTGACTCCAACAATGCCTTTATTTATTCATTCATTCATTCATTCATTCATTCAGTCATTTACTGTATTTGTATACTGTCTTTCTCAGCCCGTAGGCAACTCAAGTCGGTTAACAGGGTAAAATTCAATGCTTACAATATTATAAATACAATTAAAAACATAACGTATAATAAAAATTAAATGTATCAATAAAATATAAATGCATAGTGTCGCTTTGTCGTCGTTCCATTTTCCTATGTCAGTTACTCTGCATTTGGAAACAATTGTTCAAAAAGCCATGTCTTGCCTTTTTTCTGGAATGTTAAAAGGGAGGTGGCCAATCTAATATCTATAGGGAGGGCGTTCCACAGCCGAGGGGCCACCACCAAGAAGGCCCTGTCTCTCGTCTCCGCCAAATGTACTAGTGACAAAGGCGGTAACGAGAGCAGGGCCTCCCCAAATGATCTTAAGTTCCTAGATGGTTCATAAGGGGAGATCCATTCAGATACATATCTTGGGCCAGTTGGGCCAGAACCATTTAGGGCTTTATAGGCTAAAGCCAGCACTTAAAGCCAGAGGAGTTGTACGCTCCATGAGTGCCACTCCTGTTAGCAATCTGGCTGCCATTCGTTGGACCATTTGAAGCTTCAGAACAGTCTTCAAAGGCAACTCCATGTAGAGCACGTTGCAGTAGTCTATACGGGATGTAACCAGAGCATGGATTACCATGGCCAAGCCAGACTTCCCAGTGTGTCTTTTATTGTGATATCACCACTGTCCACTTAGTCTATGGGAGGGATTTATGCAGTTGTCCTTATCCTGTTAGACCAGTGGTTCTCAACCTGTGGGTCCCCAGATGTTTTGGTCTTCAACTCCCAGAAACCCTAACAGCTGCTAAACTGGCTGGGATTTCTGAGGGTTGTAGGCCAAAACACCTGAGGACCCACAGGATGAGAACCACTGTTTTAATATCTGTTGCCTGAGGTGGGAGGTCACTTTGTCCATGAGTCTTTCATAACCTAGGAGGGCAAAATAACACTTTCCTGCTCTATTGGTGGACTGATAAATCTTGTAGAAGAAAAGTCTGAAAATGAGAGTGGGAACAGTGCACTTTACATCCTAGGAAAAGCTTCAGGCTAAGCTCACCTTCCCATAGAGGAGCTTCAAAGAGCCTGTCTTGCCCAAAGGTATCCTGTGCTCTTCCCTAATGTTTCTTCCCATCCCGATACACTGTGTTAGATCAGTGGTTCTCAACCTGTAGCATTTTGAACGTTGAACTTACGAGAATATGCGGTTCTTGGTCCTTTGGCTAAGATCAAGTGCAAAGAATGTGTGGGGTACACACACTGAATTGTACTAGATCAGTGGCTCTCAACCTGCTGGTCCCCAGATGTTTTGGCCTACAACTTCCAGAAATCCCAGCCAGTTTACCAGCTGGGTTGTTGTAGTTTTTTTTCGGGCTATATGGCCATGTTCTAGAGGTATTCTCTAGGTATGCCTCTAGAACATGGCCATATAGCCCGAAAAAACCTACAACAACCCAGTGATTCCGGCCATGAAAACCTTCAACAATACAGTTTACCAACTGTTAGGATTTCTGGGAGTTGAAGGCCAAAACATCTGGGGACCCACAGGTTGAGAACCACTGTGTTAGATTGTTAACTCCCAGCTCTGTGCAGCCAATGAAGAAGAACTTCACTGAAGTAACATCTGTAGGGTTGCAGAATCCCAACCCCCCAATTGAACCCATATTTTGAGCTCCAGCTGTTAATAAAGTTCACACTGCATGTCAATCTGATAAACACATTATTGCAGTTTATTTACTTCAAATATGCATAGTGCTACATGATGAAAAAATGAGGAACAATGACAAAATAGACCAGCTAGAACGGAATGTTATAATACAGAAATAATTATTGTGTATCAGACATGAATGGAGAAAAATGGGCAAGACAGTGACCTGTGTTTCCGCAACAGGTCTGCTGTCCAGCTTTCAGCTTTGGATGGGCAACCTCAAGGCATGTCCCTTCCTTAGGCTGTTTATCTTTAAATCAGACTTGGACTGGGCAGACTTTCAAATAGAAGACAACTTCAAAAGAAGGCCTAGAGCCTTTCAAATAAAAGATTGTTTTCTGTAGAAAAAAAGTTGTCTGTGCCTCTTCCCCATTGGAGAGAGAAAGAGGGACAGGGATGATAAAGTTGATGAGGTGAATGTGTTGGGATATAACATTGAAGAGATAAAGAAGAGAGAAGGACCATAGAAGGCTCTGAAGATGAGGTTAAGAAATGAATGCAGGATCAGAGCAGACAAGCAACAAGCATAAAGATTTAAGAATTATGTCACATGATCAAAAGCAAAGGCAGAATAGTTTTGGCAATGTAGTGCCAGATGACATGAGATGACTGAGAAACTGGGTTAGGGAAAGCTTTTGAATAGTGACTGCAGCTGAGGTGACCGAACTGTGAACCACATTTCTGCAAAAAGAGAAAAAAAGAAGGACCACATTTTGCCATGTTGTAAGAGGAAAAGAGACACAGATTGCCAACAGATTGGATTTTATGACATTTGTAGACATCTCTACTTTTATATACTAGAGATGTGCATCACAGCATAGTATAGCACCAGCTTCAAACATGTATGTACTATTTGCAAAAGTCTCCTTGTTCACTAAAGATCGCACAGCCTTTTGTATGATTTCTTCCCGATGTTACTTCAAAAAAAAATAATCACGGCAACCTTTGCCATTTGTTCCACCCAGTTCTGGAGCGAAGCAACATTTGTTGGGCTTTCTCACTGAACTATTTCATGCAATATAATAAATAACTGGCATGTAAATATCTAGGGAAAACTATAATGTCTGTATCGAAGAAAAAAACATGAATGTGGGTAGTGAACCAGGCACGCTTCCTGTTCCCAGCTCCCTCGTGTTCCAGATTCTTGAACTCCCTTGGCTTTTTGACTTCAGGGCACTTTTTGGCTGACTCTTGTTTGCTTCAGAAATTGATAGGATCACTCTCTGTTTCTGACTTCAGTCTGCTTCTTGACCAATTTTTGACCCTTCTCTACAACACAGTGGGCAGAGGGGACAGGGATTGTGTTCCTGGGTTCTGGAAATGCAGGAAGAGGGTCAGGACAGTTGCGGACAGATCCATTTTGGAACAGTCCAATTGTTGGATGAGAATTTGGCCTTTCCCCTACTTAGGTTAGCCCAGGGCTTTGCATGGGATCCCCAGATCAACGCAAAAGATAATGGATTCTCACAATCATAACAAACACAAATCCACTACAAGTCGTAGTACATAAATCACAAAGGTAAATTTTTTCCAGCTTATATAATGCAATATTAAACAAATAACAAACTTATATGATGCAGCATTGAGCAATATACAATGAACAAAAAACTGTTGTTTATACAGTGATTTTACATCAGTAACAAAAGCAGAGTCTTTCCTGCTGTAAAGCAGACTTCTCTTAAGGGCATAAGATCCCTTACTTTAGAGAATAATACTCTTGACTGATGTTTCCAGTCCCTTGTAAGCAGATGCGGACCTAGGTAATTTTCAATGGTAAGCAAACAATATTTTGGTGCCCCCAAACCAATCACTGATATATATTTTCTGTTCATCGTGGGAGTTCTGTGTGCCATATTTGGTTCAATTCCATCATTGGTGGAGTTCAGAATGCTCTTTGATTGTAGGTGAACTATACATCCCAGTAACTACAACTCGCATATTTCAAGGTATATTTTCCCCCAAGAGCTCCTCAAGAGCGCCCCTGGGCAAAACTAACTATACCATGAATGCTTACTTTGCGTAATGGGTTGAGCCGCCCCTGCTTGCAAGAGGATAATCACGTAGAGGATTTCCAGACCGGTTTCGACTAACGTCTTCCTCAGGTGGAGAAATGTGAAGAGTGCAATGAAGTGGACATCAAGTTCTCCAAAATAATAATTCTTCCTCGGGTGGATAAGAATACAATGAAAGAGTGGATCTAAAGGGAATATACACAGGTGGCTAGAACATGTCCCAAAAGAGATAAATATTTCCATATGTTGCTAACATGTAAGGTGTACATAACAAAACAGGCATAGTTACTTACAACAGGTTCTCCTAAACTGTGCTCTGCAATGGTTTGATTCTGTAGCAAGCACATGGCCAACAGGTAGAAACTAGAATACAAAGTGAAGCAATTAAAGGGGCCCAAACCAGATAGAGCAAGCAATGAAAGTGCTAAAGAGCTATACACTATAGTTTACAGGAAACACTGGTATGAAATGGTGTCATTTAGACCATTGGGATGTACACTTTTAAGGGTGAAAATCCAAAAGGCTTCCATGCTGTAATAATTTAGTATCCAAATCCAAATTAAAGGGGGGTGTGACAACCTCTAAAACCTCAATGCTGCATCATATAAGTTTGTTATTTGTTTAATATTGCATTATATAAGCTGGAAAAAAACATTTACCTTTGTGATTTATGTACTACGACTCCCCAGATCAACTCAATGCTATGGAGCTGATCTACATCTACATTGACCTGGAAGTGTTTTGTGTGCATATATAGAATCATAGAATCAAAGAGTTGGAAGAGATCTCATGGGCCATCCAGTCAAACCCCCTGCCAAGAAGCAGGAATATTGGATTCAGATCACCCCTGACAGATGTATATATTTGTATTTGTGTATATGTGGATATATGTGTGTTTGAGTATATATATGTGGTTTTGTGCATGCATTGTAATGTATTTTTTATTTTTTTGACATTTTAAAATGTTTCTGTTGTGTTTTTCAGTGTTTTTATGAGTGATGGACACTTGTTGGCCTGATAGGTGTATTGTGTCCAAATTTGGTGTCAATTTTGTCCAGCGGTTTTTGAGTTATGTTAATCTCACGAATAGACAATTTATAATGGCCTACCTGTTAGTCTTGAGCCCGACCCCGCACCTTAAAAATTGTTCCAACATCCCTGCTGCTTTTTCACAATGAGTGCTGGGGAAAAAAAGCTGGTTTTGGCACGTCTCAAGCCCCTTCATTCCCCCAGCAAAAACACATGCTCAGAAGTGGTTTGATGGGGCAGCCTGCCTGTGAAGAACACAAGCTTTCCTTGGCTAACCATAAAAAGAACTTCACCTCTCGATGCCCTCGCTCAGACTCTCAGACTTGCTTCCTTCCAGACAGCTAATCTCAGAGGCCCTGTGTTATAAGCAGCTGAAGAGAAACATATTGGTCTTTTGCTTCTCCGAGCCTCATGGTTTGATGGTTAGAGTTGTGGTATGTTACTTTTTACTTCACTGCCATTGCGTTCCAGTAAAGCTGAATGGTGGGTGAGTCAGCAAAGGGGAAGTAGTCCCTTTCATAGCATACAGGACTACATCCTATGGGGGAAAACAGAGGGAATAATTTGGCTTTGTTCCCTACCGCTAAAGTCTGTCTTCTGGGATGGCCAGCCTTCCCACGTCAATTCCCCATTTTCTCTCATTTTCCTCTGTTTTCTGGACTTTTTTTTCTATGCGCTTCAGAAACAGAGTCTCGTGAAATCCCACTGGAAGTACCCTTACATAATGTGACGGTCTCCGTGGGACTCTGTTTCTGAAGAGCATGGAAAACCGAGCCCAGAATGTGTGGGATGACATTCATAGTTAAACTTTGAAATTGTCATCCATGGTGATGGCTCCAAGCTGTTTAAAACCTAAGACAACCTTGGCTGAATGACACAAAATACATTGCTAGTGATGCTAAGGAGGAGGAATGGTTTCCTGCCCTTTCTGAAAACGTTTCTAGCCTAGCTCACAAAGTATTGAGATCCAGATTCAGGTCTCATATTAATCTCAAAATGTATTTATTTATTCATTTACAGTATTTATATTCCGCCCTTCTCACCCCGCAGGGGACTCAGGGCAGATTATAATGTACATATACATGGCAAACATTCAATGCCACAGACACAGAGGCAATTTAACATTTCATGAGGGTATTCTGGCCACCAGGGGAGCAGTTGCTTCACCGTCCATTTGTGACACTAACGAAGTACTTCCTCTTTCTTTGCAGGCTTGCTGGATATTTTTATGGCATTGTAAATTAGTTAAATTAGCCTGCCCACGTAGGTGGTACCTAAATTTCCTACTTGACAGATGCAACTGTCTTTTGGGCTGCAAAGGTCGACAGCAAGCTACTCAAATTGGTCAGACACCCACTCCGACCCGGGCTGGCTTCAAACTCATGACCTTTTGGTCAGTAGTGATCTTAATGAAACTGACTCCCAACCAGCTGCACCATAGTCCCGGTGCAAAATTCACTGAATAAGTTTGGGGTGGACCCTTTCTCTATCAATGTAGTTTGCTTCAGAGGGTTAATACTTTTGGGGTAGGATGAGGTAATGAATGGCATGACAAGATTTGTTTTGGAAAACAATAATGTAATTAGATTCCATTGCTTTAATATGCAACATTTTTTCAATACTGTAGACTCTCAGTTAACCAGAACCCTCAAGCAACTAGAAAAATAATTCACAAAGCTATTTTTATAATATAGAAAAACAGTTTTACATTAAATTAACTTTGTCTTTATTTGCTTTAGTTACTGTTTTTCAATATTAATATCAAGTTAATACAGAGTTTACGCTATGGGATAGTATGGTGTGTAGTATTAATCCTATTTTTAATAGTAACTCTCAAGAAATCAGAAACTACATTTACCTGGCATCTAGCAATCCCCATGTGTGTGGGTTAACTGAGACGATTAGATGGCATCATTATTGGTGGACATGTTGACCACACTTTCTGGGTTTAACTTTATTTCTATAAAATAATATGAAATAATACATAATAATGTATCATATACTGTATGGAGTTTTTTACTCACATATACAATGCGTGCTTGGCAATCATTGTTGGCTCTGTGGCATGCACACACATATCAGAACTATGGATGCTCAAATCCTATTATATACAATAGCATAATAAAATGGTGTCCCTCATATAAAATGGCAAAATCAAGATTTGCCTTTTAGATGTTTGATTTTTTTTTTTCATGTATGGATGATTGGCAGCCATGGCTATGGAGGGACAACTCGTGTGTGTGTGGATTATATATAGATTATAACACATTACTAGCATGCAAAGGAAATGTTATAACTTTCATTTTTTATAATTTTATTAATGAGATTTTTATGTGCTGTTGATTATACTTATGATATTTATACTTATGTATTGTTGTCTGCATGTGGCACTTGGAGTGCTTCTGTGAGCTGCCCTGAGTCCTTTGGGGAGATAGTGGCAGGGTACAAATAAAGATGATGATGATGATTATTATCTTAAGCAATTTTCACAAAGACATTTCTTGAATAAGTTTTCATGGACTGGGTCTACTTCATCAGATGCACAGAGTGAACTGAAGATGTATGGAATCTCTATTCCATGTACCTGATGAAATACTGTAGACTAGATCTACGAAAGGTCATGCTATAAACCTCTTTCTCCCAAGCCCCTTCTACACTGCCATATAATCCAGATTGTCAAAGCAGATAAACCATATGGAGCCCCCGGTGGCGCAGTGGGTTAAAGCCCTGTGCCAGCAGGACTGAAGACTGACAGGTCGTAGGTTCGAATCTAGGGAGAGGCGGATGAGCTCCCTCTATCTGCTCCAGCTCCTCATGTGGGGACATGAGAGAAGCCTCTCACAAGGATGATAAAAACATCAGAAATCATGCGGGCATCCCCTGGGCAATGCCCTTGCAGACGGCCAATTCTCTCACACCAGAAGCGACTTGCAAGTCGCTCCTGACATGACAAAAAAAATCCACATGATCTGTTTTGGACTTGATTATATGAGTCTAAGGAGCCCCTGGTGGCACAGTGGGTTAAACCGCTGAGCGGCTGAACATGCTGATGAAAAGGTCACAGGTTCGAATCCGGGGAGTGGTGTGAGCTTCCACTGTCAGCCTCAGCTTCTGCCAACCTAGCAGTTCAAAAACATGCAAATGTGAGTAGATCTGGCAGGAAGGTAATGGTGCTCCATGCAGTCATGCCGGCCACATGACCTTAGAGGTGTCTACAGACAACACTGGCTCTTCGGCTTAGAAATGGAGATGAACACCAACCCCTGGAGTCACATACGACTGGATTTAATGTCAGGGGAAAACCTTTACCTTATATGAGTAAACACTAACGTTTAATCCAATGCAAAGCAGTTAATGTGGACTATCTCTTGGTTACAAGCTCTGAACCAGACTTTTAACTAGAAGTAGTGATAAATATTCTGGTTCCATTTTTGCTAGAGGCAGACTCCTGTCCTTCCTTCCAAAATCTTTCTTATTGTATTTTGTCCTTCCACTTTAGTATAAATTCAGAGATGGTGTAGCCTGCAATTAACTTGGAGTATTCAGAAATATTATAGGCTTAGACATGTTAATAAATACGGGCTGGGGTCAATCGCAATAATAACAGTGAAGTGCTCCATATTGTCATTCACTAAATAGACAGGCAGCTATTTCAGAGTTAAGATAGTCTTGAGAGATAGAGTGGGAATGATTAATTGAGAGGAAGGCATGATAGTAGTTGTAGTAAAACATTTATTGCATTAGTCCTTAGACCATAGCAGGATAAGATAAAATGACAGGAATCATATAAAGATAATGAATTGTTAAAATTAATGAAGTTAGGGAATGAGTAGTGTATATATGTATATACATAACCACTTGTAAAATAAAAAATATTACTAATGGGAAAATTCTTATAAAATATATAATAGTACTGACAGAAGGAGAGAATACTTTTAAGATTTATGTCAGGAATATTTCTAAGCTGGAAGAAGCATGTTTTTTTCTGGCTATGACAAATCCCCACTCATCCTCTTTTATCTTCAAAGTGGTTTAGAGACCTTCAGAGTTTCCAGAGATCTGGACATGGGATTAGGAGAAATTAGGATCTCAAGACATGCATCCTTTGTACCTCACGAAGGCGGATCTGGCCGGAGTGGTCCATGCCTTGGTCACCTCCAGATTGGATTACTGCAATGCGCTCTACGTGGGGCTGCCCTTGAAGACAGCTCGGAAGCTCCAACTGGTCCAACGATCAGCAGCCAGGATGCTAACTGGGGCCCCTTACAGAGAGAGGTCAACCCTCCTGTTCAAGGAGCTCCACTGGCTGCCATTTATTTTCCGAGCCCAATTCAAGGTGCAGGTGCTTACCTACAAAGTCCTGAACGGTTTGGGACCAGCCTACCTGCGTGACCGCATCTCCATCTACGAACCCACGCGTTCTCTTCGGTCATCTGGAGAGGCCCTGCTCGTGATCCCACCGGCGTCGCAAGCGCGCTTGGTGGGGACGCGGGACAGGGCCTTTTCCGTGGTGGCCCCCCGACTCTGGAACACCCTCCCCAAAGACCTTAGACAGGCCCCTACATTGGCTGTCTTCAGAAAGAAATTGAAGACCTGGCTTTTCCGATGCGCCTTCCCAGATTAGGAAATCTCCACCACCAAGTCCCATAAGCACTTTATCAGAACCAATGATTGCTGCACATCACACATCGAACTTGCCCTGGAAGCCCTATATACACCTCCTGTTACATCAGCACTTTTAATCTTGTTCCCATTGCTCTGGCCCGGCCCAGTTTTATTGTGTTTACTGTATTGTGTCTGTTGTTTATTTTGCTTTATTCTGTTTTTAATTGTTTGATTTGCTTAGATTGTATTGTTGTGTTGTGTGTTGAGGCCTTGGCCTGTGTAAGCCGCATCGAATCCTTCGGGAGATGCTAGCAGGGTACAAATAAAGTTTAATAATAATAATAATAATAATAATAATAATCCTTTGTCCACAGTGAACTCCTGTTGTGACTCAGCTGGAATCTCAGAGTGATAGTGTCAATGATTTTGATGGGGATGATGGGATTCAGATTCACAGTCAGGTGCAAAGCAATGATGTCCCTGTGTTAGACGAAGAAGACCAGGAACAGGGGGCAGAAGTTCAGTTGTTTCCCACAGCAAGGGATGACGCTGTTGATAGGGAAACTACTGAGAGCCAGGTGTATGATTCAGGTAGGAAGGACAGCTCTCAGCCAGATTGTTCTCAGCCAGATAATGAGGGAAAAAGCACTAATGAGAGAATTGACCTTGATGAAGCTGGAGGTTTAGATCGAGCTGATCGGTTGGAACTTAAGGTTAGAAGAAGTGTCAAAATTGCTAACAGGCGAGAGAGGGAGGCCTGGGGCCATAGGAATGCCTTCGTGTTATCCAAAGAGTATTAAACAGGCTGTTTGAATATGCCTCAGTGTCAGAGCAACTTCCCGCTTCAACCAAGAGACTTTGAATTTATCTTGTAGCCCTCATGTTCATGTTTTCAGAACTTTGTCATGTTCTCATGGGACTTTGCCTTGCCTGTGTCTTCATGGATCTTGTTTGCCTATGTTACCTTGGATTGATCTTTTGAAATATACTTTTGCCTTTTTGAACTTTTTATTTTTTACTTTAATAAATCATAAAGACTACTGCTTGTGTGCTCTGTGGTGTCTTAAGCAAGGTGATTTTACTCCGAGGTGCAACAACTCCTTTCCTACAAACAACTTGACTGTATGGCCAAGTTCTAGAAGCATCCTCTCCTGACGTTTTGCCTGCATCTTTGGCAGGCATCCTCAGAGGGTATGAGGTCACAACTACATCCTCACAACCTCTGAGGATGCCTGCCATAGATGAAGGCGAAACGTCGGGAGATAATACTTCTAGAACATGGCCATACAACCTGAAAAACCTACAACAACCCAATCACTCAAACTCCAGTAAAGAGCCAGTGTACTTCAAAGGGACTTGGATTTCTCTGATTGATGTACATCATAGGATTGTTATGATGATAAACAAGGTCATTGTAGGAGATACAGAATATAATTTCTGTGGCTCTGAGCCTAGAAAGGTAGTGAGGACTCCTGTGACTATTTTCAGGAAGAGGCTGGACAAGTGGACATCTACCCATTTTAGTAACGTTTTAGTGACAATCGTGCACTGAAGAGAGAGTTGTACTTGATGGTCCATGAGATGCCTTCAAGCTCTATGATTCTATGATATACTGTAGCTAATGTAAAAATTGGTGTTTCTGTATTGGGTTGTTGTAGGTTTTTCGGGCTGTATGGCCATTTTCTAGAAGCATTCTCTCCTGACGTTTCACCTGCATCTATGGCAGACATCTGAAGGCAAAACGCATCTATGGCAGGCATCTGCAGGCGAAATGTCAGGAGGGAATGCTTGTAGAACATGGCTATACAGTCCGAAAAACCTACAACAATCCAGTGACTCCAGCCATGAAAGCCTTCAGCAATACATTGTTCCTGTATTTCCACAAAGATGTTGCAGATGCAAAATGACTTTTGTTCAACTCTTTTGCATCTGCAGTATTGGCTGTTCCTTAAGGAATGGGTGGGGATATACATACTTATTTTGTATAACAGACTACACCTGGCCTATCCAGTGAGGTTTGGGGAAACATCAGAGAGATGGAGGTTCATGCCTGTCAATTTAGTAAGGAATGTAGGGAGGTAGCCTGTTTTCCCCATAGATCTCCCTCACTGGGCAAAGATATATCTACCAAAATGCCTATCTTGCCCATCTTGAGAATGCCAGAACATTTCCAGATAGCTCGAGGCACGTCTGGGTCTCCTGGAGAAGGCGGTAGTCAGAGAGTCTCACAGGAAAGTTTGCCAATAAAAACAGACTTGGAACTAATAAACTGAAAGGAACTTCCTGTTTCGGAGAGACAAGCTATTCTCTGTCTCCAGTTGAGTAACAAAGATTATTGTCATGCAATCAAAGGTAGTCTGGGGTTAGAGTTCATTTGAGGTTTTGTTTTGATATTGTTTCTGTTAATTACTTAATTAAATGTTAAATTACACCCCCTCCTTTTTGCACTATGTTTCAACATACATATGACTAAGATTGGCTGTCAACCTGGCTGTTCTTGCCCAGTTATTGAGCATCATATGCATTGCAGATCACTAAAAAGCATTTCTTATTACAGCTCAATTAACAGGAGCCATTAATTATGATGTTAAGGAATTCTGTGGCATGTTAAAGACCAACAAGCAATTCTCACGCATACACTTGCATGGATGACAACCTACATGAACAGGCACACAAAGGCTTATGCCATAATAATAGAAAGTCCAAGTGGGGAAGTCATGTTGATCTGTGCAGCAAAAAGAACAAAAGCATCTTGTTAAGAAGGAATCAGTTTTCATTTGGCATGAACTTTGGTAGAATTGTTGGCTCCAGGTCATGAAATGTACTCCAAATAATTTCAGTAGACCTTAAAGTTCCACAAGACTTCACAGTTTAAATTAGAAAAGAGGGGAGGGGATAAAACAATCAATGAGAAAAAATATAAAAAAGAAAAACAAATAAAAATATGTGGGGTACATCCCTTCAAGAGCCTCATAACTGTCACCCTTACACAATCCCACATATAATGTATTGTCGAAGGCTTTCTTTGCCGGAATCACTGGGTTGTAGGTTTTTTCGGGCTATATGACCATTTTCTAGAGGCATTCTCTCCTGATGTTTCACCTGCATCTATGGCAAGCATCCTCACCTCACTACCTCTGAGGATGCTTGCCATAGATGCAGGCGAAATGTCAGGAGACAATGCCTCTAGAACATGGCCATATAGCCCGAAAAAACCTACAACAACCCATATATAATGTTCATAACTAAAAGGGGGAAAAAAGGAAGTAAAGCACAACCAGTTTGCATGCCCTGGAGTTGGCCGTTCTTCTTGGAAGCTCTTCATACAGATGACTTCTTTAGAGGGAGAAATGGGTTTAAAGGGATGAGAGATCTTAAGGTTTGCTGAAGACCTTCATCTCCTGAAAATGGGATAGGGCTCTCCACCTCAGGGACACTTTTGAGCAGTGGTTCCTAACCTTTGGTCCTCTAGATGTTTTGGACTTCAGCTCCCACAATGCCTAACAGCTGGTAAAATGTCAGGGATTTCTGGGAGTTGAAGTCCAAAACAGCTGGAGGATCAAAGTTTGGGAACCACTGCTTTAGATGTTGTGGTAGAATATGTAACCCACAACTTTGTTATCCAAAAAAGATGGTTCAAATCTGGAAAATCATAGTCCCACTCTATTCTGCTTTGGTCAAACCTTATCTGGAGTCCTTGTGTTCAATTCAAGAAGGAAATTGACAAGTTGGATCATGTCCAGAGAAGGGCAACCAAAAGGATCAAAGGTTTGGAAACCAAGCATTTTGAAGAACGGCTGAGGGAACTGGGGATGTTCAGCCTGAAGAAAAGAAGACTGAGAGGGGACATGATAGCCATGTTTAAATATTTGAAAGGATCTCACATTGTGGAGTGGTCAGGATTGTGTTCTGCTGCTCTGGAAACTAGGGCACAATGGAACAATTGATTCAAATTGCAAGAAAAAAGATTCCACCTAAACATTAGGAAGAACTTACTGATGGTAAGAACCATTTGGCAATAGTATATGCTGCCTCCAGAGAGTGGAGGTTTTAAAGCAGAGGTTGGATAGCCATTTGTCCGGGCTGCTTTAATTCTGTATTCCTACATGTCAGGGGGTTGAAATGGATGGCCCTTGGGGTCTTGTCTCACAACTTATTATTCTAAAAGGTTTTTTTTTTCTTTATTTTTTATAAAAGATTTTACAATGCAAGTAAAAAAAAAGCGGAATTAGGGATATAGGGATATAGGGTAGAAAAAAGGGGGGGGTTTGGGGGTTGGAGAAGTGGAGGGGAATGGGGTGGTGGGGGGCAGATGTGAGGGGTGGGGAGAGGGAGGGAAAGGTAGGGGAGGGGTACTTTAAAAATAAAACATTGACTTCCCAAACTTCATCTGATCTTTAAATTTTCCCTTTCTTTAGTATCTTCTGTTTTTCCGAGGTCTCTTCTTGTTTGATCGCTGTTTAGACGTTGGACAGGTCTATCATCAGTGGTATATTTTCTCCTTTACAATAATCCTGGAGTCCGGACCAGTTCGTCTTCTTTTTTGTATTCTCTAATCTTTGTGATAAGGAGTCCATTTTCACTATTTCTAACACTTTAGTTATCCATATATCTGTGTTAGGGATTGTTCCTGTTTTCCATTCTTTTGCCAGCACCATTCTTGCGGCTGTACTTAGCAGGAGTAGTAGTCTCTCTTGGTTTTTGTTAAAGTCTGAATTCATTAGTCCTAATAGATATATGTCTGGGGATCTAGCAAAATTTTTCTTAAGTATTTTTTTAATGATATTATGGATCTCTTTCCAATATTTTCTTACTTTTTTACATTCCCACCAGACATGGATGAATGTTCCTTTTTCTTTACCACATTTCCAGCAGGTATTGGAGATTCCTTTATTAAATTTTGCTAGTTTGTCGGGCGTAAAATACCATCTGTAATACATCTTATACCAATTTTCCTTTATATCACTTGCAATCATAGTTTTTATCTTATTATTCCACATGTTCTCCCATTGGTTTGTTGTTATACTATGGCCTAGATCCTTTGCCCATTGAATTTGACAATTTTTTACCTGTTCATCTTCCGTTGACCATTTTAACAATTGTAGGTAAAGTATTTTTATTAGTTTTTTTTCCTTTTCTAGTACTAGATCCCATATTCCTTTCTCTTGACTAAAGCCAATTTTCTCATCTTCTTTGAACCCTAGTTTTATTTGGAGATATTGAAGCCATGTAATGTTTTTATTTATTATTCTTAGTTCTTCTATTGATTTTAACTTAGGTTCTTGGCCTCTTGTATAGTTTAGGATTTGGTGGTAAGTTAGCCAATAATTCTTGCCCATGTCTCTTTTGTGCCTCGCCTCAGTTGGTGACAACCACTTTGGCGTTTTGGTATACCATCTGCTTTTATATTTCTCCCAGGTCCTGATGAGCGCGGCCCTGATAAAGTGGCTGTTAAAGTTCTTTTCTACTTTCCTTTTATTATACCAAAGGTATCCGTGCCACCCTGTCCTAAGATCGTGGCCCTCAATTGTTAGTAAACTCTCATTTTTTAAAGTTACCCAATCTTTGATCGCCACGAGGTTACAAGCCTCATAATATAACTTTAGGTTCGGGAGCCCTAAACCGCCCCTTCTCTTTTCGTCCGTTAATATTTTGAAGCTGATCCTGGGTTTTTTGTTTTTCCATATAAATTTCGAAATTTCTCTATTCCATTTTTTGAATAGGTGGTCGTTCCTTAGAATGGGAAGTGTCTGAAAAAGGAATAGTAGACGGGGTAAAATTGACATTTTTATTATATTTATTCTTCCTAAAAGTGAGAAGTTTTGGTGTTTCCACCTATCTAAATCATGTTGGATTTTTTTCCATATTGGGATATAATTGTATTTTAATAGATTAATGTTGCTTTGTGATATATATATTCCTAAGTATTTTATTTTATTTTCAATTTTTATTCCTGATATTTCTTGCAAAGTTGCTTTAGATTTATTATCTATATTCTTAATTAATAGTTTTGTTTTTTGAGTATTTATTTTAAATCCCGCCAATCTCCCATAAGTTTCAATTTTTTGTAACCAGTCCTTGATACTTTTTAGCGGATCCTCCATTATGCAGACCACGTCATCCGCATAAGCTCTTATTTTGTAATGTTGTTTTGCTATCTGCATCCCCTTTAGTTTAACATCGGAATTTATATCTCTAATTAAAGTGTCTAATACCAGGATGAAAAGAAGGGGAGAAAGAGGGCACCCCTGCCTTGTTCCTTGTGTAATACTAATTTGAGGATCTGTCTCCTGGCCATTGATAATTAATTTTGCACTTTGTGTATTATATATTGCCTTAACTGCATTTTGAAATTTATATCCGCTATCAATTTCTTGTAATAGTAATTTAAGGTACGTCCAATTTACTTTATCAAACGCTTTTTCTGCGTCGATAAATAATAAGGCTGCCTGTTTTTCATTGTGTTTTTCGTAGTACTCTATCGTATTTATTAACATCCTTGTGTTGTCCTTAATTTGCCTTTGCGGTAAGAAACCTACCTGCTCGTCGCTTGCCCAGTCCTTCAAAAATTTCTTTAGCCTTTCCGCCATAATTGATGCGAATATTTTATAGTCCGTGTTTAATAACGATATCGGGCGGTAATTTTTTATATCCTCCGGGTCAGTGCCCTCCTTATGAATGAGGGTTATATTTGCTTTTTCCCAAGTTTGGGGATACGTTTTGTGGTTTAGAATGTTATTCATAATTTCTTGTAGTAATGGGCTCAATTCATTCTTAAATATTTTATAAAATAGTATGGTATACCCATCTGGTCCGGGGGCCTTGTTTTTTTTCATTTTCGAGATTGCTATATCTATTTCTGATATTGTTATCGGGTCGTTTAGTGGTGTTCTTTGTTCCTCCGTTAGTTTTGGCAATTTTAAGTCCCCTAGATATTTTGTAATTTCTTCTTCTTTTATATTTGATTTTTGATATAGATTATTATAGAAGTTGACAAATTGCCCTATAATACTCTTTCCTTCTGTGTATATTTTCTCTCCTACTTTAATCTTAGCAATCGTTTGTCTGTTTTTTTTCTTTTTAAGTTTATTTGCAAGCCATTTTCCTGCTTTATTGGCGTTTTGATAAAAATTTGCCTTTACATATTTCATTTGTTTTTCTATTTTATCCAATTGTAATATCTCTAATTGTTGTTTTAAAGTTTTAATTCTTAAGTTGACCGCTCTCTCTTTTGGGTTCCTCTTTAAGAAATTTTCTTCTTCTTGTAGCGTCTCCATTATTCGTTTTATTTCTTTATCTCTATCTTTCTTATTTATGGCCTCCTGTTTGATAAGATATCCCCTCATAACTGCCTTCATCGCGTCCCATTGTATCTCTTTCGTTGTTTCTGCTCCGCTATTTAAACTTAGATATTCCTGCAATAATTTCCTATTTTTTTCAATATCAACATCTTTCCTTAGTAAATTGTCTTTTAGGCGCCACTGGAATCGGAAATTATCTCCTTTAATTGTTAATTCTATCGCACAATGGTCTGAAAGTGTTCTGGTTAAGATCTTTATTTTATTTATCCTTAATAAGATTGGTTTAGTAACCCAGACCATGTCTATTCTAGACCATGATTTATGCCTTCCGGAATAGAAGGTATAATCTCTAGCGTTTCCTTTGTGGTGCCGCCATGCGTCTATTAAGTACCATTTTTCCAGCTGTGTTGTGAATCTTTTGGGTAGTTTACTAGATTTATATTTATTTTTATTTGGGGGTTCGTTTTTGTCCCTTGGTGATTTATCCAATGTGGGGTCGATGACCCCATTAAAATCACCCAATATTAATAAATCATCGAACTCTTGATTATCTATATTTCTTTTCAGCTCTTTCAGGAAATTTTGTTTAGGACCATTTGGGCAGTAAATATTGCAAATTAAGATCTTTTTATTCTTTATTTCAATTTTTGCACCAATAAAACAGCCTTCTTCATCTTTAAAACTCTGTGTGGGTTGTAGCCAGGGTTTAATGTATAGCGCGACCCCTTTCTTCTTGTTTTCTGTTGATGCGTAGAAGCATTTTCCCAGTTTATTATTTTCTAAGTATTTTACATGTTTACTTTTTATGTGAGTTTCTTGAACTGCCGCTATTTCATAATTCTTTTGCTTCAAATAGTTGAAGAAACATCTCCTTTTATTCGGGGAGTTCAATCCATTTATATTATTTGAATATATCCTTATGTCTTTATTCATCTATACTTTCCTGCATCTCCCAGTGGACTATGTCCTGGGTCATCAACAGTTTGTAATTCTCTGGGGAGAATTCTCTCAGTCTTTTTTGCTCTCTTTCCTTGGTTCCTATCTGTGTATTATATGAAGCCTCTTCCTCTTCTATTGTGTTTGCTTCTTCTGGGATTCTTTTAGGAGTTTTCCCCTGCATGTCCTTCCAACTTTCTTGTGATTGCTTCTGAGATTCTTGTCTTGTGGGTTTGATGTGTGTTGTGAAGAAGATTTTGGCTTTCTCTTCGGAGTTTATCCAGTATTTATTCCCGTTCCAAGTGACTGTGATCCCTTCCACCTTCTCCCATCTGAATTTTACTTTCCTCTTTTTCAATTCTTCGGTTAGGAAGGTATATTTTCTGCGTCTTGCTAACGTTTGTTTCGTGACTTCTTTCATAATGATCACTCTTTGTTCTTTATAATAAATTGGTTTCCTAGCACTTTCCTTAAGTATTTCGTCACGAGTGCTTTTCCTGCAGAAGCTTATGACCACGTCCTTTGGTGTTTTATTCTTCTTTGCATATTCTGATGGTACCCTGTAGGCTCTATCCAGGTCTTGTCCAATAATTTCTCCACTTACATCCAGTAGTTCTGCCAGTAGCTCTATCGATAGTTGTTTTACGTTTTCCTCTTTTGATTCTTGTAAGTTTCTCAGTCTTATCTGGTACTCCAGTTCTCTGTTCTCGAGAAGCTCAGTCTGATGTTGGAGTTTTTGGTTCATATTTTCTAATTTCATGATTCTGGAATCTGTTTTGCTCTGCACTTTAATAATTGTTTGATTTTCTTTTTTTATCTTGTCTACGTCTGCTTGAATTTTACTTATGTCTTCCTTTAGATCTGTTTTTAATTTTTTTATTTCTTCTTGTAATTGTTTGTGTTGGGAATCTTGTTTCGCTGACATTTTTTTTATTTCTTCTAGTATGCTTTGTAGTACCGTATCCTCTGTGATAGAGTCTTTTTTTTGTTGTTGTTTGGCAGCTTGCGTCAGTTGTGGCGTTGTTTTGGCTTTAGTGTTTTGCATCTTGTTCTTTGGGTTTGACTTTCTTTGTTTACTGAGATTGTTTTGTTGTCCTCTATAGGTGTTCTTCCCTTAGTTTATTGATATATCCTTTTTTTTTTAATTGAATTCCCTTTACCTCTGTTCCTTCTCTTTCTTTCTATATTCCGTTTCTTCAATCCTTTTATTTGTTTCCTTTTATTGGAAGTGGTTCTCTTTCTCTCTTACTTTGCTCTGCTAATTCCTTTGTGTTATTTGTTGTCTATTTTTGTTCCCTTTTTGGCACTTTATGTCTTTTCAGGTTCTAATTGTTATGGGATTGTTGTAGGATGTGGGTTTTATTTGATTGCTATTTGTGGCTGGACTCTATTTTTATTTTTATTTAAGTTTACAATTACTTTCTTTATGGCGTGTGTAATTCTTCTCTTGCCTACCTTGCCTTCTTTCCTTGTTGTTTCCTTTTTTTCCCTTTCCGGCTTTCTTTCCTCCACCTATCTTCTCCTTCGTGGCCTTTTCTCGCGAGATAGTGTTCCTTTATCCCGGTATTTCCTCCTACTGTCTTCCGTTTTCCTCCTTCCTTATCCTTCCGTGTCCTCTCGCGAGGCCTCTCCCTCTCGCGTTATCTCTCCCTCTCGCGGCACTCAGTCAGCCTCTCGCTGGATCCCTCTCCGTCGTTTCTCCTCCCACGTTTCTCTGTCTCCTTATCTCGTTCTCCGTCTCAAGGCCGTCTCTCCTCAACTTCCTCGGCTTTTCCAAGGTCAGTTCTGTTATTTATTTATTTAATTTCCTCTCTGTCTTTTCCCTTTCTTGTGGGTTGTGTTTTTATGGTGGGGGGCGGGAGGTTAGCGGAGTTTTAAGCCGCTTTTTCTACGTTCCGCTATTAAATATTCAGCTTTCCGTGTTCCCTTCCTTAAGGAGGGTTTCCACTTCTTCGGCCCTTCCCTTAATTTTAATTTTAATTCTTTCTGTCCGTTGCCTTGCCACTTGCCACAGCCCGCTTTACCCTGAGGTACAGGATATCACGGGTGTCTCCTCCGAGGCGCCCGCTGTATCCCTCCTCCCGTTGGTTATGCCGTCCCTTCTATAGGGAGGGAGCTCCGCTCTACCCAGCTGTGTTGCCAATGCTAGCAAGTCTTTTCCTTTCCTTTTTAAATTCTTTAGGTCTTCCTCCCCTTCCGAGTCTTCGGGATTCGGTGGGGATTCGGTTGGGACAGGGCCAGAAAGAGGCCCCGTTCAAAACCTGGGGCTTTCCGTATTTATTTCTCCCGTTCTTCTTGCTCCTCACTCCTCGCTCCTCTACTTAGATTTGACTCTAGGTCTCTCCAAGCACCCCCTTCGATTGTTCGCTCTAATTGTCCTTCGTCATCTTAGGTCTGTACTTACTATTGTCGACCTCAGCTGTTTGCAGATCCGAGAGTTTGCATTGTGATTTCCCTTCTTTTCGCTGCGATCCTTTCTTCTTGTTATTGTGTTGTTGGCCAGCGGAGATTAGGGGAGAGACTTTAAAAATGTCTTCCCGCCGCGGTTTGAGTCTCACCACACTCCCGTTGCCGGGCGCTTTTGGGAATCCCCTTGAGGGGGGTACCTCCTAGCGCCGTCGGCCGGGTGCTGGTGAAAGAAAAGACCCTCCAAGACCTCAATCTGCCTTGTGAGGGAGGGGTTGCGACCCCTGACTCAAAGAAGAAACGCGGCTGTCTCCGAGAGTACCTGGAGACACGTCCTCCACTGTATGGCCACCAACCGGAAGTCCCAACTTATTATTCTAAAAGGTGATTCTCAACATGTGGGTCCCCAGGTGTTTTGGCCTACAACTCCCAGAAATCCCAGCCAGTTTACCAGCTATTAGGGTTTCTGGGAGTTGAAGGCCTACAACATCCTACAACAGTGGTTCTCAACCTGGGGTCCCCAGATGTTCTTGGCCTTCAACTCCCAAAAATCCTAACAGTTGGTAAACTGTATGGGATTTCTGGGAGTTGTAGACCAAAAACATCTGGGGACCCCAGGTTGAGAACCACTGTTCTAGGAAAAAGGGCTTGGGAGTGGGAGCTGTCCAGTGTTCTGAATCTATTTCATGATAAGATTCAGGACCTTGACTGGTTCCTTGAAATTCTGAAATAAAACTTGGAGTGGGTTCACTGCACTTCTGACATGGAAGCACCAGCATCCTCTGGCTGGGATGTTAAATAAGAAATAAATCAACTCACCCACTTGTATGCACACAAAAGCTTCCCTTTAAGTGTCTTGCAATTTTTAATTAATATAGATTTCATCTACATCCATTAGTATGGGGGATAATGCTGGAAGGAATTCAGTCTTGGTGGGATTACTGATCCTTTTATTCACCTTAGGTCATCGCCAGATTAAATATTATAGTTGTGAAAGCATTTCTTGGGTCAGTGTGATTCAAACAGCAGCAATCCACTGTTGCAAATGATGGGGCTATACTTATTGAAGGAACAAATTGAGAAACACTAAGTCTCCTTAATTGGAAAGAAGACAATCCTTTACAATACAAAGCGGAGTAATTATATAGTACAAATGCAGCTGCTGTTTGAGATCTTAATCTGATTGCAAAGGTGCTGGTAACATTTCAGCAGAGTGTAAGAAAATGAAATAACAATGGCCAAGATGTCATGTTTTACAGTTTTTGTGTTCTTGCTAGGGAGCCTTTGTAGGAAGAGACTTGATTTCACATTGCCATTACAGGCAGCAAATTTCAAATATTTTCCCCCAAACATAGAGCCCTAACCAGTGCATGTTCACTGAGAAGTAAGGCACCAAACCGCTCAGTATAGTGAGATATTTTCCCAAGTAGGTGTGTGCACAACTGCAGCTAGACAAACCAGTTCAGTTTGTTATTTGCTCAAAATAACAGTAGGCCATAATTCCAAGTAGACATACTGGATTTCAGTTCTGGTGCATCTAAAGTTACAGAGGCTGCAGCATTCAATCCATTTAAAATAGGGGAAAAATTATAATAGGGCAAAACCTCACTGAATACAGTGGATCTTATTCTGACTTAGCCTGGGTAGCTGCATGTTGAAAAGTCACATACAACTAACAATGACATTATTACTTACTTAGGCAATCTCTCATTGTCTGAGGATGATGGCCCTCTAAGTGTTGTGTCTTGGCAATGGATCCATAGGTGACTGTGGAGCCCTATTCTTGACCCGCTTGTTCTTTCCCAGTGAGGGCATCGGTTTCCAGGTAGAAAGAGGTCCTGGTCAGAGTTGGGTGGACGTGTCTTTCTCTTGGCCTGTTTTTTCCTTCACCCTCCATTCGTGCCTCTTTGAATTCCGCAGCACTGCTGGTCACAGCTGACCTCTAGTTAGAGCGCTTGAGGGCCAGTGCTTCCCAGTTCTCAGTGTCCATGCCACGGTTTTTAAGGTTGGCTTTAAGCCCATATTTAAATCTCTTTTCCTATCCACAAACATTGCATTTCCTATTCTTGAGTTTGGAGTATAGTAACTGCTTTGGGAGATGGTGATTGAGCATTCAGACAATGTGGCCAGTCCAGCTGTGTTGATGACATAGAAGTATCACTTCAATGCTGGTGGTCTTTGCTTCTTCCAGCACGCTGACATTTGTCCACCTGTTTTCCAAAGAGATTTGAAGGATTTTTCGGAGACAGCACTGATGGAATCAATCTAGGAGTTGTGTGTGACGTCTGTAGACAGTCCACGTTTCGCAGGCATATAGCAGGGTTGATAGTTTATAAACAAGCACCTTGGTATGCCTATGGATGTCCTGGTCCTCAAACACTCCTTGCTTCATTTGGAAAAATGCTGCATTCACAGAGCTCAGGCGATATTGTATTTCAGTGTCAATTTTGACTTTTGTGGAGAGATTGCTGCCAAGGTAGCAGAAATGGTCAACATTTTCTAATGTTACATCATTAAGCTGTATTTCTGGCATTGTAGAGGGATTGGCTGGTGACTGCTGGAAGAACAGTTTGGTTTTCTCGATGCTCAATTAGAGGCCGAACTTCTCGAATACTTCTGCGAAGGTGTTTAGAGTGGCTTCTGAATGTGTACAGACTATGTTATCATCAGCATATTGGAGTTCTATAACAGGTGTTGTGACCTTGGTTTTGGTCTTCAATTTGTTGAGGTTACATAGCTTGCCATCTGTCCGATAGATAATTTCCACTCTGGTAGGAAGTTTCCCATCAACAAGATGAAGTATCATAGCAATTAAGATGGAAAATAAAGTAGGGCAACCACACATCCCTGTTTGACACCTGAGTCCACCTTAAATATAGCAGGCATCCTCAAACTGCAGCTCTCCAACTGTTTTGGCCTCCAACTCACAGAATTCCTGACCATTGAACAAGCTGGCTATGGCTTCTGGGAGGTGGAGGCCCAAGCAGCTGGAGGGCTGTATTTTATGGTTGCCTACATTATAGCTTCTAGTTGGACTTAACAATATCACCCTACCTGTTTCAGTGGGCTTTACTCCAAGAGGGATTTGCATAGTATTTATCTTCCTTCTCATACCACCGTTACTAGAAAGGAGCAGGAAGAGGAAGGTGGTTTGCTGCCTTATGATGCACAGGTAGGTGGAAGGAAAGAAAGCTGCAGAATAGGGGTGCGAAAGGATGATGATGGGTAAAGGAGACAAAGAGCGTGGAGAAACACTCAGGAAATGAAAGATCGGGAGGGAAGACATAAAATCAAGTGAGAATGAACAGGTACAAAATAAAAAATATCCCTTTCAATGTGAATTTTGTTTTCTCAGTTCTTGTGGGTTTTTTCGGGCTATATGGCCATGTTCCAGAGGCATTTCTCCTGACGTTTCGCCTGCATCTATGGCAAGCATCCTCAGAGGTCTGCTGGAGCTGGGAAAAAAGGGGTTTATATATCTGTGGACTGACCAGGGTGAGACAAAAGGCTTTTGTAAGTTGGGCTAGGTGTGAATCTTTTCAACTGACCACCTTGATTAGCATACAATGGGCTGACTGTGCCTGGAGCAAACTCTTAATGAAAGGTGCTTAAAGAACCCCACCTCCTCCAAGATGAACTGAACCACCTCAACTGGGCTCTCCAGGCCAATGGATATTCCACCTCAGACATCAGAAGAGCTACAAGACCAAGAACAAGCCACAAGAGTAAAGATGAAGATCCACCCAGAGGAAAAGTGTTCCTGCCATACATCAAGGGAACCACTGATCGCATAGGAAAGCTGATGAGGAAACACAACATACAAACAATCTACAAACCCACCAAGAAAATCCAACAAATGCTACGTTCAGCAAAGGACAAGAGGGATCCTCTCACCTCTGCAGGAGTCTACCGTATACTATGCAGCTGTGGACAAGTCTACATAGGGACCACCAAACGCAGCGCCCAAACAAGAATCCAGGAACATGAAAGGCACTGCAGACTACTCCAACCAGAGAAATCAGCCATAGCAGAGCACCTGATGAACCAACCTGGACACAGCATTTTATTTGAGAACACAAAAATGCTGGACCACTCTCACAACCACCATGTCAGACTACACAGAGAAGCCATTGAAATCCACAAACATGTGGACAATTTCAACAGAAAGGAAGAAACCATGAAAATGAACAAAATCTGGCTACCAGTATTAAAAAATTCTAAAATTAAAACAGCAGAGAGAAAAACAGGCAGGGACTTCTAAGCACCTTTCATTAAGAGTTTGCTCCAGGCACAGTCAGCCCATTGTATGCTAATCAAGGTGGTCAGTTGAAAAGATTCACACCTAGCCCAACTTACAAAAGCCTTTTGTCTCACCCTGGTCAGTCCACAGATATATAAACCCCTTTTTTCCCAGCTCCAGCAGACCTCTGAGGATGCTTGCCATAGATGCAGGCGAAACGTCAGGAGAAATGCCTCTGGAACATGGCCATATAGCCCGAAAAAACCCACAAGAACTGAGTGATTCCGGTCATGAAAGCCTTCGACAATACATTGAATTTTGTTTTGTTTCTAGTGTAAAATATAAAACACTGGTACTTTTCTCAAACTTTTATCTCTGGTCAACACTGATTTGGGGTGGAGAGGGCATGAAGATTTCTCATACTTTGTTGTGGGCAGAATTCCCATCTTCTTCATTTTAATAAAGGAACAGTTTGGTTTGGTGAAAGTATTTGTCTCACCAGTTCCTGCCTCACCCCCACTGCCAGTTTGCTCTTCCCTTGCTGAGATCTCTCTGGTTTCAAAGTCTTTCTGTAATTAGAAGGAACAGCTTAAATCCTGGCTTCAAATGTCATGCCAAGCCACAAATCTGTTGTGTAAACAGAGAGCCTGAATGAGCTCCCACGAGGGACAGGGACGCTAAAATGCGTTCTGCTGATCCATGGGAGAGGGGCTTGTGGGGAGGGAAAAAAAGTACAAATGCGGTCATATCGCAATTAATAAATCGTATCAGTTGGCAAGCTATATAAATCGTCATTGTGCATAAACAAGCTATAAAACAGTTTAGGTCTGGCATATGTCCATCTTGAATTGTGTATCCCAGAAACGTAACTGGCAGATGGGTGAGGCCCCTTCTACACTGCCCTATATCCCGGGATCTGATTCCAGATTATCTGCTTTGAACCCAGTTATATGAGTCCACACTGCCAGGTAATCTAGGGCAGTGGTTCTCAACCTGTGGGTCCGCAGGTGTTTTGGCCTACAACTCCCCAAAAGTTTACCAGCTGTTAGGATTTCTGGGAATTGAAGGCCAAAACATCTGGGGACCCACAGGCTGAGAACCACTGATCTAGGATAAGAAGATAATCTGAGATCAGATCCTGGGGTATTGGGCAGTTTAGAAGGGGGTAGAGATATGAAAGAGTGCAGAATTGAGGAACATATCCAAGATATAACTTGGGAAAGACCCAAATATATATTTGCAATATATACTAGTGGTAAAATTTATGTTCATGGAGTACTAGGCAACCTGCTGCCTTCCAAATACTTCTGAACTCCAGCCCTAGTCTGTCTGTCCAGGGTTGAGATAGAATGGGAGAAGTAGTTCGTCTATTTCTGGAGGACCAAAGTTTCTCCACTCCTGTGTTGAAAGTATATGTTTTGTTTCTTGTTACAATATGTAGAATTCCTTTCAATCTGTCAGAAGAGCAGCCAAATATTGCATTTCTTGAGGAAAGGAACAGCAGTTTTCCCCAGGATTTTCTACTGAAGTACTGTTAGTGGCAGTGTGTGTATGTGTGTGAAGACTTGTGCCTTGTTGAAATTCATCTTTCTGTGCTACTATTACAAGGATATAAAGGCAAAAAGAGATGAAAGGACACTGTACAGCTTTTCTGTCTTTCTGTTCTTAATTATTTTTGTGGTTAAAAAAGATGGAAGAGAAAATGGGAAAAAACACAGGTGAGTTACAAACAGACTGAGGTTTGAATTCCCTCGAATATTCTGTAGATTAGGAAATGACAATTGAATAATTATTACTTGTTTATTGCATGATCTGAAACATGGTATTAAGTACTTTTTTGGGAAAGCCCTTCAGTTATTGGTGAAATCATTTATTTATTGCTCAAGATGTGAGCATTTCAATTTCTGTATCTTTCATTAATCAAGAAGTATTTTCCGCCCATCTATGTTTTGATACTGTATAACCTAACTCATATTTTAGCATTCTGTTTAGTAAAATATTGGAAATTCCATACTTCACACTGTTATTGAAAGTCTTGGGATAATGGGATTCTTGGGTACATTGATGAGTCTTTAGATTTGGGAGAAAAAGCAGAATGCAAGATGCATGAACTCCTACAGAGTAGAAACTATCACCAACATGTGACCTTCAGCCCAAGATTCATCTTACCTGCACATTTTCAGGGTTGTCCTTTAAGAATTTACAGCTGAACTTTGGCCCTTAAGATGATGAGTTCATAAATGTCTTTCTGACATTGACGTGCCTCCCTTTCCTCACTTAGTATGGCATGCCACATAGAAGTCTTCTTTCTCCCACCCTTCATGTTCACAACAAGATTGCAAGGTGAGAGGTTGCAATTGGTCCCAAGTCAATTAACCAGCTTCATTGTTGAGAAGAAGTTTGAATCCAGGACTTGCCAGACCTAGGAGGCTCTAAAAATGTGTTCTGACATTCCAAACTTGTCAGAGGAAGTGAGCCGGAACATACCTGGATAGCACTTTTTTATATCGCACATCTTGCACTCTTTCCCTCCAAGTCTTGCCTGTTGGGCCAGTTGGAGGAGAAGAACCCCATCAAGTGGGTCATGCTATTTAATGGGGTGACCGCCTCCATTTAACAAAGCTAGGAGATGGTGGTCAGGCATCTGGACAAAATGGCCAGTCCAGCGGAGTTGATGGCGGAGGACAATCACTTCGATGCTGGCGGTCTTTGCTTCTTCCAGCACGCTGACATTTGTCCGTTTGTCTACCCAAGAGATTTGCAGGATTTTCTGGAGGAAGCGCTGATAGAATCGTTCCAGGAGTTGCATGTGACGTCTGTAGACAGTCCACGTTTCGCAGGCATATAGAAGGGTTGGGAGGACAATAGCTTTATAAACAAGCACCGTGGTATCCCTACAGATGTCCTGGTCCTCAAAGGTTGGCAGAAGCTGGGGCTGACAGCGGAAGCTCACATCGCTCCCCCAATTCAAACCTGCGACATTTCGGTCAACAAGTTTAACTAACAGCTCAGTAGGTTTAACCCACTGCACCACCGTGGCATTGTTGTTAGGTACACAGAAAGTCTGAGGCAACTTTGTTTGAACACAGAAGTCTATCTTCACACTGCAGTCATAGCTCTCTGTGTCTTGGGAAAATGCCTGGAGAAAGAGTTGGACTAACATAAGCTGAGAGCAATGGGGAACAACTGCAAGGACTGAACAAAAGAGGAGGCATTTGAGACAGCTTGATCATGAATGTGAGGCTGCTATGAATATAGTCACATACAGATGCTGAAATAAAATGCTGGCCATATACAAAGCTCTTCTCCGTAGGCTCGCTTGTGCTTCTTTGTCTTTAATACAAACACTTAGGTGACTTTTAGAAGTTCCATCGATGAGGAGATTTCAGCAGGTGCGTCTTTTCTTTTTCCTGAGTAATGAGCTGTATCTGTCCAAAATCCACTCTGCTCAAGATATAATGGAGGGGAGGGGGAGGTTGATGTCTTTTTGTTAATACGTATAATGTAATGTGGTTCCTTTATCTCAAAAGAAAGCATAGTTCTAGCATTTTTAAAACACACATAGGTACGTGTGCAATACTTTTTGCAGACATTTTGGCACAAAATCCGTGTTTCCTGCACAGAAATAAATGAGGCGAGCGGTCTCCTAGCCTTGCTTCCCTCCTCTCCTGCCCATCCCCTCTCTTTTTTTGCCTGGCTGCTCACCCCAAACCTCCACATGATGAAAAACTGCTGAGAAACAACTTCCACAATTAATGATGAGGTCACATTTAGTTCAGCACCATTGGCTGCTTAATTGGCTGCTTCTATTATAGTTCCCCTTATCTGCTTGCCAACACAGCTTCTGACAAGCCGCTTTCTGGGTAATTAATCCAATCCAAGATTTCAGATTCCTGAAGCTGGGGCTGGTTTGAGGGCATGCTCCTCTGTACTGTGCCGTCTCTGTGACGCTCAGAGGTGAAGGTCTGCCTTGAAAAATCCCAATGTGGTACCAGACGGCAGGAGCGGATGGCGTGCAGAGGGTTTTGTATGCAGGGACACGTGCATGATTTTATACATGGAAATTGAGATCTTACTTTATGAATAAGGCATCCAAAATTCCCCAATCCAGTCTGCTCTCTGTGCTGGATGCTATTCACAGACATGTGCTATAGCCGTGCTGCAAGATGGTTTGTTTTTAGAAAGTCCCTAATAGTATGCAAATACACGTTGCGATAATGAAGAGGGGCCTAATGAGCCTTAATGAACCCTCGGCTCGAAAATGAAAATAATGAGCCGAAAACAAAATTGCATAGCAGAGACAATGTGCCGTCAGTGGAGGAGACAGAAAAAGGAGTGGATCCTTGGAAACCTTTTGCTCCATGGGTGGAGAACACAGTCTTTGCTTGGATAAAGTACTTCTAAAAATATGTGCAGGTGGCCCTGCATGCTCGCCTTGGCAGAAGACCTTTGACTAGAGCTGGACTGGGCAAGTCTGCGTCTTTCAGTTTTAAAGGACCTGTCTAGGTATTTCTAGAGTATCCATTTCCACATCACACTAAAGGGGACAAAGATTTGCATGAAAGGGCATTTGCATATTTTCGTGTACCGATGCAACATCAAAATGATTTTTCCCCTTATCTGCTTTCAATACAACATCGATATCTAGTGTGCTGGTACAGCTGTACCAGAAGCTCCCAGTTTATTTGCCTTGTATTAAGTGTTTGCTTGCAGCCCAAGGCTTGGGATTCTGCAGAAGGGTGGCTTCCTGTTAAAGTTTGCAGTTATAGGGCAGGCCCCCTGTCCATCATCGTTAAGTTTGGTTCCACCCCCTGTTCAGGACAATTGTGAAGGGAAGGGAGCCATTTTCAGTCAGTCTCAGCAAGGAAAGTCAATGTACAGGACGTGTACAGACTTCTCCTGTACAAAGGCTTCAACCCTTAAGACCTCCCAGGGGAGAACAGTCTTAAGAGCAAATGGATTCCCAAAGATTCCCATGGAAAACAGCCCTAAAGCTCTGAGGAATTTCGGAGGGAAAAACAGCTTTGAACATCTACGAACTCCAGCTGAAGTGACTACAGGCCTACTGGTAGGTCCACTCGGTGCTTTGAGATGCAGATCAACCCGGTAGTGGAGCCCACATCAGTTAGGTTTAGGATCACAGTTAGCCTAGGAGAAGTTTGGAAAGGGATTTTCCTTTAGAGTAAAAGCAACAGTTAGAAGCCACCAGTTGCACAAAGCCTGGAAGCATTTGTTTAACCTTTTGAAGACAAAAGGAGTTTCTGTTGATTGTTCACTAATAAAAGACTTTGTTATATTTTACAAGCCCTCTAGAGACTGTTTATGGTGAAAATCCTTAAGAATTTCTCTTCAGGTCCCATGGCTTCCCACTGAGCTACAGTTGCACGTCCTGTTTTAAAAGCAATTCATTTCAAGCCCAGCGCGCGACAGAATATCTAGACCTACCATTATGTGGAGCTAGCTGCCCTGAGGGCATCCAATAGTTGTTTGCTCTTAAATTAGCTATTTTGGAAGTTTTGCTGCCAAGGATGCGCTTCCTGGTGGCGCAGCGGGTTAAACTGCTGAGCTGCTGGACTTACTGACAGAAAGATTGATAATTCGAATCCAGGGAGCAGGGTGAGCTCCCGCTGTTAAGCCCAGGAAGTGAGTCAGAAATGATTCAGCATATTTTTATTCCTCTAGCCTGCTGGGAGGCTGGAAGGCTCCCTGCCTCCCTTCCCAGCCAATCAAGGGAGAAGTTTTGGGGAGGGTTTCGGCACTGGTAGCCATTGCTGTATATAAAGGGGAGCACATGGCTCAGAGGCTCATTCGGAGCTGGGAAGGGAAGGGAAAAGGGGAAAGACAAAGACTAAGAGAAAGGAGATTGTGTTGAAGGGAGATTGGAAGAAGAGCACGGCGGGCAAGGAAGCAAGCAGAAAGGAAGAAGAATTGGGAGAAGGGCTGTTGCCAGCTGTGCCTGGCTGCCCACCTGCCTATGTGGCTGGGCAGTAGGCAGCCTGCCTTGCCACTTGTGTGTTGTTGCTGTTGGGGTTTGGGTCAGGTGGGCACCGCGAGGGTAGTGTGTGGGTGAGTGGCATGGGTGGAATTAGCAACACAGAGGAACCAAAGCACTTTAGACCCTGGTTTTTATGTCACAATAATGCTGTGTTTTTGGAGTCGGAGTTCCCATCACACATAAAGGTTCACGTTTTGCCACTTCCACGTGCATAAAGACAAGTGGAGCTGATAAGTGGAAGTGGCAAAACAAGTGAACTTTTATGTGTAATGGGAACTCCTGGAGCAATACCATTTTCTGACGTATATTTGTGGGTGGTCTTTACACTTTCCCTCAATTTCTGTCTTGCCGCCATTACTCCGTGAGGACTAACCCTTCAAAGGAAAGTTTTAAGGACATTATGAAATTACTCAATCTTTATTACTCAATGCATTGGCATTATTTATTTATTTACAGTATTTGTATATCACTTTTCTCACCCCGAGGGGGACTCAAAGCGGTTCACACATAAGCAATGGCAAAATTCAATGCCACCACAAACAATTACAATTATACACTACAGTTAGACATAAAACAAATTAAAACAATACATCCATAAGCAATAAAACAATCATTAAAACATAAAACAGTCTTGTCCGTCAAATCGCCGTTCCAGTCATTGTCTTTCCGAAATGCTGCACACATTTACTTCTACTGTCTGAAGGCCTGGTCCCAAAACCATGATTTTTTTTTCTAAAAGCCAGGAGGGAGGGAGTGGATCTTATCTCATTTCGGAGTGTGTTCCATAGGCGGGGGCCACAGCCGAGAAGGCCTTGTCTCTCGTCATTATACTCTTTCCTTTTGAAGTAATTCTCCTTTTGAAATAATTTTGAATTAATTTTGAAATAATTTGCAAGGTAAATAACATGTGTGTACAGTTCAGTAGAGAAACGGCCATTTCATTAGGGAAACAGCTGCTTCAGAGGAAAGTTTCAGTAGAGTTTCAGTAACACCCAGAACAGGAGTGGCAGATGCACTTTTTCTTATAATTTTTCTGTCTTCTGCTACAAATCACTTTTTTTCTTTGCTGAAAAATCCTGTTTCTCAAAAACCACAAGATTTCCTACTTCTGATTTTGTGCAGTGAGTCTTTTTTTAAAGGGGGGGGGGAGAGAAAGCAAGATGGCGAGAACTTAATTTCTCCATATGATGGCAAATGAAGCAGGGGATTGTGGATGAGATGGACACATGTGATGGGGGGAGACTGTATTCTCAGTTTTATTAAAACACGGGCTACCACTGAACACTATGGTAAGCTCCGGTTCAACCCGCATTTTTTGTCTAATGCAATGAGGTCCTAGTTCTGCCATCCACCAAATCCCAGTGATTCCATTGTGACATAAGGCCCATATACCATGTTTTGCATCAGAATTAATGGGATCTGCAAAGTGGCAATAACACATATTAATGGCAACAGGAGGACACTCCTTCTTTAATTTTGTTCGTGCACCATGTGTACCCAAGAGAAAGAAGTTATCAATTTCTTTCCTAAATGTTTGGAAGCAGAATAGCTAAAGGACTGCCTTCTCTCATCTAATCCTTCCTGGCCACTATGTTTAACAACTGAAACTCTGCCCAGCATTTCCCTGCTTTCAGAAACAGTCAGTTGGGACATAAGGCTGAGGTTTTCTACTATGGTGCCCATATTATGGAGTTGCCTAAGCAGTGTGGTTGGCTCACTCTCTTTTAAGCTTCAGGCTTCCTGATAACATTTCTACCCTACTGAGCATTTTCTGCTGTTTAAAGTTTTTATCTCCTTCTTTTAAAACTAGTTTAACCTGCTCTTTTATTAATGTGATACTGTTTTTAACTGCTTTGATTGTGATCGCATCCATGGTTTTGATGTCTTTTCGCAGCTTTGTATGCTGCTTTGAATTTATTTATGAAGAACAGCAAGATAGAATAGGCTAAATCTGGGATGGGAAGTGTGTGGATCTCCAGATATTGTTAGATTGCCAGCTCCCAGCAATCCCAGCCAGCATGATCAATATTCAGGGATAATGGAAGTTGTAGTCAAAGACCATTGGCAGGGTTGAAGAGCCTCAAATGAATCAATAAATTATTTCAAGTCACAAATTCAGCCTCTGGTGTCTGCTAAAAAAAATCACTGCAGGAGCAAAGAAAACCTAGGAGATGCATTAAAGAAAGTAGTGGAATGGGAGGCATGCAGATTCCATGATGTTTCCCCATATTTTTGGTTATTAGGATAATGGATGTCGCACACAATGCCTTTACCCTAATAGCACACAAGAGACCTTCCTTTTGAATTTTTTGTTGTTGTTGTGGTCACCCACCTTGGGGAAGTTCCCCCCTATGAGCCGCTGCAAACTAGCGTCTTGGGAGAGCAAACTGTGCCAGCACGGCCAATGACATCAAAGACTCCCCCTCTTTCTCCGCCTCTTTCTCCGCCTCTTTCTCCGCGCCCGCGTGGTTTTCCCTTTGCTAGGGCAGCGATGCGAGCGTACTCTCGCTGTTGAATTCTGTCAACAGCAAGAGTACGCTCGCATCGCTGCCCTAGCAAAGGGAAAACCACGCAGGCACGGAGAAATAGGCGGAGAAAGAGGCTGAGTCTTCGACGTCATCGGCCGTGCTGGCACACTTTGCTCTCCCAAGATGCTAGTTTGCGGCGGCTCTAAGAGGGCTATTTCTCTAGAGCACGGGTCTTCAAACTAAGGCCCGGGGGCCGGTTACGGCCTTTCAAGGTCATTTAACTCAGGGTCGACCTAGGTCTGAAATGAACGCACACAACAACAACAACAACAACAACAACAACAACAATCCTATCTCATCAGCCAAAAGCAGGCCCACACTTCCCATTGAAATACTAATAAGTTTATATTTATTAAAATTGTTCTTCACTACCCAGGAGATGCATGGATGTTTTGAGGTTTTACCATCCTTATGTGAGGCTTCTCTCATGTCCCCTCTTGGGGAGCTGAAGCTGACAAAGGGAGCTCATCCATTCTCTCCCAGGATTCAAACCTGTTGGTCTTCAATCCTGGGAGCATAAGGGTTTAACCCATAGCACCACCAGAGACTCCATATTAAGGTCAAATGGGATCCTTTTAATGCCTAGTAGCTGTAGCAGTCAGATCATTTATTAAAAAGGCAAAGAACTTGGAAATGAGCTGTTGACTAGTTTTCAAGTTGTAAAGTAAAGTTGCTAACCTAGAAACAATAATTATATAGTTGATATTATTTTGGTGCTGTGAGATTTCAATGATGATGTATATTTGCATTGTTAGTAAAATTTCTTAGTAAAAATTCTTTTTTTAAAAAGTGTAGGTGTTCTGTTTCTGTTTGCCATCAAAGGTCTACAATACAGATGATAAGCATATGGTGTTATCTATAAAGTTCAGAAAAGGGTCATTTAGGGCGGAAATATGAGACACGTTAGCCTTGGTCCTATTAGTCCTCCTAACTCAAATTGGCTGCTTAAATGGATGGGTTTAACATAAGCGTTGTTTCATTGTTTAACCATTGTTTCTCAGCTTTAATTGGGATTACCAGTCAGGCATTCAACAACAGCAACAAAGAGGAAATTATATTTAAATGTAAATAGATTAATCTGACATTTGACAGGCAGATGTCGACCAAAGCTTCATTTTCTATCCTTTTGCTTGGCTACAGGATAGTGAAAATACACTGATTACATCCACAAGATAATTTTAGATTACTAAACCCTATTATTTTATCAGTTTGAGTTAAATACACCAAGGTCCTACCATGCATATCTATTCAGGTTAGCTCATAAGATTGCATCCCATAAGATTTCACTTTTATTTTCCTTATTTGGTATATTGCATCCAAGGAAAAAGAGTCAGTGTGGCGTAGTGTTTCGATTTTTACATTACTACCCTGGAGACTGAGGTTCAACTTCCCACTTGGCCATGGAAATATATTGGGTGACCTTGGTGCAAGTCTACACTGGCACATAATCCAGTTTGAACTGCATTATAATGATCAGTATAGACTTGTATAATGCAGACTGATTTTGTGCAGGTACAGCTGTACCAGGAGTTCCAATTTTGTTTGCTTTGCATTGAATGTTTGTTGTACTCCTGAGTTTCAGGGGCTCTGCAGATAGGTGGCTTCTTTTGACTGCAATCATAGGGCAAGCCACCTGTCAATGATCGGTAGGTTCCCTGGTCCCACCCCTTTTTGAGTTTTGGAGGCAATAGGAGCCATTTTGGGTGAGTCCACACAGAGAAGCTTTCCATGCAGGACATAATACCAAGAGCTCCTGTAGAAAGCTTTGTCCTCTACAGCTTGGCCGGGGTTATACAGCCCACAGCTTGGCCGAGGATCATACAGCCTTACAGCTCCTTTGCTGAGGGACTTCAGTCAGCCATCACTGAAACCTGAACTCCTTTTTCCCTGGAAGTCTACAAAGCTCTGCTTGGTAAGGGTCGCTCGCGGAAGCCAGACGCAGTTGGTACCGGGTGCAGGGGCTCCACGCCATCAGAGGCAAAGACAGACTGCCCAGAATAGAAGTTAAGGATTTCCCCATTAGTTACAGTTATGAAGATAGTGCCTGTTCCCTGTGGACAAGATTGAGAGAGAGCCAATAGACTGTTAAGAAAGCCTTAAAGTACCTGCTTGTTTTCATTAATAAACCTTTAAGCAATCTAAAGACTCTGATTAAGGAAACCCAAAGGCCTTTAATCTGAGGCAGCCCCGGCGTCCCGTTGGGCACACAGAATTTATGTCCTGTCTACAGTCTGATGCACAGGCCCAGCGTGCGACAGCACAGATTTTATGAGTCTACACTGTTATATTATCTGGGTCGATGCAGTTGACTTATATTCTGAAACTGAATAATATGGCATTGTGGATGACGCCTCAGTCCTAGAAAATCCCACCAAAAGCTTGCCTTAAGGTTGCAATAAGTTGGAAATGACTTGAGGGCACACATCAACAACAATAACAGCAATCACCAATCTAAGGTAAAAGAAACCAATGTACATGGTACTGTTACGGATGCAATAAGTCACAGTTTTCAAAGAGATGGCCATGTTAGTCTGTTTCTAATCTGTTTCAGTATTGATGTACCTTTAAGACTAAACAGCTTATTTCAACGTAATGCTTCAATCCTTCAAATGTGCCACTGGTGAAGTATATAGCTATACACTGAAATTTTATTTCTAATAGAGAAAGGGATTATGGAAAAATTCCAGCTGCATGAGCACGTCTCATCCTCTCATTGGAAAGAGTAAGGCCACTGCCTCAGGCTGCAAGTTTTGAGTAGCACGAAACAGCAGCAATGGTTCTATAATTTATCGTTGAATTTAATTTCATGTTGTGTTTTTGCTGCTAGGAGTAGGGAGAAGCCTCATAAGTCCACATAACTTTTCTGACTTTCTGTACTCAGCATACTATATAAATAAAAATAAAACTTTATTTATATACTGCCCTATCTTCCCTAGGGGACTCAGAGCGGTTTCCACATATGCAAAATAATACAAAAACGTACAATATAAAACAAAAACATAGGCATAGACTGTTAACACAACATATACATTAAAATCAATTTAAAACCAGTTCCGCGCTCTTCTCGAGGACCTCACTGAGGATGCTTGCCATAGATGCAGGCGAAACGTCAGGAGAACATGGCCATATAGCCTGAAAAAACCTACAACAACCCAATAACATTAATGATACAATCACATAGCCGTTTCCATTATCATAACAATCATGGTCCAGTTCAGTGTCCAAAGTGCCGCTGTGCCTGCTAGACAAAAGCCTGGTTCCAAAACCACTATTTCAGTTTTCTCCTAAAGGAAAGGAGGGAGGACGCCGATCCAATCTTGCTGGGGAGCGAATTCCACAAATGGGGGGTCATTACCAAGAAGGCCCTGTCCCTCGTCCCCACCAGATGTGTTTGCGAGGCTGGTGAAACCAAGAGCAGGGCCTCCCGGTGGATCTTAAACTACAAGGTGGAACGTAGAGGGAGATACGTTCGGACAGGGAAACTGGGTCGGAGTCGTATAATCCACATTATCTGCTTTGAACTGGATTATATGTGTCTACACCACCATATAATCCAGTTCAAAGCTGATAAAATAGATTTTATATGGCAGTGTAGAAGGGCCCCTAGTTTTTAAGGTTTCTCAGTGTAGCTTCTGGTTTTCAAATTGATAGCAAGCCAGCTCTTTGCTTCCAAAATGAAAACCCTCCCCTCCCAAAGTGAAAAGAAATGCAGTCTGGAAATTAGAAGTGACCATTTCATGTTTGATGTTATTCAGAGGAGCCTGTTCCTCATTTAAGGGCATTAGTAGTTGTAACAGAAGCCCTAATATTTCAACAACAGTTGTGATTAAGAACATAAGGAGCAAAGTGGCAGCTAATCTCCATCTAAAAAGAGCTAACTAGTCCATCCTCTCCCCCACCTCCCTGAAACTCCCCACCACCACCATCACCACCACCCTGTCGCATTTAAATACCATGAATATTCACTGCCTGGCACCCAGCTGGCAGCTGAGCTGTTTTGATACAAGGGGGGAAAAAACGCTTCAAACTCAAAAGAGTTTTTAATCAGCTGCAAGAGAAAAGAAGAAGAAAGTAAAAGAAATAGGAACAGAGAGGGGTGTATGTGTGTGTGTGGTGGGGGGAACCTGAATCAATGAGTTCAATGGAGAAGATAGGCAGAATCCCATTAACTCCTTCCAACCCTCTTGGTAATGCCCACATTGAGCTGCCTTTGTCATGCCTTCCTTCTTTCTAAGCTGGGCAAGGGACATTAAGGGTGCATCCTGCCCTTGTTTGATTAAAAAAAACTTTTTACATCAATGCTTCAGCTCCCTACTGTGCTGCCAGTGCTCAAGGTCACTTGTGTGTGCAACTTCCTTTTCTCCGTCTGTCTGAAGCATCAAGAATGATGGGTCAAATACGTTTTGTCACCTTGCTGTCAGCGAGACAGGCAAGGACTGTGCGCCTTCTGTGATCCCAAAAGTCCAAGATTCCTCACGGCATTTGGGTTTTGGATGTAAAAGATTTCACTTTTCTTTTAAAACTTCCACTTTTTGGTTATCTTTTTTTTTTTTTTACTTAGTTCCATTTACAACCAGCATTTCCTCCCATCAGCTCAATCCATACCTAGCTATCCCTCACTTTACATCAGGGGTCCTCAAACTAAGGACCAAGGGTCAGATATGGCCCTCCAAGGTCATTTACCCGTCCCTCGCTCAGGGTCAACGTAAGTCTGAAACAACTTGAAAGCACACAACAACAATCCTATCTCATCAGCCAAAAGCAGGCCCACACTTATTTATTTATTATTTATTTTATTTATTTACAGCTTTTATATTCCGCCCTTCTCACCTCGCAGGGGACTCAGGGCGGATTACAGTGTACACCTATATGGCAAACATTCAATGCCAATTTTTGACATACAAACATATACTGACATACACAGGGGCTATTTAACTTTTTCTGGCCACCAGGGGAGCTGTCACTTTCATCGTCCATCTGCGACGCTGATGAAGCACTTCCGCATTCCCCACATGCTTCCCCGCTGGAATGCTTTGCTGGAGTCTTCTTTATGGCCTCATAAATCAATTAATTTAGCCTCCCCGCACTTTAAGGTGGTACCTAATTTTCCTACTTGACAGATGCAACTGTCTTTCAGGTTGCAAAGGTTGACAACAGGCTACACACAATGGTTAGAAACCCACTCCAACCCGGGCTGGCTTCGAACTCATGACCTTTTGGTCAGAGTGATCTTAATGCAGCTGACATTCAGCCAGCTGCGCCACAATCCTGGTGCCACACTTCCCATTGAAATACTAATAAGTTTATATTTGTTACAATTGTTTTTCATTTTAATTATTGTATTATTTTTAAGTGGTTTTTTTTTTGCACTTTTTGTCATGTTAGGAGCTACTTGAGAAACTGCAAGTCGCTTCTGGTGTGAGAGAATTGGCCGTCTGCAAGGACGTTGCCCAGGGGACGCCCGGATGTTTTGATGTTTTATCATCCTTGTGGGAGGCTTCTCTCCTGTCCCCGCATGAGGAGATGGAGCTGATAGAGGGAGCTCATCCGCCTCTCCCCAAATTCGAACCTGCGACCTGTTGGTCTTCAGTCCTGCCGGCACAGGGGTTTAACCCACTGCGCCACCGGGGGCTTCATACACTACAAATAAGATATGTGCAGTGTACATAGGAATTCATTCATGTTTTTTAAAATTATAATCCAGCCCTCCAACAGTTTGAGGGACTGTGACCTGGCCCTCTGTTTAAAAAGTTTGAGGAACCCTGCTCTACATGCTGTCCTTGCAACACCCTGGCCCCTTCCGCACTGTCGTATAAAATCCAGATTATCCCCTTTGAACTATATTATATGGCAGTGTAGCCTCATATAATCCAGTTCAAAGCAGATAATGTGGATTATCTGATTTGATAGTCTGGATTATATGGCAGTGCAGAAGGGGCCCCTTTGAAGTAGATTGAGCAGAAGGAAAGTACCCAAGGTTCCCAGTAAATTTTCATAGCTCCATGGGAACTAGAACCTGGTTCTCTCTTATGATGGCTCATATGTTGCGTTACCACGTTTTGCTAAATCCTTTATGTATCTTGTGTTGTTACTGTTAATTTAATTTTGGAATTGTTTATATCTCTATTATCATGTATTTTGGAGCCCCCGGTGGCACAATGTGTTAAACCTTTGTGCTGGCAGGACTGAAGACCAACAGGTCAGCAGTTCAAATCTGGGGAGAGTGGGTTGAGCTCCCTCTGTCAGCTCCAGCTCCCTACGCATGAGAAAAGTCTCCCACAAGGATGACAAACATCAAACATCTGGGTGTCCTCTGGGCAGTGTCCTTGTAGACAGCCAATTCTCTCACACCAGAAGTGACTTGCAGTTTCTCAAGTCATTCCTGATACAAAAAAAAAAAATCATGAATTTGTTAGTTTTATATTGATATGAGCCACTCTGAGTCCCTTCAGGGAGAGGGGGCGGGATATAAATAAATAATAATAATTATTATTTTAATGACACAATAACACAGTATATCACAGCAAATGAGATCTATATGCTGAATTTCATATCACAAAATCACAAGTCGAACACTTCCCAAACGACTAGGACTGTGTGATGTATTTTTGAATGATGCACGCAGATCCAAGTAAGGTGGGCTTTTGCAGTTGACTGATCGCAATTTTGTCAATGTTTATTTTTTTCCAAATGCCAGCTGAGATTTTTTGGCACAGCACCCAGTGGACCACTGGGACCACCTGTACTGGTTTATGCCAGACCCTTTGCAGTTCAATTTTGAGGTCCCAATAACAGCTGAGTTTTTCTTGTTATTTTTCAATTCAATTGTCACCTGGTATGGCGACATCAATAATCCAATCTTTTTTCTTTTCCACAATCGTGATTTCTGGTGTATTGTGTTCCAAAACTTTGTCAGCCTGGATTCAAATTATTATTATTATTATTATTATTATTATTATTATTATTATTATCTCCTACATCCCAGTCTGACAGTAACTCAGGCTGGATCTACACTGTCCTACATCCAAGGATCTGATCCCAAATTATCTGCTTTGAACTGGATTATATGAGTCTACATTGCCAGATAATCTGGAATGAGAAGATAATCTGGGATCAGATCCTGGGATATAGGGCAGTATACATCCAGCCTTGGTGCTGAACCTATTCTGGGGATTTTCCTGATATGGAAGCCACTGGCTACAATTGAACTCCCAATCCCCTTGAAGCATTAAGCTCACTCCCTGTATTGTCAAAGGCTTTCATGGCCGGAATCACTGGGTTGTTGGGCTGTATGGCCATGTTCTAGAAGCAGGTGAAACGCCAGGAGATAATGCTTGTAGAACATGGCTATATAACCCGAAAAACCTACAACAACCCACTCACTCCCTGTCCTTGTACCAAGGACTAGCATAAGCAACCAATCCAAGGAAGAAGTTGTGCGAGGGCAGCAATAGTAATTATCTGTTAATATGACCCTTGGCATTTCTCCTTTGCAGAAGAGAGCTGCATGTGCTACACAACTTGTTTTGCTGCCCTTTGGTAGGAAATGCAATGACAATGCAAGTGTTGAAGGAAAGTTCCACTCTCCTTCCAGTAGCCTGCCATCTTATCTTTTGTATTAGTCTGCAAAATATCTCAAAATACCTTCTCAGTCAAATTTAACTCACACTTTTGTTATGGGTAAGTTAGTGAGTGATGGAGGGCATGCTTTGCATGCAGCAGATCCGTTCAATTCCTGACATGGAATTGGAGCCCATGGAGTCCTCTCTCTGAAACTCTTAAAAGCTGTTCTCAGTCAGTGTAGACAGTACTGAGTTGGATGAATCAATAGCCTGACTCGTTTTAAAGCAGTTTTCTCCTTTAAAAAAAAATTAAAATGTTATACAAGCAATTATATAACACTGTGTAACACACTTTTTGTATCTGGGTTATAAATGTCATTTCCTAATTGGTTCCATCATAAAAACATGGAAAAGTTTATCAAACTGCAAAATGTTTGTTTTTGCGGGACATCCTGCAGCACATTTTGCTATAGTTTTTCAATGACTATCTCAACCAATTCAACATAGTTTGTGGCAACCTCAAAAAGTTTCTGGAGTCAAACAACTACTTTCAAAGTCAGCACAGCACAATTAAACAGGAATAACACTTTCAAATCAGGAACAGACACATTTTCAAATTTTGTTACATAGTGGAATTGGTGTAAAAAATAGTAGTAAGTGTAATCAGGAGTAAAAAAGAACTATTCACCTTCAGCAGTGCCTCCACTGGTAGTGGACTATCACTGTATTGAAGGCTTTCATGGCCTTTGATACAGTGATATCACTGTATCACTTGAACTGTGACACGGCTAGCTGGGAGTCAGCTGCATTAAGATCACTACTGACTGAGAGGTCATGAGTGCGAAACCAGCCCAGGTCGTAGTGAGCTTCCGACCATTGTGTAGCTTGCTGTTGACCTTTGCAGTTGCATCTGAAAACTTGGCTGTTCCAATGTGCCTTCAATGATTGATTACATGATAATCTCTGACCAAACTCTGCATAAAAGCACTTTATTTTCTTGTTGTGCAATTAAATCCTACCTCATCCCCCAGAGCACCTCCTTGATATTTTACATTGCCCTATCTCCCAGTGTTTTAAAATTTTAATCCTTGAATCTGGCCCTGCCCATTGTGATTATTTTAATGTCGTAATGTCTTGATTTTATATTGTTGTGTCACTTATATACATTGGTTTTGTATTTTAGGTTATTTGTTTTTCTGTTGTGTTTTTATATTATATTATGTATATTATATTGATGGGCTTGACCTCATGTAAGGCGCCCCGAGTCCCCTTGGGTAGATGGTGGTGGGGTATAAATAAAGTTCTATTATTATTATTATTATTATTATTATTATCTGTCAAGTAGGAAATTTAGGTACCGCTTATGCGGAGAGACTAATTTAACTAATTTACGACGCCATAAAAATTTCCAGCAACTGTGCAAAAAGAATGAGGAAGTACTTCATCATTGTCACTAATGGACGGTGAAGTGACAGCTCCCCTGGTGGCCAGAATACCCTCATGAAAGCTGGAATGTTAAATAGCCTCCTTGTGTCTGTCTATATATGTTGTGTGTCTATGGCATTGAATATTTGCCATGTATATGT
The DNA here is from genome assembly GCF_037176765.1 of Anolis sagrei. NCBI lineage: Eukaryota > Metazoa > Chordata > Lepidosauria > Squamata > Anolidae > Anolis > Anolis sagrei. The sequence continues at coordinate 164,907,327 of NC_090021.1, read as the reverse complement.
ACATTATAATCCGCCCTGAGTCCCCTGCGGGGTGAGAAAGGTGGAATATAAATACTGTAAATAAATAATAAATAAACCTCTCTTCATTGAGGTAGAGTGGGGTATGAATAAAGTCTTGTGGGTTTTGTTTGGATTTTTTTTACAGCATGTACAACCCATTTTGATTATTCAAAAGCAAATCTCACTGATTTAGTAGAGCTCATTCTTGTAAGTATGAGTATTAGAGCTCATTCCTGTAAGTATGAGTATAATATATATTATTATATGCAAAACTTAAAAAAACAAAAACAAATCATACCTGCAGCATAAGAAAAAAATAGTTTTTTGAACTGTTTCCTGGAATTGTCCTGCCAGCATGTTGCCACTGAAAACCTCAAGCATTTGTTGCACGAGATGGGTCCCTTTTTCTGCCTAACACTAAGGCCTGTCTTAATCCTAGTATGATTTACATTTATTTGTCCAGGTAGAAGTAACTATACACAGTTGAAAGACTATCATACTGTACACAGAGCTTTTGATTTTCAGTGTTGACATTGACTGGTGTGAACATCAGAAAATGGAAGGAACAGAAATAAGTTTTTCAGCTCTTTCTGCATCCAAGGGCTTGTCTACCCTGGACCGAAACTCCAAACTCATTGTAAATGAACCACTGGATGTCTTCATGACATAGTAGCTTCCAGTAAATATCCCAGATTTTTCAACCTTGCTCTGCTTTAAATTCCAGAATATCCCTGGGCTTTAGGCTGGTTTGGGTCTGATTTGGTCCAGTTCGCTGTCCAGGTGGAACACTGGTATCATCACCTTTCCTAGCACAGAGTAGATGCCACCTTATTTTGCTCTGTGCATGTTTTCAAACATGAACTGGTTAATTCATTTTATGCAACTTTTTCAAAGGATGAAAAATGTGTTTTGGTTGAGTCTTCCATAAAATTGAAAGTGAGAAGAGGGAGAGATTATTACTACATAGCCAGCAGGAAATGTCAGCCCTATTTATACCCCTAGTAAAACCAAACTCCAAGGTGTTCAAGTGCTTGGTCGCTTTTGACAGCAATGTAACAAAACATAACTGGAAAATCCTTCTTGCTTCACTTTCACTACTTGCCTTTTTTACACTGAACACCACCCTAACCAACTGTATCATAGTCTAGCTTGTGGAAATGCTGTTACATAGAAACATTAATCTTTTGAATGCTTGAGTTGAAGGCATTTCCATTCCCCAACAAGATCTCTATCATTTGTTTGATTCTTCTCTTGACCAACACACAGTCATTTTCAAATCTCTTGCCAGGGGATAATAGAGTTGTAGTCCAACACATCTGGAGAATGCTAGATGACACAATCAAGGATATTACCTTCCACGGCATCATAGTAGGAATAACCTCTGTTCAGCTGCCAAATTTAGATTGGCCCACAATATTTTAAGTAAATATGGATTAGACACACACACTCAACTATGTCATAGTTCTATGGTTGTGTTTGGGAAATGTATCATTTCACATATCAGTTACTGTATATACTTGAGTATAAGCCTACTTTTTCTGCTCTTTTTAGGCTGAAAAAGTCCCCCTCGGCTTATACTCAAGTCAAGGTTATTTATTATTTTACTCTGTTGTTATTGTTATTATTATTATTATTATTTTACATTTTTATTTTACTCTGTTTATTATTATATTAATAATTTTACTCAATTATTATTATTATATTCGTTATTTTACTTTATTATTGTTGTTATTATTACATTTATTATTTTTCTCTATTATTACTATTATTATCTCTATTATTACTATTATTATGTAATTACTGTTATTATTACATTTCCATTATTTTACTCTATTATTGTTATTATGACTATTACATTTATTATTCTACTCTATTATTAATGGAAGGATGTGTAAGCACATTTACATTGAAGAAGATTAGACTAATGGTTTAATCAGAGTTGGGCAGTCTTATCTTAAATTACAGTTTTATGTAAATATTCAAAAGCATTTAACCTATTGATGCCCCAGTTAATGTAATTGTATTAGTTTCTATTTTTATTTTGAAATTTACCAATAGCAGCTGCATTTCCCACCCTCGGTTTATACTTGAGTCAATCCGTTTTCCCAGTTTTAAATTAGGTGCTTCATCTTATATTCGGGTCCACCATATACGGTATATCTTGTGCTTAAGTCCTGCTTTTTCTATTCTGATGCTGTGGTTAGAATTTTAGACTAGTACTTCAGAGACTAAGGCTCTTTCTACACTATCATATAATCCAGATTATCAAATCAGATAAAATGGATTATCTGCTTTGAACTGGATTATATGAGTCCACAGTACCATATAATCTAGATCAAAGCAGATAATCTGGATTTTATATGCCAGCGTAGAAGGGCCTAAATCAGGGGTCTTCAAACTAAGGCCCGGGGGCTGGATACGGCCCTCCAAGGTCATTTACCTGGCCTTCACTCAGGGTCAACGTAAGTCTGAAACGACTTGAAAGCATACAACAACAACAACAACAACAATCCTATCCCATCAGCCAAAAGCAGACCCACACTTCCCATTGAAATACTAATAAATTTATTTGTTAAAATTGTTCTTAATTTTAATTATTGCTTTGTTTTAAAGTGTTTTTTGCACTACAAATAAGATATGTGCAGTGTGCATAGGAATTCATTCATTTTTTTTTCAAATTATAATCCATCCCTCCAATAGTTTCAGGGATTGTGACCTGGCCCTCTGTTTAAAAAGTTTGAGGACCCCTGGCCTAAATCAACTCTCTGGGTGGCCTTGGGTCTATTAGTCCCTCTTTTCATGTTATAAGCCACTGGTGTGTGGTGCAAAACATATTCTCCACCTCAATGGCAACATGAGCCACCACATGATCTTAAACACTTGAAACATGGGATATGTTTCCACCACTATTTAGTCCTCCCTCCATACCTATAAAAGTAACTAAAAGTTAGACCATGCAACTTGGTATTTATAATGTAACTAGCTGTCCCCTGCCATGTGTTGCTGTGGCCCAGTCTGTTGATCTGGAAAATAAAGTAATGAGAAAGTGTTGGTTTGTAATATATGTAATTTCTTTATGCTTGTGGGTAAACAGTATTCCTTGTTGTTTCTTTGTCAGTGTTGATGTGGAGAGTGTCTGGTTTGCCCACCCTGGAACATGCAATGTATCATTGTCCTTCTTTAGGGGTCCCTTTCAAATCTAGGATACTATATCTGTGTGTCTGTGAATCATATATATCCATCTATAATTGGATGGCTCTTTGTCAGGAGGACTTTGATTACGTTTTCTTGCCCTGGTGAAAGGAGTTGGATTAGATGGCCTTAAGTATTTTCTGTTGGACATGGGGGTTCTGTGTGGGAAGTTTGCCCCGATTCTGTCGTTCGTAGGAATGCTCTTTGATTGTAGGTGAACTATGAATCCCAGTGACTACAACTCCCAAATGTCAAGGTCTATTTCCACCCAACTCCATCTGTGTTCATATTTGGGCTTAATGAGTGCTTGTGCCAAGTTTGGTCCAGAACCATCATTGTTTGAGTCCACAGAGCTCTCTGGATGTAGATGAACTTCAACTCCCAAACTCAAGGTCAATGCCCACCAAACCTTTCCAGTATTTTCTGTTGGTCAAGGGAGTTCTGTGTGCTAAGTTTGATTCAATTACATTGTTGATGGAGTTCAGAATGCTCTTTGATTGTAGGTGAACTATAAATCCCAGCAGCTACAACTCCCAAATGACAAAATCATAATTTTTGAGTGATGGTTATTCCTTGTGTTGTGAGATATTTTGTTGCCAAATTTGGTGTGATTTCATTCATTGGTTCTTTTGTTTTTAAGGTACCTATTATGCACAGAGCATTTATATATAGATAGACTGAGACTGGCTCATTCTTTCATTATTGGGAATATGAATTGATGATGAGTAACTTTACAAACAGCTCACTAAAGTCTTCACTTTCACAAGCATTTCCAGAACTCTTTGGGCACAAGAACTATGGGAAGTTAGCTTTGTAATCTGCTGCTAGGAGCCATCCACAGTGGTATTTTTTTCCACATAAATTAGTACTTAGGCTGTTCAAGAGGATAATTACTTTGAACAGAGTATTCCCTATGAAGCGTGCCTGGAACAGGATCAAACTTCACATGCCATACTGTCAGAATGCATATTGGAGGAGGCTCACAGCTGGAATCCTCATCTTCCCTCCATGCTACAAAACTAAAAAGGTATGCGTCTCACCTCTTGTCTCTTCTTGCTTAGCTTTGTCTGTCATTCCACAGCTAGTGTCTAGTTTGAAAGAAAGAAAGAAAAAAATCATAGCGAAGACCTGCTCTATTGGCTCGTAATCAAGCACTTCAATAAAGAATGTCAAGAATGCCTTCCATGTATGGGGGAGGGCCTGCTATAAGGCTTCTTCAGGACTGGCCATTGGGCAGGAGGTGAAATGGCTATCTTCTTGTTGTTGTTGTTGTTGTTGTTGTGTGCCTTTGATTCAGTCATTTCTAACTTAATGATGAACCTAAGATGATGATGAACAACCTATGGGCCCTTCCACACAACCCAGAAAATCAAGGCAGAAAATCCCACTTTATCTGAGTGTGGACTCAGATAACCTAGTTCAAAGCAGATATTGTGGGATTTTCTGCCTTGATATTCTGGGATATAGGGCTGTGTGGAAGGGCTCCAAGATGGTCCTAACTGGTTTTTCTGGCAAGATTTGGTTTAGAGTGGAGGTGGGGAAAATGCCAGTGACTTCCTCCTAAAGGCTGAGTGTGTGTGGCTGCCTATGGTCATCCACTGCGTTTCCGTGGCTGAGCAGGGATTTGAATCCTGTGCTCCAGAACCACAATCCAGTGTACTAGGAAATATACCATATTGCCTCCGGCACTTTATTTTCAATATCATAAAAGAATAACATGTCATCTGTCTGTCTGTCTCATGAAGTCAAATGATATCACTGGCTTGCAGTACTATGAAACTGTCCCAGGCAGCAAGAGATGCTATGGAATAATGCTGTTAGGTTGTTTTCACTTCCAGAGATTTTGTCTGTTTTTGTTTTTAGAAAATATGGTATTATTATTGATTATTATTATGGTTATTTATATCCCTCTTTTTCTCTCCCTAAGGAGACTCAAAGCAGCTAACAATAAAAGCATTGTATTGTTGAAGGCTTTCATGGCTGGAATCACTGGGTTGTTGTAGGTTTTTTCGGGCTATATGGCCATGTTCTAGAAGCATTCTCTCCTGACATTTCGCCTGCATCTATGGCAAGCATCCTCAGAGGTAGTGTTAGATGGGTAGTGATATGATGGGGGAAAGGGCAACGGGGCAGTGCATGTTGCCACCCTTTCACCCATCTGACAGGGACAGGGACAAGGTGCCAACGCGCCTTGTCCCATCCCCACCATATGATGGAGGGTGGAGGGAGGACGTTCGAGGTACCACAAGGCGGCCCATGCACCTGCCATTTTTCCGATGCATGTTAAGAGGTCCGAAGTGTAAATCACATCACATATTGATAACCAATTAAGGGACAGGGACTTCAGTAATCCACGTGTGCACATTGGGGTGGGGAGAATTGAACGCCCTCCCCCAACAAAATCCTCTGTAGCTGTAAAGTTATGGATACTGCAGTTCCTGGAACTGGGTTGTAACCAGTTTCTGTGATGTGTATAAGAGCCAGCCAGGGCTTGACTTCGTTCCAAGGACCTGCAGTATCTTCTCATATGATCACCCACAATTGAAATCAGTGATGCCCATTTCAGACTGACCTCAGTAACCCCCGGTGATAACATCAATTTCTCACTTTTAAAAGTTTCTAGCATGTGTGGTTGTAAATAATTATTTTTAAATGATTGTTCCACAACCTGAAGCAACAAGCTGAATGCCGTGCGCAAACACTACCATCTTTCTTTGTTTATTCTAGACCAGTCCTTTGATTCTGCTACTGTTGTTTTTAAGCTTGATGGTTAATTTGGTGCAGGCCTTACACATACCTTCCCCCATTTGTCTAAGATTTAGAAGCAGCAACCACCATAATGCATTGCTGGCCCTTTCATCTTCTGTTGATTGGAATTAAATTATCTCTGCAGGTGGTCATTTCAGTCCATGGGATACTCACATTCTTTTTGCCACAAGGACAGGGAATCTGAGCTGACTCCAGTGCATTGTCTCTGAGATTCCTGGTGAGACAAAAGAGTCCTGGCCAGAGGAGGTGGTTTGGGGGTTTTGAATGACTAAGCTGAGTGAATCAGCCTCAGGAGGCATGATGCAGTGAAGCCCAGTGGTGCCCTTTATGAGTAAAGCCATAACTATGCAGCCTTCATGAGGTTTATCCCATTTGTGTTTTGCTATTGGCCAAAATTTAGCAAATGATTTTTGTGGCTGTCTTTGGAAGAAACTTGTGCATTGGAAGAAATATCCCTCAGAATACTCCTTCATGGTTTGGCTCAACTTTATTTTTCAGATATTCTTTTTCCCAATTTGGCTTGTTCCCCATTGTCTCTTCAGAACTGACTCAACTCTCTCCTGACTATAGACATGTCTAGCAGTCTTCTCAGTTCAATCCTCTGTTGGCCATTCCTCCTCCAAAAAGTACTTTTATGGCTTCGTCAATGCCATTTAAAAATGCACCCAGTTCAGGGTTTGAGCCACAAAGGAGAATCACTCCAAGTGTCTAATTTGCTTGTGGTAGGGGCACAAAGTTGGGTTGAATCCTCACTGTCAGGCATCCACAACGCACACTAGGGACCTCATCACATTGTGGTCACTAAGCCAGGCAATAGCAGTGTAAGTTGGAGGAACCCATCAGGAGTCAGCTAATCCATCCATTTCCCTGTATTGCCACAATGGTGTCCCACTGGAAGTGGTCTTGCATCATGTGATAGCCTCTATGGAGCTCCCATTTTGGCAGCGCAGAGAAACTGATAGTAGACAGCATCTGATGAGGTCCTAAATACCTTGAAGGCACCAGGTCCCATCTTGTTTTGGAACTTAAGCAGTGCCAGACCATTGCCCCACACCCCATATCACCCACATCACCGCTCAGCTTCCCTCCATTCTTCTCTATGGAACATGGGTTTATTGTGCAGCAAGTGGATCTTAGCCACGTCCCATGCACAAGACACACAGACAAGAGTAAAAATGAACAGAAAAATCTTTATTCTTAATAGCAGAGATGAAACACAGACTTGCAATGTTGCATACAAAAACAAACAGTGCAAGAAACTTACATAGTCTTTGTAGGTAACACAAAATAAGGCATCTTCATCTTAAGTCAAATGAGCAAGCAAAACATAAACCTTGAGCAAACAACTACTCCACCATAGCCTCCTTTAGAGCAGCATAACGACTCCTCTCCAACCTGCTCCTCAGAGCAGAGCCTTTGAGCATCGATCTCCTCAGAGAGAAAAAGTCTCCAGAACTGTATTCCAAAAACCTATACAGTTATACCCCAACAGGTGTGGTCCAAGATTCCTGGTTGACCTACATTACCAGCTGCACATAATAATTACCATCAAAAGGTTTTTCTTTAACATACATACACTTGGTCTTGCTACAACTTACTGTAACAGGGTTGACCTCATTTCAGGCATGGAGCCTTGCAAAAAAATATATAGATCTACATCGTGTGATAGGATAAGACGGGCTCTGTGCCTGAAGTGTCGTAGGATGGGCAATTTTGCCCTTGTAATGAGGTCGTAGATGTAACCATGATTTGCATCTTAACACCCCTCTTTATGAGCATATCTTGTTAGTGGCTACTCAAACTTTTTTAAAAAGCCACTTTATACAGTAGCTAGTCCACCATTTTGACTCACATTGGTTAGCTTTGGCCCCTTCAGCATCAGGATGTCATAAAAGTTCCCTTCAAGAGACATCATCCCAGCATTCAGACATGAATTGTTCACTCTGGTGGCACATCCTAGAAAGAAATCAATTGCATCTTAAGGTCAAAAAGAGAAATGGGAAAAAGTAGAAGGATCCGTCTTCTTTCATTCCCTACAGTCAGGTCTTATGTCTTTCCATGTCCAGGGATGGCAGCCATCCCATGTCCTTTCCCCGCTTCTACCCAGCTTCTCCCATCGGGAGTTAGGTAGTCCATCCATTTCCCTGTGTTGCCACAATGGAGTCCCACTGGAAGTGGCCTTGCATCATGTGATGGCCTCTGTGGAGCTCCCATTTTGGCAGTGCAGAGAAACTGATAGTAGACAGCATCTGATGAGGTCCTAAATACCTTGAAGGCACCAGGTCCCATCTTGTTTTGGAACTTAAGCAGTGCCAGACCTCCTGCCATGCAATTCCAGATGCCGTAGGCTATATTTCAGAGGATAGCAAAGATATTCGTCTCCTAAGAATATCCTGTGAATTTCATGGGGTTGCTAGAAGTCAAAAAAAGGCAGCTTGAAGGCATACGCTGACCTGAAGACACACACAAGTATTGGGGAAACAGAGGTGTTGTGTGCCTTGCAGCTTGTCCTGTACTCTCTTAAGTGAGTCAGCTCCCCTCAGATATGATGTAGGATACTGTTTGTGGAAATAAGACAGAGTTGCCAGTCTCATCAGCGTTTGTACATGTTTGTACAGGAGACACTATCTTGTATTTATCTCAAGTAAGAAGTTCATCAACTAAGATATGGCTCAGGAATGCCCTTGATTTTTTTTTACTAGCTCTTAAAAAAGAATTATTAAAATGTCAGTTATGATACAGTGAAGATCAAGATCATTTCCAGAACTTTATTATAAGGCAATATAAAAGTGTAATAAATGTTCAATAAAAGGCAAGATCAAGTGATGAAATTCAAATACCTTAGCATCATATTTTATTCTGTCTTATTTCTGCAAGCTCTTAAGTTTTATGTAGTTCTGCTGTATATAATTCATTTAACCTTTAGAAGCTAGTATTACCAAAGAGAGGCATCATTGTTTTTCGGCCCTTCGGGCCTTCTAGGCGAAATCACTAGCATAATTCTGTCTGGGGTATGAAAATAATCTGCAGTGGTAAATTGCAAACTTGAGGTTGTGAATTCATTTCCCAGAGATGGCATAACTGTGATGCTTCTTTTAGCACAGTGAAAATTTATGCCAAATGCCGGTATGCATGAGAGATCAGGAGATTCTCCCGCTGGGGGCTGCTGCCCCAGTTCCATGTCCCGATTCAGTCGATCCTTTCAAACATTTGTGTATGGCGTTCTTAAGCTGTCACCCTTCTGGGGAGCGTAAGGAAGGAGGTAATAGGAGGAGGAAGCGGCTCCGTTTCTTGAATAACCTTTCCTGTCATTGGGCTATTCAGATTAATTTGCTGCCAAGCCATTCCCATTGTAAGTGAAATATTCCACTTGTCAATGAAATGATATATTAGCTAATGTTTGTGTATATGTATAACGTAAAGCGGTATGATATGACCCATATTGCAAGGGGGGGGGGTCAGAATGAATGAAAACATTAACAGCTAAACATGCACACACAGTTTGATGCAAAAATCTTTCACACTGAAGTAAGGAATGGTTTGTGGCACTTGGTAAAAGTGACCAAAAGGTAAGGATATTGGGAATGAGAAGACATAAAAATCATTGAGTTGGAAAAGACCACAAGAGTAATCCAGTCTAACCCCATTCTGCCAAGCAGGAACACCCAATCAAAGACCCCCTGAAAGATGGCCATGCAGACTCTGCTTAAAAACCTTCAAAGAAGAAGACTCCACCACACTCCAAGGCAACATATTCCATTGCTAAATAACTCTTAAAAGGTAAAGGTAGTCCCCTGACATTAAGTCCAATCATGTCTGACTCTGGGGTGTGGTGCTCATCTCCATTTCTAAGCCGAAGAGCCAGTGTTGTCTGTAGACACCTCCAAGGTCATGTGGCCGGCATGACTGCATGGAGCGCCGTTACCTTCCCGCCAGAGTGGTACCTATTGATCTACTCACATTTGCATGTTTTCGAACTGCTAGGTTGGCAGAAGCTAGGGCTGATAGCGGAAGCTCACGCCGCTCCCCGGAATCGAACCTGCGACCTTTCGATCAACAAGCTCTGCAGCTCAGTGCTTTAACCCACTGCGCCACCGGGGGCTCCAAAAATAATAAAATAATAAAAAAAATAACTCTTACCATCAGGAAATTCTTCCTAAATGTTTAGAATCAATTGCTCTCCAGAGGAGCAGAAGATAAGCCCACTCTCTACTCCAGTGTTTCTCAAACTTCCTAATGCCGTGATCCCATAATACAGTTGCTCATGTTGTGGTGACCCCCAACCATAGCATTATTTTTGTTGCTACTTCATAACTGTAATTTTGTTAATGTTATGAATCGTAAATATCTGATATGCAGTATTGTATTATTGTCTATGTTTTTAATTGCTTGTATTGATGTTTTATTTCTTTTGTTGTTGTGTTTGGGCTCGGCCTCATGTAAGCCGCACCGAGTCCCTTGGGGAGATGGTAGTGGGGTACAAATAAAGTTAATAAATAATAATAATAAATAAATAATATGTATTTTCATTCACTGGACTAAATTTGGCACAAATAGGTACCTGATACATCCAAATTTGAATACTGGTGGGGTTGGTGGGATTGATTTTTTTCATTTGGGAGTTGCCTACAATCAAAGCATATTCTGAACTCCATCAACAATGGAATTGAACCAATCTTGGCACATATAACTCCCATGACCAACAGAAAATACTGGAAGGGTCGGGTGGGCATTGACCTTGGGTTTTGGAGTTGTAGTTCACCTACATCTGGAGAGCACTGTGGACTCCAACAATGGACCAAACTTGGCACAAGTACTCAATATACCCAAAATGTGAACACTGCTGGAGTTTGGGGAAAATAGACCTTGACATTTGGGAGTTGTAGTTGCTGGGATTTATAGTTCACCTACAATCAAGGAGCATTCTGAACCTCACCAATGATAGAATTGGGCCAAATGTCCCACACAGAACCCACATGACCAACGGAAAATACTGTGTTTTTTTTTATTATCTTTGGTGACCCCTTTGACAACCCCTTGCGACCCCCCTCAGGGCCCCGACCCCCAGGTTGCAAAATGCTGCTCTACTCAGTGTGACATTCTTTTAAATATTTCAACATGGCTACCATCTCCTCTCTTGAGCTTATTTTCTTCAAGTTGAATATACTTAGCTCCCTAACTCATTTTCTGTGCGGTTGGCTTCTAGGCCTTTTACTATCTTAGTCACCATTATTTGGACACTTTCCATCTTATCAATATTCTTTGTGTGGCCCAGGACTACAGACAATATTCCAGATGAGGATTGCCCACTATCCACTGACAGTAAATGAAGACAGTAAATGAAGGAGGCTCATTGATCAATTTAAGTTGGAGGATCCACTTTCTTCTGTTAGTTTGGATCACAAAGGACTTTCTAGAAATGAAAGGACCCCTTCCTTTTAAGGGAGGGACTCTGAAGCAAAGGATGCTCTCATTGGAGAGAGTATGGCAACAATTTTCATTAATTCTGCGATTTGCCATTGTTTTGAAGGGTCCCTCAACCCCTGCGGAGCAGGGTTTCAGAGGGAAACAGAGGTCTGGAGGGGAAGGGGAATTGGTAAAATTGTCTCCCCCTTTCCCAGGTGAAAACAACTCGTAAGTGCAGTTTCACACATGGAAAGTTAGGATCTGTACCACAAAACTATGTAACAAAGTGTAAAAAAATATGTTCCTGGTTTGAAAGTGTTATTTTCTGTTTAATTGTGCAGTGCATACTTTGAAAGTAGTTGTTACACTCCAGAAACTTTGTTTTTGTGGCTGCCACAAACTATGTTGAATTGATTGAGACTTGATGAGATATTTATTGAAAAACTATAGCAAAATGTGCTGCAAGATGTCCCGCCAAAACAAAGTTTTTGCAGTTTATTAAACTTTCCCCATGCTTTTATGGCAGAACCAATTAGGAAATGAGATTTATAATCTAGGAACAAAACTTGTGTTACATAGTATAATTTGCAATATTGTGTGCAATGAATATCCTTAATAGAGATAAAATTAATCTTTCTTCATTTTCTGAACTATATCACATCACATTAACATACATCGTACAGTTCTGACTGAAGTAGCACACTGAATCAGTTGGATTTACCTATAAACTGATTCACCATACAATAATTGATTCAATGGGTCTACTGTAATTGAAATTAATCCTGAAGATTCCAGTCACAGTGTACTAAATAATAGATATAAGTGGAGAATGATATAATTGCATAATTAGTACATATAAGTATAAATGCCAGGGAAGTAAGGCAACTGGGAGAAATCACCCAAATGTTTATCAGTTAGTGATCTCTTAACAATTTTCAACACAGTAGGGATGCTTTTAACAGTGGAAATGTTCTACCTTAATATAACACTAGCTATGAAGGAGGTAATCTTCTTTGGAAAGAAAGAGTTAATTCCCTTCCCTGTCAATCATTATTTCAGTGAAAATCCCGCATCCAAGACCTCATCATACAGGGCTAAAATTGGCAGCATATGCCGATCTAGCCCCAGTCACCCATGGAACCGGCCGGTGGCACATAGTGGTTCTCAACCTGTGGGTCCTCAGGTGTTTTGGCCTACAACTCCCAGAAATCCCAGCCAGTTTACCAGCTGTTAGGATTTGTGGGAGTGAAAGGCCAAAACCTCTGGTGACCCACAGGTTGAGAACCACTGCAATAGACGATGTCATGCTGGCTCCGTGGGGTGAAGGAGAATGGAACCAGCGCACCACGCCGCAACACAGGATGCTTCCCATGCTGCCCTTAAATCTGTGGTGGAAACAGCGTGCTCACACTCCCCCCCCCCCATGTGATTGCCCTCCCGTGGATCCAGTCGATGTGAGGCGTGGGACACCAGATTCCCCACACCCCGTGGCGAAGCAGTATACCACTGCCTTCTGCCACCAGCCATCTGATGAGGTAGCCAGTGTTACTAGCAATTTAAAATAGATCCCTTCCAGTCCGGCTTCCGTGCGGGGCACCGGACAGAGACTGTGCTGGTCTCCATCACGGATCACCTTCGATGCCAGCATGACCAGGGCGGGTCAGCGCTGCTTGTGTTATTGGATCTCACAGCAGCATTTGACAGTCGACCACAATCTTTTGACCCACCGCCTTGCTGTTGCTGGAGTCAGGGGGACAGCTTTAAACTGGCTGTCCTCTTTTCTTCACAACCGTGGACAGCGAGTGGAGAGGGGAGGCCTGGTCTCTGAGAGGTCCCCTCTATCTTGTGGGGTTCCTCAGGGGGCCATTCTCTCCCCTCTGTTATTTAACATCTATATGCGACCACTTGCTCAGCTGGTTCGAGGTTTTGGGCTTGAGTGTTTTCAGTACGCCGATGACACTTAGCTGGTGCTGAAGATGGAAGGCCGACCGGACTCTGTACCTGATTGTTTCCATCAGTGCCTCGAGGCCGTTACTGGATGGCTGCGTGTCAGCAGGTTGAGGGTGAATCCAGCAAAGACAGAGATCCTATGGCTGGGTGGATTGGGCAGTGGGGACATCCAGCTGCCTACCCTGGATGGTGAGGCGCTACGCGCATCATCATTGGTCAAGAGTCTGGAAGTTCTTTGGACCCTCTGCTGACAATGGAGGCCCAGGTCTCTGCCGTTAGCAGAACCACCTTCTTTCATCTGCGGCAGGCTAGACAGCTGGCCCCCTACCTGTCCAGGGATGACCTAGCTACGGTGATCCAGGCCACGGTCATCTCAAGACTGGACTACTGTAACGCCCTCTACATTGGCCTTCCTCTGTCGGTGATCCGGAAGCTCAAGTTGGTGCAAAATGCAGCTGCTTGGCTTCTTGCGGGAATTCCGATGAGATGCCACATAACCCCAATCTTACTATAGCTGCATTGGTTACCAATTGAGCACCGGGTCACTTTCAAAGTGATGGTACTCACCTTTAAGGCCTTGCATGGTCTGGGGCCGATGTACCTGAGGGACCACCTCACCCCCTACCAACCCCAGGGATCCCTCCGTTCTGAGGACCAAGATCTATTGGAAGTCCCCAGTGTCAAGACCTTGCGTCTAACAGCAACCAGACGCAGAGCCTTCACAGCAGTGGCACCATCACTCTGGAATACTCTGCCACCTGAAGTCCGTGCCTTGCGGGACTTACCAGCTTTCCGCAGGGCATGTAGGACATACCTGTTTCGACAGGCTTTTAATGTTTGATACTGTTGTTTTTAAATTGTTTTAAACTGCTTTTAAATTTTGTTAGATTTTAACTATTCTTGTAAGCCGCTCCGAGCCCCAGGGGAGTGGCGGCATATAAGTTTAAATAATAAATAAATAAATAAATAAATAAATAAATGTGAAAGATACAAAGAGTGCCACATTTACTAACTTCATGTGTTTATTTGAGCATTCCCCAACCCAGAAGTTCCATGTATATCAGATTAGCGCTCCCACCATCCCTACCCAACATTTCAATTAATATCTTATCATATCTTTATTGGTCTTTCCACATAGGATAATTGTTTTCTCCTCCTAATCCTGCTACTCATAATGTCAGGGAGTGGGCATTCTGCATGCAAAGCATGTACTCTTGAGATTTGGTTCCAGGAGCATTTGTCTCTCTTTTCATGCACACACTCCATGCGTCTTCCCTAAAGATAGCTCTTTTGTTGCAGGGGAAGAGATTTTGTGAATGCTCAAGCCAGATTTCATCCTTTGGGAAAGGTGACACGTAGAGTATTTCCTGAAACTGTGTCTGTTTAGGGAGGCTGATTGCAGATATATTTTGAGAGATCAACAATAAGTAATATAATTCTCTCATCTTCCCTTGCCCATGCCATTATGTGAATCTTTTATTTTAAGTTTACTTATTCATATAAATTCTTTAGAAGCTGTGTGCTTCCCTGCAGTACAACTTCAGAATGGTATTATGCATCTAAGTTAATTCAAAACAAAATACAACTCAAAAGAGCAAACTGATTTGTGAGATATTTGCAAAAATGTGCCCCGGCACACTTTGTCAGTAACCCCACTAAATGATAGTCAGGTGGGCAGGGAGTAGGTAAAGGTTCTCCCCTGACATTTTAAGTCCAGTCGTGTCCAACTCTGGAGTGTGGTGCTCATCTCCATTTCCAAGCCGAAGACACAGCGTTGTCCGTAGACACCTCCAAGGTCATGTGGCCGGCATGACTACATGGAGCGCTGTTACCTTCCCGCCAGAGCGGTTCCTATTGAACTATTCACATTCGCATGTTTTCAAACTGCTAGGTTGGCAGAAGCTGGGGCTGACAGTGGAAGCTCACACTGCTCCCTGGAGTTGAACCTGCAATCTTTTGGTCAACAAGCTCAGCAGTTCAGCGATTTAACCCACTGCGCCACCAGGGGCTCCATGGGCAGGTAGATACCTAATAAATAAAATAGCCAGGATTCTAAATTGACCACTATGGGACCTCATTTTCATGGTGGTGGGATTGCCTGCAGGAAATAATGCTGATGGTGGCAGTACTGTTGGTAAGGTCTCCCATGTCAGACAAACATTTTCAAATGTGTCAGCAAATCCAAGCGATGCTGGCTTCTCTGGCCCGGAAGCCTGGCCACGCCCACCCGGCGCCACCTCCACCATTTGCGGACACCTTCCTCATCACCAGGGATTTTCTGTTGTAGAGCAATGGCGTCCGCTCTGCTTCGCTCTCTGTTCTCCTCGGGAAAGCAGAGAGCGCTTCTCCCTCCACAGTCTTCTCCCTCCCGTGTGGAGGGAGAAGCCTGTGGAGGAAGAAGCGCAGCAGAGCAGATGCCATTGGCGGCGGTGAGGGGCTTTGGGCGAGGCCAGGACACGCCGCGCGAGCCGAATAAATGCCCTTGGTGGGCCGCATGAGGCCTGCGGGCCATAGTTTGGGGACCCCTGCGTTACAGTCTCAGTTAGTCCTGGGACCAAGGTGTTTGAAGCTGAGAAGCCTCACCAAGTTTCCTCTTTCCTCAATGGCTGTGAATGCCGGAGCAAACCACAACCCCAGTTCAGATAGCCTATGTTTGAAGACTTAGGACCTTCCTTTGGTGCCAAAAGAACCGGTTTGAAAGCGCTTGAGACTTCCAACATCGTTCAGGTTGGTCTGAACATGAAGCACAAGTCTCAAGGGTAAAAAACCTCAGAACTGGTGCTGAGAGATAATTTAAATCAGGATCTTTTAGAGTCAAGTCTCTTACGTCCATCTGGTACAAACTCTGATGGCAGAATGAAAAGAAAGGAAGCACTCCCCTCCTGCAGGAAGAGGTGGAGCCAAACAGTACTGATTGTCAGCTATAAGTAACCTATCCATACAACTATACATAAGCAGGGTAAAAGGGGAGGATTAAGCTTGATACAACAGTTTAAATCTTGCAACTAACAGTTCTACACATAGGTGGCGCCACTCGTGCTGTCACAGTAAATATGTTGTTCTGAATTACAAAGAGTAAACCACTTGTTCTTCATTGTTCATCTGTGTGGCATATTTTCTTTCTCTAGCAAGGCAGTGTGTGGGCTGATCAAACGTGAACTACACATGGTTTATTTTACATTACGCCACAGATATTTGAGATCTTTGGACAAAAGCAGATTATATAATTTTTAAAAGATGGCCTGGTGGGAATATTCTTCCTCACGTTACATGCTTCCTTCTTCAAGTTGCACAATTGGATTGAAGAGTGGTATCAATGAGATTTCATTTGGGATATTGTATGTGACAGAACATCTAATCTGTAGCATGATCTTCATAAGTGATTTTTAAAATGCAGAAGCAGAGTATGAAACTCCATTATACTTTCTGTATCCCCCTATTGGGAACCTCACAGTGAGGGATGTGCTGAAATGGGGTCTTAAAATGTTGTTATACAGGGAAATAGCATCAATTGCGGGCTCTTGTTACTGGAGCCCCGCAGTAATGGCCACCCCCCTCCCTCAGCCCACCAGCCCATTTGCTGTTTCCCCATTCCTGAGTCAATCAGCCGCTTTGACATGGCTCCATCACTCCCAGCACTCACAGTGCCAAACAAATAGAAAATTATTTCCCACTGGCAAACATGCTGTTTACTTTCCTGAAAAAATTGCACTTTTCAGCCTGACAGCTGATCAAGGGCTCTCCCCACTGCTGTCAGCAGGAAGAAGTGTTTAAACACAGGGATGGGAGTTTAAACATTTTCTCATTATCAGAGAATAAAAAAATAAAATAAAAATATTTAAAAAATGCAACCATCGAGAGCCACAGACCACCCGCTGTGAGAGTAATGAAGCTGTGTCTCATGACCAGAATGAGAGGACTTTTATCTCTGTCCCTCGTATCATTACTGAGGTGACACCTTCACATGATCCAAGTCAGGCCTTTTTATCTGTGCTTCCCAAATGCAGTCGCAGGTTTTCTGTGGGTTTCTTCTTCTTCTTCTTCGGAAAGAATATTGCCCATCTTGTGCCATTATGGCGAGAGTTGTGTCAGCATTTATGCTGGAGATCTGAGGCTTAGTTTCTTCTTCTTCTTCTTTTGGGTTGTTTAAATTGGCCACAAAGTGTGGTCTGTGCTAATGGGAGGAAAGTGACAGATGGAAATAGAATTTGATTTATTTATTTGAAAATATACAGGCACATTTGAGAAGAGAAACAATAAAGCTGCTAATTTCTGTAAAAAGATATTTGGCATGTGCAGCTTAAGATTCATTGCATGTAATTCAACAAAACTCCATGTGTGACTTTTTAAAAAATCTTACAAAAAGAGGGGGAACGATTTAGTCCATTTTAATGATACTTCCTTCCTTCCTCCACCACAATTTTCAGCATGTAATTAAGTTCTCCAAAAGTGGATTTACTGTGCTAGTGTGATAGGGTGGTTTGTTAGAAATCCTCAGTGTTAGGCTCAAAAGTAAAATAAAGTTAGTTCCTTAGATTTCCATCTGACATGATAGACTGCTTTTTTCTAACTCCCTCTCTGTCTCCCATTTTTCACCATCCCTATTGAGGAAAAAATGACATTTATTATTTACTAGCCATCCCCTACCACGCGTTGCTGTGGCCCACATGGGAGTTCTGTGTGGGAGGTTTGGCCCAATTCTATTGTTGGTGAGGTTCAGAATGCTCTGTGATTGTAGGTGAACTATAAATCCTAGCAACTACAACTCCCAAATGTCAAGATCTTATTTCTCCAAACCCCACCAGTGTTCACATTTGGGCATATTGGGTATTGGTGCCAAGTTTGGTCCAGATCCATCATTGTTTGAGTCCACAGTGATTTCTGGATGTAGGTGAACTACAACTCCAAAACCAAAGGACACTGCCCACCAAACCCTTCCAGTATTTTCTGTTGGTCATGGGAGTCCTGTGTGCCACGTTTGGTTCAGTTCCATCGTTGGTGGGGTTCAGAATGCTCTTTCATTGTAGGTGAACTATAAATCCCAGCAACTACAACTCCCAAATAACAAAATCATTTTTTTGAGTGAAGGGCATACATTGGGTTGTTAGGTGTATTGTGTCCAAATTTGGTGTCTATTCATCCAGTGGTTTTTGACGAAGTTTGCCCCAATTCTGTCATTGGTGGGGTTCAGAATGCTCTTTGATTGTAGGTGAACTATAAATCCTAGTAACTACAACTCCCAAATGTCAAGGTCAATTTCCCCCAAACTCCATCTGTGTTCATATTTGGGCATATGGAATATTTGTGCCAATTTTGGTCCAGATCCATCATTGTTTGAGTCCACGGTGCTCTCTGGATGTAGGTGAACTACAACTCCCAAACTCAAGGTCAATGCCCACTAAACCCTTCTAGTGTTTCTGTTGGTCATGGGATCCTGTGTGCCAAGTTTGGTTCAATTCCATCATTGGTGGAGTTCAGAATGCTCTTGGATTGTAGGTGAACTATAAATCCCAGCAACTACAACTCCAAAACGACACAATCAATTTTTTGAGTGAAGAACATACATTGGGTTGTTAGATGTCTTGTGTCCAAATTTGGTGTCAATTCGTCCAGTGGTTTTTGAGTTCTGTTAATCCCACAAACGAACATTACATTTTTATTTATATAGACTAGCTGTACCCGCCACATGTTGCTGTGGCCAACCCTCCCCTCCCTCTTTCCCCTCTTCCTTCTTCCCTCCCTCCCTCCCTCCTTCCTTCCTTCACTTTTTTCTTTCCTTCTCTCCTTCCTTCCTTCCTTCCTTCCTTCCTTCCTTCCTTCCTTCCCTTTTTCCTTCCTTCCTTCTGTCCTTCTCTACCTCTTTCCTTCCTTCCCCTCCCTCTTTCTCTCCTTTCTTCCTTCTCTACCTATTCTTGGATTGTAACTCCCTGCAGTCTTCCTGATTGATTAGTCTACCTATTATCTAGCTCTATCTAATCTATATATCTTATCTATCTGGAGGATTGCTAGGAGTTACAGTCCAGAAATAGGAAATATGTATGGGTTGTGATGTTCTCAAAGAAATCCAAGGAGAAGCAAGCTTGCAGCTTGGAATCAGTGCATTTGAAGCATCCTCCTCCCCTAAAGGGCCTGGTCTAGGGGATGCTGGGAGCTGTCATTTTTGCACATGTGCTGTACAGTCATTTAGCGTTTGGGGTTTTTTAAGTCCTTTCTGCTATTTTTTTGAAGGGGTTTATGAGTGATTGTCACTCGTGTGTTAGGGGTTTAGTGTCCAAATTTCGTGTCAATTCATCCAGTGGTTTTTGAGTTATGTTAATCCCACAAACCAACATTACATTTTTATTTATATAGATTTATTTACGGCATTTCTACCCTGCCTTTCCCTACCCCAGAGGGAACTCAAGGCGGCTTACAAGTAGGCAACCATATGAAGCCATAGGATATATACAATTACAAATACAGTGAAATGGCATCAATTGGTCATAAGTCAATCGCAGAGCTTGCAAGTAATGTTATAAATAACTAGTTGCTTTCTCCATGCCTTATCTTGAGTTTTTGTTGATAAGATTTGTTGAAAGGAGATTTGCCATGGCCTTCTTCTGACAGAGCTCAAGTCCCAGCTGCTAGTCCCAATATTAGAGTAGATCTTTTCACTCAGTTGTGAGATGGTAAATCCACACCTACAGAAAGTCCACTCAAATAATGGATCTATCCTGGTCTGGATTAGGAATTGGAGTTAAGTCATTATCCATTGATAACTCCTTTTACAAGCCCGTAGCCAAGGGGGTGGGTGGGTTTAGGGGGTCAAACCACCACACACACACCCAAATTTTTCAGGTAAAAAAACCCTGGTTTACTCATGAATTTTAACTGGTTAACCAAATACCCATGCCAAGTCTATGAGAAGCAAAAATTAGAATCCTTCCAGAACTGCAACCACTAACTAAACCAAATTTTGATCATTCGCAGTATAATTACCTACTTTTTTACCAATTTACATTGCAATGGCAGCGATAGCTGGCATAGTGGAAACTGCCAAAATGTGGTAGCCAGCAAGCAAAGCCTAAGGCATGGGGTGGGACAGGATAGGGATTTGACCTGGATAGTAAGTGGAAACTGAGGAAGCTGGAAACTGACGTGTCTCCCGCTGGTTCATCTAATCCAGTGGTTCTCACCCTGTGAGTCCCCAGATGTTTTGGCCTTCAACTCCTAAAAATCCTACAGTCAGTACATTGACTGGGATTTCTGGGAGTTGTAGGCCAAAACACCTGGGGACCTACAGGTTGAGAACCACTGATCTGATCTAAGCCCTGCCAAAGAAACATGAGCAGAGAGAAGAAACTGTGCCATTGTTAGACTTTGGACTTAATATGAACAAGACTGTTTCTGATGACCAAGTGAAATCTCAGTTAGTGCAAAACTCTGAACTCTGATACAACATAATTTTGCTCAAATTTAATAGGGAATTTTGGCATGATTTGGACATGGCACAATCACAAAAACAGCAAGCTATTGCAAGACAATATTTTTTAGGTTATAGATTACACTAACACATTTTGAAAAAAATCTGTTCCTGTTTTGAAAGTCTTATTTCCTGTTTAATTGTGTGGCACTTACTTGTTTATACTCCAGAAACTTCATTTTTGTGGCTGCCGCAAACTATGTTGCATTGATGTATTGTCAAAGGCTTTCATGGCCAGAATCACTGGGTTGTTGTATGTTTTTTTGGCTGTATGGCCATGTTCCAGAAGCATTCTCTCCTGGCGTTTCACCTGCATCTATGGCCTCAGAGGTTGTGAAGTCTGACCTCACAACCTCTGAGGATGCCTGCCATAGATGCAGGTGAAACATCAGGAGAGAATGCTTCTGGAACATGGCCATTTAGTCCTAAAAGCTTACAACAACCCTATGCTGCATTGGTTGAGACTCTATGAGATATTCACTGAAAAACTAGAGTAAAATATGTTACAGGATGTCCCACAAAAACCAAGTTTAAAAAAGTAATGAACTTTTTTCATATTTTTATGATAGAACCAATTAGGAAATAACATCTATAACAGGAAAAAAAATCATATTATGTGGCATTAGTAATAAAGATACATTCTGCAGACTTGTGTATAAATTTGCTAATTATATTTGTCATCTCTATATTTATTTCTCCTAGTTTGTGGTAGTAACTGGAGGGGAGCAAGTTTCTTTTGGAGTAGTGGATGAAAACATGTTGATGCAGCAAGAGCAAGTTTGATTTTTCTTGTTCTTGCTGGATAAATTCTGACACAGTGAGAATGTACTATCCCTGAAAGAGTTCAAAGAGGCTCCAACCAGTAGCACCTATATCTACACACATCAGAAGTCACTGAACAGTACTTTTCTTATTGATATTCTGTCATTCTGTCAAGAAAGCAGAGATCAAGGAGATTAAACACATAGTTCTGATTCATGGATAAAATGCTGGCCTACACATATGATTTCTGTGGCCCCAAATCCTTCATTGGACCCGTGCAAACTCTCTTTTATTTTCAAAAGAGCATGTGTTTTGGAGGGGACCAAAGAAGTCAACTGAATGTCATAAAATCATTTGCCCGCTAGGCGCGTTTCTAATGCGCTGCTGGTGTGGAATCGGTGTAATGATAATCCCCTTAGTGGCAGCAGAAGGTCCCCTTAGGAAACTATAACAAATATTAAACAATTCCTTTTGTTGACTTTATCCAAGAAGCCATCTTCCCTGGAGGCTCAGCTCAACTTTAGATTAATCCTCTCCTTCCCCCAGGAGTCCTTTTGTTGGGAAAGATCGGAAACAAACCCCAAGAATGACAAGTCTGTCTCTAAGCCTTGGATCAGTTGCCGCATTCTTAAAATTATCAGCTCCCATCTGTTCTGTTTGTTCAGCCAATGATCTGGTCCAGGGATATCTCTATTAAGAAACAATTGGATTTATCCTAGAGGTCCAGTGATCAGGCTCGCACTGTTAACATCTTGGTTGCCAAGTCAATCTTTCTGACATGGCAAACGTGGGATAGCAGACAGACATCTGTAGTTTCCTTTTTCACTGACACATTTGCATGAAGGGAAGGCCTGACCCTTGCCAGATTCGTTCTAGTAGCCTCTTAAGATTTACTAAGCAAACTTATAAGAACAATCTGAAGAATCAATGTATAGAGAATTATTTTCAATTGTTTTTAAAATGAAAAATATTTTTTCTCTTTCAATAATTATGTATCTTGTTTTTGTTTAGCTGAATGGAGCCCCCGTTGGCGCAGTGGGTTAAAGTCCTGTGCCAGCAGGACTGAAGACTGACAGGTCGCAGGTTCGAATCCAGGGAGAGGCAGATGAGTTCCCTCTATCAGCTCCAGCTCCTCATGTGGGAACATGAGAGAAGCCTCCCACAAGGATGATAAAACATCAAAAAATCATCCAGGCGTCCCCTGGGCAACGTCCTTGCAGACGGCCAATTCTCTCACACCAGAAGCGACTTGCAGTTTTTCAGGTCGCTCCTGACACGACAAAAAAAAAGCCTGAATTAAACCGGAACCCAACTGCAGCCCGGCTGCCCCAGTGCAGCATGATGTTGCAGCACCCTATACTAGCCAAGCTCTGCTTCATTTGCACCTTTAACGCAACTTTGTTGACCTTATCAGGTGGGCTTGTTTTTGGTTGAATATTCCAGTTCCTCTTCACAAACTCTCCTTTGCAATGGAGACTGCCAGCTCCCACCCCAAGGCATAGAACTACTTCCGTGGGGCTTCATCTCAAAACTGTAGAGGAACCGTTATATGCCACCACTGCAGCAACACGAGAGGCTTTCTGTGTTGCATTGGGGTCAACAGGGGGAAGCACGGCAGTGGATGCTTCCCTCAGTGGGAAAAGATAGTGGGGAAGCTGGGCAATGCGAGGTGTGGGGAGACAGGTTCCAGCATGGCAATTCCGTGATGATTCCAGTGGCACGTATGATGAGGTCATATAGAATCATAGAATCATAGAGTTGGAAGAGACCTCATGGGCCATCCCGTCCAACCCCCTGGCAAGAAGCAGAAAAACTGCATTCAAAGCACCCCCGACAGATGGCCATTCAGCCTCTGTTTAAAAGCCTCCAATGAAGGAGCCTCCACCACACTCCAGGGCAGAGAGTTCCACTGCTGAACAGCTCTCACACTCAGGAAGTTCTTCCTAATATTCAGATGGAATCTCCTTTCTTGTAGTTTGAAGTCATTGATCCGCATCCTAGTCTCCAGGGCAGCAAAATAACAAGCTTGCTCCCTCCTCCCTATGACTTCCTCTCACATATTTATACATGGCCATCATGTCTCCTCTCAGCCTTCTCTTCTGAACGCTAAACATGCCCAGCTCTTTAAGCTGCTACTCATAGGGCTTGTTCTCCAGACCCTTGATCATTTTAGTTACCCTCCTTTGGACACATTCCAGCTTGTCAACATCTCCCTTCAATTGTGGTGCCCAGAATTGGACACAGTAATCCCGATGTGGTCTAACCAAGGCAGAATAGAGGGGGAGCATGATTTCCCTGGATCTAGACACTAGACTACTGATGCAGGCCAAAATCCCGTTGGCTTTTTTTGCTGCCACATCACATTGTTGGCTCATGTTTAACTTGTTGTCCACAAGGACTCCAAGATCTTTTTCACACGTACGGCTCTCAAGCCATGCGTCCCCATTCTACATCTTTGCATTTCATTTTTTCTGCCTAAGTGGAGTATCTTGCATGTGAGCATGTGGTTCAAGTACCATATGGCGGTGACACTGTTTTTGAGTCTCCAAAAGCTGACAATTATGCTGCATTGTAAGGAAAAATTTAGTCTCCTTTGGCTAGTACTCAGTAAAGCTGGCTCACTGAAATGGTTAGGCCGCTTTAAACATACTTTCCAAACAGCTCGATATCTAAAAACAGAAATGCCTAAACACCTTAGGAGGGTATTTACCAGAGCTCGTTTTGAACAGCTGGATACAATGGACAAGCACGGAAGGTTTAATCAAGTCCCATACAACGAACGATTTTGTATTTGTGGAGCACCAGAGGTGGAGGATATCACACACGTATTGTTCAACTGTGAGCTGTATAAGAAAGAGAGAGACCATTGCCTTGGACCATACATTATTCAAAAAACACACTGGGACCCATATATTAAAACCTCATTTTTGTTGGCCGGACAGAACCCTAAAATAACACACAAAACAGCCCTTTTTTTATTCAAAGCAACACAGCTGAGAATTGCACATTTAGAATCAATTGGGGTAAACTGTGGAGGTGACGCAGACATTTGATCTGAACGAGATCCTGTTGACAGCTTGTTTATTTTAACTCCTTTTATACCGAGGGTTGTATGTTGTATGTATGACTATGTATGGCTATGTGTTAATTGTGTTATGTGTTAAATGTTTTGATACGGCCAATAGGCCAATCAATAAAACGTATCTATCTATCTATCTATCTATCTATCTATCTATCTCCTTTGGCTAGTAAGTATCAGCAATTCTCTCAAGCAGAGATGATCAATAGCATTCATTGCCCACCCCCTCCACTCCTTTATTTTTCTTCACCAAAACTTGCTAGAACTGATGGGATGGTGGCTTTTCTCATATGGAGCAAAGAGATCAAACATTTCTGGTTTCAGCTTCACTCCTGGGACTGTGAAGATGGACTGCTCTATGAAGAAAACAAAAGGGAAAGTATTAATGGAAGTACAGCTTCCCAAATAAGAGGGTATTGGAGCAAAACTATCTTTAATAGAGGACAACCATTGCTGTTTTGGAATAAAGCTCTTCCCTGCAAAGCCACTCCACCTGGGAATGCTGCATGAATTGCCCTCACAGATGCGAACAGAAGGATGTGTTAAGAGGAAATAATTATTTCACTAATATTTGTGTTTCCATGAGAGAACACCTAAGGGATTGCAACAGAGCTAGTTTCCTCTATTGCGGGCCTGCACAACCTGTGACCCTCCAGCTGTTTTGGCTTCCAACTCCCTGAGTTCCTAGTCATTGGACAAGCTGTCTAGGGCTTCTGGGAGTTGGAGGCCAAAACAGTTGGAGGTTGTGCAGACCTGCGCTCCGTATAAGGAAATAAAGTGAGCTACCTTTCAGGTTGGGCAGTCTATTATTTATTTATTTTATTTCAAACATTTGTATCCCACCCTTCTCAACCCTCGAGGGAGGCCTCAGGGTGGCTTACAACTAGCAACAATTCAATGCCAACACACATATCATAACAATGTAATACAAGTTAAGCATTAATTAAAACATTAAAATATAAAATATCCATTTTTGTTTTTAAATGCAAAGGGCTAATGAAAAATATTGGCAAGCTGAGTATGGATTTCCAGTAATAAATGTTAGCCTCATATATTATTATTATTATTATTATTAATAATAATAATAATAATAATAATAATAAACTTTATTTATACTGCCACCATCTCCCCAATGGGGACCCGGGGCAGCTAACATGAGGTCAAGCTCAAAAGATACAATACATCACAGCAAAATACAGAATGCAACCCCCCCCCCCCAAAAAAAACACCCCAACAAAACTTACATTAGAAAATAAACAATAGTAGCAAAACACACAATGAAACAAATTAACACAATATAAAATCGAACAGGATGGGCAGGCCAAATGGACGAGATAAAATGATAAAACCCTGGGTGAGGTAGGAGTAGAAAAAGTGTAAGTGACGGGAGCCCAAGAAGAATGAAAACAGTGGGGTAAGGCTTTCAGTTTAGAGCAGGGGAAAGAGGAAAGCATTGGAGGGGTGGAGATAGCAATGCAGAAGATATGCATTTGGCAATGGAATATGCTGCCACCTCTGGATGTCTCTAAGCAGGGGCTGCTTGGCCATCCGTCAGGACGGCTCTGATAGTGTCCTCCTGATGTCAGAGCTGGGTTGGACTGGATGCCCTCTGGGGTCTCTCTCAACCATGACTCTGTGCCAGACTACCACTATTTATCATCCCCATCTGATGATAAATGTGTAGTGGGTGGGAGTTTTGGAACGTGCCATGCTTTCATCCCTACATTAATGAGAATTGTAGTCCGGCACAGAATCATAGCTGGAAGAGACCCCCAAGGGCCATTCAGCCCAACCCTATTTCCACCAGGCAGGAGGACACCATCAAAACACCCCCCAACAGATGGCCATCCAACCTCTGCTGAATAACATCCACAGATTGGAGCTTTGTATTTCTATTTTATTTCTTTTCTATTTTTAGCAAATGTGCCAGCTGACAGTTTTGAAAGTATGCATTGCTCAGTCCTTTCTGGGAAAGTAACGACTTTTAGGATTCTTTCGAATCGGCTCAAATTGTTTACTTGAGCAGTGGATGCTAGACATTTCTTCATCCATACCATCATTCCTGCATTGTCTCATAATTTCATGCTAAAGTATAAATGGTGCAGTGGTAGAAGCACCAGAGCCAGTAGTGATACTGATTGTGAGATTCTGGAAGTTATTGTTCCAAAATTTAACTTTTCAAAGTTAAATTTAACTTCTCAAACCAGCAATAAATTGACCCCCTGTGCATGAATCTTCAGTTATCCCAAATCCCCAGAAACTGACAAGGGGTGCTCATTGCATGTCACAAGAATTGCCAAAGCCAACTTAACAGCGTTACTCACAAACCTGTGATTTTGTACTCTCAAGATAATGTGCAGTGAAGGTACTGATGCATCATCCTCGCAGTGAGATGTGCAAGATGTAATTGTTGGTAGCCCTGATAGGAGTTCTCTGTTATCATGTAAACCTAAACACATATATTAAAAAGGAGTGACTTGCTATCTCGCCAGATTAGGCAGGAACTGCTGAATCACTGTCCTTGGCTCCAGTAGTCAACTGCTTATCAGACTAAACTGCCAGGTTTTTAGCAGCAGAAGTCTTTGTTTTCCTTTAAAGGCTTTCCCAGTCACCTTTGTTTACAGCCTTCCTATGAGGACATTGCTGACAATCCTAGTATTAAAAAAATATAGGTCACATTTCTCTAAGCATCAGGCTTGGCTTGGCACTCTTTCAACTCATGTTTTCCCTCCTATCACCACACTGGGGTCCCATCTACACTGCCATACAAAATCCAGCTGATCAGCTTTGAAGTGGATTATATGGCAGTGTAGACTCATATAATCCAGTTCAAAGTAGATAATGTGAAGTATCTGATTTGATAATCTGAATGATATGGCAGTGTAGAAGGGGATTGGGTTACCACAGACTTGTTTTTCTTATTGGTTTATTTATTATTTATTTATTTCAAATACCCCCGAAGGGGGGCTCAGGGCAGCTTACAGTCAGCAACAATTCGATGCCCCCCCCCCATATACAACAAATAAAACAACAGTTACATAATAAGTAAAATGTTAAAATTAGATTAAAAACCATTTAAAATTGTGCAAATTGAATTTGTTGGCATGTCTAAGGTTAAGTTCTATGAATGACAACTCAATCCAAAGCCTTTCCACAGTCCATTTTCCATAGCATTGTTGTCATTTTTATTGTCAGCCTGCTATCCGAATGCCTGGTCCCATAGCCACATCTTCAACTTTTTCCTGAAGGAAAGGAGGGAAGCCACTGACCTAATTTCGCTGGGAAGCTAGTTCCATAGGCGGGGGGCCACCGCCGAGAAGGCCCTGTCCCTCATTCCCACCAAGCGCATTTGTGACAAAGGTGGGATCAAGAACAGGGCCTCCCCGGAAGATTGTAAGTTTTGAGGTGAGACATAGGGGGATATATGTTCGGACAAGTAAGCTGGGCCAGAACCATATAGGGCTTTATAGGTCAATACCTTTATAGGTTTACCAATCTCTCTGTGAGTCCAACTACTTCTGATGCCAACTGTAATTTGGCTATATACTTGAATTGATATACATTCCAAATTTATTACTATTGTTGTTTTTGTTGTTGTTGTTCATTCATAGAATCATAGAATCAAAGAGTTGGAAGAGACCTCATGGGCCATCCCGTCCAACCCCCTGCCAAGAAGCAGGGATATTGCATTCAAATCACCCCTGACAGATGGCCATCCAGCCTCTGTTTAAAAGCTTCCAAAGAAGGAGCCTCCATCACACTCCGGGGCAGAGAGTTCCACTGCTGAACGGCTCTCACAGTCAGGAAGTTCTTCATGTTCAGATGGAATCTCCTTTCTTGTAGTTTGAAGCCATTGTTCCGCGTCCTAGTCTCCAGGGCAGCAGAAAACAAGCTTGCTCCCTCCTCCCTGTGGCTTCCTCTCACATATTTATACATGGCTATCATATCCCCTCTCAGCCTTCTGGTATCAAGGTAAATTCGTTCAGTTGCTTCCAACTCTTCATGACCTCATGGACCAGACCACGCCAAAGCTCCCTGTCTGCCATCACCACCCCCAGCTCCTTCAAGTTCAAGCCAATCACTTCAAGGATACCATCCATCTATCTTGTCCTTGGTCAGCACCTCTTCCTTTTTTTTCTTCCATTTTCCCCAGCATCATTGTCTTCTCCAAGCTTTCCTGTCTTCTCATGATGTGGCCAAAATACTTCATCTTCACTTCTAATATCCTTCCCTCCAGTGAGCAGTTGGGCTTTATTTCCTGGAGTATGGACTGGTTGGATCTTCTCGAGGTCCAAGGCACTCTCAGAACCTTCCTCCAACACCACAATTCAAAAGCATCCATCTTCCTTCACTCAGCCTTCCTTATGGTCCAACTCTCATATCCATAAGTTGCTAGAGGGAATACCATTGCTTTAACTATGAGGATCTTCATTGCCAGTGTGATTATTACTATAATTGTATCTATTCTTGTGAGTTGTTCTTCTCTGGATGACTACTCTTGTATTTACTGTTGGCAGATCCATCTTTCAGCCTCTTCAGCTGTGATCCTTGAAAGGGGCTTTTTCAAAGTCATGGCTACTTGTGCTTCTTCTGAGCATAACCTGGAACTGCAACATGTGCAGCTGACCAGAGAGATGATCCTAAAAAGTTTCCTTAACTGTGGAGCCTTTGAGATGAGCAGCTCTCCTTGGACTTTGTTGCTTTCTACAGATATCATGAGGAGAAGGCTTATGGGTGCATCCGACCCCTTCTACCCTGCCATACAATCCAGATTATCAAAGCAGATAATCCACATTACTGCTTTGAACTGGATCATATGAGTCTACACTACAGGTAATCTGGATGATGTTGTTGTTGTTGATGATGATGATAATAATAATAATAATAATAATGCCTAAAGACCTTGGCCTGCACTTAAACACAATCGGCGCTGACAAAATTACCATCTGCTAGCTGGAGAAGTTCACCTTACTGGGATCTGCGCGTATTATTAGCGGATACACAGTCCTATACACTTGGGAAGTGTCCGACGTGTGATCCAATTCAACAGCCAGCAAAGTGTCTGCTGTGGACTCATCTTGTTGTGTTTCAAATAATAATAATAATAATAATAATAACTTTATCTTTCTAACCCGCCTCCATCTCCCTGAAGGGACTCATCATGGAGCAATGCCCAGGCAACATACAATTAAAAACAGAACAACAAAATATAAAAAGCATAAAAACAACAAACATCATAAACAATAAAAGCAAGCATCATAAGCAACAACATAGGTACCATGTGAAGGGGCCCAAGAGTGCCCTATCTCCAAAATATGACACAAGGTGGGCAGATCAAATTCGGCCTACAGCCCTTTGTGTTCCCCCAGAATTGTGACCTTCCAAAGATGGTTGGGCCTCTTCCATACACCCCTCTATCCCAGAATATCAAGGCAAAAAATCCTACAATATCTGCTTTGAACTGGGTTATCTGAGGGCCCTTCCACACATCCATATATCCAGAATATCAAGGAGGGAAATCTGACAATATCTGTTTTGAACTGAGTTATCTAAGGGCACTTCCACACAGCCCTATATCCCAGAATATCAATTATTATTATTATTATTATTATTATTATTATTATTATTTGCATACTGCTTTTCTCACTCCTGGGGGGACTCAAAGCGATTTACAACATAATAAATGGCAAATCCGATGCCTTGCATATATATAAAAATATCACCTATCTAAATCAATAACCTATAACCATAGATAGAAACCATCAAGGTAGAAAATTCCACATTATCTGAGTTCAAAACAGATATTGTGGGATTTTCTGCCTTGATATTCTGGGATATAGGGCTGTGTGGAAGGGTCCCGAGTCCACACTGCCATATATTCCAGAAAATGTGGGATTTTATTCAGCTGTATGAAAGGGGCCTAAGTCCACACTCAGATAATGTAGGATTTCCTGCCTTGATATTCCGGGATATAGGGCTGTGTGGAAGGGCCCTGGGACTGTAGTGTAACCCAGGCAAAAGACAGCTGTAGTGAAGGGAAGAGAATGACTGGCTGTGTAATGTTGGTTTCCACCCTTCCTTTCGCAGTTCTCTTATATCACGATGGAAAACAATTCAGAAACTTTCAAAAGTTTCCTTTTTCCCTGTGTGTGTGTATCTGTATATAAATAAGGAGTAAAGTTGGGATTCTCTAACATAGGTTCCTATCCTTATAGAATTCTTATCTGGAAATTCTCTTTATAAAATGCCAGGAGCCCCAGAAAAAAATAATAATTTGGCATAACAGTAGTGGGAATGCAGCCTGCTAATCAAAAGGATTCAAATCTTTCTATGTGCTGCCAAGCTCTCTTCTTCCCACCCAGTGGAGGGGGAGACAGGGAGGGAGAAAGAGACAAAAAGACGAGGGAACTGAAGGCATGGAGCTTCTCTTCTTCTCCACAATCTTAACAAATGCAAAAGCTTCCACTCCACTGACTCCTCATTAACTTACCGAATCTGACAGTCTAATTATCGCAGCTGCTTTGCGCTTAGAATAAATAAATATGAGAGTGGATGTTTAAAGAAAATGGGAAGGGAAATGCCATCATCCAGACAGTAGAGAGGGAGGGAGGGAGAGGGGGAGATTGTTTTAAATTTTTATATCCAAAGATATTTAGAGCATTTTGGGGGAAAGATACTAAGATAGTTGTCTTTCAGGCTAATTGAGTTCCTCCGTTTGTGGTTGCTCCCTTGTCACCGTCTCCAGTGTTCACTTTCAAACTTTTCTTTTGTGAAATCAGTTCCCTGTATCAGTTTTACTCCTCGGTGCCCACACGTGGATGGTGACAGGAAGACTCATTTTTGCACAGCGATTTGTAACTCAACTCTACACGTCACTCCCAATGCTTGGGAAAGTTCCTTTTGGAAGTATGACACAGAAAAGGAACTTTCCTGTGCTGTGCTCCCTCACATCATGCAGCATAAACAGTTCAATCCAGAGAGAAAGATATTAGTTGGAGTTCAAATGTTTGTGGTTGTTTTGTGGGTGGGTTTGAGGACATGTAGCGTAACATTTTAAAGCTGGCTTGTGACCCATAAAAGTGTCACTTGTCACCATCCAAAAGTCATACTTCCAAAAGGAACTTTCCCAAGCATTGGGGGTGACGTGTAGAGTCGAATTACAAATCGCTGTGCAAAAATTAGTCTTCCTGCCACAATCTACATGTGGGCACCGAGGAGTAAAACTGATACAGAGAACAGATTTCACAAAAGAAAAGTTTGAACGTGAACACTGGAGATGGTGACAAGTGACACTTTTATGGGTTTGTGACCCATAAAAGTGTCACTTGTCTCTGGCATAGACTCAGATGGAATGGCACAGTTTGTATAGTTTACAAACTGTGCGATTACAGAGTGTTTTTAGGGGTGCTTTTGCTTTTATTAATTGAAGCTGCTATTAAGGCTGTAGTACAGCCTTAGGGGACCAGGACATCCATAGGGATTCCAAGGTGCTTGTTTATAAATCTATTGTCCTCCCAACCCTGCTATATGTCTGCGAGACGTGGACTGTCTACAGACGTCATATGCAACTCCTGGCAAGATTCCATCAGTGCTGCCTCCAGAAAATCCTGCAAATCTCCTGGGAAGACAAGCGGACAAATATCAGCATGCTAGAAGAAGCAAAGACCACCAGCATTGAAGAGATGGTCCTCCGCCCTAAACTCTGCTGGACTGGCCACGTTGTCCGGATGCCCGACCACCATCTTCCAAAGCAGTTCCTCTACTCCGAACTCAAGAACAGAAAACGGAATGTTGGTGGACAGGAAAAGAGATCTAAAGATGGGCTCAAAGCCAACCTTAAAAACTCTGGCATAGACACTGAGAACCGTGAATCTCTGGCCTGTGAGCGCTCCAGCTGGAGGTCAGCTGTGACCAGCAGTGCTGTAGAATTTAAAGAAGCACGAATGGAGGGTGAAAGAGAGAAACGTGCCAAGAGAAAGGTGCATCAAGTCAACCCCGACTGAGACTATCTTCCACCTGGAAACCAATGTCCTCACTGTTGGAGAAGATGCAGATCAAGAATAGGGCTCCACAGTCACCTATGGACCCACCAGTACACTGATCTTGGAAGGCTATCCTACTTGGGCAATGAGGGATCGCCTAAGTAAGTAAGGCTGTAGTTTGAAGACTAACTATTTCTCTTTGTGCTTCTCTTTTCTCTTGCTACAAATCCCTCCGTCTTTCCTTTTATTCTCATTAGAGAAACCAAATGAGTACAAGCAACTTGGGTGGGACCTTTAGTGAAAGAACAGTGCAAAGAGGAAGGAATAAGAAGCCCTCTACCCCTGTCTTGATCTTCCCTTTCAAATAGCATCAATAACCACTGTCGTTCATTAAGTGGCATCAGATAATCCTCTGGTATTGGCCTCAGCCCCCTTTACTGTAATACAAAGTGATAAACCATTGATGCCCCCTAGAAAAAGAAAGTTGGCGCCATGCTGAGAAACCTGAATAGGGTTATCTCATTTTTTGTTTTGTTTTTCAGTTTGCACCTGAAACTTAAGCTCTTTAGCACAACAGTATCTCCAGTTTGATCTGGATATCTCTTTCAGTATTTCAAGTACAGAGTTATTAATACACTGGCTCCATATACTAGTTTTCTGATTTGTTAATTCTACTTTGTCAAAAACTGAGATTCCTAGACTCCTGGACAAAAGAACGATTAGCTTCCACTCAGAGACCAGCCTTTCCTAAACAGTTCAATCCAGAGAGAAGGATATCAGTTGGATTCCAATAAAAGTGAACATTTTCTCTCTTCCCAATGGCTTTGTAATTATATCTAATCAGAGGCCAGGATATTGACATGAAATAATTTTAGAATTAATTCTCTACATTCTCTGAATTTCAAAACTCTGTGTAGTTGGGTAAAATATAACTGAGGGGAGCCAGCATGGTTGAGTAGTTTAAGGCTTGGACTATGGCTTTCGAAATCAAGGTTCAAATCCCTGTTCAGCCATGAAACCCACTGGGTGCCCTTGGGCAAGTCACACTCTCTCAGCCTCATAGGAAGGTAATGACGAAGCAATTCTAAACAAATCTTGCCAAGAAAAGTATGATAGGCTCACCTTAGGTTCACTGTAGGTCAGAAACAACTCGAAAGCACACAAGAACAAGAAAAATGTAACTTATTGGATTAGATTGAGTACACTGTGTAACATGTTTTTTGTTCATGTCATTTCCTAATTGGTTCTATCATAAAAACATGGAAAAGGTTTATTAAACTGCAAAAACTTTGTATTGTCGAAGGCTTTCGTGGCTGGAATCAATGTTTCTAGAACATGGCCATACAACCCAATGAAAACTTTGTTTTTGTGGAACATCCTGCAGCACATTTTTTGCTATAGTTTTTCAATGAAGACCATATCTCACCCAGTCTCAACCAATTCAACCTAGTTTGTGGCAGTCACAAAAACAAAGTTTCTGGAGTATAACAACTACTTTCAAAGTCAGTACCACACAATTAAACAAGAATAACACTTTCAAACCAGGAACTGGAAAAAATTCAAATTTTGTTATATAGTGTTATTACTGCTACTACTATTACTACTACTTCCCTTTCGCTTCCTCCTCCTCCTCCTTTTTTGTCTTCATTTTGTGTTTACAAATGTTGCTTTCCTTCCATTTGTTTCTCCCCATCAAATAGACTTATTTTTTATAGTTGTACATTTGGCGAAGTTATTTTATAAAAGGATATTCCTCATGAAATCTTTTTCCCTGGAAAGGACTAACTCCATTGTTACTAAGCTATTGTTTGTGTTCTTTGGTATTTACATAAGGTTTTGTCAGAGCTTGGAAATAATTTATTAAAAATTAATGTGTTGACCCAATTCATTCACATGTTCAACAACAACTTTAATATTTTTTATCTTATGATTAAACACCAACAAAGTTAAATTCTAGAGTAGCAATTAACAGCTTGCATTTATTATTATTTTTTAAGTTGGGGTGTTAGCCATTTTGAATTAATGTATTGTCAAAGGCTTTCCTGGCCGGAATCACTGGGTTGCTGTAGGTTTTTTCGGGCTATATGGCCATGGTCTAGAGGCATTCTCTCCTGACGTTTCGCCTGCATCTATGGCAAGCATCCTCAGAGGTAGTGAGGATGCTTGCCACTACCTCTGAGGATGCTTGCCATAGATGCAGGCGAAACGTCAGGAGAGAATGCCTCTAGACCATGGCCATATAGCCCGAAAAAACCTACTACAACCCACATTTTGAATTATTTTTATTAATATTTTAAAATTTAAAGCTAACCTGGTCATGGTAACTGAATGATTTTATAGCTGGAGCATAAATATCCTAAGGGCACCAGACTCCAAATCTTGGAAGCTGTGCATTGTCTGCCCTGATTAGTACTTGGATGGGAGACTGCCAATGAATACTAGGTACTGTAAGCTATATTTCAGAGGAAGAAACTGGCAAGGCCACTTCTGAGTCTTCCATATGAAATTCATGGGTTTGCATACGTCAACAGGTGACTTGAAGGTGCATCAATAATTAGTACAACTGATGACATTGTATGAATTCACATTTACAGTTGTTGCACCATTTTGCAACAACAAAAATACTCTCAAAGACCCCTACAAGTATCCTTTTCATTACCTGTCCCTTGTGCCCCACTAACAGGAGATGGCTGATTGTATCATAATTCACCGTACTGCTATCCAGAAGAAATACCTCTGTTGGGAGGACTGCATGGGTTAAAAGTTGTTTTTTGTGGGGTAAGCACTTGGAGCTATTTATTTATTTACAGTATTTATATTCCGCTCTTCTCACCCCGCAGGAGACTCAGGGCAGATTGCAATGCACATATACATGGAAAACATTCAATGCCATAGACATACAACATATATAGACAGACATAGGGGCAATATAACATTCCAGCTTTCTGCCTTCATGAGAGTATGCTCGATTCCATCCACTTGTGACACCAAGTCCTTGATGGAGTACTTCCTCATTCTTATGCACACTGCTGGAAGGTTTTATGGTATCATAGATTAGTAAAATTAGCCTCCACACATAAAGCAGTACCTAAATTTCCTACTTGACAGATGCAACTGTCTTTCGGGCTACATAGGTCAACAGCAAGCTAGACTGTTAACGGTTGGGCACTCACTCCAACTTGGGCTGGCTTTGAACTCATGACCTCTCCGTCAGTAGTGATCTAATGCAGCTGGTAGGGGCAGGTAAATTCTCTGACAACTTTAAAAGGTAAAGGTTTTCCCCTGACATTAAGTCCAGTCGTGTCCGAATCTGGGGGTTGGTGCTCATCTTCATTTCTAAGCCGAAGAGCTGGCGTTGTCCATAGACACCTCCTAGGTCATGTGGCCAGCATGACTGAATGGAGCGCTGTTACCTTTCCACCGGAGTGGTACCTATTGATCTACTCACATTTGCATGTTTTCAAACTGCTAGGTTGGCAGAAGCGGGAGCTAACAGTGGGAGCTCACCCCGTCCATTGATTTGAACCTGCAACCTTTTGATCAGCAAGTTCAGCAAGTTCAGCAGCTCAGCTGTTTAACCTACTGCACTACCAGGTCTCCTAAAGAGAAGACTTTCCCTTTTTTAAAAAAACGTAAGATGGGGAGAGTAGAGAAAAGGCTTCCCATGTAATGATTTGGAATCTGGGTAACAACGTGGGGAAACTGAAGAGGGAAACACGTGTGATGGGAAGACAGAACTTGAAACAAGACAATTGACAATTGAAAGGGGCAACTGCTTTTCTCTAGACATATGGACTCCCACAGTTCTCAATGTCCACGTGATAAGGTCCATAGATAGTATAGCTTTGTATAAATGCTAAGGAACACAGAGACATAAATTTCCTTTTTAAAACCCTTTTGTACTTTAAGCTTTTAAGATATAGATTTTCTCAAAATCATAATTATGACTACAGGATATGAATAGGTTCACAATTTGGATTTAATTTGATTCTCCATATCGGAGTTGGGGAGATGTGAACATCCAGAAAACAACTGGGAAATTAGGATTTTCCCCTTTCCTCTAAAAAAAACACCTTTTCCTTTATGGAAAAATTGTGAAAATCGAAAAAAAGGACTCTTGCAAATTTCATTTTAAAACGATGAATAAAATGTTGAAGACAATGTGATCAAATATTTCCTTTACCAAACTAGTCTTGAAAACAATTTAATAGGAAGACCTGCATAAAACAAGGTAGAGTTTCAGATCATTGCAACTTCTGATGTTGCTTTACTTTTATCATATCTTTTCATGTCAATGAGTACTTTATATCTACTTAAGACCGTGAAGGACTAGAGGAGACAAAATCATTCTCTTTGTTTTACTTGTATTAATAATTTCTTCTATTTTTAAAATTATTTTTGCTTGTTTCTAGTAAAAAGGCAAAACCAGATAGATTTCTTACAATCTAAGTGTTCTTTACACGCTCTTGCCACTCCATCCATCCAACAAACAAACGAACATTTGTTTTGCTGGGTTGTTGTAGGTTTTTTCGGGCTATATGGCCATGGTCTAGAGGCATTTTCTTCTGACGTTTCGCCTGCATCTATGGCAAGCATCCTCAGAGGTAATGAGGTCTGTTGGAAGTAGGGAAAAGAGTTTATATATCTGTGGAATGACCAGGGTGAAAATGCCTCTAGACCATGGCCATATAGCCCAAAAAAACCTACAACAACCCAGTGATTCCAGCCATGAAAGAGTTCAGCAATACATTTGTTTTGCTGTTGTTGTCTGAATAAACTGCACTTTTAATATACTAGGCATTATTTTGTACCAAATTATATATAATATTATTTATGTTTCTAAAGTAATGAATTGTTTTCACTTAGGCTGAGCCCTTCCCCACAACTGTTTTGAAAAAAATGGACCACCAAAACTTCTATGTAGTTTAGTCTTCTATGGAATTATCCATCATGAATGTTGCAAGGTAGTGACATCTCCGGCCCATCCTCTGTTTGAGTATCAGCCAACACATCATCGCCTTAAATCAAGAAATAGCTTTCTAAAATCTATAGAGATACTTGCAGGAACACCTCAGCAAGCGAGAGTCCAAAAGTGGCAGGTGTGCTGGCAAGGCTGTGCCAGGAGTTTGAATTTCTTTTTCTTGCATGGCTAGTTTGTTTAAGCTTTATTTGGACCACGCATTTTGCAATAAGGTAGTTTCCCCCAGGTTGCAATCATAGGACCAACAACCTATCAATCATCATTAGAGCCTTTAGATCCGCCCCTTTCCCCAGGGTTTGGAGGGAAAAGGGGACTGTCAGTTCAGTTTTTACAGTGAAGCCTTGCAGACAGGACATTGTGGGCTTCTCTCACTCCCACCTGTAAAAGGCTTCAATTTTCACAAAGTTCTGGGGAGAAAAGTTACAGCTCTTACCAGGCCTGTAGCCAGGATTTCATTTTGGGGGGGGGGGGCTGAATTTTTTTCAGGGGGGGGTTTCAGGGGGGCTGAGTTTCGGGGGGGGGGGGGGCTGAGTCTGAGTGAAAGAGGGTCTAGCCTAGCAAACCTTTTGTATCATTACCCTAATACCCCCATCCATATGGGATATATTGAGTATGGTGATCAGATCATGATATGAATAAACATAACAGTTTAAATAATGCACCAGTAAGGCCTTTTCGTGAACCACCATGAGAATTTCGGGGGGGGGGGGCTGAAGCCCCCCGAGACACACACACACCCCTCCCCCCCGGCTACATGCCTGGCTCTTACAGTCAGCTTCGCTGGAAAATAGAGGACTCCTTTTCATCTTGGAAAATCTACAGAAACTTTGCCTGGCAGGGACCACTCGGGTTATCCATAACGCAGATTGGAGCTGGGAGTGGGGGCCTCACACCAGCAAAGGTAAAGTAAAGATTTCCCAGAGAGGGGTCTAAAGATTTCCCTTAAAGAAGAAAGAAGCAGTTTATCCTCAGTTGCCTGCCCCTTGTTGGCAGATCAAGGAAATAACCAGTTTTCTAAAGTTATAAAGTGTTTAATCCATGTCTTTGAAGATTTTAGTCATAATAAAGAACTTTGTTGGATTTATTTTGAGCCTCGATAGAACTTTATGTGGGGAAATCTAAATGGCCTCTCAGCCGAGGCACCCCGGGCGTCTCGTTGGGCATTCTAAAAGCACGTCCTATAAATAGATATTGCCACAGGCCCAGCGTGCGACAGCAGAGCAGGCTAAAACCCGGAACCTCAATCAGTGACTGATACCAGATGAGAGACTCCCGCTGGGCTACTTGGAAGGCTGGGCTACTTGGAAGGCACTGAACAGACTGCGCTCTGACACTACGAGGTGCAGAGCCAATTTTCATAAATGGGGCTACAAAGTGGGGTCCACGACATGTGAGTGTGGAGAAGAGCAAACCACAGACCACTCACTACAACACAACCCTGCCACATGCCCAATGGAGGGCTTTCTTACAGTGACAACAGAGGCACTCCAAGTGACCAGCTTCTGGTCAAAGGACATTTCGTATAATGCCAAGTTTTGTTTTTAAATAAATTATACTTCTACCTTCAATTCTCTTCTGACACGATAAATAAATAAATAAATAAAATATCCATAATGAATATATTCAATAGTCAAGCATTAACAATCAAATTGCTGTTAACCCATCCCAACAATAACAAAGGTTGGTTGCAGTCTACCCTATGCACACTTCAGCCAGTGGCATGACTAATGTTGGTGTCACTCCGTCTAGTAATTTGTGGTGTCACCTCTGGGGATTTCCTCCCATCCCAGACCATGCTACAACATTGGTGCTAAAATACTAGAAAATTAGACGAAATCAGCAGTAATAAAAAAAACCCAGCAACAACAAAAAATCACAGTGTGTGCTTGTAGTACATGCAGATAAAACCATATGATGTGAAGAGTCATTGTAACTGGGTAATAATTATATCTTTGATCAAAGTGCACACACATTAGAAAATTCAAAAAGGAAATTCACACACAGTTTTAGCCTGATAGGTGTACTGATACAGTATGCGTACGTTAAGCTGACCAAAATAGTTTGGTTTTTGGATCTAACTATAAGGATACTTTTAATTTAAAATATGGTAAATTTCTGTGGAAACACAACACATTTTTTCTAGTGAAGCAACCTACTCTATGTACAATTTCCACCCCTTGCTCTCACCTAGTTTCACTGAACATACAGAGGGCCCCTCTAAATATATACAACACTTATAAGAATATCCCTATTCAAGAATATTTCAGTGATAGTGGATGGGAAAACTAATTTGCCCTCCTGCAAATACATAAAACTAGGCAACATTAATAACAAGCTGCCAATGTCAACCTCCACACACATACCTTGAAAACAGTTTGGGGTTTTTCAAACTTGAAACATACATGTTCTTAATAAGGTTTAGGGCCTATGAATGAAATCAAAACTAATCTATTTATATAGATTTAGCCTTCTAAATCTAAAAATGTAATGTTCGTTTGTGGGATTAACATAACTCAAAAACCACTGAATGAATTGCCACCAAATTTGGCCACAAGACACCTACTAGCCCAAGGAGCGACATCACTAAAAAAAATGATTTTGTCATTTGGAAGTTGTAGTTGCCGGGATTTATAGTTAGCCTACAATCAAAGAGCATTCTGAACTCCACCAGTGATGGAGTTGAACCAATCTTGGCACGCAGGACTCCCATGACCAACAGAAAATACTGGAAGGGTTTGGTGGGCATTGACCTTGAGTTTGTGAGTTGTAGTTCACCTACATCCAGAGAGCACTGTGTATTCAAACAATGATGGATCTGGACCAAACTTGGCCCAAGTATTCCATATGCCCAAATGTGAACACAGATGGAGTTTGGGTTAAATAGACATTGACTTTTGGGAGTTGTAGTTACTGGGATTTGTAGTTCACCTACAATCAAAGCACATTCTGAACCCCACAAATGATAGTATTGGGGCAAACTTCTCACACAGAACCCCTATGACCAATAGAAAATACTTAAGGCCATCCAGTCCAAGTCCCTTCACCAGGGCAAGAAAATGTAATCAAATACTGTTTACTCACAAGCATAAAGAAATAGCATATATTAGAAACCAACACTTATTTTCCAGATCACCAGACTGGGCCACAGCAACGCGTGGCAGGGGATGGCTAGTTAAACATAAAACTGAGATAAGAGTCATACTTCTCAGCACTCATTCTGGTCAGGAAGAGACAACATCCAGGACAAAGATAGTCATATAGATATGCTAATTGTCCTACTTGGGTATTAAAGAAGGTATGTGATACTCATCTCGGCTCGAACAAGTGCCTTTTAGGAAGAACTGTCTCAGACGACCAAAAGTACATGTTGCAGTTCCCATCCACCAACTATATGATTTCTCTGGCTTTCCAGTAGCTACTGGGGCATGGAGCAGGGACGGAGAAGTACACTGGTTGAGAGCCAGGCTCACACATTGTTATTAAACAACAGATTTGGAAAGCTCACTACAGAGTGCCCAGTCTCCACAGTAAGCATAATACCAGAGGATCAGATCAAAGAAGCTGTTCTCTCCCTTTCAACTGCAACTCCAAAATCAAGAAGCTTTGATGGACAAGAAAAGAATCCTTATATCACAAGAAGGGAGTTCACAGCTTTTAGGAAATACAGTGATACCTTGAGTTAAGAGTTTAATTTGTTTCTTGATCAAGCTCTTAACTCAAAAGCTCTTATCTCAAAGTGAATTTCCCCACTGAAATGCTATTAATCTGTGTGTTTCCTCCTCCCATTTTTGTTGTATGTTTTTAAATAAGGAAATGTACTTTATAAATAACAAATAATGCATAAATGCACATTCACATGGAACAATAAAAAAAAGAAAGATAGACTTTAAAATGTTAGAAACACAAAATTGTGGCAAGGAAGCACAAAGAATAATCTGGCCTAGCTTACTTGTCCAAACGCATCTCCCTCTATGTCCCGCCTCGCAGTTTAAGATCATCTGGGGAGGCCCTGTTCTCGCTCCAGCCAGCATCACAAATACGTCTGGCGG
The DNA here is from genome assembly GCF_037176765.1 of Anolis sagrei. Classification (NCBI taxonomy): domain Eukaryota; kingdom Metazoa; phylum Chordata; class Lepidosauria; order Squamata; family Anolidae; genus Anolis; species Anolis sagrei. The sequence goes on along the minus strand of NC_090021.1, from coordinate 164,865,695 downwards.
GGACGATAGACAGGGCCTTCTTGGCTGTGGCCCCCTGTCTGTGGAACTCACTTCCCACTGAGGTAAGATCGGCTCCATCCCTTCTGTCATTTAGGAAGAAATTGAAGTCGTGGTTCTGGGACCAGGCTTTTGGACAACAGATATAGATAGCATTTTGGACATGGAATTGGATATGGAATTGACTGGAATGATGTTATGGCTATTAATACTGTTTTTACTGTTTTAATGAATGTTTTACTTATTATTTTTATTTATTTATTTATTTCGCGCATTTCTACCCCGCCCTTCTCAACCCCCAAGGGGGGACTCAGGGCGACTTACAAAAGGTACAATTCGATGCCAACACAAACAGTAAGCTAAAACATATATAAACAGCAATTATAAACAATTAAAACAATCAATTATACATCATAATCAATAAAACCAATCTAATGCTCAACGTTCGCCAGCTCAGAGTCCGTAAATTCAATTCCACATTGTCAAATCCATCAATTCACTTGTCCTTTGTCTATCTGCCAGATTACCCGAAAGCCTGGTCCCATATCCATGTTTTTAATTTCCTTCTAAAAGAGAGGAGGGATGTCAATGACCTAATTTCTCTGGGGAGTGAATTCCACAGGTGAGGGGCCACCACCGAGAAGGCCCTGCTCCTTGTCCCCACCAATCTCACTTGTGATAGAGGTGGGGTCGAGAGCAGGGCCTTCCCAGAAGATCTTAAACTCCGAGGCGGGACATAGAGGGAGATGCGTTCGGACAGATACGCTGGGCCGGAGCCGTATAGGATTTTGTAGGTCAAAACCAGCACTTTGAATTGTGCTCGGAACTGGATTAGCAGCCAGTGGAGTTGGCATAACAGAGGGGTGGTATGCTCCCTGTAAGACGCTCCAGTGAGTAATCTGGCTGCCGCCCGCTGGACTAATTGAAGTTTCCGAACAGTCTTCAAAGGCAACCCCACGTAGAGTGTGTTGCAGTAATCTATCCGGGATGTAACAAGAGTGTGGACCACTGTGGCCAGATCAGACTTCCCAAGGTACGCGCGCAACTGGCGAACAAGTTTTAATTGTGCAAAAGCTCTCCCGGCCACCGCTGAGACCTGGGGTTCCAGGCTCAGCGATGAGTCCAGGATCACTCCCAAGCTGAGAACCTGTGTCTTCAGGGGGAGTGTAACCCCATCTAACACAGGCTTTTATAATAATTGTTATTATATTGTTGTGTTATGTAGTGGCATCAAATTGCTACCAAATGTAAGCCATCCCGAGTCCCCCTTCGGGGGTTAAGAAAGAACGGGATAGAACTACCAGGGATCAATCAATCAATCAATCAATAATCAACTAGCCCAAAGTTCCTCAAAGCGAACGAAAGCAAAATGAACAGTAATGTCCAAAAGCGGACAAGAGCATGAGGCACAGAGGCTGCTCTCTTGAAGCCCTAAAACCATGTACTCTCTCTCTGGCGCTCCCTTTGGCACTAGCTCTTAACTCAAGATGCTGTTCTTATGTCAAAGTGAAACCTGGCCAGGCAATGGCTCTTAACTCAAAATTATCTTAAGTTGAGATGCTCTTAGGTTGAGGTTCCATTGTGTAAGGGGTTCTTTCCTTGTACACTAAAGCTTTTGATGCAAATGAAAGTTGTAATTATGAAAAAAAATGTTTCAGAGAATTATGGCATAAATGTTACCAACAGCTGTAGTTAACAGCCACATTGTCCTGCTCTTCTCAGCTTGAGGAAGTCTTACATCAAAGTCAGTTTGTCTAGTGAGCATACCATTTGAGGTCGATTTGAATTCTGACAGAACAAATCATTCACTATAAGTTTGGAAAACTAGCTGGAAAGGGTCAGAAGGGATCTTTATCCCTCTGAACTATTGTACCCTAGCATCAGCATGTTCTGGCACAACACTGAACATTACTGGGAAAGAGTTTGTAATTTCCCTATAGGACTATACTGAGCCAGTGTTCACTTCTTTTTCTGTACATATTCAGGAAATCCTCCAAATTTAGCTGCCAAATGCAGAAGACTGAAAAGATGTCGGGGAAGGAAGGACCTCTCTCCCCACTTGCCATGAATTGAGGTCTCCTGTAAATGTGACCCAAGATTTTATCGTACAAAATGAACAGCCACTGACTGTGCACATCTATAGTCAACCTTGAACCCTTGCTCCCCATTTTTAAGCCACATTAATTTCCCAAGTGGCTTGTTTACAGTGGAGAACAACAGAAAAGGAAGGAGGCAATTTCTCCAGTAGACAGAAAAACAGGGAAGATTAAGTGGAAGGTGATCTAGATGGTGAGGATTTGCAAATGTATATTTTCCATGGGAAATGTGTGTGCTTGCGTATTCTCTATATCAGTGGTTCTCAACCTTCTGAATGCCGTGACCCCTTAATACAGCTTCTCGTGTTGAGACCCCCAACTATAATGTTATTTTCATTGATACATCATAACTGTAATTTTGCTACTGTTATGAATTGTAATGTAAATATCTGATATTCAGGATGTAGTTCATTCACTGGACCAAATTTGTCACAAATACCCAATACACCCAAATTTGAATATTTGGGGGGGGGGGGGATAATTTTTTTATTTATTTGGTAGTTGTAGTTGCTGGGATTTATAGTGCAAAGAGCATTCTGAACCCCACCAATGATGGAATTGAATACATAATTCCCATGACCAACTGAAAATACTGGAAGGGTTTGGTGGGCAATGACCTTGAGTTTGGGAGTTGTAGTTCACCTACATCCAGAGACTACCATGGACTCAAACAATGATGGATCTGGACCAAATTTGCACAAATACTCAATATGCCCAAATGTGAACACTGGTGTGGTTTGGGGAAAATAGACCTTGACATTTGGGAGTTGTAGTTACTGGGATTTATAGCTCACCTACAATCAAAGAGCATTCGGAACCCCACAAACGACATAATTGGGGCAAACTTTCCACACAGAACCCCTATGACCAACAGAAAATACCTAAGGCCATCCAGTCCAACTCCCTTCATCAGGGCAAGAAAACGTAATCAAAGCCCTCCTGACAAAGAGCCATCCAGCCATAGATATGATTCACATACATATACAGATATAATATCGTAGATTTGAAAGTGACCCCTAAAGAAGGACAATTATATGTTGCATGTTCCAGAGTAGGCAAACCAGACAATCTCGACATCAACACTGACAAAGAAACAACAAGAAATACAACAAGAAAAACTCTAAAATTACAACAGCACAACAAAGAGGAAACAAACAAGGACATCTAATCACCTCTCAACAAAAGTTTGCTCCAGGCACTGTCAGGCCATTATATGCTAATCAAGGTGGTCAGTTGAAACATTCACACCTAGCTCCAGCAGACAAGAGTTCTTTGTCCCACCCTGGTCATTCCACAGATATATAAACCCTTTTTCCTAGTTCCAACAGACCTCACTACCTCTGAGGATGCTTGCCATAGATGCAGGCGAAACGTCAGGAGAGAATGCCTCTAGACCATGGCCATATAGCCCGAAAAAACCTACAACAACCCAACAAGAAATACTGTTTACCCACAAGCATAAAGAAATTACATATATTAGAAACCAACAATTTCTCATTACTTTATTTTCCAGATCACCAGACTGGGCCACAGCAACACGTGGCAGGGATGACTTGTGTGTGTGTGTGTCTACTATTACCATCATCACCATAGAGGACCACTCATGAATAAGAGGCTCACTTGGGGAGGGGAAAGGGGTATCGTAATTGGAGTCTGAAAAACTTTGATTTGTTTCCCAGCTCCTTGGTTGCCATGATAACATCATGCCGTTTCCTGCCCAGGGAGGCCCCACTGGCTGCAACCGGGTGAAATATCAGCCATCATAAAAATACACTAATATGCTAACCCAGGGGACCGGGAAACATTCCTCATATGGAAATGATCAATCTTGTCCTGGAGAGCGGGATGTTGTGTGCCAATCTGTTGCCTCTCCTTCTGTTCCTTGCCTACCTTTCTCCTCCTGCCTTTCTGCCTCTCTGTACCTATTTTTTCCCACACTTTCTTGCTCCCTTCTTTCCCTTTCTTTTTTGGCATGGGCACTTTCATCTCCTCCCTCAGGGATTCGAGATGTCACTGCAGGAAGTGCTTGTCTGCCTCTCAGGCAGCAGCAGAGCCCTGTGGCTTTGACAAACCTCATTTAATTGGGAGGAAGCCAGGAGGGTTTGAAAGAACTGAAACATCCACGAAACTCCTTTTATCAGGCATAATTTAAACTCTGCATGGAAAAAAATCTATATGTATAAAGAAAAGTCAACTTCCCCCCTGCTGGGAGCCCTCCCCTCCTCCTCCTTAGCCTTCCCTTCCCCCGGCAAAGGCAGGCTCCACCGAGATTCCATCTTTTTCAATTTTCTAAAAGTGTCAGAGTAGATTTGCGCTCTGCGGCTGGTTGGACAGAAAAGGAATGCAGAACTCTCCCCGTGCGCTCTCTCTTTCTTTCTCTTTCTCTCACATATGCACACACACACAGACACCATGTGCCCAAACTAGACAGTGGCGGTGGCAGCACATTCAGGTGTTGAAAACTCCAGCTCTGCTCCAAGTCTGCAGAAAGCCGGGGCTTGGGAGTTAGTAAATAAGTAAAAGGGGTTTGCGGCTGAGAGGTATAGAAAAACACTTATCCACTTATGTAAGTTCCTACCCCCTTCTCAGCAAAAAAAATCCCTACTTTCTATTGTCAAAGGCTTTCATGTCCGGAATCACTGGTAGAGGTAGTGAGGTCTCTGAGAATGCTTCCCATAGATGCAGGCGAAATGTCAGGAGAGAATGCCTCTAGAACATGGCCGTATAGCCCAAAAAAACCCTACAACAACCCAATCCCTACTTTCATAGAATCATAGAATCATAGAGTTGGAAGAGACTTCATGGGCCATCCAGTCCAATCCCCTGCCAAGAAGCAGGAATATTGCATTCAAATCACCCCTGACAGATGGCCACCCAGCCTCTGTTTAAAAGCTTCCAAAGAAGAAGCCTCCACCACACTCCGGGGCAGAGAGTTCCACTGCTGAACGGCTCTCACAGTCAGGAAGTTTTTCCTCATGTTCAGATGGAATCTCCTTTCTTGTAGTTTGAAGCCATTGTTTCGCGTCCTAGTCTCCAGGGAAGAAGAAAACAAGCTTGCTCCCTCCTCCCTGTGGCTTCCTCTCACATATTTATACATGGTTATCATATCTCCTCTCAGCCTTCTCTTCTTCAGGTTAAACATGCCCAACTCCTTAAGCCGCTCCTCATAGGGCTTGTTCTCCAGACCCTTAATCATTTTAGTCATCCTCCTCTGGACACATTCCAGCTTGTCAATATCTCTCTTGAATTGTGGTGCCCAGAATTGGACACAATATTCCAGATGTGGTCTAACCAAAGCAGAATAGAGGGGTAGCATTACTTCCCTAGATTTAGACACTATGCTCCTATTGATGCAGGCCAAAATCCCATTGGCTTTTTTTGCCGCCACATCACATTGTTGGCTCATGTTTAACTTGTTGTCCACGAGGACTCCAAGATCTTTTTCACACGTACTGCTCTCGAGCCAGGCATTGTCCCCCATTCTGTATCTTTGCATTTCGTTTTTTTCTGCCTAAGTGGAGTATCTTTCCTCTTAAAGAAAGGCATTTGAAAAAAAAAAAAACCTGGAAGCACAGTTGGGGCCATGTAGGTAGTCTGCCCCACAGTTTGCGCTTCCAGGTACAGTGATATCTTGACTTAAGACTTTAATTTGTTCTGTGACTGAGCTCTTAACTCAGAGTGCTCTTATGTGTTTGTATTTGTAGTTTTTATTGTATAGACCAGGGGTCCTCAAACTTTTTGAACAGAGGGTCAGGTCATAGTCCCTCAAACTGTTGGAGGGCCGGACTATAATTTGAAAAAACATGAATGAATTCCTATGCATACTGCACATATCTTATTTGTAGTGGGGGAAAAAACACCACTTACCAAACCAATACAATAATTAAAATGAAGAACAATTTAACAAATATAAACTTACTAGTATTTCAATGGGAAGTCTGGGCCCGCTTTTGGATGATGAAATAGGATTGTTGTTGTTGTTGTTGTTGTTGTTGTTGTGTGCTTTCAAGTCATTTCAGACGTGGGTTGACCCTGAGCGAGGGCCTGGTAAATGACCTTGGAGGGCCGTATCCGGCCCTTGGGCCTTAGTTTGAGGACCCCTGGTATAGTTTGAGAACACCTAGGGACCCACAGGTTGAGAATATTTGCCTTCTGTTGCTGGAATCCACCCTGAGTCCCTTCAGGGAGATAGGGCGGATGATAAATAAAGTAATTTATTTATTTATTTATTTATTTATTTATTTGATTTCAAGTCAACTTTCCCATTGAAATGCTATTAATCCAGAACAGCTGCCTTAAACCCCTCTGTTTGTGTTACATGTTTAGAAATAAGAAAATGTACTTTATAAATAGGAAATAATGTATTATGTGGAACAATAAAAAAGAAAGGTCAACTTTAAAATGGCAGAAGCACAAAGTTGTGGCAAGGAAACACAAAGTGAAGAGGCAGAAGCATAATTTTCTTCATACCGAAAACACTCCAGCCTCCCTCTCTTGCTCTCTCTCCCTCTCTCTCTCTTCATGAAGCCAAACATACCAGGAATAAAAACCACACAAAATCAACTAACCCAAAGTTCCTCAAAGAGTGCAAGCTCAAAGCAGTCTCCCAAAGTGGACAAAATCACGAGGCACGGAGGCTGCTCCCTTGAAGCCTAAAGCCCTGTACTCTCATGCTAGCACTCCCTCTGACACTAGTTCTTAACTCAAAATGCTACTCTTATGTCAAAGTGAAAACCTGGGACAAGCAACAGCTCTTAACTCAACATGTTCTGAAGTTGGAATGCTTTTAAGTCGAGGTTCCACTATACTTTCATATATTTGCCACAGTCCACTTGAAGCCGAGCCCTTGACTCTACTCTAGATATCTGGACCAATCCTGTTTCGGACCAGGAGTAGGAAACTTCCAGTCTTCCAGATGTTTTCTGGACTAAAATCTATTCTAGCCAAGTGAGAGATGCTGGGAGCTACAACATCTAGAGTGTCACGTGACCATAACACTAACTGCAATGCTTACTCTGGATCTGCTACCATTCAGCAGAGTGTACCCCTTGGACAGAGCTGGTCTTCTGTGCTTGTGATAGATCTACATATCCAAAGTGAAGCTTGAAAATAGTTTCAGATCAAAAGGCCTGAATCCTGCTGGTGCGTTACAATAGAGCCCATGCTTTTCAGAGGTCACACAATGGTGGTGAAAGAAGACAGGCAAAATCTGCCAACTCAGAGCACCTGATGTTTAAAATGCCTTTCCTCCTTTTACTCCACTGCTGCCACTCCTTTGCCAATGTCATTTCACTAACAGGGTTCCAGTTAATATCGAAGAAAGATCTTATTCATTGCCCCCATCCAGTTCTAGTAGTACCAATAGAAATGAATAAGAATCTGGTTTCCCATGCAAAGAATGTCAGCCTTTGGACCTCCCTCATTTGGCACCTAACAGCAGCCTTTTATTTACTTAGATAAAGTATTTATGTATCACCCCCCCCCCCCCAACCACCAGGGCTCGTGGGCCGATCAATAAAGAAAGAAACAAATCAAATATAGAAACATTATTAAAAATGTTAAAATTCTATTTTAAAATTCTTTAAAACAGTCTAAAACCCAATCATACAATTTAGTTTTGAAACAGTTAGAACAGACATTTCAAATACTGAATGCCATGTGTCTAGTAAAGGTAAAGGTTTCCCCTGACATTAAGTCTAGTCATGTCCGACTCTTGGGGGTGGTGCTCATCTCCATTTCTAAGCTGAAGAGTCGGCATTGTCCGTAGACACTTCAAAGCTCATGTGGCCAGCATGACTGCATGGAGCGTTGTAACCTTTCCGCCAAGGCGGTACCTATTAATCTACTCACAGTTGCATGTTTTCGAACTGCTAGGTTGGCAGAAGCTTGGCCTAACAGCGAGAGCTCACCCCACTCCCCGGATTCGAACCACCAACCTTTTGGTCATCAAGGTGAGCAGCTCAGCGGTTTAACCGCTACACCACCAGGGGAACTCTGCCTGTCTACTAGAGCAGTGGTTCTCAACCTAATGTCGTGACCCCTTAATATAGTTCCTCATGTTGTGGTGACCCCAACCATAACATTATTTTCGTATCTGTAATTTTGCTAGTTATGAATCATAATGTAAATATCTGATATGCAGGATGTATTTTCATTCTCCGGACCAAATTTGGCACAAATACCCAGTACGCCCAAATTTGATTACTGGTGGGGTTGGGGGGATTGATTTTGTCATTTGGGAGTTATAGTTGCTGCGATTTATAGTTCACCTACAATCAAAGTGCATTCTGAGCTCCACAAATGATGAAATTGAACCAAGCTTGGCACACAAAACTCCCAAAACCAACAGAAAATACTCAGAGTGTTTGGTGGGCATTGACCTTGAATTTTGGAGTTGTAGTTCACCTATATCCAGAGAGCACTGTGGACTCAAACAGTGATGGATCTGGACCAAACTTGGCACGAATACTCAATATGCCCAAATGTGGAGTTTGGGGAAAATAGACCTTGACATTTGGGAGTTGTAGTTGCTGGAATTTATAGTTCACATACAATCAAAGAATATTCTGAACCCCACCAATGATAGAATTGGACCAGACTTCCCACACAGGACCCCCATGACCAACAGATAATACTGTGTTTTCTGATGGTCTTTGGTGACCCTTCTGACATCCCCTCGCGACCCCCCCCCCCCCGGGGTCCTGACCCCAGGTTGAGAAACACTGTACTAGAGGCTTAAAAAGATGAGTCCAGTCTAACTTTCTTGAGTAAAGTATTTCAGGTCTGGTGACCTGAATTTTCCCCTCCATCTCACTATAAGAACTGGACCTGGAACTTGCTTCTTTGCTAATCTCTCCTTTCCCCTTATTCTTTGTGTGTCTTAAATGGTAAGCACTGATCTTTGTAAGTCACTCTGGAAGCCTTGTTGACTTATGAGCAAGGTTATACATTATTTTAAGTAAATAATAAATCAAAGAAGTTAGAAAGTTTGTCTCAGTACCCTTGAGGTGAAAATAGAAGAGGGATTGACATACCATCAGAAAGGTGGTACAACTCAAAGGGCAAAGAGCTGAAATAACAATGAGTAAGTGCGTTCTGTGCAGAGATCCTGTTTTGGGGACAAACTTTTAACATTCTTGCTGCCAGATCTTCAGTTTCAGAGGTTTTGTTCAGCCTAGGAAACAAATAAAATAATCAGCATTAACCAAAAGAAGTCCTTAGGTGACATGCTTAAGTGACAAATCTCTTTCTCTGTCTAAAAAATAGAGTTTGCTAAGATGGGGACCTCAGAGTTAGATCAATTATACACACACAGATACACACACACACACACGGATCAAAAGTTTTCCCTCTCCTCTCCCAACCTTGTCCTTTGAAGTTGAGAGCCAGTGTAATTTAAGTGCTAAAGAATACACCAACTTTATTTCTAAAAGAAAAAAAAGAACTAAAAATTACCAGAACTGAAATTTCTACTTTGCAAATAAAAGGATTAAATGTAACAGGAAAATGAATCACAAATTAATATAATTCATGTTTTATTATCACAAACTTTAGCTTTGAATTATTATGCTCACACATCGGGCCAATTCCAATCTACCATGATCTGTTTATTTTTACAAGCTCTGCATTAATGTATATTTTGGATGGAAAGGGCAGGCTTCCTTCCAAGTGCCATACATATGGCATTTCTTCTAAACTTCTAGATATAGAATAAGAGTTCAATCAACACTATGGGAGGACGTTATGATTCTGGTGCCAGATAAAGAGTTGTGTGCAGCTAGAAATACTGTGTGAAGCTGAAAGTGAAAAGATAAAACTAGCAAGAGGTGAACTGCCTCTCGTTCCATTTTGAATTGAGTCTAACGCAAGTTATTTCCCAGAAATTTGTTTCTTTTCCATTGGGGAAGATTGTAAAATTAGGGAATGGATTACATCAGAATGAGTTCAAGTTTACAAGACACATTAAAAACTATGAAAGAAGGTTTTGGACTATGTTTGGAGCAAGAGGAGGAAAGATGGAGTTGGTCCCTTATGTTTCAAAGCTGTTGAAAAGTCAATGGGTGACAGAGAAAAGGAGGAACTGTTTATTCCTACTTTTTCTTCTAAAAGAAAAAACAGTGATCTATCTGGTAAACACAGAATGAATACTTTAGGGAGAGTGTTGCAGTTCAGGATAACTGAAGAAATGTAATGAGAACACCGAGCTGATTTAAATCAGTTCCAGTTTTCAGGGCAGATGAACTACCCTAAGGGTTTAAAAGTAATGTAAATCCAAATCCAGTTTCTAGTCCCAAACAGAGTCTATTCTGATTAGTCCCAATTAGAATAGACCTACTGATTGTAGGAAGATGGGATAAGACTTTGTGATTTCTTCCCTAGGAAGGCTTAGATGGTATTATTATTATTATTGTTGACACAAAAGCACAGTATGTCACAGCAAATGAGATCTATATGCTGGATTTCGTATCACAAAATCACAAGTCGAACACTTCCCAAGCGTCTAGGACTGTGTGATGTATTTTCAAAAGGTGGCCTTTTGCAGTTGACAGATCGTGATTTTGTCAATGTTTATTGTTTCCAAATGCCGGCTGAGATCTTTTGGGACGGCACCCAGTGCACCAATGACCACTGGGACCACCTGTACTGGTTTATGCCAGAGCCTTTGCAGTTCAATTTTGAGGTCTCAATAACGGCTGAGTTTTTCCTGTTGTTTTTCCTCAATGCGACTGTCACCCGGTATGGCGACATCAATAATCCAGACTTTTTTCTTTTCCACAATTGTGATGTCTGGTGTATTGTGTTCCAAAACTTTGTCAGTCTGGATTCGAAAGTCCCACAGTATTTTCATTTTCCACAACTTTTGCAGGTTTATAATCCCACCAATTCTTTACTGCTGGCAGGTGGTACTTGTGACATAAGTTCCAGTGAATCATCTGGGCCACAGAGTTGTGTCTTTGTTTGTAGTTCATCTGTGCGATTTTCTTGCAACAGCCGAGGATATGATCCATGGTTACATCAGCTTCCTTGCACAGTCTGCATTTTGGGTCATCCACTGATGTTTCGATTCTGGCCTTAATTGCCTTGGTTCTGATGACTTGCTCCTGGGCTGCAAGAATCAGGCCTTCTGCCTCCTTCTTCAGGGTTCCATTCGTCAGCCATAACCAGGTCTTCTCCCTGTCAACTTTTCCTTCAATCTTCTCAAGGAACTGCCCATGTAAGGCTTTGTTGTGCCAGCTGTCAGCTCTGGTTTAGAGTGCAGTTTTCTTGTACTGACTCTGTCTGCTGTGCTTTGAGAAGTTTCCAATTACTGACGTCAATCAAAGCAGGTTCTTGGCTTTCCTTGACATATTCTGCCAGGGTGTGTTTTTCTTCTTCAACTGTTTGTTTGACTTATAAAAGTCCTCTGCCCCCAGACTTTTTAGGCAGATAGAGCCGGTCAACATCACTGCGAGGATGTAATGAATTATGAATTGTCATGAGTTTTCTTGTTTTTCTGTCCAAATTGTCCAATTCTGCCTGTGTCCGGTTTATGATGCCAGCAGATCCGAGTAGGGTGGCCTTTTAAAGCTGTCAGGTGGTAATTTTGTCAGTGTCGATTGTGTTTACGTGCAAGCTAAGGTCTCGATGCACTGCACTCAGTGTGCTGATCACCACTAGGACCACCTTTACTTGCTTGTGCTAGTGTTTTTGCAGTTCGATCTTTAAATCCTTGTATCGTGTAAGCTTTTCCAGTTGCTTCTCATCAATCCTGCTGTCACCTGGGATTGCAACATCAACAATCCATACTTGTTTTTTTCCCATGATCATGAGGTCAGGAGTATTGTGCTCCAGAACTTTGTCAGTCTGAATTTGGAAGCCTCAGAGTAGTTTTATGTGTGCATTTTCTGTAACTTTTTCAGGCTTGTGACCCCACCAATTTTTTGTCACAGGTAGATGGTATTGGTGGCAGAAGTACCATTGGGTCATCTGAGCAACTGTGTTATGCCTCTGCTTGTAGTCTGTCTGTGCAATTTTCTTGCAGCAGCTGAGTATGTTATCAATAGTTTCATCTGCTTCCTTGTAGAGTCTACCTTGTAGAGTCTTGCAATCTGTAGTTGACTTTTAAATTCTGGCTTTGATTGCATTTGTTGTAATGGCTGGTTCTTGGGGTGCAAGAATCAGCCCCTCTGTCTCTTTTTTCCAAATAATAATAATAATAATAATAATAATAATAAGTTGCTTTTTCTCAATCAAAGGAGATTCAAAGCACCTAACAATACAAGTATAAATATAGGTGAATAAAAATTTAATGTACATAAACAGAGATAGAATTATTTATAGAAATATTAAAAATACATAATTAAAATAATGAAACCATTAAACCAATTAAATTGCATAAAGCACAATACTTCCTGAATCAGTCTTAAAAACCTCCTTCTTTAAAAGCCTGTCTGAACAGTAGCCTGGCTGTAGTTCTTGGGACCAGCTGAAGTTTCCAAACACTCTTCGGAGGCAGCTCCACATAGAACATGTTTTGACAGTAGTGTTATATGTTTTTAATTTGTCTTTTTACTGTATTGTTTCCATTTTTGTAAACTGCATTGAGTCTCAGTATTGAGGGAAGAGCAGGCTATAAATGGATAAGTAAAAAATAACTTGGTATATAATGGTGCCTTGTCATTCTGGAGAAGAACAAGGTGCCGGAGGGGTTCTTCTGTCTAGGACCTCCTGTACCTGCTTGGCATCCTTCAACATCTTTAAAACAACAAATGAAGTAGTAGAGGGTGGCTATTGGATTTGGAGATGACACCATGCTCTCCCCGGATTCGAACCTCCAACCTGTCAGTCTTCAGTCCTGCCGGCACAAGAGTTTAACCCACTGCACGACCGAGGGCTCCAAGTCACCACTGTGAATGTTATATCAAGTGGAGATGCCCAGGACTGACATTATGAATGTATGTTTAGTCATGATTGGGCAAAGCAGTAATATCTCTACATTTCAATTGGGAGTTTTATAGCATCTCAAGTTCATTTTGCTTCCTAAGTGCCACTTCTGAAAAGGCTGATCTATAAATGCTTGGGCTGTTTATACAAGCAGCCTGATAGAAATAACAAATCCATGCATGCAAGATGCCACTCTTGGAATATGCTTTAAAAAAAAAAGAAGCTTTAAAACGACTACTTTGGTGATATCTTATTCAGACTGTGCTCAAACAAGCCAAGTCTGCAGTTAAAAGCTTGCATATAAAAACAAACAGTCCCTACGGGAGAACTTGATAATGCTGTCATAGATAGTTTACCTGTCACAGATCATTCGGAGCCTCCGAGGCTTACTGGCGGAGAACCTCTCTGGAAAGTTAATATGCAATCACCAGATTAAACAGGAATCATGGAAAGCGCCTGCGACATGTACTTAATGCACTTAGAATCTCCAGACCCTTTCTTGAATCCATCATTGTTTTTTTCATATAAATATACATTACTTTTATAAAACATGATTGATGATAACACAGCCCAACAAAAAAGTGTTTTCTTCGTGTCTTGGGTTTTTGGTCTGTTCCTGGGGTTATTTTGGGCACTGATTCAGAAAACTGCTTTGGATAGACCCCATCAGTTTTAGTTACTTAGTTACTTAATTATCATGGTTTTCTGTGGAAGAGCAGATGAAGACTGGTAGATGGCATATGTTCCCTATCTCAAAAACTGGAGCTCACAGGGGGAAACCGGTGCCATTTTTGGAATCAGAAGAATACACAGAAACTGGGCTAATATTTGAGGCACCAAAATGTGTGTTGGCCAGTGAAATGTGATTCCAGTAGTTCTCAACCTGTGGGTCCCCAGGTGTTTTGGTCTACAACCCCCAGAAATCCCAGCCAGTTTACCAGCTGTTGGGATTTCTGGGAGTTGAAGGCCAAAACATATGGAGACCCACAGGTTGAGAACCACTGTTCCAGAGAGTTTTTTTTAGCCACTTGCTAGAATACAGAAACAGATTGTTGAATTCATCTTTGACAAAAGTCAAAAATTGGCATCCGGGATTCCCAAATTCTTTGAATTCAATAGACAATGAAAACTCTTGTGTACTCATGTGTATGGATATGACAGCCTGAAAGATGAAGGATGATGAATTATTTCCATAACATTATGGAAAAAAATTAATACAAAGCTCTGATGGAAAGCAGTGGAAAACAGGCAGAAATAGCAAGTCTACGTGTATTAATGAATCCTCGGCATGCGAGTGTGGAGAAAAGCAAACCACTGACCACCTGCTGCAATGCAACCTGAGCCCTGCCACATGCACCATGGAGGACCTTCTTGCAGCAACACCGGAAGCACTCCAAGTGGCCAGATACTGGTCAAAGGACATTTAACCAACTACCAAACTCACAAGATGTGTATTTTTCTGTCTGTTTGCTTTGTTCTGTTAGAAATGTAATATATAATGGACTGGTTGCTCTGACACGACAAATAAATACGTGTATTAAGATATGTAAATGATAATAATTTGTACTTAATGAAAAAATTAACTGATTGACTGAATAAGGTAGATAAGCATGTACACGTCAAAAATATTGGTACCTGATTATATCTGCCACGATTTGCTTTTCTGTTATGTACCATAATCAAAATAAACAGGATGGTGAATTATTGAACACTGCAGGGCAGATGGGAAGTTGTAATGGGAACCAATGAGATTGGTGTGATATATGATTTCCACATGACTTGCTAGTATTGTGCAAAGATGTGGTGAATCCCACGCCATATTCTGCAGTCTGACACTTCCTGGTTACCTAATTAGAGAGATCCTGCCACAAATCCTGGCAGAAGGCTCATGCTGTCTTCCTTCCTGACAACTTCTTTGCCTCTCCTCTTGAATAACTAGAGCAACACACTGCCCCAGAGTGTGGTGGAGGCTCCTTCTTTGGAGGCTTTAAAGCATACACTGGTTGGCCATCTGTCGGGGTGATTTGAATGTGATTTTCCTGCTTCTTGGCAGGGGGTTGGACTGGATGGCCCATGAGGTCTCTTCCAACTCTAGGATTCTATGATTCTATGAACTTTCCTTGGCACTGAATGGGCATAAACTTGTTCACTAAGAACTAGGCATGATACAACTTAGACTAGGCAATACCATTACTTAGAGCAGGGATCCTCAAACTAGGGCCCGAGGGCCGGATACGGCCCTCCAAGGTCATTTGCCCGGCCCTCGCTCAGGGTCAACCTAAGTCCGAAACAACTTGAAAGCACACAACAACAGCAACAACAACAACCCTATCTCATCAGCCAAAAGCAGGCCCAGACTTCCCATTCAAATACTAATAAGTTTATATTCATTAAAATTGTTCTTCATTTTAATTATTGTATTATTTTAAAGTGTTTTGAACTACAAATAAGATTTTTAAAAAAACATGAATGAATTCTTATGCACACTGCATACGTAAGAATTCATTCATGGTGGGGTTTTTTTTCAAATTACAATCCAGCCTTCCAACAGTTTGAGGGGCTGTGATCTGGCCCTCTGTTTAAAAAGTTTGAGGATCCCTGACTTAGAGGATTCACGCTCTTTCTTCCTTCCTGTTCCATCCACTGTGTTCAGGGAACATCACTTCTGAATGAAGAACAAGATGGCTTTCCCTTCCATCTATGTCACTGGTAATTGCCTCTAGGACAGTGGTTCTCAACCTGGAGCCCCAGATGGTTTTGGCCTTCAACTCCCAGAAATCCTAACAGCTGGTAAACTGGCTGGGATTTCTGGGAGTTGTAGGCCAAAAACATCTGGGGACCCCAGGTTGAGAACCACTGCTCTAGGATCTGGAAAATTCACAATGTGTAGTGTCAGGTTCTTCATCTTTAATGTAAGTGCCTAAATACTCTGAAGGTACCAGATCTGACCTGACCTCGGAAGCTAAATACGATGAGGCCTGGTTAGTCCTTAGATGGGGGATCACTAAGGAACACCAATGCTGCATGCTGCATTTCAGAGGAAAGAAATGGTTGTTCTTTGCCTATGAAATGAATAGTGTCACCATAATCAACAGGCAACTTGGAGGCACATACACGAGTGGCTAACCCTACAGTCTGTCCTGACTGAAACAAATACTGAATAAATGTACCAGCCAGGTTATGAACTGCAGTAGCAGGACTCCTTATTTTCATGAAATTAGGGCTTCACTGTCCAGCCTTGCTGATACATTGGTTTGGCCTTTTCCCCAACTGAGGAAAAGTGGTTTTTAGCACTGGAGAAGAAGGAAGCATAGTCCAAGTACTTTTGGGGAAGGGTCACAGAATAGTCACTGTGCTATTGTCCAGTGGTGATTTCTTTAAAAGGCTATCTGAATTACACTGAAAAAGAGAGAGCAATAAACAAATCAGTGTAAAACATTTCAATGTGCGTGCTGCAAGCTCAGAAGGAATTGTGCTATTTCTCACAGGCAGTGACAAATGTATAGCAGACCAGGACCACAGTAGCCAGGACCCACATTTACAGGATACGCAAATGAAACACACCCACATAAGAGGGATACACACATGTAGAACATACAGTTGTAAGTGAAAATCCGCGAAACAGCGACGCCATAGTAATTGAACCGGTAAAGACTAAGAGTTACTGGACCACAATGTTTGGATTGAGTTGGATGATGTTTTTAATTCGGTGAACTGTCTTTTATATGTATTTTAAAATTTATGTATTATGTATGTTGTTTTTAAAATGTTATTTATTGTGTGGCATTGAATTTTTGCTGTTGTTAGCCATTCTGAGTTCCTCCACGGAGGTAGAGAAGAACGGGATATAAAAAGTTCTAAATTCTAAATAAATTATCATCATGACAATATATTTCACTATAATTTTGGTGCCAATAAAAATGTTGACTTACACTGAATAGACTGCACGTGTGTCATTAAGAAACTGAGACAGCCACTGTGTTGATTACAATGGCTACGAGATTCCCTTGGAGCTCTCTAAGGTGATGAAGTTTGTCTTTCATAAATGCCAAAATGCAAGACACTGTAACTGCTGATTAGAGATAAGTGATTTTAAAAGTACCTGGAGTGGTATGAGCTGAATTAAATACCTGAGTTTGAAATTCCTGATGTGAAAAACACACCACCGCTCTAGCATTTGCAAACAATCACTGAATGAGATGGCAGCATTAAAGCTAGCTCTTAGATATGGGGCAGGGAGATCTTCAACGGACTAGAATTAAAAAAGAGTGCATTGAATCTAATAATAAATCTCCCAGAAATCATGGTGATGACTAAATAGTATGCAAAGTGTTGCATAAGTAGTAAGCAAAATGTTATACAACTGGTGAATCTTTTTGCTAGAATATTTGATTAAAAGGATAGCTGTATGAATCAATTTAATCTATTTCCTGTTTGGACATATGGACACAGAAATTTGAATCTTCCCTGCAATTTTTTTTTGCCCCTTTTCACTGACTTAACAAGGATTCACTTGCAAATGACATTTTTTTTCTCTTTTAGAAACCTTTGTATCTGTAACATTAAAGAAACATGTAAACATGAGGGCATTTTGAAACTAAAAATCAGAACTACTGGTATTAAACCATGCGTAAGCAAGCTAATAAAATGTAGTGATTTGATTCAGTCATAAAAATGAAGAAAAACAAAATTTTTCACAGATTTTAATGGTCATATTAGCACACAGTTCTTATGTGTTAGCGGTATTAAAGCCTGTAGGACTGCTGTTAGGATTCTTAGGACTTCATCCCACACAACCATTACTGCTCAAGCAGGGAGCTTTGAGATGGTTGAACAGAAGCTCTCCGAAGCTCTTGGTGCTCTTACTGCCTATTACAGGGAAAACCAGCTGATCCCTAATCCATCTAAAACATAGACATGTGTTTTTCACCTTAAGAACAGACAAGCATCCTGAGCTCTAGGATCACCTGGGAAGGAATCCCACTGGAGCATTGCAGCGCACCCAAATACCTGGGAGTCACCCTGGACCGTGCTCTTACCTACAAGAAGCACTGCCTGAACATCAAGCAAAAGGTGGGCGCTAGAAACAATATCATATGAAAGCTGACTGGCACAACCTGGGGATCACAACCAGACACAGTGAAGACATCTGCCCTTGCGCTATGATACTCTGCTGCTGAGTATGCATGCCCAGTGTGGAACACATCTCACCACACTAAAACAGTGGATGTGGCTCTTAATGAGACATGCCGAATTTTCACGGGGTGTCTGCGCCCTACACCACTGGAGAAACTACACTGTCTAGCCGGTATTGCACCACCTTACATCCGCCGGGAAGTAGCAGCCAATAGTGAAAGGACGAAGGCAGTGACATCTCCAGCCCATCCCTTGTATCAGCCAGCACATCAATGACTTGAATCAAGAAATAGTTTTCTAAGATCTACAGAGACACTCGCTGGAACACCCCAGCAAGCGAGAGTCCAAAAGTGGCAGGCTTAAACCTCAATCAATGGCTGATACCAAATAAGAGACTCCCTCCTGGGCACACAGAAGACTGGGCAACTTGGAAGACATTTTGCCTGTGCTATTGTATTACTGCACTCACTCAATTAGCTATCTGGATAACGTGCTCTACTTATTCCGTAGAAGCATAGTGAAAGAACCAAGGCAGAGACACTCCAGCTCATCCCCTGTTTGGGTATCAGCCAGCACGTCGACGACTTAAATCTAGAAATAGTTTTCTAAGGTCTACAGAGACACTCGCTGGAACACCTCAGCAAGCGAGAGTCCAAAAGTGGTAGGCTCAAACCCAGAACCTCAACCAATGGCTGATACCAAATGAGAGACTCCCCCCTGGGCACACAGAAGACTGGGCAACTTGGAAGGCGCTGAACAGACTGTGCTCTGGCACCACGAGATGCAGAGCCAATCTTAAGAAATGGGGTTACAAAGTGAAATCCACGACATGCGAGTGTGGAGAAGAGCAAACCACTGACCACCTGCTGCAATGCATCCTGAGCCCTGCTACATGCACCATGGAGGACCTCCTTGCGGCAACACCAGAGGCACTCCAAGTGGCCACATACTGGTCAAAGGACATTTAATCAACTACCAAGCTTACAAATTCTGTGTTTTGTCTGTTTGTTCGTTCGTTTGTTTGTTTGTGTTGCTGATGACACAATAAATAAATAGCATTCTCTTTCCTTCTACCCTATAGACATTCCTTTTTAAAATGAAGCATCAAGACTGAGAACACTAAAATTCAAGATATTAGGCATGGTTTCCACTAAAACATTGTCTGCTGTTGGAAAGCCCATGCTTGCTGTTTCTTGCTTCCCTCTACCGGTGGAAAGAGAAAAGACATGGACTCAAGTTTGATGCTTGGTGGCAAGCGGAGAAGAGTTGGTGAGAGGGACATCAGCATTTCTGTTGAAAAGGTATTCAGAACTCAACTCAAAGTTTTGAGGAAAGAATGTTTGTCTTGAATTTTTCTGCAGGATTAAAAGGCCAAACAAGCACACTCTTTTTTTCCCCATAGCTTCTCCTTTTTGATGTTGTTAAGTTTGTTGTAGTGCTACCATCTGGTGGTCATTTTTTCCCTTTCCAGGTATGTTCCTGTGAAAGACATTACATCTCCTGTTGAGGCATTAGCATAGCCATCTAGTGTCATTTTCCCAGAAGACCTCCTAGGAACCTGTCTTTTGCTAATCTCCTCTTAATTTTCTTACTTATGAGCACATCAACAAACTCCCGAGGCCATTCTAGTTTCCTAGTGGTAAAGGAGATTACTAATGCCTTGCCATTAGTAATCTCCTTTACCAACACCAAAGTTCACCTGAATAATCTGTACAGCACTCAATCAGTAGGAATCATGTTATCTTGGTTGTGGACTCAACAAAATGATCTAATCTAGTAACAGGAGGAGAGGAATTACTTAAATTTGTTTTGCGGGCTGTTCACAACAATTTGCAGCTACTCTGTCCCCATTGCTGCTTCACTGCCTTCTGTTTCTCAATGTCATTCTTTCTTAAGAAATCCTAAACTAGAACATTATGAGGATTTCCCAAGGATTTGCACCTTCTCTGAGGAATACTGCATTGCCACAATAGTTAAAACAAAGAATTTAGCATCCAAAATATATAATGCTGTTCTAGATAATCAATAGAAACTTCTCCAAAGGGTTCAAGCTGCTCAGGTGACAGATCCATATACCTCTATTGCAGATTGAGGGTGCATCTACACTGTAGAACTAATACACTGAAGATGCAAGACTGACCAGACTCTGTACCCGATTATTTCCATTAATGCCTCGAGGCTGTTACTGGATGGCTGCGTGCCAGCAGGTTGAGGGTGAATCCAGCAAAGACAGAGATCCTATGGCTGGGTCAACTGGGCAGTGGGGACATCAAGCTGCCTACCCTGGATGGTGAGGCACTACGCCCATCATCACTGGTAAAGAGTCTGGGAGTCCTTTTGGACCCTCTGCTGACGATGGAGGCCCAGGTCTCTGCCGTTAGCAGAACCACTTTTTTTCATCTGCTGCAGGCTAGATGGCTGGCCCCCTACCTGTCCAGGGACAACCTAGCTACGGTGATCCAGGCTACGGTCATCTCAAGACTGAACTACTGTAACGCCCTCTACATTGGCCTTCCTCTGTCGGTGATCCGGAAGCTCAAGTTGGTACAAAATGCAGCTGCTCGGCTTCTTGCGGGAATTCCGATGAGATGCCACATAACACCAATCTTACTACAGCTGCATTGGTTACCAATTGAGCACCGGATTATATTCAAAGTGATGGTACTTACCTTTAAGGCCTTGCATGGTCTGGGGCCGATGTACCTGAGGGACCGCCTCACCCCCTACCAACCCCAGAGATCCCTCCGTTCTGAGGACCAAGATGTATTGGAAATTCCCAGTGTCAAGACCTTGCGTCTAACAGCAACAAAACGCAGAGCCTTCACAGCAGTGGCACCATCACTCTGGAATACTCTGCCACCTGAAGTCCGTGCCTTGTGGGACCTATCAGCTTTCCGCAAGGCTTGCAAGACATACCTGTTTCGATAGGCCTTTGATTTTTGATATTACTGTTTTTAAATTGTTTTAAATTGTTTTTAAATTGTGTTAGATTTTAGCCGTTCTTGTAAGCTGCTCCGAGGCCCAGGGGAGTGGCGGCATATAAGTTCGAATAATAAATAAATAAATAAATGCAGTTTCGCATCACTTCAACTGCCATGGCTCAATGCTATGGAATTCTAGGATTTGTCATTTGCTGAGGCATCAGCACTCTTTGACAGAGAAGGCTAAGAATTTGTAATAGTAGTAAAGATAAAGATTTCCCCTTAACATTAAGTCCAGTCGTGTCAGACTCTGGGGGTTGGTGCTCATCTCCATGTCTAAGCCGAAGAGTCGGCATTGTCCGTAGGCACCTCCTAGGTCATGTGGCTGACATAGCTGCAAAGAGCACCGTTACCTTCCTGCTGAAGTGGTACCTATTGATCTACTCACATTTGCATGTTTTTGAACTGCTAGGCAGTTCAGGAGGGTTTTGATTACGTTTTCTTACCCTGGTAAAGGGAGTTGGACTCGTTGGCCTTAAGTATTTTCTGTTGGTCATGGGGGTTCTATGGCAGAAGCTGGGGCTAACAATGGGAGCTCACCACATCTGCAAATTCAAATTACCAACCTTCTGGTCAGCAAGTTCTGCAGCTTAGAGGTTTAACCCGCTGCACCACCACAGCCCCTGACAACTCCCATAATTCCATAGCAATGAGTTGTGGCCGTTAAAGTGATACCAAATTACCTTAATTTTATAGTGTACTTGCATCCTGAAATTGGAATAGCATCCTTCAACAGTACTGAAAGAGAATATATATAAAATCATATTCTACCACTTAATGTCATTAATTAATGTAAATAAATCTTATTCCAATCGAAGTTGATGTGACTAGAAAGAAAATTTAATTTATATGGCTAACTAGCCATCCTCTGCCATACGTTGTTGTGGCCCAGTCTCGTGAGCTGGAAAATAAAGTAATGAGAAAGTGTTGGTTTCTAATATACGTAATTTCTTGATGCTTGTGGGTAAACAGTATTTCTTGCTGTTTCTTTGTCAGTGTTGATGTGGAGAGTGTCTGGTTTGCCCACTCTGGAACAAGCAACATTTCATTGTCCTTCTTTAGGGGTACCTTTCAAATCTAGGATACTATATCTCTGCGTGTGTGAACCATATTATCTATATCTATGGCTAGATGGCTCTTTGTCAGGAGGGCTTTGATTACGTTTTCTTGCCCTGGTGAACGAAGTTGGATTCTGTTGGGCATGGGGGTTCTGTGTAGGAAGTTCATCCCAATTCTCTCATTCGTGGCGTTCAGAATGCTCTTTGGTTTTAGGTAAACTATAAATCCCAGCAACTACAACTCCCAAATGCCAAGGTCTATCCCCCCCCCCCCCCAAACTCCATCTATGTTCATATTTGGGCATATGGAGTATTTTTGGCAAGTTTGGTCCAGATCCATCATGGTGTGAGTCCACAGTGCTCTCTGGATGTAGGTGAACTACAACTCCCAAACTCAAGGTCAATGCCCACCAAACCCTTCTACTGTTTTCTGTTGGTCATGGCAGTCCTGTGTGCAATGTTTGGTTCAATTCCATCGTTGGTGGAATTCAGAATGCTCTTTGATTGTAGGTTAACTATAAATCCTAGCAACTACAATTCCCAAATGACAAAATTAAATTTTTTTGAGTGATTGTCACTCCTTGGTTAGTAAGTGTCTTGTGGCCAAATTTGGCAGCAATTTGTCCAGTGGTTTTTGAGTTATGTTAATCCCAAAGACGAACATTACGTTTTATTTATATAGATAGTATACTACCACTTGATGTCATTAATTAATGTAAATAAATCTTATTCCAATTGAAGTTGATGTGACTAGAAAGAAACTTTAATTTATATGGCTAATTGCCCCAAAATAAGATACTTCTGGGAGCAGAGACTTAATTCACGTTGGAGTATATTAACAATGGTGATAACTTACTACTATTATTTTTACAAAGAGCAATGAAGATTTGCATCATAAAAATCTTAGATCTGTTATCAATGGCTAAAAATGTTTTAGCTAAAGGATAGAAACTTACAGAGGAAGGGGATCTTCTTGTATGGCAGATAAAATTTTGCGGACGTGGCATGAAATGGAAAGTCAGTTGCTAGTCTTAAAGTTCTTAAAGTGGAAACTAGGAGATACAAGTTTGTTGTGCTATGGCTTTTGTAATTAATACATTTGCTATCATGAAAATATGCTTTTGTAATTAATACATTTATATGTACAATTACAAAATATGCTTTTGTAATTAATACATCAATGTTTTTGTAATTAATACATTTGCTATCCTGAAAATATCTGTGATTCCTTATATACGTTGGAGCCCCCAGTGATGCAATGGGTTAAACTCTTGTGCTGGCAGGACTGCTGACCAAAAGGTCAGCAATCCAAATTTGGAGAGCAGGGTGAGCTCTCATCTGTCAGCTCTAGCTTCTCATGCGGGACCATGAGAGAAGCCTCCCACTGGATGGTAAAACATCCAGGCATCCCCTGGGCAACGCCCTTGCAGACAGCTAATTCCCTCACACCAGAAGCGACTTGCAGTTTCTCAAGTCGCTCCTGACACGAAAAAAAGTATTTACATTGGAGAGATTCCTTATGGGATTCTCGATACCTAGTAGTTGTTGTTTTTATGTGTTATCCAGTTATTTTCGACTCTAGATGGCACTAATATCAATCCATCGCAAGGTTACTTGGCAAGATTTGTTCAGTAGGATTTGGGACTGCCTCTTCTGTGTCTGAGAGAGTGTAACTTGCACATGGTCACCCTGTGGGTTTCCATGACTGAAAGGAGATTCGAATCCTTATGGCTCTCTCCTGATATTATTTGAGAACACAGAAATGCTGGACCACACCAACAACCACCATGTCAGACTACACAGAGAAGCCATTGAAATCCACAAGCATGTGGACAATTTCAACAGAAAGGAAGGGACCATGAAAATGAACTAAATCTGGCTACCAGTATTAAAAAACTCTAAAATTACTACAGCAAAACAGCAGAGAGGAAACAACCAGGCACATCTTAACACCTCTCAACAGGGTATTTTCCCAGGCTCAGCCAGGCCTTCAAATGCTAATGAAGGTGATCAGGTGAAACATTCACACCTAGCTCCAGCAGAGAAGAGCTCTTTGCCCCACCCCAGCCATTCCACAGATATATAAACCCATTGTCCTAATTCCAACAGACCTCACTACCTCTGAGGATGCTTGCCATAGATGCAGGCGAAACGTCAGGAGAAATGCCTCTAGAACATGGCCCTATAGCCCGAAAAAACCCACAAGAACCTAGTGATTCCAGCCATGAAAGCCTTCGACAATACATCTCTCCTGATAGTTTACGTTTTGGTATGGAGCTTCTTTTGTGAAGCTCCATTCACTTCAAAGTGAATCCATTTGTCGTGGTGTCCACATCCATTCAAACAAATGACGCAACCTTTACAAACTGCGGCGTCCTTGCAGCCATCATCAAATCACTGCTCCGTATTGCATGTTTGGAGGTGTTACAAATTTTAAACCAGGCAACCTAAATCCTCAACACAGCAGGAGGCAATTTAATTTTTGCTGGAACAGCAATTAGTTCCATGTTCTGTTCTCCGTAATCCTTTCCTATCCTTGACCCCAGGTATCTGAATTCTAACTTGTTTGCTTCTAACATATCCAGAAAAAGATCAAGATACTCGCCTCTGGGAACATGAGTGGAATTGAGAGGGGATTTAAATGTCTTACTTTTCAGCATGGTGAAACAAACACAGCAGTAGATTAATGCAAGGATTTAAGCTTACCCAGCATGAGAGCTTTGAAAAAAATTGCATTAACAGTTCAGAACTGCTTTGAGGAGCAGCAAATTAAGGTCTCCCAAGCAAATGAACAAGCACAAAGCAAAAGTATTGCTTGCGCTTCTGCAGATACTGATGGATCTGAAAAATAAGCAGACCGGGCAGACTCTAGGGCCTCTCCAGCCCAAGATTAAAGGGTCTACCTAGTCCAGCATTCTGTTCACACAACAGCCAACTGCTTGCCTAGGGGAACACCACCAACAGTTCAAGGGTGGGTAAACTCTGGCTCTTCCTCCCTGCTGTAACAGTTAAGCAAAGAATAGGTGAGAAGTATCCCAGGGACTCTTGCTCTGAACTCACATATGCAGTCAGCCTCATGTACAAGCCATTCACTTTGAAGTCATCTGTGGCTCATTACCTGTTCTTTTAACTATGCCGTTGCAAGGCTATACAGAAATAATCAGGGCCGCATGCCAAAAACTTGTGGCACACAGGAAGAGGAAAAGGATTCAGAACCTACAGGTGTGTGAGGCTAGCTCCTTTTTTGCCCTGAGACTACACTAGGCAGTCCAGTCCCGTCCCGTCCCGTCCCGTCCCCCCCGAGATATTCCCAGTTTTTCCACTTTCATCAGGTAGAAAGACTGTAGAGGTTGCTAGTGTTCTTTTGAATGTAGGTAAAGGTAAAGGTTGTCCCCTGACATTAAGTCCAGTCGTGTCCGACTCTGGGGGTTGGTGCTCATCTCCATTGCTAAGCCAAAGAGCCGGCATTGTCCGTAGACACTTCCAAGGTCATGTGGCCAGCATGACTGCATGGAGTGCCATTACCTTCCCGCCAGAGCGGTATTTATTATTCATTTACTATATTTGTATACCACCTTTCTCAGCTGATCGGCAACTCAAGGCAGTTTCCAACTAATCAGTACACATAAAACATAATATAAATTAAGACATTAAACAGTATAAAACACCACAAGAGCAATTAAAACATCATTAGCATCTCCTTATTATCAAGCTTTGTCCAGTTCTATTGTCAAGTCATTTGATTTCCTATGTTAGCTACTCTGCATTTGTGAACACTTGCTCAAACAGCCATGTTTTTACTTGCCTATGAAATGTTAAGAGTGAGGGAGCAGATCTGATATCCCTAGGCAGGGTGTTCCATAGCCGAGGGGCCACCACTGAGAAGGCCCTGTCTCTCGTCCCCGCTTAATGTACTTGTGACGAAGGTGGGACCGAGAGTAGGACACCATTAGCAAACCACATTATTCCTCCTTGGCCTAACAGTTTATGATCTTTTAAAAACTAGTTTCTTTAACCATTTCATTAGATCCTGAATATTGTCCTGTATCAATCAAGGCACTTTTCTGAAAAGTAATGAATAGGAGAAAGCCTTCTGGTGCTGCCTTTCCAAACATATTGTTTGCCTACAAAAAAAGGGGGAAAGCAATTTAATTTTTTGCAGGCTGTGTTCTTCCATTTCCAGAGTACTTGAATTTTTGTTTTTGTAATGTACACAACAACCCCTAACATCTGCAACAATCCTGCAATATCTTTTGCTTTTCCTGCATGGCAGAGGGTCGGACTAGATGGCCCATGTGTCCTCCAACTCTATTATTCTATGATTCTCACAACTACAGTGGACCAGCATATATACCCCTCATCGGCAGAATGAGGCGGCACATTCTCATTTCACGCCGGTTTGATTAATGAGTCTCAGCTAATTGTGTAAAGGATTCCTTCCCTTTACAAAGCAAGTTCGGGTTATTGTTGGGCCAATCATGACCAACATGTGAAAATAAGAGACGTTTAGTTTTCAAGCACTGAAGCCAAAAGAGGGCAGTTTGGAGCAAGTCGCAGAGCAACACCCACTTCTTTGAAGGGATGTTACTATGCGCTGCGAAACCTGTAAACCTTGGGCTGAAAGCCTTCCCCACTCCCTCCCGCACTCCCACGCTCCCCTTGCCTCTCCTGCTTTTCTAGACAGATCTTGCCCCCTCTCCAAGAGCAAGCAAGGCACACCGGCTAATAAGCAGGTGGATGGATTTCACATTTCAGGGTTTTTAATATTTCACTTTCATATTTTTTTTTCCAGAGAATGATCCTGCTGAGAGGTTGAGGATTGGTGTTGATCATTTCCCCACCCCACCCTCTCTGACACTTGGGTGTATTGCTCTGAAAGATATCCCCTGAGAAAACATTAAACAAAAAAGGGGGTTGGAAGTGGGGGGGGGGGGCTGAAGAGGAATGGAAAGGAAAGGGGAAAGAAAGGCTGCTTTTCAAAGCGAACTTCTCAATCTGCCCACATCAAAATAAGAGACAACTGGCCCTTTGAAGTTCAGGACACAGAATTCTCACCCAGTCTGCAGGGGAATAAAAGAAATGTGCTTTATAAATCACATGTGTGTCTGTGCGCTCTCTCTTTCTTAATACCTCTCATACACTTGCGCTCATGCATGCACACATGCTTGATCACCCTGCCCACAGTAAAGATATGAGGGACCTTACAACACCTCTTCAGGACAATGAAATCACGTAACTGTTGTCTGTTCTATAGAAAACACTGTGGAGTATGTGGGTGTACATGCCTTCACGTTGCCTGTAGATTGATAGCAGCCCCATGAATTTCACAGGGTTTTCTTAGGTAAGAATTAGTGGTGGTTTTGCCCATTCCTTCCTCTGAAATATAGCCTACAGCACTATAAAATAAAGACAAAAGCTTTGTGCGTGATCTCTCTGTCTAATACACATACTCTAAAGACCAAATATTATACCATGTCTGTGCTGGTCTTCGGTTTGTTGTACCCACCTGTTCACTTGTTCATTTCTTACACAAGGATTTTTTGTTGACATTAAATACAAGAGTTGAGATGAGTAGCTGACTGAAAGGGCAGAAAATGTGCTCGGTCAACCCCGCTGTTTAAGGAGCTCCACTGGCTGCCGTTTATTTTCCGGTCCCAATTCAAGGTGCAGGTTCTTACCTACAATGCCCTGAACGGTTTAGGACCCACCTACCTGTGTGACCGCTTTCCGAACCTACGCAATCTCTTCGATCTTCCGGAAAGGCCCTTCTCTCGCCCCCCCCCCCCCATCGCAAGTGCAACTTGTGGGGACGAGGGAGAGGGCCTTCTCTGTGGTGGCCCCTCGGCTCTGGAACTTGCTCCCCAGAGATATTAGACAAGCCCCCACTCTGGCAGTCTTCAGGAAGAGCTTGAAAACTTGGCTGTTCCAGTGTGCCTTCAATGCATGAAAGAACAATAATTCCCTGGCCTGACCAGTTCTTGCAAAAGGCCCTCGGAAGCACTTTATTTTACCCGTTAGTACAATCAAACCCTACTTTATCCTCCAGATCCCCTGTCCAGATGCATTACACTGCTGTCTCACTCAGTGTTTTAATTTTTTAATCTATTGGAACTGGCCCTGCCCACTGTAATCGATTCTGTGTTTTAAATGTTGCGATTTATTTTGTTTGATGTGTTATTTATAATGGTTTTGTATTGTATTTTTATTTTCTTTATATTTTATTGTTGTGTTCTGATGTATATTTATATATTGTATTGCTGGGCTTGGCCTCATGTAAGCCGCCCCAAGTCCCCTTGGGGAGATGGTGGCAGAGTATAAATAAAGTTTTATTATTATTAGTCAGGATAGTAATACTTCTACTATCCTAACTTAAACAATCCTAAACTTCCACCATGTGATCATTCACAGGAAGGTTTATCATTCTGAGTGGAAAGAGAACGATAGCTGAAAAGCAGCAAAAGTGAACTTGGGTGCATTTAGCTCAAAATGAAGGTTGTGGAAGGAGGCAGTAGAGAGAGGAAGTAGCAACCAGAACTGATTTTAGGAAAGGAACTTAATAGGGCACAAGACACAAGATGTGTTTTGGAATGGACAAATGAAAGATCTCTCCAAAGGAAAGAATGGGAATTGGTTGGAGAGGAGTCAAAAGCAAATCACAGAAAACATTAGGTTTGCGAAAGAAAAGAGTTGAATGCAGAGCTGCGGGAAAGACCCAAGTAGAGTATCTTTGAGGGAAGAGGAAGTCAGGGGCTTAGACGGGGCTTAGATGGAGTCGAAATGGCATAGAAATGGGGAGAAAAGCCTTGGGCTGCCAGTAGACTTTTTAATATTCATAGTGTTCTGCAGTCCTCATCCTACTCTTGCATACCATTGGACTCCTTTCCAGATGGCAGTTTTTGACCTTAAAATCTAACAAGGATTTCTGGGCTGTATGACCATGTTCCAGAAGCATTCTCTTCTGACGTTTCACCCACATCCTCAGAGGTTATGATTTCCGGGCTGTATGGCCAGGATTTCCAGGCTGCATGGCCATGTTCCAGAAACATTCTCTTCTGGAGAGGATACCTGCCATAGATGTGGGTGAAACGTCAGGAATGCATGGCCATACAACCCAGAAAACTCACAGCAATCCAGTAATTCCAGCCATGAAAGCCTTCAACAACACATCTAACAAGGATTGTTAATGTTAGGGTACAACCATGTGAAATGTTGCTCTAAGGAACATTTCTAGTGCGCATACTATTTGAAGACACAGCCAAAAAGATCATACCTGGTTTATAATGCTGAAGCTTGGAAACTCCTGGCCATGTTTCCTCTGTTGGGACTCCCAGTACCTGTACAAAGCAAAATACATAAATTAATGTCTCCTCTGAATACATTTACGCACCAAATCAGATTCTAATATCTGTTAAATTCCCGAAAAGGAACCTAGAGATGTTTTCTTGCCACGAGAGGAGGGCATACAAATGTGTTTGAGTGACTGCGCCAGCAAGTGCCATTTCCAATGTGTCAGCAGTTGTCAAAACCACTGCACAGGCTTATTTACACCTAAGGTGCTCCCCTAGAAAGCTGATGAGTGACTCCCGACAGTAGCTTGCTCAAATGATAGGCATTCAGAAGTTGTACACCGCGGCTGTGAGAGAGACCCCTGCTGTTTTGAGATGAAAGGGAATAGGTAGTAAACGGATCTTCTGACAGGTGTTCAAAAACAATCCAAGGCTCGATGCAAAGACAGGCTGGGCCTCAAGAAAACCCGATCCTGATTAGTCCACCTTGAGAATCTGTCCTCAAGCAAATAAATCTGCCTGAATAAAGATGAGATACCCACAAGCAACCTTTTGGTTGCTAGCTGAATGAAAAATACAGTACCCAGTTCTTCTGTGTATTGTTTGCCTTAGGAATTGCATGGTTCTCATTTAGAGGTGTACTAACAAAGTCTGAATGCAGGGATCATTATTCACATATACCTGCTCACTTTCCTTCACCACCCCACCCCCTGCCTTCTCAGTGTATTGTTTTCCAATTTAATATATATATATATTGTGAGGCAGTGCATGGAGATCTTTCCTGTTTCAAATACAGTTACAGTCAGGATTAAATGCCAGTTTATTTAAACAGAGAGTTAAAGTTGTTTGTATCCCCACTTCCCTGTTGCCAGCTTGCTATCAGTTCAGAAAAAGATATAAAAGATTATTTCTCTTATCGACTCAACAATATCATGCAAAACGTTACAACTCAAGGATAAGGTTTCTTGGTGTGTTTTTTCCTTTTTGTTATAGGCTATAGAAATTCTCTGAACTATGTTACACAACACGGGAGCCCTCACTCTGTGAAATAAGTAATAGAAACTCATTGAAAACAATCAGATAGGCATGTGAAAAACACTTGTTTCACTGATCTCTAATGGTCTTGTTGGGTATTATCCAGTAAGACAGGAGCACTGGGTTAACAGGTCGTAGGTTTGAACCCAGGGAATATCGAATATCAGTCAATTTTTCCTTTTCTGTTGCATGCACCAATAATTTTCATTGCAGTTTTCAAATGTGTCATTAGACTCACCATCCAGATCTTCTTCAACTGTTCAAGGGTGTTGGAAACTCCTGGAAACAATGGTTGACCTTGAAGCATTTCAACAAATATGCAGCCTGCACCCCTGGAGGAAAAAAAGTGGTTATTCAGTCAGTCAGAAATATAATGCAGAAAGGAAGAATGTCTAGATAAGGCACTGAAGTAGTGTATTTATTGTTATTATTTTATTGGAGTATGTTATGTTTGTTTGGCTTAAATGCATGCTTTTTCTTTGTCCTTTTGGATGATGTATGTTTTTTGTTGAGATTTAATTAAAATATTTATTATTATTATTATTATTATTATTATTATTATTTTATTTTTGTATCCTGCTTCCATCTCCCCAAATTTCAACATTGTTAAAATATAACAACAAAAATCATAAAAAACATTTCAAACAATATAAAACAACCACAGGATACAATATGTAGCAAACATCTAGCAACCTTCAATAGTCTGAATAGTGTACTGTACTGAGTTCGGACGGGCAACTGGTACAAATCACTTGCCAAAGGATAGGATTGATTGATAAAGTGCTAAAGGAAAATGAACAGGATTCGGACCTGGGGGGTAATATAAGGAGAGCACTATGTCTCTAAAGGGGACAATAGTAATGTTAAGATCTGATTATGGATCAAATTTGGAGCCAGAATTATTTGGGGAACAAAGTTCTGACAGTAGTAACTTGTGATTTATTTTTGTGACCTTGAAGGGTTTTTGTTTATGATCTGAATTTTTGGAGGTGGATTAAATTTTCCAGATTGGAATTGTATCATAAGGTATATCTTTTGACTGGCAAACACAGTCTAATTCAGGTGCTTCTTCCTTAAAGAACTTGGGGGAAAAATTTAATGGACTGTCTTAGGTTCTATTCATTTGAGGAAGAACAAGATGGTGGTTTCTGCTGATATCTGCTGCCAGTGTGACTCTTTTCAATTACAATTCTTTCTATATGCTAAACTAACTGTATGGGATAATCCACATTTGGATACTGGTTTCAGAAGACAGGACTTTTCAAAGTCAATCATTCCATTTCATCTTAGGACACAATTAAAATTAAATATTGAGGTGAGACACTAGTGAAATCAGGCAAAACTCAGCAAATCCTGTTTCCAACTTAAATCACAGAGCTGAGTAATTTTTAATAGCCAATGGAACCTACTTCTGATATCATGATTCCAAACTTAATTTTGGTGTCATTCAATTGACATATTGTTGCTTCCCAAAAGCCCTCTCGCAGTGTCCTTCTGATCTCTGAATTTGATTGAAAGTGGAAAGAAAATATACTGTATCCAATTTCTCTCAAATGTTTTTTCTCAAATGTTCCAAAGTTAACTCTCACCATATATCAATATCAGAAGAATAATCAGTGGCTCCTAGCAGCACATCAGGAGGGCGATATCCAAGTGTCACCACCTCAGCCGAATATGTTTGTCTGGGAAGAGTCTTGGCACGAGCTAGACCTATCAAGATAGAGGGGGAAATTAGTTATTTTAAATCATACATAACTTCAAAATAATGTATGTTCTCATAAAGACAAATATTCAAAATGATGGACCGGAATAATCAAACATGTCAATGAAATAAATATTCACACTATTATGTATATTAAGTGTGTCACAAATGAACAGAGTTCAGAAAAAACTGCCTTATTAATTTATTGTGCTATAAACTGATTAGTTTTTTCCCATCTCATTAGATCTCCAATTAAGACCAAAACTACTTCTGTATATGAGTTAGAGAATTTAAAAACATTAGCATTCATTAGAGTGGACAGCTCTTTTGGCAGACTCATGAAATAAGAAAGCCTAAGGAGAAACTAGGTTCTTGTGGGTTTTTTCGGGCTATAGGGCCATGTTCTAGAGGCATTTCTCCTGACGTTTCGCCTGCATCTATGGCAAGCATCCTCAGAGGTAGTGAGGATGCTTGCCATAGATGCAGGCGAAACATCAGGAGAAATGCCTCTAGAACATGGCCCTATAGCCCGAAAAAACCCACAAGAACCTAGTGATTCCAGCCATGAAAGCCTTCGACAATACATTGAGCATCCCTAAGGAGAAAGGTTATGACTGGACAAATGTGTCACATGGCACTGCTAGTAGCTAGTAGCTCTTGCTGGATCATTGCTGTCTTGAATAGTGAAAGAGAGAATATATTAGGTATCTAACAAAAGTGTGGAGAAGCAAGTGTGGAGAAGAGCAAACCACAGACCATCTATTTATTTATTTATTTATTTATTATTTATTATTTGCACTTGTTAACCGCCACTCTCAGCCCGAGGGCGACTCGTGGCGGTGTACAGAACATAGAAAAGACAACAATTTACAGTAGCATAAGACCATAACACAACATATAAAAATCCGCTTCGTCTAGTTTGGGGTCATAGCCAGTCTCATAGTCATAGTCCATTCCGGTGGTCATTCCAAAAAACAGAGCACTTAGTTGAAGGCCTTTTCGAAGAGCCAGGTTTTCAGGCCCTTGCGGAAGGCCATGAGGGAAGGCGCCTGTCTGATCTCAGCAGGGAGGGAGTTCCATAGCCGGGGGGCCACCACCGAGAAGGCCCGCTCTCTCGTCCCCGCCAGGCGTGCCTGTGAGGCAGGCGGGACCGAGAGAAGGGCCTCCCCAGATGATCTTAAGGTCCTCGTGGGCTCGTAGGCCGAGATGCGGTTCGCAAGGTATCTACCGCAATGCAACCTGAGCCCTGCCACATGCACAATGGAGGACCTTCTTGCGGCAACACCAGAGGCACTCCAAGTGGCCAGATACTGGTCAAAGGACATTTAATAGAATATCAAGCCTGCAAACGTTGTGTTTTGTTTGTTTCCTTGTTTGTTTTAATGCAATACAACTGTTTTGGTTCGCTCCTGACACAATAAATAAATAAAATCTAACAAAAAAATTCTGATAAGCAACTGGAGAGTTCGGATTGTGGAGCAACTGAAGAATAATGGAAATAAGAGGGGAAAGCATTGAAATAAAATGCAGTAAGATAGAAAACTGATTCATTTTTTTAGACATCAAGAAAGCCATTGACCTTACAGAATTCAATGGTCTGAATTCTGTCTTACTGGCCAGGGAGTGCACTGGGACTGTCTTCATCAGGGCTAAGAGCAATAAATAATAATAATAATAATAATAATAATAATAATAATAATAATAAACTTTATTTATATCCCGCCAACATCTCCCCAGTGGGGACTCAGAGCGGCTTACATGGGGCCATATTACAGCAATAAAATCAAAGCATAAACAACAAACAACAACATCATCAAAATACATTAAAAAACAGTCATAAAATAACATTTTCTGGAAGAACCAGAAAACATTGTATCATCAGTCCAAAGTTGTGAGGCACTAATAGCATGTCCTAAACATTTGGATAAACCAGAGATACATAGACAGGCTTGGATTTATTCTTAGGAACTGAAGAATGAACAGAAAGATTCTTCTATTTCTTAAGAGCAGGAGAAACCGCATAGGCAGCCTGCATATATTTTTGTGATGCCAAATGATTTCAAGCTAGGCTAAACTGTACCCAGATTTGACGATGCCAAGGTTTCCTAATAAGTGATGGCTGTTTTGTTGGTACTAGCACAATTCATTGGCACAGTAGATGATGAAGCTAATAGTACTGAAAAGAACTATTTGAGGTAACAAAACCAGTAGAACCAATCAATCAATTATTTATTACGATCTATGACCAGCGCACTTTAGAATGGGGCACAACAAAACCAGTTGTTTTGATAGTCCAGAGAAGGGCTTTAAGATGTGAAACCTGTTCTTACAGACCTGATGGCACATATCCTTTAAAGCAGTGGTTCTCAAGCTGTAGGTCCCCAGATGTTTTGGCCTACAACTCTCAGAAATCCTAACATCTGGTAAACTGGCTGGGATTTCTGGGAGTTGTAAGCCAAAACACCTGGGGACTCACAGGTTGAGAACCACTGCAAAGTATACTGTTTATGCTTAAACTGGAGAAGAATTTTAAAAAAGGACAAGATAAAGAAGAGTAGCTATGAAGTTTCCTATGATGTATCTGAGGTGGTGGATGAAAGAGTACTGAGGAACTTTTTCTGGAACCATACTGAGCAAGGGCATAGAGCGGAGGGGCGGAGGGGGGAATCAACCAAAGAGATTTAGTGCTAGAAATTTCCGAAGATGGTCTGAACAGACACAGAGAATCCCTTATGTGTGAGT